>NC_138787.1:28558301-29158301 GCF_965178545.1 Coloeus monedula | reverse complement strand
GCCCTGTGAACAGCCGAGACTTGATAACCCAGAATGATGCTGGCACAAGTACAGTTACCCAATTTGTGCTGTCTTAACTGAGCTGTGCTTAGAGCCCCTGAAACACAGGCACAGCCATCCATGCTGACCAGTCACAATCCCTGCCTGCACTTTCCCTGAACTGTTGCAGGTTGTTGTTTGAACCTGGGCTTGCTGCTCAGTCTCATCTGTGTCAGGAACGGCAGGAGAACTGCATCCGTGATGTTCAATGGAGTCTGCTTCTTCCCTTGCAGCTGCAATGCTGAGACTGCTGCCAAATCCCCCTCCAAGGGGCAGTGTGATCTGAGGGAAGCTGATCTCCCACCTCTGGAGGACAGCCAGCAGCCCACAGCGATGTCCATGGCAACAGAGACCTGGGAGGACAAGCCAAGCAATGAGACATCCAGTGACACTCCACCTGCAGGGAATGTAAGAGAGAGGAATTCCCCTCTCACACATGGGTTTAGGATTTTTTCTTTGTTAGAAGCTCTGAAGGATCCCTTCATTGTAGGAACCGGGCAGGCTGGGAGACAACAATCTGATACCAACTCCCATGAGTGATTAAACTTAGAAGCATTAGAAGGTTTTTTTTATTACACTTAATGAAACAGGAGTGAGATTTTTGCCCCTGCCTATGTACCACTGCATTTCATGCAGGGAGTTCAGCAATAAACCCTTCATGGCTTCCAGTGTGTCTGGGGGTTCAGACAGATTCCCTCCTAGTGCTCCCTTGGGCAAGCTGCTGGTGCAGGTGGGGCACGGAGGCTGGAGTTCCTGACCCTGCAGTGCTGAAACCTTCACAGAGCAGCTGCAAGTGAGCTCAGGTTGCTGAGCACAGACCCATAGCCAGAGCTGTGCTTTTGACTTGTTCATGGTTATTTGACAACCACCTCGGAGCCACTGTACTCAGAGCTACAAAACAGCAAAGGGAGAGGGGTTCTTGCTTGTTAGGGCTGAACAAGACAGAGGGACTTGGGGGAACAGATTTTTTAATGCTCATGTAGCAGAGCTACATTTACAATCCCACTGCTGAGGAGTTTCCTTTTCTCTCCTTTGGCAGCTGAAGTCCAGTGTCTGCAAAAACAGGTGCTGCTTTCACCACAGCCTTGCTCCAAACCCTTTCTTGCCTTTCTTGCAGACCCCCAGTCCTGGCTGTCGCCGATCCAGCTCCGACATCGTCCATGAGAGCACGGATGGTGCCAAGGCCCAGCGGGAGTGCCGGCTGCGGCCGCACTTCAGTGACCCGATGCCGACAGACTCGGTGAAGAGGAAGCAGCTGGAGCTGAAGATCGCGGCTGCAGCGCGGCAGCACGCGCAGAAGCGCCGGCAGGAGCGAGACTACGGTACACACACTGCACGCTCGGGGGCTCGTGGGCCACATGCTGAGCCCTGCTGTGCTGCTGTAAATGTGGAGTAACTCTACAAACTGGGGGGGGGGGAAGCATCCTGAGTTGTACCCAGGTGTGCAGGAAATCAGGATCTACTCTGCTCTGTCCCTTTCTGGTAGATGGCAGGGGAAGGGGCAGCCCAAATGAGTTCACAGGTATGGGCAGTGCAGAGATGACAGATCCCAGACTTCACCTGGGAGCCATTTACTTCTGACTCTCACCAGTCTCAGCAGCAAAACAGGGTGGGGAGACAGCTCACAGCCCTGCTTCACCAGATCCAGCCTGTCGCCCCAGGGTTCCTGCCATTCATGGCTGTGCCAGCACAAGTTCCTCAGGTGAGCTCTGTGCAGCTGGCAGTGCCTGTAACCATTTGTGTCTGTTCTCAGGTCCAGTGGTAGCAAAAGCCAACCTTGGCCATGGTGGCAGCTTTGATGAGACCCGACGCACTCCACGGGGCTCCCTCCGCTCCAGACATCACTGGAGCAATGTCAGCAGTCTGAGCACGGACAGTGGGATCGTTGGTGTGAACGATGCCCGGGATGACCTGGATCCCACTGAGACCACCCGGACCAAGTCAGCAGATGTGGAGAGGGCAGATAGTGGCATTGGCCAGATGCCAGCCAGGAAGTGGAGGAACAGGGCATCTGAAACGCTGAGCTCCCTGCAGGCCTGGGAAGCGCACCGTCCCTGCACCGACTGTGGAGAAAGGGACCTCTCAGTGGAGACAGATGTTCAGAACTGCAACCAGAGGCGGGCTGACCTCTGCGAGAAGTGCCACAAGCGCAGGACGGAGCGCAAGGAGTCTGTGCTGGAGTTTGTCAACACAGAGGCCAGCTATGGAGAGGACCTGCGCATCATCAAAGAGGAGTTCTACCTCCCAATGCAGGCGGCTGGGCTGCTGAGCCAGGAGCAGCTCCAGGGCATCTTCAGCAACATCCAGGAGCTCATTGACCTCAATGAGAACTTTCTGGAGATACTTCAAGAAGAGATTGATCAGGCCTTTGACCAGGTATGATGCTGCATCTGCCCTCTAAAGGGGCCGGACCAGGCAGAGTGGAATAGGTTTTGTATTAGTGGGGCAGCATAGGTGGAGGAGAGGAACAGGAGGTAGGACTCCTGGGTTATGGTCTGCTATCAGCTATCTAGTCCCTTGCTCCCTCAGCTATTCTGATTTCAGTAGCCCTGTGCCAGGTCACAGCTGCTGGACTCACTGTGCTGTGATGATGCCACTGCCATCAGCAGTCTTGCTCATTTATCCCATTATCGGGTCTTAATGGCCCCATTATCAAAGTTAATTTTAGGCCAGTTAGCCTGGATGCTGGTAAGAATGTGACCATGGGGACACAGAGCTCAGCTTGCTCTGTCTCTCAGGCTGTGCTCTTGCAGCCCTGAGCTGACTGGCTTCGTGCTGGCTTGGCTGTGTTTGCCTTGGCTTGCAGTTTACTGCAGCTTGGCTCTAGGCTGGCAGTGGGGTCAGGCAGTGCAGGCTGCTCCCTGCTCTGTAGCTCTGTGTATGGCTGCTTCTGCTGATGCACCCTGCCTTGCACAAGGAGCTTTCCTGCCCCACCAGCATGGTGGTTAGAGGGCAGAGAAATAGAAATAAGGCTGTGGGGCCACAAAGCACCCTCTTGACTAGAAGGCTCACTCTGGCCTTTGAGCCCTTGCTCTGATGAGCTGGCTGAGCCCACAAGAGGAGAGAAGACAGCTCTCTGTGTGTGGAAGAGCAAGTAGTTAGACCAGCTTTCCTTCCCCTCTCCAGGCACTGATTCCCCCTAGAACTGCAGGAACTGCCTTTTGACTGGGAAGGGTGAGCCCAGCTCCACCTTAGGTCTGGTGCTCAGCAGATCCTGCGGCAGGTTCATGCTGATAGGACTGAAGGTGGGCCCCGTGGCTATGCCTCTCCTGAGCTAACTGAGCAGGGCTCTATTGCATACTTGCAGGGGGACGATGACCTGATGACCGTGTGCATCGGAGAAATATTCCTGGAATTCGTAAACATGCTGCCAGCCTTCCAGACCTACTGTCTTCAGCAGTCCTCTTCTGTGAATATGCTCAATGCACTGGAGAAGGAGAAGGAGTTGCTCAGGTGAGAAGGGGGATGAGCATATTCATCCAGGCTCTGGGGACAGAAAGGCAGCAGGCTGAGGGTGAAGCCTTTGCCAGCCCATCCAGGTCAAAGTTTGATGCTAATGTTCTTTAGTTATCACTGCTCCCTCTTGGGGTGAGGACAGTAATTTATTCTCAAAAAAATACTCAGTCCTTGGTATCTCCACTAAGGCAACCAGTTGGTCCCCAGCTGTACTTTGTGTTTTGTGGTAGCAGTGTCTGCCCACTGCCCACTGCACTGAACTGTCACCAAATAATACTCAGCTGAGAACAGCTCTCAGTCCCTGTTCTGGAGCCCAGGCTGAATTTCCACTGCAGAAAGCCACTTTGTGGCACACATGACTTGAATTTGGTTCCCATTCCTAGCCTTGGTCTAATGGGCAATGTCAGGCGAGTCATTTCTCTTTCCACTGCTCAGCCAAATTCTTATTTAATATGCTTTGTAATCTAATGATGAAAGACATTACAAATTAATGCAATCTGATATAAACTGATGTATCTGCCTCATGTTTACATCAGTGGGTACCAGAGAAAGATCACACCCTTGCTATTTTATTATTTAATAGAAGACTGTTAGGATATTATGTGCAAGTGTCCCAGGCACCTCATCAGGATTCTGCAGCTGAGCACAGCTGCAGAAATGGTTGTTAGTCTTTGAGAAGACAGAATTCACAAGGTTGCTGAAAATGAGAGGGCTGCAGTGCCCAGCAGCTGTCAGCATCACACTGTTCATTGGCATTTGAGATTGCAGGATTCATCCTGTCTTCTTAAATCCCTGCAGAATATTCCTCGATGTCTCCCAGAATGACAACACAGCACTGCGGCGGATGAACTTGAGGTCCTTCCTGATGGCCCCTCTGCAAAGGGTCACCAAGTACCCGCTGCTGCTCAGCAGAATCATCAAGGCCACCACCGAGTACCACCCAGACCACAGCAGCCTGCGGGAGGCCAAGAGCCGCATCGAGTCCCACCTGGAGCACATCAACATGAAAACCAAGCAGGAGGGGAACACGTGGACCCTCCGATCCTTTCGCCAGGACAGCAAGAAGAAGAGGGAAGTCATCAACATCGAGATGAGAGAAACTGCCCTCAAAACTGTCGGCTGGCTGCGGGAAGAAACGCGATTTGTGATGGAGGGGTCTCTGCAGCTGGCCCAGCCCCCCGACGGCCAGTGGGTGAAGAAAGGCAGCAAGACCCTGAAGTTCCAGAACATGCAGGTCCTCCTCCTGGTGAATATGAAGCGTGTGTCTGAGTCCAGCCTGGAATCAGCCGAGCCAGGGCCTGTGAAGGATGCAGTGCTGGTACTCATCAGGGACAAAAATAACGGGAAGTTCCATTTGCTCAGGGAGCCCTTGAGACTGAGTAATTGCATCGTCTCCACTGATCCCGACTGCGACGACACCTTTGAACTCATTGAGATCAGGCGGGAGGCGTTTGTGTTCCGGGACAGCGACCGGGCACGGACTCACCACTGGTTCAGGCAGATCAGGCGCTACTCCAGGGAGCTGGGCTCCTGGAAGAAGCGGCGGAACGCGCTGCCCAACATCATGATCAGCACTCCTCACACCAGGCCCTGAGCCTGCAGGGGCTTTGCCACATGCAAAGACCATCAAGAGCCCCAGTGGCCTCAACTTGCTCCATGGACAACACGGGGAGGAGCCTGGTCCCCAAAGACTCTTAATAGCACTGGAAGCAAACACCACAGGTGCTGGTCTCCAGCCTCTGGACTCACAATAATTTGTGGCTCATGTACATACAGAGATGGGTTCTCCTCGAGGAGATCTCTGAAGGATAATAGTTTAACTTGTTAATATTGCACTGCAGGAGAATGATGTATGATGCTTGCCATTGCATGGATCGTGTTGAAAGCCAGTCTTGACAATAAGAGAGGTTTCCACTATTGACTGTATTTCATCAGCATTAGGTAAAGTCAGGGTACTCAGCAAAATTAGGTGCAGTATTATGCAACAGAGGGTGAAACCTGGAAAAAATTGTTTTCCACCACTACTCCTAAGGACTGTGTTTCATTATTCACCTCTGTATATTCAGTCAAAATGCTTGTTTAAAAAGAAAGGCCTTTCATCTTTAATCCAAATCAAGTAGGTATCAATTTGCTCAAATTCAGCTGCATGCACACAGCAAAAAAAAAAAAAAAAAAGAAAAAGAAAAAAAAGAGCAAACATGAGTAAAAGGAGTTCTTGCTCTCTGACATATATGCCCCACATATGTGTAGAACCTGTGGAAGAGCAGCACACCCCCCAGTGAGAGTCTGTTATTTAACTGACTTAGGGACTGGAACATAATGCTGCATCTGAAATATCTCAGAAGTATATGTAAATACAGTGCTGCTACCACTGATAGTGAATTTAAGAGTTTGCAATTATTTAAATGATGTAATCTAGTGTATTTCAAAATGTAATTGAAAGGAACAATTTACATTGTACTGTAGAGTAACATAAAAAGTTTTAATAATTATGTTTCAATTACTTTAGGTGGGTATTTTTAAAAATATTTGTATTCTAGAGTCTTTTTTTCACTTAGTATGGGTTGCATTCAGATGAGCAATGTGCCTACGGCTGCTCTGTGATCCCCTGAACAGAATTCAGGGCTACTCCAGATGAGACTGGGAGAATGGTACAAACCTGCTACTCAGATTCTCACTAGACAACAACAGAGGGGCACAAACCCTTTTGCTCTGGAGCCAAAACTGAGGCCACAGAGAACTCTCCCATAAGGTCCAGCCTCTCTCAGTTCCTCAGCAGGGAAATGACTCGAAGCTGAACAATGGTAAAAAGGCAAACAGGGTTTAACCTTTTCAGCCTGACATTACCACTGACCACTGCTTTGCAAAATGTCACGCTGTGACTTACACAGCAAAGGCCAGATTTCAGCCTGGAGGCTAAATTAAAGGAGCCTAAATTTTGGTCCACAGATCTGAAAGGACAGCCTATAAATGTTCTTTCAGGCCCACAGGGTAAAGACAAAGCCAATCCATATTATTCACTACCAACAAAATATTTTTGTTACGGGCTTTTATTTCACAGGAGGATTCACACAAGTACATTTGTGTATTTCTCCAGAGATCAACCAGCATCAAAGGACACCAATGAAGGCAGACAGAAGCCATCTTTACAAAGGTAGTTCTAGTCTTGTAAAGGCACCACTGACCCAGCACCTGAGCAAGCCTCAAACTGTGCCCAGTGCTTTGTCCTCTGGCCACAGCTGCCAGGGCTTGTTGCACTGCTCTGGGCACTGCGGCAGACACCAGTGACACGTGCCTACTGGCTGTATTTTCTCTTGTTCTGCACCACCCAGCATTTTAGTGCTTCATCTTGTCCTTGAGGAAATGGGAAGATTTGCATCAACTGAAGGGTACCCAAGACATGAGCGTGGCCGCACACAGCTGAGCTCTGTAGCGAACAATAGCTGTCTAAATGATTGTCAGGGCAGCAGCCTGGCTCCCTCAGGTGAGCTGGAATTCCCTCAAGTGCTTTCTTATCACTAGACAATAAACTGTTTGTTCCCCCAAAATATGCATTGAGCAGCCAGTGAAGAGCACGAGACATTGCTTTTAGTTTGTCATTTGTTTTTCACAGAGACAGATGCCTGAGCAGAGCAGCTGCTGGAGGAAGATTTCTCTTATGCTGTCGTGACAGATCTCATCTAAGAGCTTTCAAGCCCCATTCACCTCACATGCAAAAAGCAACAGCTTGTAGCACCTTTGTCTTCTCTCCCAAGACGACAATGGCACAGCCACCTTCTCTTCATTTCTCTGAGGCACCTCTGACAAGGGAAGGTGTAGGTACCCTAACAGCCTAATTTATCCAAACAGCAAGTGGCTTTCACAGCCACACAAAGCTGCTGCTTGCTGGAAAGTTTTCAATTACTTTCCAGCACAGTGATTTTCTCCACATCAATTCATGCTCAAAACCACCAGTGGACCGTTTGTACAGTCATATCTTTAAATCAAGATACCTTCAGCCAGCCTGGCTGTTCAAAAAGGTTAGAGAACAATAAGCGTACGTAAAAGGTCTGATATTTAGCATCAATCTTATGTTTGGCTGATTGTTCACTTTGTCAGATGCAGGATTTTCTAGGTATCACAGGAAGCACCTGCCTGCCAGGCTCCTGTAATCATGGCCTATTTCCTCTGAACCAGACAAACTCTCCCCAGAAGAAGGTCCATGAATAATCACCAGGTACTGAGTTATGAGCAGGCCATCTACTTGGTGCTGCAGCCCTGTTTTAAAAATCCTGTGTCCAGGGAACAGTAAGTACAAGCTTACTGTTGATCTGGGACAGCTATGGGAAGCAACAGTGGGATTGCTGAACCTGTCAGACTGGACAGAGGTTGTGCTTCCAACACACGCTGCTTTCATGTACCCGGTGTGTGCAGCTGCTCACCTGCCTGTAAATTACGGGTGTTGAAAGGGGACACAAGCAGGGAACAATCCCTGTGGCCGTGTGAGTGCCTGTGGTGTGGGGTGAGGCAGCACAGGAAAGGAGTGTCAGCACACTGACAAGGCAGTAGATTTCCATAATCCTCAGGCACTTTTCTGAACTAGATGATCCATCTCCTGGGAAGTTCCAGGTCTTTCAGTATCACGTGTACACATCTTACTTGGCAGCCATGGAGATTAGTTGTGCTGTATTTTTCCATTTCTGATTAACAAACTGACAAAATGCTATTATAACCCAGGGTACTTGGGAACAGGGTTGTCTGCAAGCCAAGAAAGCAATTATTTGTTCCAAGCTGGCCATCCTAGGTCTCTGTAATATTTTTATGCCTCTCATTGTCATGACTGACAATACTAAGATTACTTTTCAAGACTCCTGCCCACTGAACTTTCCCAGCTAGTACAAGCAGGCCTTTCTGGAAGTACCCCTTGTCAGGGGAAAAAAGAGAAATTTGGTTACTCCCTTGATTTATCAGAACTCATAAATGACCTTTAAAAATAATTTAGTATAAGCCTTACTGGTCATTTACCAGGAAAACAACAAAAGACAGTCTTTATTTTTAGAGTCCGTGTAGTTTTAAGCTCTAAAGGCAGACACACAAGACAACAAAACACTGGATTAGGAGCCCCCTATGAGCTTAGCCAAGGAAAGACAGAATAGCTCCTTTATGAGTCACAAGGCTGGGTGGGAAAGCCTGAAAAAAACACTTGGAGATGAAGAGCAAAAACTTCAGAGGGCAGACACTTCTGCTTTAATGAATAGAGATCCTCTGCTTTATGGTGTCCTTGTACTTTCCTGGCTGTCCTTAACAGAAGTGCAGATGGGGAAGGGGCACTCGGTGTGAGTCTCCACTATTTGATCAAGAACACATCAGAAAGGGAGAACCAGCTTTGGTCTGGCAGCAGGTGGTTGTCATTGGAGACTGAGAGATTGACCTCAGCATACCCCAAGTCCTGAAGAAAGCTCTGAGATCATCTCAGATCTCCTCACTTTGCTGCATGTGAATTTATAATGCAGCAGAAGTCCCAGAATTTTTTTTTCCCCCAGCAGGAGATTTTGGTGAATCTTGCACTGTCTTGCTTGTCCCTGACATGTTCAAAGGTAAAATAGTTTAAATCTTCTAGCACCATGCCAAAGATCCCTTCAGAGCTCATAGAAGAGGCAGTTGTAATGACTCTCATTTTGTGATGTCAGCTGTGTCTCCTCTTACATGTGTGCTGGGGAACTGGGTAAGATTTAGCTGGAGCTAGGCTGACATTCTCTGACTTGAAAAACCTGGAACCAAAACCAATGGAGGAAACTGTCCTCCCAGAAATCAGATAAATATTCAAAGTTCTCTGTCACTGTTGAGTGACCTGTCACTACAGTGGAGTATGAAGGAGCAAAATGTCTTACTGATCAGGCAGATGGAGGAACTGCCTTATTTCTCACATGCTGCTGCAAAGGACAAATCTGACCAGACATAGGTACAAGCAATGAAGAAATAAGGAAGTTTTTACAGTAACACTGTACAGTCGAAAAACTCCAGGCAAGCCCTAAGAGCACTCATTAGAAAAGAATATACCTCCCTTGGGAAGCTGAAGGTGATTCCCTAAGGGAAACCTTTCTACAACATGGTGGAAAATTTGAGTGATAGGAACAGAGTTCCTGTTCTTCAGCAGAGATGGAAGAACACTTTGGGGCAATCAGAACATAGGCAGAGCATCCATCCAGCACTGGTCTCTGCCCAGGCTTGACTGGGAGCAGTTACACAGCTGGAAAAGAGTTGGAAAGCTGGCATTAGGCTCTAGATCCATTAGAAAGGATTAACATAATAATAATAATTTGCAAATTTCCAGCTCAAATCCTGCCCCAGTGTGATCTCCATCAGTGCAGGCTTTGCATCCCTGAGAAATTATCTCAGCTGCAATTGAGAAGACCCAGTCTGCAAACAGCCCTCTCAGGGAAGGTCCTCTGCATGGAATCAGGCAAAGGATTTGTTGGCAGTGGAGGCCCAGGTGGTTTGAACTATTCCCTCCTAGGGCAGGAACTTCCCTTGCAGTGCCAGAGTCACATCCCTGGGAGGACCTCCATCAAGCATCTCTCTGGGTGCTGTGGGCAGGGCAGATGGGAGCAGCATGCCTGGAGATCACAATAAGGTCACAGAACAGATCTCATGACTGGTGCTGGGAGTAACCAAACCATGCAAAGAGCACAAGGCCTTTATAGCCCTGACTGTTTCACAAGGGCTGAAATCTCTTTTTCTTCCCTTAAGGCTTTCTGCGGTCCCTGCTGAAGTCTCCAACAGGCTGTGGTGATTGTCAGACTTGACAGCAGCCTGTGAGAGCTGCACAGGGCCCTGGAAGCAGCCAGCTGGCTCTCCCTGTGGGGCTGGGAGCCAGCAGACTTCCAGGAGAGCAGAGCACCTTGCAGAGCTCAGGCTCTTACATTTTCCCCAGGTTAGATGTTTGTATACCCAGAGTGGGAATGTGCAGGTGGACAAGAACTCAGACAAGGAGTGTATTCCTCCTTTCAAGAAAGGGCTGGTTCTCCTAGGGCAGGGCAAGCCCCCAGTGCTGACCAACCAATGCAAACCAGAAGTGCCAGTTTGAAGGGACAATAAACAGGCAGTGAAGCCTGCAAGGAGATACCTGTTTTACCTAATTCATGCCTGACCCACAACATGCAGACAGGAGATACAAACCAGACAGGACTCTTCCTTTTGAAATCAAAACACTCATTTCACAGCACTCCATGAATTCAGCAGGGAGGAGGCTCTGAACAACCCCTACACACTCTTTAGCAGAGCTGCACCACAGCATCCAGTAACAGTACTTGAACAAGAGAAGATGGACTGTGGATGGGTGATGGGTCAGCATCCACAGACAGACCTCCAGAGTTATCTGCATTCACTTTCTGCTCCCCTTAATTGCCTTGATGTGTAATGACCTTGCAGGCTGAAAAATCTGGGTGAGGCTCTGTAGCTCACTCACTTTGCAGTGAGATGAAGTCAAATTATTTACCCAGAGAGAAAATCCTTGGCAATCCTGTCAAAACAGGAAGCAGTTAAATTACTGCAAGAAAAATCAAACCATTTACCACGTAGTGTTACAGCTCAGAGAATACTGAAAGCTGGTGCCGCAGGGAGAGGAAGAAGCCTCCCTCCACACACTGGCACAGCATGGAGCGGGGACTGTGTGATGCACCAGGTCAGGAGCAAACACTGCTGAAAAATAAAGATTGTTTCTAACAAGTGCCACTTTAAAGAGGTGGCTGGACTGGCTCCAGTTAATCAATTCCAGCAGGCAGAGCCCAGTTCAAGAGCCAGCCCCAGGGTCTATTGTGCATCCTGCTCACCCCAGCTTCCCAAACTGTTTCAGGTCAGCACTTTCATTGATCTGCTGGGCTTGAACAGGCAGGGCTATAAATAAAGAGCCATTAATCAACTATTTAAGTACCCTTTTTACTGAAATAAAGAAAACCCACAAAAATGACCTCAAGATGGGAAAAATCCAAATAAACAAGTTAGTGAATACAAAGATGATCCAAGAGAGCGCTCCCGGGAACACACTTGAGGAGGCTGAAGTGGCTCAGGGAACAGCCGTGCTGGGTGTTGAGTCAGACTCTCCAGTGCTCCTGCGCTGACTCATTCCCCTCCCAGCTGCCAGCACACGCTGCTCAGTCCATTCGGCACCAACAGGAGTCACTTGTTCAGAGTTCAAGTGCATCTGATTCACCACGAGCCATCCAGCTTCTGCAGTCCATTGCCATTCCCTGCTCCTATTTCCCCTGGGAAAGGGAAACGTCAGAGACAGCCCCTTCCCTACTCAAGTCCTTCTGAGTTTTCCCTTCTTACCTCTGCTCCCAGCTCTGGGACAGGAACACAACTTACCGTTTAGGATCAGAGTAATGTGCAGAGGAAGCTACAAAAGCATCCCCATCTTCCCCTGCTGCTGCCTAGGGAGAAAGTTAGTGGTTTTCTTTTCCCTTCTCCAGACCCAGGCTGAGAATGAGCTGTGTAGCCTGGCTCTTGTAAAAAATGCTTTTCCAGAGGATGATGCTAGGCTCTCCCAAGAACTAGAACAGGAAAGAATTAGGTGTTTGTTACACACCCTCTAAGAACACAACACTGTCTCTTTCTTGGGCACTTACTTTTCACAGAGCCTTAGACAGAAGGATCCCACACCTTGCACCTCTGTCAGCCCTAAGTAAGAGCCTTGCTCTTGCAGTTGTCCCTCCCATGGTACCTGCCCCTGTGGCACAGCACTGCTCCATCTGGGATCTAGTGAAAAGCTGTGTTAGGCATACAGGATCCCGTGTCAGGAAGCAGACTTGCTGCATGACCAAGTGCAACTGGGGCACCTGGGACACAAGTCAGTGCAAAGCCTTAACCAGCAGCTGTGCTGCCACATGGCCTCACATCCCAGTCCCACATGCCAGGAGTCCTCTAACCTAAGACACACCACACTGATGCTCAGGAAACCCTTTTCTATTCCCCTTTTTTATTCCCCTTCTCTATTCTGCTCCCACGAATTTCCTGTGTGGCATTGAACTGCAAGCTGTGTCTGCACAGCCTTAGGGTGTTGGTTTATCCCTCATCTCTGCTTTTGGCAGTAAAACTGGCTTAAGCTCCTTCCTTCCTCCCATGTCCACAGTGCTGAGAAATGAGCAAACACTGGCACAGGGCAAGAACAAAGAAATACTTTAAAAGCTGTTACATTGCCATGGGGCTCAGGAAGTTACACCCTCATTTTCTTCAGCTGTGAAAGGGGAATATTACAATCTCCTCATGTTAAGTGACATAAGATACGAAGGATGAGGACAAACAGGAAAGATTATGAGATGCTCTGAAGATAATCTTGCCACCTCTTGGATTGGTAAGGATACACTCCATAGCTCTCCTATTTTACTTGGTGAAATTGCTCAAAATTAAAAAAAAATTTTTAAAAAGCCTATGAAATGTGTTGCAGCTTGACTTTGCACTTGGCAGTGTTAGGAGTGCGCCAGTGAACAGCTACAGCCAAGGGGAGGAACTCCATTATTGCCCAAAGACAGCTGAAGGATGAACTGCAATGCTGGTATTTCAGAACAGGCTCCCAGCAAGGGAAGCAAACAACAGCAGATGATCAGACAACAGGCAGAGGTACCAAGCGGCCAAAATCAAAGAACAGCTTTTATTGGCCATAATAACCAAGAAACCATTTTCTTCCAATAAACAAAACAACCCCCTAATTCAAACAGTGGTAAATCTTCACTAAGAAACTGAAACACCAACAAACCCCACATAAACTTAACTGTTCCTGTTCATCCTCTGAAGTATTCCTCCTCCTCTTAAAGAAGTTAGCTGTTCTCCTTAACCCTCCTGCACCACCAGAAGTAGGAGGATGGCAAAACTCAGTCATTTAGGACAAGAGAACAAGCACATGGGGAGGCATGAGTCTGTCCACTTGAACACATTAAAGAGGCTGTTGGTGTTTGCAAACATCTTACATACAATTACTGGAAGTAATAAGTTCTGTGTTTCTTGAGATACAAGCATTTTACTACACAAACTATAGTTTTATGTTTGGTTTTTTTTTAATCCTAGGATAACAGGTACAGTTGTGGCCGGTACAGCTTGTTACAACTCAGACACCACTGCAGTTTATCAGTTTACACTTCTCTTTTCAGAAAACTTGGAAGCTAAAAAAACATAAAAATTGGTTACACTGAGTTCTCAAGGCGAATCATCATTTAAAACTCTGCATTTACTCATGCCAGTAAAACAAATGCCAGTAAAACAAACACCAGAGAAAGCAGGTGTCTAAAAAAACCCTGCTCTCCCTGGTAACTGAAATCTTTGTGGAAAGAAAATAAAAAAAAGAGAGAGGGGATGGGAGATATGGCAGGGTACAAGACACCAGTTCCAATGGAGGAATTCTCAGGAGTATTTTCACTAATTTCTCAAATAAAGGAGATACATTAACAGAAACCATTAAAAAAGAGATCTGGTTCATAAACAGTTATGCAAATTTTTTCAACTTACGTAAGTGAAAATTTAAGAAACAAAAAGGCAAAAAAAAATCAGTGTCTTAAAAAAATCTGATATTTACACACTGTTTCTTAAAAGATTCCACGTGTCTGCACTGAGCTGTGTGCTGTGCACACATCTCTGAGGGCGTGTGAGCAGAGACAGCCACAGCACTTCCCAGCCAGAGCAGGCAAGAACACTACAGAACTAATGGGAATCTCAGCTCATGGGAGTTACTAACTACTATTGTTGCTGTGCAGAGAACGGCACCGTGTGTTTGACAGAGGAATTCCACTGGAAACAGAGTCTCCTGTCCTAACCTAGACATGATTTTACAAAACATCTAATGCCTGTACTACACCTTTTGTAAGAAAATAGAGGGCAGCTTTGAGCTGCAGTTCTTCTAAACTACTGTAGGAAGGCTTCTCTAGGTACTTCCTAAATTGGCAACCATCTGAGGTAATCGATGATGCTGTTCAAACAAGCATCCTTCACTTCTCTCCGCCTCCACCAACTGTTGCCTCCTTATTGAGTCCTCTGATCGACAAGTCATAAACCACTTCCTCAATTTTCTTGACATCGTATTTGAGGCCATCGTAGCGTTTCCTCAGGGAGTCATTCTTCAGGTTGAGGAGGCGGAAGCCAGAATCCAGCTCGTTGATAAAGGCTGAGATGCGGAGAGGGCGGGAATAGTCCCCAGCTGTGACACTGTTCACTGCCAGCCTGGCCTGCGAGAGGAAACACCGGAGAACATCAGCACAGCACCCCCCCACGTCACATCACTGTCCCCATCAGTTACTGTACCAAATGAACCCCTTGTGTTCCAGGCAGATTATCTGTACTTAGATCTACCTCTTTGCTGACCATAGTTCTGCATTTTCAATCAAATGACTAGTGTAAATCTTAAAAGTATCGCTGAGGAACATGCAGAGAAGCATCTTGCTACAAGTCCAGATCAAAGTGTTGTGTATCATAACTTCCACGAACAACCCAGGAAAGCTAAAAAAAACATTACTTTTGTTTGTAAGGTCAGTTTCAAACCAAATACGTGCACAAGTATCTTTCTTACCAGCTCACTGGCCAGAGTTAATATGCCAGAAAGATAATCTTCAATGTCCAGGTGAAAGCCCCGTTCTCGATCAGCTTCAACTGAGACAAAAACAGAGCACTGATGAGGTGGTGCTGAGCACGAGCAAACCCAGCCACCTTAAATTGCATTTGTTTACTGGAGCTAATTTGAAATATCAAATTTATGAAATATTATTACAAAATAAAAGTCAGCCTTTTCCTGTATGTGATGTAATTACAGCCTCTCCTCAGTTCTCGATTCAGCATCTTGTACATCCTCAACTGTACCTCCAACAGGGTAACTCGATTTACATCTATATACAAGATGTATTTTCCTTACTTTTTTTCAAATCTTTTGCTCTGTGAAGATACAATTCTTTTATGACAAAGAACTTAATCTGTTTTATGCACTTTTTAAATACCAAAAGCAGGAATTCAGAGAAACAAGCTCTCATCTTTGTGTTATTCTTTTGGTGCATTTACACACTTTGAATGAATGACCTTCACTGATGAAGAACTTATTAACAAATAAATACTTTGTTAACGTTAGGTTTGCCAATTTCCGTCTTCTGAGAATTCATTGTTTATATAATGAAATCAAATACCAGATAAACTCTGGAACTGATTTCCCGGGAAGAAATGAAGTTCTGCCATTTCCTTGTACCTCTGAAAACTACAATGTCTAAAAGGTCACAAGCTTTTTCTCTTCAGTTACAACATTAACTTACTCCCAAGTATTTCTGCAACAGCTTCTCGGGTCACCAATGTCTCTGACTCCAGGTAGACTACGAATGCTGCCAGGAACACCAGCCGCTGCAGCACAAACCTCCAGTGCTCATGAAACCTGCAGAAGAAACACCAGATCAGGGTATAAATAATTAATGTTTATTAATGGAACGTTAGACAACAAGTACATGTTATGTGTGTGTTTTCTGCCTTTCTGCAGTGCATTTTGCAGTATTTTTGGTTTATCAAAATGACACCAGCCAAAAGGCTTTTGTACTTTTGTACAAAAGGCCTTGGTACTCCAGAACTCCACACCCAGGTTACCATGCCGGATGCTGACATCTGCTCGCCCCTCTCACACGCCTCCTCAGCTCCCACAGTTTTCCAGGTTGTGTTGCCCACAGACAGCCAGGGCTTTCCCTCCCACCCTCCCTCGGCAGATCTGAGCTGACAAGATTCTTATTCTTTGAAATGTTCTTGCCAGGCACTGTCCCCTTCTGGCAGCAGCAGAACACAAAGGTGACAACTTCATTTAGTGTCTGCAGAACCAAAGAGCCATTTCATGACAGATTCAGAGCTCTGCTTGCAGAAACGCCCCAAACCGAACAACTTAACTGAAATTAATGGAGCAGCAAATGCCCTGCTCCCAGATACAAGGGCAGCTCCAGCAGAACACCAACTTCTTAAGTTTCCCTTTTTATTTTTAAAGAAAGTTTCTAGAAAAATAGTTCAATATTGAGTATTTTTAGTGAAAAGGTATAGCGTTTGAGCAAAAGCATTTTTTATCTATCCTGATAAAAACCTTACACTTGTCTACCACAATGTACTTTTCAAAGAGAAAGGAGCATTCAGCCCATAAACCTTTACATTGTTATTCCAAAGCAATGATGACAAATGCCCAAGCAATTCCCATATATATCTGTGTCTGGCTGTGTGTGATCCTGCACACCTGTAATACTGATCAGCAGGAAACTTGGTCTTCAAAGACTCCATCTGTGTCCTCACTGTACCAAAGTGCTCACGAGCCTTCTGACACTTCTTTGGGACTGAAAAAGAAACAGCACAGCATTCAGGGAATGAATACATTCAGGAAATGTAAATTTGACAGGCAACAGCAGTTTGTAAAGAGTTTTCCAGTGCAGACAACACTATTTATGCTTCTTTCTTGTCCAAGATAGGTTACTGACACTTGGAATCAATCTGAGAAGTATTCCTGGTCATGGTCACACCATGAGCCACAGAGGTAAAGCAGAAAGACTCCAGAATTCCAGGCTGTCTGACCTGCTCTGGGCATTTGTTTTGAACTTGAGCCAAGATGTCCCAGCAACGGCCAGATCCCAAGCAATGGAACAGCGCTGCACACAGCAGCTGGCCCCAAAGGAAACGCACACACCCCCCAAGCACTGCTGCCAGACAACTCTCACAGTCAAAGGAAAAGCAACTTTTCTTTCTCCACATTAAAATCTTATCCTGTTTTTTTCTAATGCATCTGAGTTTGGTTACATGAGGTGCAACATCCCTTCAGGAAACTGCATTTCCTGCTTTTTACGATGTATTTGAAGAGCCTGGGTTTCAGCCTGTCCAGAGTTACAGCTCTGCAGAGGAACGATCTCTTGTTCCTGTAGTAGCCACTGCCACCTCCCGTTTGCCGACAGAGTTACAGCCCCGCTGCACCTGCAGTGCCAGCGACAGACCAAAGGGCTCAAACCACAGCTTCACTGCAGCCCTTTCACAGATCCTGGTCATGAGCTAAAAAAGGCCAAAGATCAACCTGATAGGCCCTCCTGCATCTTCATGTACAGAAGCCAGGATTATTCACAGAACCTAGATCTAAAAGCTGTGATGGTTTTTACCAAATAAGACACTTAAGTGTGATTATAAAACTTCTTTCACTTAACAAAACATAATTTCTGTTTAAAAAAACAAAGGGAGGGAGAATGAATGCAAAAAAATAAAGAGCTTCAGGAGGCAGAATGTGGATGTGCTCCATGAGGCGGCCAGGATGAAAGAGCTGTGTGAGGCTCACTGAGAGCTACAGGGTTGCCTCAGTCATGTGAGCCATCACATGGCTGTGGGGACAGAGTAAGGAACACGTTCACATTTGGCTTCTGCCAAGGGAACCTGTGACAAAAATAAACAATCCTTACTGTAAAGGCTCAGAAAATGCCCAGTGACACACACGACCCCCAAATTCAAACTGTCCTCACACGTCCTCAGGTATCGCCTCTGATGTTCTGCTGTTGTGAGAGCAAAGACACTGAGTTGGCTCTCAGGCTCCGGAGGCCCTGCCTGTCACCCTGACTGGTATCAACAGCAGGATGCAGCACACGCTGCCCTGCCCAGCCTTCTCAGCAGTTCTCCAACTCCATTTGGGACAAGGAGCCAAGGAAGCCTGTGCAAGATGACATTTTCAAAGCCACTGCCTGGTATGAAAAGCTGTCCTCCATCAAACTTCCAAGTATCCCGTGGTTCTGCTAACAGAGCTCAGCCCACACCCCTTACCCTTCTCTCTGGTAGGACATATTCGTCAGCCCAGAGCAAACCCTCTCCCTGTTCCCACTGGCTCTCTGTTGTCTCCTTGAGTTTTCATCACTCCCTCTATTGAGGATGCAGGAATAAACAAAGGATCAACCAGGAGGCTGCAGGAAGAAGTAAATCATCTCCCACTTACAGTGGCACAAGGAGTGAGGAACGACTGGGAAAACAGCTCTAGCTGCAATTCAGGGCAACACAGCTACAGCTGTTACTCTGTCACCTGTGAACTTCAAGTAATTAACAGTATTCTTAGCTTTTAATTATTAGTTTATATGGTTTATTCTCATTTGAGATTTTTCTAGTTCAATATAGTTTATTAATAGTGTTAATAATTTTCCTTACATCTTGAAATAAGTAGGTATAAGGCCAAAGAAATCTTTATGTCATAAAGTACAGCCAGAACTCTGTTGCAATAAGAAAAATCTTCTTTCATAGTTCCAGGAATCATTGTTTATCCCCTTTTACTCTACTAAGGAAGAATCATTCTAGTTTCTTAGTAAAAATGCTGTACAGCATCAAACAATGAGATGCTGTAGGAAGCCAAAGATACATTTAAGGTACTACAGTGCAGAACTAAAACCATTATCAATCAAAGTGTAGTCTGAATATGTGACAACTGACAGGTGCTATTTATCCCCCAACAATGCTTCTGTTTATTTGCACTACATTATTATGCTTTAAACCTTTATTAATCTAAACATTTCTTAACTTTCTTTACTATGCTTGTAAATATAACTTAATGACAAATTCACAGGTCTGTTATCACAAGTTAACTCCTGACCTATTAAGCATGAACTCATTATTTTTGCAAGAATTATAAGATGAGGCTTTGGGGGTTTTGCTTGGGGATTTTTTTTGGTTGGTTGGTTTGTTTTGCATTTTTAGCTGGTTTTGTTCTTTGTTTTTTTCCTTTAACTATTCCAAATCTCTTCTCAGATTCCTCAAGTTACAGCACCAGCTCTCTCCAGGAATTAAAAATCAAGTGAAAATACACCAAGTTGAACATGGGCCTCTACTATCAAATGCTTGAAAACGACTCTGAAGTTGTTACCCACACAATGACCAGGGATTTTCCCAGGTTAGAAAACTGAATGTCTGCTTGTGTAAATAACCCCTCAGCAGCTCTCATTTCCAGCACTGCCAGGTTTCCCAAGCAGATGGAACTTGCACTTGCCTGCACTGTTGCTCATGGCTAAACACAGACCCTCTCCGAGGCCAGAGGAGCCCCAGGCCTCCAGCTCCAGCCCCACTGTGCCGGGGAACCTCTTCAGGCTGAAAACAACCAGTCAGCTCTACACGTGAGCAGAACAGCATCTGGGGAGGCTTGTTCTGTTCCCCTTCACAGGGTGGCGTGCATAAATTCCTTTCAAGAGTTTCCAGCAAAGTCAGAATGGTTGCTTCTTCTCACAAGATATTGACTGGAAAAAACCCAGCTCTTAAATGACATATTTAAGTTTATTCCAGTAGTTTTATCAGTAGGCTGAGAAATGAGGGAGCAGAAAGAGCACATCTGACACCTGGGCCTGCAGAGCTGCTCTCCTGGTCTGGAGGAAACGGGCTGGCCCAGAAACATTCTGTCCAGCATTCAAAAGCCTGGAACCAGGCTGGTGACAACCCAAACCTCCAAAGATGTAGAACAATTCCTGCTGTCACTCAGACATCAAGGGCAGGTCCTGCTTTTTTGGCCTTTGCAAATTCCTTTCACATTTTGCTGCATTAAGCAGATTTTATACATGCACACAGAATCTGTTTGGCAAAAACCAGATTAATGTGTGTTCCCCCCCATCCCAGTCCATCCTGAATACCCCCGAGTGCTCAGGACCACAGCTTTTTGGGGTGTGGGGTGAAGAGATGGAACAGGGACATTGATACAAAGGCCCGACAAGTAAAGATAAAACAGTCTATGTGCAAGCCACTTACAGGGAAACCTAAGAGCCAACTCAGCAGCCCAGGACGTGAACACCTGGAAAAGAACACACTGCTCTGCACCGAGACAGAAAAGCACCAGGCTAGGGAGGGGAGAAAGGGATAGAACGGTGTTCCCTAAGACTGAACAACAGCTTTACTACTTGTGTGGCTTGAAACCTCCCAGCTGCGCCCTCCTCTTCCCAGCAGCCTCTGGGAAGCCCACGCTGGACTCCTCGGGAGAGCCTGGAAGCTGGAAAAGAGTTCCCAGTACAGGGGACCTCCGTGCTCCGAGGGGCACTCCCGCCCCCCGGCTGTTCCCCGCTGCCCGGGGGCGGCGGCGCGGGACTCACTGTGCTGGAAGCCGGGCCCCTGGTGCACGCCCTGCAGCAGCGTCAGGATCTCCCGCGCCGTCTGCTCCAGCGCCTGCACCACCTTCCGGATCTCCTGCGGGCACAGCGCGCCGTCAGCCGAGGCACAGCCCCGTCCCCTCCCGCGCCCGTCCCGCCCGCCCTGGCACCTCTCGGATATCCTGGTCCTGGCCGAGCGCTCCCTGCAGCGCCGCGAACATCTCGCTCACCGACATGATGCCGCCGCTTCCCGCCCACCGGGCCTTCGGTGCCGCTGGCGCGCGGCTGCCCCACGCACCGCCTGACCGCGCCGCGCCGGGCTGCCCCGAGCACCGCCTGAGCGGCCGGAGCAGCCAGGAATGGGCGAAGGGGCGGCTCCGGAGGGTGCCCAGAGAGGGCTGATGGCCCCGGGGGGGCAGTTGGTCGCCCCCAGGGCGGGAGTTTGTCGCCCCGGCGGCGTCTGTGTTTCAGGCCGCCCTCCCGTGCGAGGAGGCCGGCCCTCGTGGGGCTGCGCGAGGGCCCCTCCGCCCCGTTGCTGGGAGACGGCGTCTGGCCGCGCGGCGCCGGCGCGAGGGCAGTGACGCACTTCCGGCGGCCGCGCGGAGGCAGCATGGCGGCAGAGGCGGCCATGGCGGCGGAGGCGCCTGCGTCCGCCACGGCCGTGAGGGCGGCGCCGCTCCTGGCGCTGGAGCCGCGGCTGCAGCGCCAGTTCCAGCAGAAGGTGCAGCGGACCCGCACCAAGCGAGCGACCAAGGTGAGCGGGGCGGCGCGGCGGCGGTGCGGTGAGTCCCGGCCCGGGCTGACGCGGTCGCTCTGTGCCTGCAGGAGGAGCTGACGCCGGGCGTGGTGTTTGTGGGGCATCTCCCGCGGGGCCTCTGCGAGCCGCAACTCCGCGAGTACTTCGGGCAGTTCGGGACGGTGACGCGGCTGCGGCTCTCCAGGAGTAAGAAGGTGAGGAGCGGCCCCGCGGCTGCCCCGGGGCTGCGGCCCGTGCAGTGCCGGAATGCGGCGGAGCGCTCGCAGCCGGCTGCCTGAGGCTGGGCCGGGCAGTCTCCGTGACCTCTGGGGCTTCCCCCTTGCCGAGCATGGGCCCTGGGAACGCGCAGAGGCCACAGCGCCCCGAGGCCCTCGGGAGCCCCACGTGGGACGCGGCGGAGCCGTGCCCGGTCGGACCGGCAGGGCCGGGGGCTGTCTCCGACTTGGAAGCGGCTGGGCCGCGGCTCTTGTGGTCCTTTCTTCCGAAAAGAAATTCACTCCAGTGAATTTACAGTGCCTGAGTGCACCAGTTCAACGTACAACGTGAAGCGAGTGCCTCTGTTCTAACTTACTTGTTGTTTTGTATTCGATAAATCTAATTTCTTCTCACTTCTGGGTTTGCTGTCACATTATAAGACTGCTGTATAAGCATGGAACAGCCAAACAGCAGCCAAGCAGGGCAGCTTTGTTTTTTTAACAAGTATAGATACTGGTGAGCAGTTTGTTTTGTGTGCAAATACGTATTTTACGAATAATGTCATACCAATTTAGGACTAAATCTGATGCTTTTCGCAATTTCAGTGAGCTTCTGAAACTATGTGTGGTTAGCTGAGAATGGGCTATGACTTTGGAAGAATAAGATAATTTTAATAGAGCTCTCCAGGTAGCAAAGCATTGTTTCAGGTTTTTGTCTCGTCACTCACAGACTGGAGCCAGCAAAGGCTATGCATTTATGGAGTTTGAGTCTGATGATGTGGCCAAGATTGTTGCAGACACAATGAACAACTACCTGTTTTCTGAGAGACTGCTGAAGTGTAAGTATAAGCTGAATTTTAAGTCCTCAAGCATGCAAAGGAAACTTGTAGTTATTTCAGTTGTCTTTTTCAACTGTGCATAGAATCTTAGGGTTTTTTAATGAAGTTTTGTCCCAAAAATCTCTTCTGCGGGGCTGAGCTTTTCATCACGTGTAAAGAGCATGCTCAGCAGCCTTTTGGTCACGACTGCTGTTTTTTTCTCAGGGCTGATACTGCTCTTAGTGTGATTGTGTAGCATGAAATCTCAGGGTATGGTTGGGTTTGGTGTAGAGGCAAACCCAGAGTTCCTTTCATGTGGAAACTCCTTGGCATTTGTACCTGCTGCAGCTGTTGTCTGTGAGGTTTCACATGAGGGGCTTTTTTGATTAAAAGATTGATTAAATCACTGAGTTTCTCAGACATGGTGACAGTAAAACTTGCTTTGTAAGGGGTTATGAATTACGTGTTGTTGTAAAACAATTTTCTCTGCTCTTTCTGGGTGAAAGTGTTTCATCCATCCATCCATCCATCCATCCATCCATCCATCCATCCATCCATCCATCTCTCTTACTAGCTGAGGATGCAGTGCCCAGTTCAGTGTTCCTAAATCGCTGCACCAGCACGGTGTTGTAGCCATGAATGGTGTTGCGTGAGCGCCCTTGGCGGGAAGGGGAGCTCTGTTGTAATCCCATGTCTGTCTTTGGTACAGGTCAGTTCATACCTCCCGAAAAGGTCCATGAAAACCTCTTCAAGGACTGTGACAAGATCTTCCGGAAGCCTTCTCAGCCGGCTGTCCGGCGCTACAACAGGATCCGCTCCCTCGTGGAGAAAGCCAGGATGACCAAGCGCCTGCTGCGGAAGGAGAGGCTTCTACGGAAGAAGCTGGCTGAAAAGGGCCTCGAGTATGACTTCCCAGGATTTGTAAGTTTGGTGTTGTTTCGATGAGTGTGTTAAGCAAGGTGTGTTTCTAGGGTAGTGCTGAATACATGGAAGTCATGTGTTTTGTGTGGAACTGGCAAAAGCACTGCAGCCCCAGGGAGGCTCATGTGTGTTAGGAACTCCATAGAAGCTCCAGGAATTCAGTGGGCTGCTGTGGCTGGGCTGCACTCCATGTGCCTGTAGAGAAGTAAATAAGTAACAACAGAGGAGAGATGTTCCTCTTCTTCTGTTGGTGCAAGCAGTTGGATATTCTGTGGTTTAATACTGGAGTGCAGATCACCAAAGAACAGAGGGGCTTTGCCCGAGCCCTGTGGGAGGCTTTGGCAGGGTAGCGGGTCTGAAAGCAGGTCCCAAGACCAGAACTTCCATCCACAGCCCCTGCATGTTCCTCCTCTGCAGAGTGCTTGGGTCATGTACTTGAGTTGTAAGCAGTTAATGCTGTTTAATGTGGAGTGTTTTTAAAATGCACAGTAGCACCTTTTCTTGTGTTGCTTTGGGTGTTTTTGTTCGAACCAGACCACCTCTGTGTCAGTCAGTTTATTACTTTAAACCTATTTGCTGTAGCAAAGACTTCGTAGCTCTGAAACAAAGGAACCTGTGAGCTGTTAAGTGTTCGCATCTTCACATAAGCATGTAGTGATCCACCTGATCTGTCTTGCTTCCTAGGCTGCACAGGCACTTTCCAAAAAGAGAAAAAAAGTTAAAACAGCCAAGAAAGCAAAACTGAATGTTTCTTTGAGCAGCCAGGTAAGATGGACCAGTCCTGGTGGTGTCCAGTACCACCACTCACACTGGGGCGGATGTTTAAAGTCTTCAGCTGGCACCTTCATACTGATTCCAACACACCAAAACCTTGACATTGTTTGCTTGAGAGATGTTTGTGCTAGAAGTAGCTCCTTTGAGATGTATTAACACTCTTGAACCGGAGAGGGTGATTGAATCCTTGCGCTTCTTTCTCCCGTGGGAGCATTCAGCAGCAAAGGCTTCTGCTCAGCACACTGTAACCAGTGCCAGTCCCTCGGTGTGTCAGCCTCTACTCCCTTGAGGCTGGGGGAATGCAGGGTTCTGGGGACAGGCACCTGTACACCCCCTGCACCTGTGCTTTGAACTGACATGATGTGATCTCCTTGACGGAATCCTTCTGTTGGACCACGTTACAGTGCCAGCCTGTTTAGATCAAAAGGAAGTTGAATTGTTAATATAGTCTAGTGCTGTCTGTCCCCATTTTCATACTCTACTGTCCCTCCTACCCCATGCTCTCCATGCATGGTATTTGGTGTTTTGGAAACAAATGCCAGGGAAAAGTAGCAGTAGAATGAAAGGGAAGTTCAGATCATCAGGACTGAGATTTGGGATACTGACTGTCTAAAAACGCTGTAAGGCTTTAACCTTTCTGTTCTGTTTCATCACTGTTGTGAGTTTGGGGGGGCGGGGGTGTTTGGGGATTTTTATTATTACTGGATTTGCTTGTGATAATTGGGACGTGGCTGGTTGTGAGGAAGACAGGATAACTAACACATTCTGTTATCTGAGTTCTGAGGACTTACTGAGGTAATGAAGCTGGGATGTTTCAGCTCTGCTGTGAACTTGAATGTGGCATTTCTGAATGCCAGGCTCAAGTATACTTTCCCCCCATCCCTTGCCCTGATTCTCTTCCACTTGACTTTCTTGATGCTTTGAGTCAGGAAATAGAAAGTTTAGAAAGCAAATGTGCATTACAACATGTTAGAAAATGTGAATTAATTTCCATTTGCCGTTCACATACACTTCTTTGAAGGTGACATTTCTGTCCACAGAAATAATGTCTACAAAAGTAGCTAGTTATAAAACTAAAAGAATTTCCTGAAGGAGAGCTGGGCTGAGTTGTCTTGTGGTAATACAGGGCCAGTGACAACTTTCTCTGGCAGATGGCTTTGCAGTGAACCCTGTTTTTCTGATCTCTTCAGGATCCTACTCCAGTCTGTACTCCAGCAGTGCTTGAGCGCCGGAAAGCTGCTCAGGTGGATGATGACACGGAGGATGATGAAGTAACTCTCAGGCTTCCCTCTGCCAGTGTTAAGAATGCTGTGCAGAGACCAAAGAAGCAGCCAAGGCAAAGACCAAGCCTGAAGAAACAGAAACAGACTTAAAATTTTTGCGGCTGTAGCCACGTTTTTCTCAACTTAAAAATTATTGAGGTGGAGCTTCTACAGGGTCTGCTGCCCTGGTTTGGTTCATCCTGCCTAGACTGGTTCAGTTTTTCTTAGGCAAGGACTCTGTTCACAAATCCTCTCTCTCTGGTTTAGCCATGAAGGGACCTATGGTCTTCTCTGACTATGAAGATTTTCTTGACTTTGTGCTCACAAGTGCCCATGCTGTGACACAGCTACAGATGTGCCAAAACCTTCAGTTAATTTTGTAACTCGTGTCTAGCGCTCATTTTTTGAAAAGAAAATGTGAGGGTGTCCATTCAGAGCTTGCTAATGCAAGCAACTGTATCTTAAATTTATAATTAATGACAAGTTATTAAAAAATTTACCATTTTCCAACTTTCTTGGCTCTTGGTAATGGTTGTTCTGTTTAACTGAATGTCTGTGTTTTGTGTGAGTTCTCATATATTCACAGCAATTGAGGCTCTCGAGAAGATGCACCAATAATCAGAGCAGTTTGGGTTCTTCTGCTGGCAGTTCTGTTGTCCTTTGTCACTGCATTTTAGTTTCACTGCCTGCATGAAACAAGGTTATCTTCTGCTCCAGGGAGTGATAAGCACATTGAAATATTGTAATAACCAGGAGTGCAAAGGCAGGTTTTTGTCAGTAGTAGTATGAGTTCAGAGAACTGAGCGTAGCTTTTTGTGATGCATTAAGATTCATTCTTGTTCCAACTGGCTTGTCATTGCAGATGGCAGATATCCAGTCCTGTTTGAACAGGCAGTTTGACTGTGCAGTTAGAATTTGGATTTTAATGCAAGTCTGAGATCTGTAGAAATCCCAGTTTGGGTTCTGTGCACATACTTAGCCTTCATCTTTTGTTGTCTGAGATTAAACACTAATGCTGTTGGCTGCTGGTCAGGCTTGGCAGAAGATTTCAGAGGAAAGCCCAGGTGACAATAACCAGCTAGGTAGGTGGCTGGCACTAACTCCTTGGCTATTTTAAGACTTGAAGTCCTGGCAGAGAAAAATTAATCTAAACCATTGTCCTTGCTGATTCTGATCTGTCTGGCCTGATCACTGGAATAATCGTGGGGTCATAATGACATTGTCTTGGTGACTCATTAGATCATTCTCCTTTGTTGAGGAAGCCACTTGGATGAGTGCATCTCTATGCCAAATGCTTGTCACCTTGGGCAGGCCAGGGAAATCTCTTCACCAGCCTTGCCTTTTAATGGAAGTGTTGCTGTGTACATCTGCAGGCTTCCTTCCTTGTGCGTTGTTTCATGAGAAGCAGTGCTTCTCATGAAAGGCAGTGCTTGCACCCCAAACCCGTGGGAAATACATGCTCAGCCAAGGTTTGAGATATGCATGATCACAATGGTTGGCAGAAATTGCTTATCTGTTTGTATCTGATGTGTAGCTCTGGAAAAACTTCTTCCTTGATGT
This sequence comes from Coloeus monedula, assembly GCF_965178545.1. Taxonomy (NCBI): domain Eukaryota; kingdom Metazoa; phylum Chordata; class Aves; order Passeriformes; family Corvidae; genus Coloeus; species Coloeus monedula. The sequence goes on along the minus strand of NC_138787.1, from coordinate 29,131,472 downwards.
CATACAGCAGAGAGCAGCAGAAAAGAAGCAAAATGCATCTGCCCAGAATAGGCAGTTTTCTTTTGGAGTCCGTGTTCCTGACTTTGTGTTGGGCACATAAAGATGGCTGTTGGGTCAGGATGAACCAGAAATGTGGCTGCATTTCTCCTGGTGGAAGCTGCATCTCCTGACACACGACTCAGCTGTGTGGACATGCCGCAGCACAAGGGTTCCTGGGCTTGTAAGGCAACCCGTCCTCTCCAGGCAGAGTGGAGCGAACGGCTGCACTGGTGTGACTCATGAGTCTCTAACACAGCTTGAGAACACACGAGAAACCTGATACTGATCTTAACCAAAAATGCCCATTTCTGTGCCACAAGTGCTCCTTCCTAGGCTGCCAAATTAAAGCTGCTCTTAAGGAAACTTAGTTTATCTAGAGTAACTTCTCTGGTGCAGTTCCACATTCCCCAAAGCCTGAGCATCTCCATTCCTGTGCTTTCCATTGCAATGCCTTGGCCTGCATTTTGAACCTGTAGTTGCTTTCTTCCCACTCTGCTTCTGTTGCTGTGCTCCTCTCTGTGCCCAGTGTTCTGCCCCTGCCTGTGTCCACTCACTGCTTTCTTCCATGTTTGACTCAGTGGCTTCTCATGCTGCTTGCAGTGCCAGGGCCGTCCTGTCTGGCTGCATGAGCTCCTGTGTGTCCTGCGTGAGGGACTTTGGCTTCTGCAGGTCTCTTGGAAAGGTTTGTGCCTTTAAGCTGAAACCCTGGCTGCTGCCTGCTTTCCAGAGTCACATAGCAGTGCGAGCCTTGATGGGAAGACATTCAAGAAAACTGTGCTTAACAATAAGGTTGCTTCCTGCTGTAATTTTTCTTTCCTTTCCTTTTGTTTGTTCATCTTCCTTCAATTGAGATCAGCTTAGATGGCAATTCTGAAAAGCAAGGAAGCAAAAGTCTGTTGTTGGAGGAAAGCACAGCAATACCTAGGCTACAGCAAGGAACTCTCGGCAGAAGGGCAGCTTTTCTTGGTGATAGTTTCTGTTTTTAGGCTGCCTGTGTTATTAATATACTGCTGTCCAGGGAGATGTACGTAAGCAGAAATTCAGACACCTGATATTTGCCAAACATAGTTTCCATAGCAAGTGGACAGATGTGCTGTGTCATGAGTTATGCCTCAGTCCCTGCACTGATTTTTCTCATCTCTCCAGTCATTTGTTTGTACATCTTGGACAAACACAAACCTCCTGGCCGTTGATTTTAGGGCAGGCTCTGAGTTGTTTTTACTGGGATGCTAGGAGTGTTGAGGCTGTGGTTTCAAGGCATGACTTGCAAGTGCTCTGCCTTTCAGTTATGAATGACTTTGTGGAGCTGTTTTGCTGAACACTCATGTATGTGCTACTGCTTTCAAGCTTGAGAAACTTAGGTGCTAGCCAAGCCTGTTAATTTGCACTCATTTATTACAATTTCTCTGTTTTGCAGGAGGGAGCAGGGTTTAAGAGCGTTCACCATTTCCTGGCACATGAAGTACTGGAAGTAAAAGAAGAATGGGGGGGTAGGGAGGGTGGGGGAGAAAAGCAGAATTGGCTGCAAGATAGAGGGGAAAAAGGAATGATGAAACCAATGCTCACCTCTCAAGAAAAAGATACTGGTGAACATGGCAGGGTTAGACTGCTCAAAATTAAATATGCAGTTTTATGTTTTCCTACTTGTTTTGCCTGTTAGATGTGCTGTGGGATGCCCAGGCTGCACAGAGCATGAGGAGTGTGTTGCCATCACAGTCCAAGTGCTGCTGCTTGCTCATGAGCCAAGTGAAGGAGGAGAGCAGGCTGGGCAAGTGACACTTGCTCTTGCCAGTACCAAGCCTGTTTGTTTGCATATCTTTTTGGAAATGGCTGCAGCCCTGGGGGACAAGGTTAAAACCTGTCTGCAAATGGCTCATGGTGCAAGGCAGGACTTGGGCATGGCTCTGAGGGGTGACATGCTCTCCTCTCGAAGTAATGCACCAGCGAGGCAGAGGGGAGCTCCAGCAAATTCCCCCTCTCGCAGCTTTCCCTTCAGAGTGCTGGCGTGTTTGGCTTTCACTTTGCTGTGTGATGCAGCTGGCTGGGGTGGGCTGTGCTTTGTGAGGTGCTGAGCACATCCCTGCCCTGGGCAGGGTGCTGCAGGTGAAAGCTGGGCAAGCAGATAACAGGAGTACAGTGAATGCGATCTCCATTATGTGTTTTCCAGGAATATCCACAAATCCTCTTGGACCAGACTCCTTCATTGTCCAAGGTGTTCAAACACATCCTCTTTTCCTGAGTTTTCAATCTAAACTCCAAATTCTTGAAATGTCTAACTCTAGGCACCAATAATGTGCACTTCTTAACCAGAGATATGCTTGGGACCACCCCAGGGTGCTGCTGGAACAGTGGGGAGGCCATTCTGTGTGTCAGGCTGCTGGTGGCACTGCTAATGCAGGCACATCCCTTCCTGCCCAAGGGCAGCAGCTGTCAGAGCAAGCTGAGGAAATGGTTAACTGTATGAGTGAGAATTCCTAAAGTGAAACACTTTATTCCATGCAGGGTGCAGCAAGGCCTCTCATCACTTCTGCCACCCAGCATTAATTAAGCATATGGCAGGAACAGAGATCCTGGCTGTCCTGGGAGGCCTGGAGTAGTTGCACAGCTGTGTGTTTGCGGGCAGTAACCATGTGGCTCTCCTGTGCTGGGAAAGGAAAAGCTACAGAGAAGCTCCTCCACAAGTTTTGGCTCCAATCAGGGAAGAAGATGCTGGTTTATAATTGTCTTCACACATGTTGTTGAAGAGAGGCAGAACTGTGAGGGCTTTGACACAGCGAGGTAAGTGTCTGCAGTGAGCCACAGGCACTGGGGTCGCTTCCTTTCCCTGTCTGCCCGTTTGATCCATCATGTGGAGTCTGGGGCTTGGCCTGGATTTGAAACTTGTTGTTCTAAAGAACAGGAAGGAAAGAAACTACTAAATCCCATTTTTATGATAGTGACTTTGGAAAGCCCTGTTCTTTTCTGTGTGTTTTTCCAGTGCTGACTGAGAGGAGCCATGGTGAGCAGGTGCAGACCTGGAAACTGGGCTGCTTGCTCTGCAGTGAGGCATTGCTGCCAGTTTCCTACAAGGGCTTGCACAAACTCCCAGTTTGCTTGTGTACTGGTTTTTTTAAAACAAGCAGGGAAGTGGAGTTACTGCTGTCAGGGTGGCTTCACGAGGCTGAGAGCATTGCAGCATTTTGAGGGTGAAGGCAGGACTTGCCTCTCTGCTGTGCTTGCTCAGTTACTGTTTCTCACACAAGGCAGCTGTGCAGTGGGGAGTGAGCAGGGTCTGTGCCAGCTGTGCAGCAGCAGCAAAGCTGCTTTATCACCTGCAGTATTTTTATTTCTGTTGATGTGAGAGCTGGAAGGGCTTTGGTGTGGTTTTCAGGTGCTGAGCTGCATTTTCAGGTCTGCCTGTTAGAAGAGGGCTGTGTTCATCTGCCCAGAAGTGATGGCAGAGGAAATGTAAGACAAATCTATAAAGTTTTCCTTCAGCTGTCCCACACAAAGACTGATGTTTGTAGTTTATTAACTGGACAATGCTTAAGGTGTGTTCTGTTGAACTATATCCTTAAAAACAAATTCCAGGTTTGGAGCTGCTGGAGCTTTGTGACTGGTCTGGCAGGAGCTATGCAAGTGCAAGGGACTAATTTCAGAGGCAGTATGGATTCCTTCAAGGCAAACCTGTCTGTTGGTGTAATGTCAGTGCAGCCACATCAGATGAATCACAGCCTAAGTTTTTATCCTGAGAACTCCTACCTCAGCTTTTCTCCCCCATCAGCTCATAATTTTACAAGATGAAATCCTGCCGTGTTAATATGTAGTACAGAATCAACCAGTTGGTTGTTAAGACTCATTTGGAGTTGGTGATTTGGACAGTTGGGTTTGGGTGGGCTGTTTGCTGTGTTGCCATTAAATGTCAGCCCTCTCATTGCACTCTGTAAGAGCTTCCTTTAATTTCAGTAGAAATCTGCATTTGGGGTGAAGGGTGACCTAATCTTTAAAAGGATCTTAATCCATTTAGCCTCTCTTGCAAAGCTCAGCATTTTTTCCTTGTCAGGAGCAGACTGCATTCCTAACCTTGATGTGTCACTTTCCAGTTGGCTTAATATTTGGGAGAGGATAAAAAGGAAATGTTTTCAAAGATTGAAAGAACCCGTGCTGGTAAGGTATGCACACGTGTGATGTGCAAGTATAAAAAAAGAAAGGAGATATGAACATAATTGTGTTTGGATGGTGGAAAAAAGATAAAATAGTATCATGGATGACTATAGAGAACAAGCACAGGAAGAGGTAAATCCATTTGAAACGGTGTAAATGGGAAACTAGGAGGGAAGCGGAAATGGGGATGAACTGTTGCTTAATGTAAATTTAAGTGCAAGACAAAAATAGGACTCTTGTAAGTTTGAGGTGTAAATGTGTCTTTCCAGAGGCCTGACAGCAGCCAGGAAAAATACAGTCTCTGATGCAAATGTAAGACCTGGTGCCCATGCCTTGGTAAGACCAGAGGTGATCTTCCAAGGCTAAATCTAGCACAGCTCAGAAAGCATGGAAAACTGTTGCTAGTAGCCTGTATTTGGTTTTGGGGGGTTTCAGCTTAGGCTCTGGTCACAAAGCAAAGAATGCCAAAATTAACACTAATTGGTACCTTCCCTGATATTTGGTCAGGGAGAATGAACCATTGCCTGCCTCCCTGGAGGCAGTCACTCCGTGTCAGGGGAAGAAGCCTGTGGGGATGTTGCGTGGCTCACAGGACCTTCCTGCCGACGGGAAAGCTCGAATCCAACCCAATTCACACTGCCTGAGGACTATCTGCTTTGTACAGGATGTTTCTCCTTGGGTGGCCAAATGTCTGCAAGGAGTGAACACATGCAGACGTGCCCGTGTGCACACGATGAGCCTTGAAGCCATTTGCTCATTTCCCTTTAATCAAAACCTTCTGCTCCTGTGTTTTCTTTTCTGTTTGGTGACTGAAGCGAAGCTTCATGTGCCTTCACGTGGGAGTTAAGTGGGTCAGTGGGATGCTTTGTTCGTGGCAGCTCTCACGTGGAAAAAGTCCGATGCAAAACGCTGAGGCTTGGCAGGAAAGTGCCAATTAAAGATAGCGGTGCGGGAGCACATTGTGTGAGCTGAAAGTGCTCAAATCTGGGGCTGTGACAACTGTCATGTGCAAAGGAAAGAAAGAGGAATTATTAAATTTCACGTTGATCTGAAGTACTTGTGCTTTCCCTGTTTCAAGTGTTTGTTCTCACACAGTATGGACAAGGAGTTTATTCCCTGTTTCCCAGGTAAGTGAGGGGTAGAAGAGGTGAGTCACATAGGGGGGCCTGTGCCAGAGTGGGATCAGCAGCACTCAGAAGTTGGGTACTTGGACTTCACCTCATGTTGGCCCATGGTATTTGTGCCAGCAGCAGTCCAGCCTTCTCCTCAGCACAGCACAAGGCTGTGCAGGTGATGTGGCAGGAGATGTGCCAGGAGATGGCAAAGGGAGAGATGCACTGCTGCATCAAGTCAAGTGAAGCTGTTCTCCCCCTTAGTCATGCAAGTATTCAAGCTGGGACAGCACATAAAGAAACTGTGGCTTTCTAAGTCTGCATAGCAGAGTACTCAACTCTAGGGGAGCAACCCAGGGACAGACAAGCTTTGACACTGCTGTCCTCTCTTGTTATGGGCAGCTGCCATCATCATACTGTCATTCATAAATAAAAACATTTCTCCTTGAAGCACCAGGCTCTCAGATTCCTGAGCAGATGTTGTGCAAAAGGGCTCTGAAGGAAAGGGGAAGAGCAGGTCATTCAGGTATAGTCAGTGTTTCTGCTGAAATAGAGCCATTCCATCCATCTGCTTCCCACTAGTTTTATTGATGTGTTTTTATTTGAAAGAGCAGTGTCGGTAACTGAAAGCTAGACTATCCCTACATTTCTTTATTTTAAAAAGCTTCCTGACTTTGCTTTGCCCTTACTTAGATGTCCATAGTTAAAGTTCATCTCTTTTTTCACCTTGCAGATGGGCTGTGCATTGTTGTGCACGTGTATAAGCACACAGCTCCTTGTGTCCAAGCAGAGCTTTCTCAACAAGCAGGGAACAGTGTGCTTTGCAGGTGGACTGATAGAGAGATACGTGCAGCTTCACTGGGAACAGTATCCTCTCAGGAGACTTTTCCGCTGCACTGGTCTCTTTGTTTTGGAGACAGGTAAGTAAATGGAGATCTTTCAGAAATCAGAGCATAGTAAAAAGTTCCTTTTTTTCGGTATGTTATGGATAAGGGTACTGCCAAATGCCTGCTGTTGAGCCACTGGTAGTGAAGGCCTGGTCAAGCAGTCTCTTATGATGGTAGCAGCTCCTCCAGTGGTTACTTCAATTTCCTTCATTTAGAGAGTCCTCCCTGCACTCCAGGATGAATCCCCAAGGACTGCTTAGCAATAGCACAGTTGTTACCTGACAATAACTTTGGAGAAGCTGAGTTATCCCTGCAGACTGGATTCCATCCAGAAGCTTAGATCTGGTTGCCCTTGGGGTATCCTGCTGTGCCTTCACGGTGGGTCTCCATTGGGAGCTGTCGCAGGCGATGGATGTGCAGGTCTGTCACAGGTGTGCCAGAGCTAATGCAGAGTGATGGCCCTGGGAAAGCTGAAAGGCTGCGCCGAGGAATCGAGAGCAGGATTAAAGAATCCTGAGATTAATGTCAAGAAACCTAAAGGGCAAGAATCAGAACAATGCTTTCACCTCCTACTTTTAAAATATTGGAAGAAAACCTGCAGGTTACAATGTATTTTGTACTTATTTTCCTGATGAAAACGAGGCTTATGTGACCAGTCTATCTGTCCGCTTCTATTCAGCTGCTAGGCTAACTCCCTCCTTTTTCCTTCTCGGTGTTTAGGGGGGAGGAAACAATCTCAAGTTTCATGAGCAATGGAAGAGAGAAATAATCATTGCCAGCCTCAGGGGAAGGCAGGAGGGAGCTCGGGCGTGGTGTGATCCCTTGTGATGGAAGGCTGCCCTTCCATCTGCACGCGGATACAGCCCTGGACTAACCCGCCCGTGTCCCCTTGGAGGGGAGTGGCACAGGACACACAAAGGAAGGTAGGGCTGCTGAGAGAGCAGGGCGGATTAGAGGGACAAAGAACAGAGACCTGTGAGAAGCCAGGCATCATTAGTGCTGCTGCTCATGGAGCAATTTGGTTGTCTTAAATATAGGCATAAACTGTTCTAAAAGTCTCTGGAGGGAGCAAGGAAACAGTCATGTAGTAACAGGCAAAAAAATCCAAACATTAGAGCTGATTAGGTGACAAATTTATTTCTGTGTAGAGACTTTACCTGCTTTAAAGAAAAATGTGAAGAAAACACATAGAGAAAGACCATGTCCACAATCTGTCAGTTGCACAATGATGAAACTTCTAAGTTTCCTGCAGTTGTTGTCTCCCGAAGTCTTGTAACCAAAGGGAGAATAAAAGCCACATTTTCTGTGCAAGTTTCATCTAGGAGGGGAAAAAAATACTTTAACCTATGCCAGCTTCATTTCTCAGCATTCCTTTACAAAGCTTTAGGCTGCCAAACAGTGACTGTAGAATCACCAGAAGTAAGAATCTGTGAAAAAAGGACAAACATGCAATCATAACAGAAGGCAGTTTGGGGAGATTTCCAAAGCAAATGCCTCTTTATTGTAATACTGAAGAGAATAAAGTCACAGCTAAAGTGCGATACACAATAAATAATAAATGTGTGATGCAAAGTTATTGATTTCTTACTGAACTAAACTAAATATTGCTTATCATAATTCACCTAACTTAGAACTATTCAGGTTTTATCTCATTTTCTTGTTCAAAATGAAATGTGAAGGTATTTGGGAACAGAGAGGGAACTGTCTAGACTCTGAGAGAACTCTGCCTGTAGTTCTAGCAGATCCAGATGAAGTGGAATGATTGGTCCTTTATTAATGTACCCATGATCTCTGTCCTCAGAGATCATGTTGCCCTCCAGTTGGGAGAGTGCAAAACAGGAGAAGGGCAAACCACTGGAGGAGTCCTGTTTGCAGAACTGCCCAACCAGGGAGGGAAAACACTCGGCACATGGGTTGTGCTTCCTCTGGGAGCAGATAGAGAGTGAAATGGGGACTGGGTAGCCACAATAGTTGAAGCAGAGCTGTTGTGTCTCTACTGTGGGTAGTAGTGCTTAGCCAGTTAGGGCTCTCAGGAGATTAGCTACTGCCTGGGGGTAAGAACCATGGTAATTTCTAAAGCTGGTTTGTAATCACCTGCTTTCAGTTTACTGAGAGCTGGCATCCTTTTAAGCACTAATATCCCCAGCTTTCTCTTGACATCTGTGCAGCCTGTTCCAGACTTTACACTCAGCCTGTGCCGATGGCTTTACCCAAAGCAGCAGTTAGGTATTGCTGTGGAACCTGATGGCAAGAAAGAACAAACTGGCAAATCTAGGATTATTTGGAGGGGGCTTGCCAAGAGTCATTGCTGTGCCAGAGGCACGAGCCAAGGAGAAGGGCATTATTATTTCACGAAGTTATTAATGAAAGTCAATCACTTGTTCCGCATACAGCTCTCCCATGTTTTGATGGCTCAGACTCTGTGCTCGTTGGGAGCTGCAGTGTTATGGAGGTCAGCTGCCTTCTGCAGCACAGAGGACGAGGACAGTGGTAGTTTGAGGGGATATGGAGATTCATTCCCCAACCAACAGGAGAAAAGCAGTCATGAGCCCAGGCAACAAGATGGTCAAATACATCTTGGTAAAGAGCTTCTGCACAGGGCATTTGTTTCCCAATATCACCTCAGTTTTATAGTGGAAGCGCTGGAAATCTTTCCATGAAGGAGAAATAATTAGTTACTTTTAAATGCAGCTTTTTAACTAAGGCTGTACAAAACAGAGAGACATGGAGCACGTCCAGTGGAGGGCAACAAAGATGATTAAGAGATTGGAGCATCTCTGATATGAGAAAAAGCTGAGAGAATTGGGGCTCTTCAGCCTTGAAAAGAGACGACAGAGTGGACCTCATCCATGTGTATAAGTATCTAAAGGGGGATGCCAAGAGGATGGATCCAGGCTCTGCTCAGTGGTGCCCAGCAACAGAAGAAGCAACGGGCAGAAACTGATGCACAGGCATTTCCACCTGAACAGGAGGAAGAACTTCTTTACTGTGCAGTGACCGCGCACTGGAACAGCTTGTCCAGAGACAGGGTGGAGTTCCCCCCACTCCAGAGCTGTGTGGGCACAGTGCTGTGCCATGTGCTCTCGGATGGCCCTGCTGGAGCAGGGAGGTTGCACCAGGTGACCCGCTGTGGTCCCTTCCAGCCTGACGCACTCTGTGGTTCTGTGGAACAGTTTCCCTCCCCGGGGGCTCCCTAAAGGAGGGCAGTGCGCGGCCACGGCCTCACGGCAGCACCGAGCCCTCGCGCTCTCCGCGCGCAGTGCGGGGAATTCCTCTCAAAGCGTTTCGGCCTGGCCGAAGCAGCAGCCGGGGGCGCCGCAGTGCCTGGAGGCCGGTCAGCGGGGACGGGGCCGTGGCATTCCCGGGAACACGCGTGGCATTCCCAGGAACGCGCGTGTCCGCGCTCCCCGGCCCGGCTCCCGGCGGGCGGAGTCGCCATGGCGACCGGGCGCGCGGTAACGGTCCCCGCGCATGCGCACGGCGCGCGCTGACCTCACCGCGGTACCAGCGGCCGCAGGGCGGCGCCGCGCCGGCGCGCGGGGCGGGGCGGGGCGGGGCGGGCGCGGGCGGCGCGTGCGCTCTGGGTCCCCCATTCTTCCCGTGGTCAGCGGGGCGCGCGCGCGGCCATGGAGCGGAGCGGGCGCCGCCGCCGCCGGCACTGAGGGAAGGAGACGCGAGAGGGAGAAGGGAGCGCATCCGCCCGGCCCCCGCCCCGCAGGTACCGCCCGCGCCCGCACCGCGCGGGGGCCGCGGGGAGAAGCGCGGCCGGGGGGGCTTTGTGTGCGCTGCCGCCGCCGCCGGGTGACCGCGGGGAGCGCGGTTCGGGGCGGGGCCGACCCGCCCGCGGCACCGGCCGGGAGGAGCGCGGTGCCGGCTCTTCCAGCGGCGCGGTTCGGGAAGGGCAGGGGAGGGCGGTCCGGCGGGACCCGGGGTGCGGGGGCTGCCGGGGCCTGGCGCGGGGCCGCCCCTCGGCCCCCCGCCCTGGGGCCGCCGAGCACCGGCCGTGCGGGAGCGGCGGTGCCGGGGCCGTGTCAGAGCGGGGGGTCCCGGTGAGGGTTCCCGCTGGAACGAACAGCTCCGTGAAGGGAGGGAGGTGCGGCCGTGCTGCGCTCAGCGAGCAGCGCGGGGCTTCGCTAACGCTTGAGGCTGCTGTGCTCCCGAAAGCATCGTGTGGTTTGGGTGGGTTCAGCCCTTGCGCTTGGCCCCTTTGTGCATGTGCCGAGCTCTGCTTCGTTTATATCTGGCTGCATTTTTAATGGAAGTTGGGTCGGAACTATGACTTTGTCCGGAGAGGTGGATTGGTCATTAGACAAATCGTGCAGAAATGCTTCAGAGGTACTGGATCTGAGTACATAAAATGTAGTTGTGTGTGTTACAGGCCTGTGTGGGATCTGCTTAAGATATTTTTAATGCTATATGTCTAAAGATACTGGTGAGGAAGGGGAAGGCTGCCTCCTTCCCCAACACCCTGCACAGCCGCTTGACAAGGTTGTGGGAAACTGAGGTAGGATAACAGGCTCAGGGTTGTCTGGGAAGCCTGTGGTGGAGTAGCACAGAGGCTCCCCAGGTGTGTGGGTTGTTCTGACCAATAGATCTCTCTGCCCCATGTGGACTTATTTCATAAGTCAGTGTTTAGTAAAGGAGACTAGGGTTAAGTAAAGTAGCATGTGCCAAGTCAGTGTTAATAGAGCAGGGATGTGGTTTCCAGCCCAGCACTTGTGCCAGCATCAGAGACAAATAAGTCTTAGTCCAGTCTGCTGCTGAGCAGTGCAGCCTATTTCTCTGCATCTTTTGGGTAGTTGCATCTCTGTTCTGTACTCCTCTTGATGCTGCCTGGGCACTGTTGAAGACAAAGTATTGTTGCTTGATACCTGGAGACACAGATCCACCATTTAGAGCTTAGGTTAGTTCTTGGAAAGGTTTTGGAAGTGCAGGTATTTGCTTCCATGTGGGATTCTGAATTGGATTTAAGAGGTTTGCAGCTGGAGAGGGGATACATTTGAGAACTTGCAATCGGAGTGAGCTTTCCCTTGAGAAAAGGGCTACACCCAAGTGCAGGATGGAACTGCAGTACTGTCATATTCAGGGTCTTCCTTGTCGTGGCAACACAGCTTGATGTGTGGAATAAGCCTTTGTGCTGTAGTCCTGGGCTTGGCAAAGTTGAGCCTTTGCTTGTTTTCTCTGTTGAACTCTGTCAGTGGGACTGAAGCCTGGAAGTTACGAGAGGGACAGAGGAATGGCATGTCACCATGGGCAATTCTCTGTGTATTTCATAGTCTCCCTTGCTTAAGTTTGTTTTTAAATTGTTGCCAACATAAATAGATTTTTTTCATACTGATGCCTGCAACATTCCTGTGAAGTCCTTAGAATTTGTCAAGCAGCTTCAGAAGTTTCTGTTTCGAGAAGAAAAATGCCATGGAGTTATACACTTCGGCCTTGCTGCACTTAGCTGATAACAAGCGGTGTTAAAAGTGATAGAGCAGCAAGTTTTGGAAGTGGAAATGTTTCTCTGGTTCACATGATATTCCCCAGAAGTACAGCTGGAGAGAGTGCCTGTGATTGAATGAGTTGGTCCTCCATGCATCTTTGAAGTTCTATAGGAATCTTAAATCTATGCTGCAACTTAGGTATTAAGAAAACCATATATTTAAACAGCAAAAGTCAAACTGAAATGATTTATCTGTTTCTCCCATGTTAATCCTTCTCTATCCATCAGGCAATTTGGTCAGAGCTGTTGGATGTTAGAGGATGAGAGTTGACAGCAAGTCTGGCCACTTCTGTAGTGATTTACAACATCACAGAGGAGGATGAGGGCGAGATGTCCTCTACAGAGGAGCCCTCAACTACCTTTGTGTCAGGGGCAGGTCAGAAGAAGTTTCAAGAGGCTGGACACAAAATGCTCAGATGGATAAAGTAGTGACCATCCCTGCATGTACCTTACCATTTCAACATCCGTGTGGATTTTTGTGAGAGTAAAGCTTGTGGACTGCCATTACAGGTCCCTTCTGGCCTCAGATGACTTTGGATCAGGCTCATGTGTCACCCTGAGCATCTCATTATCTCAGGCCTTGCCTAGACTAGGGCTGGAAATCTTGCTGGCGTGCCTGGATGGGGCTTACTGCTGTTCATGCCTCCTTGGCTGGCAGTTGTAATTGAAGCTTCTCCTGGATTCTGACAGCGCCTGCTCACCTTGGAGCAGTGATCGCTAGTGCAGTGGAGAAAATGCTGGCAAGTATGGAAAGGTCTGTCACCCGAGTTAATAAAATAGACTGTCCTTGTCTATTAATTTCTTCAGACTGTGACTTAAGTAAATTCTAATCAGTCTGACTGTGAGGGAAGGGGTTTGTTTCTTTCCTTGATGGAGGTTGATGTGACAGTGATGTGCAGCTTTAGCTTTACCTTTACCTTGCTGTTTGATGGTGTCCACTTCATGTTGGACTTTGCTCAGTTGCTCCATTTCCATCCCACTGTACAGTGTTGAAGTTTGCATTATGTGTTTCTTCAGAGCTCGTTCAGTGGTTTGGATCTTGTCCATTGGACCAACCTGTTACCAGTTCTCAAAGCTGTGTGAAAGCCTGACGTGAGCTGGTTATGAGCTTTGCACAGTGGGATACTGAGGAGCTGAGCACATGCGTGTTCCTTGGCATTCTGCACTGCACTGGTGTCTGGCTCTGTCATACATGGGAGAGTTCACTTTCTCCTCTATTTGGCAGCATTAGCACTCTTACACCTGAAAAAAACCACAAGACAAAACCTAAATGAACTAGGTGGAGTTGTAACTGCTCAAGTTATAGAAGGGCAACAAATGGGTTTTGTCCAAGAGGCTGCAGGTGCTCCCCAAGAGATTTGATCTCAATTCATGGTTAGTGTTTGAGTTCATCTCACTTCCTGTTCTGGCCTTTAATCAAATCTCTGCATGTTTGGCTCTACAAGGAGGGAGATGTCTATTCTGCATCCAGAAACAAGCATGCCAAGTAGGAGCCACAAAATTAATAATTAGACAAGCGTCATCATCGTTAGTTTATTGTGAGTGGGAAGATTTAAAAATCTCTAATTTGTTTCCACTGACAGCAAGATAACAGACTAAACAGCCTGACCAGGCCAGTCCCTGATGCAGTGTTTCAGTATTTCAGGATTAATCTGTGGCCCTTTCTTTACATTTTGCTTGTAGATGTTTTAGATTCCAAGATATTTCAGAGAGCCAGATTTAACCAACAGTAATTTGCTGAGGCAGAGATCTGATCAAAATAAAGTCAAATTTTTGACAGGTGTTTCAAAGTGCTGCTGAGCAGAAGGAAGGAATTGCAGGTGTGTCTCTGCCTGTTACATGCAGGTGGTTTTGTAGGGCAGAAGTTCTCTTAATTCTTACTAAGGTTCAGCCCAATTCATGGTAGTGTCAAATAAAACCTCTTTCTGCTCCTCCCTGTCCTGTGCTTCCTCCACCCACTGTTTTATGTACCTTGAAGTGTCATGGTGGCTTTCTGCACTCCCCTGCAGCCTGTGTTGAGGGATTTCTTTGGCCATCCACTTTGATGCAGTTGCAAGTGCCAGGCTGAGTAGAATCTGCTTAAGCCTTAATGTAAAGGGTAACCCTCCTTCCCCTCTCTGGAGCTGAACTGATTATAGGTGCTGGCTTCTACTCCCCTGTCAGCAGCTGAAATCCTGCTGCTGCTGAGTTCTCTCCTTGGCCAAGAATTTCCATGGCAGCCCTGGAGAACAGAGGTAGGCAAAGACCCCTGTTTTGCCATGCAGAAAAGTTGTGCTTAGAGTCACAGAAGAGAGATGGGCGTTAGCTGGGGAGCCTGAAGACAGACCAAGAAAATAACCTTTTTCTAAAACTGTTGACGTGCAAACTGCTGCTGTTGCATTCCACAGCCAGTGTCCCTTGAGGGCTTGCACCCAAGGTTTGATCTTGTGTATTATTTTTGCGTTCCAACCTGTCATTTTACTATTAGCACTTGTCTCTCAAGTACTTCCTTCCAGGGTAGTTCTGGCTTGGACTTCTACACAAAAACTTACTACTGTGTCACTAGCCAGTTAATTATCAGTAAGAATAGCAAGGTCCTGGAGGACTGGAGTAAGAAATTTACGTCAGACACACTGCTCTCTTTAAAATTCAGTTATTCATATCTTATACCAACGTGTGATGGTGTCAGTTTTTTCTTTTCCCGAGGTGTTCTCTCACCCTCAGTTACCACTGCCACTGGAGACTTGTTTTGCAGTGACTCTGGGGAAGGCGCTGAATTCCTACCTTATACCTGCCTGTAAAATAGGAAGGTGGTATCATACTACTTTTTTCTTCAAGTGATGTACACAAAGGAGATGCTTTCCATCTTCAGGACTGCCTGAATTAGTAGTCTTAGCCCAAGGGACTTCATCAGTCACAATGCAGAGAGAGATTATACGATTCAGATGTTCTGTGAAGCCACTTGTCCTGCCAGCAAACTGCAAGTGATGATGGGTCACTGCTCTTATTCTCAGTGGTGTTCTACTTCAAACCTTGCTAAGCATTTTACCCACAAAAGTCTATTCTTTTTCTTTTCTTCCCTTGTTGTTTTCCAGATGATCCAGTATTGCTGCTGGATTGTGGAGGAGAGGGTTAGGATGTGACTGAAAGATTTTGGCCTGCACTCCTAGTTGCTGTAGAAAGTGGTCTGATGCCACTTCCATTCTTCTGGATGCCCCCACAGCCCCTTGGGGGGAACCTTGCGCACCAAGCTGGAAGGTTGTAGTGGTTTGGTCCAAAATACTCATTACTGTTTAATGACTCTTTAGGCATGTAAGAGTTGAAGAATGGGTGTGTCATGGATCTTAGGCAGCTGCTTTGTCAGCTTGTATGCTGTTCAGCTCCACCATGGGGCTCTTCTGGGGTGACGGGGGGGTGGTCGCTCCTTGTCCTTCAAAGCCCCTCGAAATGTCTTCAAAAGTCCTGCCCTTGGTCTCTGGCTCTTTGAAGAATGTGAAGACAAAGAAGATGACCAGGAAAACAAGGAAGATGAAGAAGACGTAGGAGCCACATAGTTTCTCTGCATAGGGGAAGAGCATTCCCACCAAGAAATTGGAGGTCCAGTTGGAACAACCGGCCACTGCCATGGCTGCAGGTCGTGGGCCCTGGCAGAAGAGTTCTGCCACAATGAACCAGGGGATAGGGCCAGGGCCAATCTCAAAAAGAGCCACAAAGCCAAAAGTGGCAGCAATGCTGATGTACCTGATCCAGTCCACGACGTCCTTTAGAGCTAAAGCTATAGTCATAACAGCAGCACGCACAGCCATGCCAGCCAGACCAGCTAAATGGAGGGTCCAGCACCCTGCACAATCCACCAGGAACAGTGACACCACAATATAGAGCCAGTGCTGTATAGTTTGTGTGCCAGGGTCCCACAGTGTCAGAGCTGCAGTCTGCAGGCTCTGAGATAAAGTTAGATCTCTAGAATGAGGGACAGGGAGGATATTTTTATATACATAAACCGAAAACTTGGGTACTATTTACAGAATTAAGTGTCATGATGATAGTCATGTGTCTCCGCTGCCACTGGTCCCATAGGCCCTTAATAAGTTGCTTGTAGTACATTACCTTGGAACCATGAACTGAGATGTCTACAAGAGGGAGTCTGCACAGAGCAGCTCCTGACATTGTAGGATTTTGAGCTGCATCTTGGCACTTGAACTGTTAAAAAGAAAGGAGACCTTGAAAGCTCATTCTAGACTCGTCCTTGGTCTCAGACAAAGTTAAAACCAAACTAATTTCAGAGAGGGGTTGTATTAGGGAAACAAAAGATGTTAAAGCTCATCTCATTTTCTACTGTACTCTGGAAGGGTTACTCCCCATTCTGCAAAGTGGTTTCGTTAGTGTAGGGTATTGGAGTCACATTGAGTGACCTGCGAGTTGTCTTGATTTGCTTCAGCTTCATTACTGAAGAGATTTTTTTTGAAGATTGTTGCATTGCTTAAATTGGTAGGTCTATGTGAGGTGTTCAGCTACCCAGGCAGCAGTATAAACCTTTAGTAGAGGCATAAGAATTTCTATTATCTGAAGCTTATCTCTCGTCTTACCCAGGCTAGGTCATGCAACTTTCACAGGCAGCATCTGGCCTAGAAGGACTGTGTATGGGGGAGAAGGCCACAGTTAGCTTAAGCCCTGGAAATCTTTCAGCTGTCTTCATTCTAGACATCTGCCTAGTTTTCCTGATGGCAGTGGAGTTGTGCCCTGCTGGAAGTTGCTTACTGTCTGTGCTTGTGAATATGAACCCCTTAAGAGACTCTAGGCAAGTTTGAAGACCAGCCAGTATTTAGCAGAGTCCTAGCAAGCCTTAAGACCTGGCTCTTCTGAGGATGAACTGCTCGCAGCAGTAGAGTTTTACAAACACTGCTTTAGTATGGCCAGTGCTGTGGGAGGAGAAAGAAACCCTCATTTGAAGACCTTCCCGAAAAGAAGCTGCATCCACCTAGGCAGTGCTTTGCTTATCAGCAAGGTTGGACTGAGAAGTGGTGGCACGGGCACTGTCTGAGGACAGTTAAAGTTACTGGATGGGCGTGGAAGAAGTGCATCAAGTGCCTCCAGAGGCACTTGGTACAGGGAGATAAGCACCGGGCTGTCCCTCCAGCTAATTAGACAAGCATGAGTTGTCAGTCTGGAAATCTAAGATACCATCTTTGGATTAGGGGGAGGCTTAAGTACAGGGCAACACTAATTACTGATTTAAAACAATCACAGTGATTGTGTAATATTCCCCTGGCACTAGAGAAGCATTATTGCCTACTTATGGATACAGGTGAACAGTGGGGAGAGCCCATCTGTCAGTTGCTGGGTGTTTCCTACAAACTCCCTTTGGCTCCAGAAAAATGTTGCTTTCCTCTTCAAGTAGGACACTTGATGTTATACTTGCCACCTCCTTCTCTCAGAGTTTGAAGAGTATGAACACTTTGAGCTGCTTTGTTCACGGCTGCTTGCACACCCGAGGGAAGAGTAGGTTTGATTGAGTGCATGGTGACTGTAATGCTTTGTAGAGGCCTGACCTCTGGGGAGGGTATAGCTGTACTGGTAGAAGCAAAAATAGAGAAGTGGACAGAGGGCTGAGAACTTCCACCCACCCTTCCTGCAGAGCTGCAGTTTGGTACTGCCTTGCTGATGAGATCTCCACTTAGTCTTTGCAGCATATGGGTTCCAGGTGCTGTTCTCTGAACCCCTTGCCCAAGGGGCTTGGCTGGCAAAGCAAGTTATGTTGTTTACACTGCCCACCTTGCAGAAGTGGTGAACTACTGCAGGTTGGATGCCTGGTTGCTTTTATACTTGAAAAAATTGCTCCATTTGGCTAGGGTGGAGATCTCCTGAAGGATCAGAGTTCTTTGTTGTGGAAAGTCAAGGTCTGTCGAATATACCTTGAACTAATTTTAAACTGAAGTGACTACGCAGTTAGGTCCTACGCAGTGAAGAAGGAGACTTGTTGGTACAGTTGTGTTGCTGTGTTGTTTCCACAGCTGTTGGGCTACAGCTAACCACATACACAAAAAAAAAAAGGCACCAAAGGAGCGTGGTCATATTTACAGGTTGGTTATAAATTAAGCTTACTGGCTGGAAGCTGAGAGATACCTTCAGGAAGATGACTGGAAAGAGCTGGTTATTGAATGGTGCTGGCTCTTGCCTCCAGTGATTGTGAGTGGCAGCAAGAGGCTTGTCTCTGCATGCTTGTGTCTGGAGCGGTTGTGTTTTGAGCAGTTGTCTGGGGAAGTTATGGACTGCATTGACTTTTTGGCAAATGAAGATGACAGTGAAACATGACAAAGATGATAATCTGATGTCTAGAGCAGAAGAGAGTGGAACATCATTTTTAAGGTCAAATAGCAATATTGGAAGAACTGCCAAGGATAGGCAGGACCCTAAGAGAGTAGTAGTGCATTTTTGATGTGCTTCAAGTTTCCTTCCTTGAAAGAAGGAAGGAAATCTTGAAGAAGATTCAAAATTTCCTGTGATGTTATCCTAAGATAAAGTCTTACTTGAGAATTGCAAATCATGCACTTTCACTTAGTCTGAGGTCAGTGGTGTTTTCCTAAGTGCTGGAAAAAAATCATTGACTTAGGTACCTGGTTTAATATTGCCACAGCATCTTAGGTAACAAGTCTTTCCTTGTTACTGTTTGGATTAATTTATTCTATGTGTTGAGCCAGTTGCTTTACTGTGAATTCTATCGGTTTTTATGCTGTTATGATGGTAGTATCTAAGCTGAGTAACTTTGGGCTGTTTGGTCTTTGTCAGGTTTCCCCTTTAAATTCATAATTTTGAACTCCAAGGTGGCATTAAACATAAACCTCTTTATAGTGGCTTTCTGCTGGATCGCTGTTGATGGAAAATTTGGGTGTTACAAAGCACATTGTTTTGATGGCTCATTAGTGAAACAGAACTTCTTTTCAGTGACAGAATTGGGGTAGTTTTTTCTCTTGGATTATTTTGTCTACATGTTGAGCCTAGCCTGTCTCTTCAAGGGCAGACTGTAAGGCTTGGAGGAGGATTGGAGAAAACCCTTGCTCTGGAACTTACACTGGCAACCCATCTCAAAACTTGGAGGAGCTCCAAACACAGGACCTGTGCCACTGAGTTATTAATTTTGAGTTCTGCATGGCTGT
Source organism: Coloeus monedula (assembly GCF_965178545.1). NCBI lineage: Eukaryota > Metazoa > Chordata > Aves > Passeriformes > Corvidae > Coloeus > Coloeus monedula. The sequence continues at coordinate 29,112,670 of NC_138787.1, read as the reverse complement.
TCTTCTGTGGGAAGAGGTTGTACTCAACATCCCAGTCCAACCAAAGCTCTTTATATCTTGTAACATTGGCTACCTGGAAAGTCCAGGAACAGAAGTAGACCACTGGGGCTGCGATTGTGGCTTAGTGTTTTTCAAAGATTGTTATGTGGGGAGCATCTGCCCAGATGATTGCAGACTTGATGGGATGCAGCAGCCGTATGCTTCATTGTCTGAGAAGTTAATTTTTTTGTCAGCTTGGGTCTTGTCTTGTTTTTCTCAGGTGTTATTTTTTCCACTTCCTCCTGTGGGGAAGAGTGGAGTCAACAAACTTCCTAACATTGTAGAAAACTTTATTTTTGAGATGTGCTACTTAAACACCTGTTAGCTGGTAGTTGCAAGCTACATTGAGCTTTTCCTCTTGGCTTCCTATTACTGTTTTCCTCAGGACTGAAAGATGTTTCTGGCTCTTCTTCCCTCTATGCATTTGATAGCGGTGCCATAATGTATAGTGGATTTTCTTTAGACTCCTCAAGGTTGTGGACAAATTTGTTCTTCTGTAGTGCACTGTGATTTTTATCCTATGCCTTCCTTCATGTGTTTAAAAAGCGAGGAGTGTGGAGAGAAATTTGTTTACAATAGTTTGCGTTAAAGATTGCTTCTGTGCTTGTAGGCAGAGACTTCTTCAATGAAAACCACATAGAAGACAGACCTGAAACTTTGAATGCTCCTTTCTCATGGCAGTGTGGCCAGCTAATGGTTTCTGGACTTGTTGGGACTTGCCTCTGTGTGATGTTAATAAAAAATGGCTATTTGGTGGTAACTAGCACTCCTTCACACCCTTCTGTAATCTGAATTTTCAAGTTTAAGCAAGTTCTACATTTCCATTTTAAAAGCAGTTAAGACTTTTTTCACCATATTCTATCCAGTTTAACAGAAGAGTCCCTTTCTGAACATGTGTGCAGCTTCTGGAGTCCAGAAACAAACCCCTCAGCTAACTTGAAGGGTTTCAGCTAGAATGTGGTAGCAGTTTAATACCAGTTCCCTGTCCCTTCTCCAGTAGCTCCATGCTAGCGAGGTGTCCAGTGAAATGCTTCCCTACTATGTGAAAATCTTTCCACTGAATATTTAGACACTGCTGTGTGTAAGACTGTCTCCCATAACTGGAGTGTCTGCAGCAAAGAGCAAGACCAGCCTGTGCTGGAGGGCAGGGCAGGGGCCAGTATTCAAAGCTGCAGACAGGGAGACCTGGATGAAAACATCTGCTGTGCTTGTACAATTGTGGAAGTGGCTCTGGTTTTGTGCCTGTACTGCCATGGGAGTGAGTGCCATGTCATGAACATTTTGGTTGAGGATGGGAAAGCTCAGAGTGCTTCTTTCAGGTTTGGTGCTAAACTGACCCAAGTGAGAAAGTGTAGCATCAGTAGAAACTGCAATAAAAAGGGCAATGCTTCCTTCTAGTTTGGAGTTTTCATTTAGAAAGAAAAAAGGTGTTAAGAGTAGTGATTGGAGGAAGTGTTGACAATTTTAGAATTTAAAATCAAATCCCTCTTGAGGTGACTTGAAACAAAATGGTGGGAGTTTTGAGTGTCCTTGAGATGGTTCAGGTTGGGGTAGGGGTCACAAGCAGTAATCTGTCACAGCACTAACTTAAAGCTTGAGGTGCTGTGTGTGCAGTTGCAGCCAAAGCTTCCTTGCTGCTCTGGAGGTGAGTTTTTGCTGGCAAGGAGGGAGCTTAGTGTACAGACAAGAGCAATCCCTTCTGGCTGAGGGTAGGATTTTCCCAGCAGTTGGTTGAGGTGAGTCCATGGGTGTACAGAACCAGTTTTGATCCCAATCAGCCAGCGGGAATTTGAACTGGTTGCCTTGAATGGAGTGACCTGCACTCTGGTGACTCCTGCGCAACCAGTGTGGGAAGCTGGAACACGTGTGGCAATGCTTGTAGGGTTAGGGAAATGCTTGGAGGTTAAGCCCTCAGAGTTGGATCTAGATGTTGTGCTTGGTGGTGGTAAGATGTGGCCAAAGAGGATGGGGGTGACATAATGAACTGAACAGTCTGCTGTGCAAAGGGTGCTTTTGTTTCCAGGCTGGGGTTCTTACGTGCATCTCGTCTGCGTCAGGTCTACTTTGTTTTATTAAGACTTTTGTGAAGGCTTTATTTGCTCAAACAGAAGGTATTTAGATTTGCTGCCCCAGTGCTTCCAATTAGTGAACTTGTGCCTCCAGCTTCCTTCCAGTTGTTTATTGAACCAGGTGTCTGCTGCACAGTCTCTTCCCTTACTCTGAGCTTGACCTGCTTTCCTCATGTTGGCAGAAGAAGTAGGGCAGATTTCTAGCTTTGAGTATTATTAGCCAGGAAACAAAAAGATGCCCTGGGTTTTTATCACCTCCTTCCTAAAAGAGCTAACCTGTGTTGAGGGAGTGCTTCAGGAAGCACTATGGTGATGCCAGGAGCCCTGGTCTGTGGGCAGGTGGAGGACAAACCCCTAGTCTGTTCCCTGGCCATCTTGTGGGATTCATTTGGCTGCAGATGGAGGGACAAAAAAAGTCCCTGATGAAGTCCATGGACAAGAGAGTTTATAGGGTTCAGTTTAACCAGAGCCCAAACACACGGTAATTTCTTTTTTTTTTTTTTTTTTTTTTTTTTTTTTTTGCATAAGCCAGAAGCTTCTGAGGTGATACTGTGCCTCTGAGTGGCAGCAAAGTCTGGCCTGACCTTTCTTGTTGTGGCCTTGGTTGTCAGAACTGTGTTTAGAGTGTGCCAGTGAATGCTCTTTTCTGGACATGTGTAGTTGGGATGTAACAGAATTCAGCCTGGAAACAGCTTGAGCACCTAGTTTTTGAAAGCTGATCATTTTACATTCCTGGAGCCCTGTGTTAGTGCTTTATCTTGCTGACCAGCTGATGACATTGATTGCTGAAGGCCAACAGTCAAAACAGCATCCAGACCTCTTCCTGCTTTCACTTAAAGTAGATAGGTTTTCCTGGTGACCTGTTTAAGGATTTTGTCCCCACCTTTTTGGGTGGATGGTGGCAGTTGCAATAATACTGATTATTAATCAGTAGTTACTTTAAGCTACAATTTTATTGTCTGTCACTAAAACTTCCAGGGACCTGATGGGTAACTGCTATTGTAAAGAATAACCAAAGGTTTTTGTCCTGACCTACCTTGTTTGATTCCTTAAAATAGACCAATGCTGCTTGTATCTGACTTACCACAGCTTCACAGCTGTATATGAATAACCTATTTTGTGACATGCTTTCAGTCTTTTTTTTCCCTCCAGTCTTAATTTAACCTATAATACTGTTCTTTTTCATTTCTTTCAGAATGGACTGCTGAATTGGGATTTATTGCAGACTCAACTGTACAGTGCTGCTCGTTGCTTCATCTATTACCAGTTATTTAAATTGGACTTTTAATATCCTGCCAGCTGCTGTGCACACACACATGCTGCATTGTTGCCATTCTCAGAATTGCATCTTTGAAACCCAGGCCCTCAGTAACCTTCATCGAAGAAAGAGGCGACCTCCTGCGTACATTTGTAGAGGGAGATTTTGGCCCTGCTGCCCTCTGGCTTTCTGGCTGGTGCTGTATTTCTGAGACACCATGGAGCCTAGTATGGAGTACTGCCTAGCGCAGGTGCTGCAGAAGGATGTTGGAAAGAGACTTCAGGTTGGCCAGGAATTGATAGATTATTTCTCAGATAAACAGAAGTCAGCTGATCTTGAACATGATCAGACTATGCTGGATAAAATGGTTGATGGACTGGCCACTTCTTGGGTAAATTCCAGCAATTATAAGGTAAGACTTTGTCATGTGGAATGTGATTACTGTCAGATGTTTCGATGTCAAGTGCTACTTGATCTAAATGAAAGCTGTATAGTAGACATTCTATTATACTGTTCTGTAAGCTGGTAATTACACTGAATCAGTGATTGTTATTCCAAATCTTGGCAGCTGATAGCTGCTATGATATTGAGGACTCAAGGCAGTAAGAATTCAGTAAATGGTGTTTTAAGCACTAGAGGATTTACATTTGGTGTTCATAGTTTGTGGTATCTTGGTTTCTTTGTGTACCTTGTTAGCTGGTGGCACTCTTTAATCATGCCAGTAGTTAGCAATGTTGTTGATTTCCTGCCATACTAAAAGATTTATAAAACTGAAAAAAGCATATATAAACTGCACTTGTTTTCACTGTCATTAAACCTTGCTAGACTTCTTTTCCTATTTTCTGTGGGCAACACAGTAGATCAATTGTACTTGGCTCAAGAAAGGTAATGTCTGTATGAGTCTTCTGTTGAGTTTGATAGTGTTGAGATGAGCTGGTAGGACACGGAACTCCACTGCCTTGTTATCCCTGTCATGTTACTTCATCTCCCCACAGGTTTAGAGAGAAAGTCCTACCACAGCCATGTACTGTGGGAGTGGGGAGGGATTCTCAGCTGTGACTTGAAAAACTCCTGTCCTGGTCTGTTCATGAGGCTCTCTGTAATAGAGTACTGAAGCTATTATATGGGATGTAGCAGTGTTCCTTTTTGATGAGTCCAGAAGAATCTCAGAGTGAAAGTTCCTACAGAGCTGAGCCTGAAGATATTTCACTGAGGGTTGTACTGGAGTTCACACCTGTAGAAGTGAAGGAGAGACTGGCTGTGTAGGTTGTAAGTGCTCTGGAGCTCAACATACTCAAATTAATTAAAATTATTTTTGACAGAAGTTATGATTGGGAAGTGGTTGTGAGATTGCAGTGTTCTGCACAACTGCATTTCTTTCTCTTTGTTTTTGTCAACAAGCAGCTGCTGCAGAAGCTGTTTGGCATGTAGGGGAAAAAAGCCCCAAACACTAAAAACACGATCACCAAACCACCAAAGCTGATATGGTCTCAATAGAGGATCCGTTCTGGTGGAGCACAGGAAGAAATTCTTAGTTTGCTGTTGTGAACAAGCAGTATACATATAATTTTCTGAGAGTATTGCATATTCTTATTGCCCCTTTTTTGCTAGTTGGTTTTCTCTTACAAACTTCCATGATTCTGGGTGGAAGAGTAACCCAAGCACAGTGAAATTGAAATTGTTACCAAATGTGCTATTTGCATGGATTTCATGAAGTGATGTGAATCACAGAGCTGTGCAGTGCTTTGCAATCCCTGTATCCCACTTAGTTTGCAGAATTTCTATTCAGATAACTTGCTTGTCTTCCCAATCTTTAGTCTGTTGAACTACACACTTATGATGATCTCTGTGGTATTCATTTTCCAGTAACAAACTGGTGGCACTTCTGTACTGCAGGGACTCTGTTCCAGAACTCATGCTGCTGAGCTGGCTGTTCATTAATGTGTGTGTTCTATAGATAGCATTTGCTGTAATTAATAAGTTCTAGTAAGCATAACAGAGACATGTCTCAGATGTCTGGAGGGTGTTTTCTCAGTGAATGAGTATAATAGGAGATGTGAAGCTTTTGAGTGGGGCAAGCTGACTGTTTGGAGGTCAGTGATGTGGTGAAGTCTACTTCAAGATCCAGCCAAGGCTTAGTGCACCCTCTTATGCCAATCTCTTCCTTTTGTTTTAATGCCTGCATCATCATTGCCTTTTTTCCTGACTGCTTGTGGGGTGGGGTTTGGAAGCTCTGCTTTTTCTGGTGTCACGGAGCACAGGGGAGCTGGTATCATTTGATCCAGTTCATGGATTAGTGTGTCAACTTTAGGAGTGAAAGGCCAAGCATCACTGCTCTAGGATAGCCATCTGGAGAGCTAAACTGCAATGGTCTGGTCACAATGGAAGAAGCTGAAATATTTGTAGTCTGTTCTCACCTCAGTCTCTTAATTTGAAAAAGTATCAGCTTAAAACAAAGATTGAGATCTGCATGATTTGAATTTGAATTTGATTTGATTTGAATTTGAATCTGATTTGAATTTTCCTAATACGTGAGTGATAAAGTGTGTGTTCTCAGAATAAGACTGAGTGTGGATAACAGATCCATTATCTTGGGACAGCATGCAGTTGATTCATGGCTCCTGCCTGTCTAGGACTCCTTTATCTGAACCCTTGTGCTTATATGTCATCACTGAGGAAACATCAGCAAACCAGAGAAGTGACATCTCTAAGGCAAACTAGTTCAGTTTGGATTAAAAGGAGCTTGAACTGATGATGAAATTGCACCTTTACAGGAAGGGCTCGAGCAGTGTCCCTCATTGGCATACAAGTTTGATATGTGTATGTCATGGCAGTCACTGACCTTTGTAGGCTTTGCTGTTTTTCTGTACATTGTTTTTGTTTTTTCATGACACTATTTTATGCAGCCCTTGACCTCAACACAATGACTGTAGACAATGGAGTTGTCTTTTTCAAGAGATTCAGGAAGAAATAGAATGAAGGAGGGCAGGGATGCTTTTCTTTGCTTGGTGCTGTCCAAGTCTGTTAAAAACATCATGTGTAAAACATAGTGGGGCTTAACATGCTTCTGATAGCGCTCAGTACTCTGAAACTCCTCTAACAAATGGTCTTGTGACCTGATCACTGGTTCCTCCTTTATACCAGGCAGCTGCCTTATGTGCAGAAGGCACTTGGATAGTTCAGGATAGTTCAGCTTTTCAAGTCAAGGAAACATAAAGGTGATTATATGAAACAAGGCACTGAGGTCCAGTGCAAAGCCATTTGCATGTTTGTGCTTGCCAGCAGTGTGCTTGAACTGCACCTAACAGCCATTGCAGGCTTGAGTTTTCCCAGCAGTACTTACTGGTGGGTAGAAGACAGACGAATGGGGCAGAGTAAAAAGATTAATTCCTTTGAGAGCTCTTACTCCTCTTTGGAGCGCAGTTGCTTAGAGCAGACAGCCTGTGTGTGGGCACTAGGAGTTGTGGATTACACCAGTGAGGTTGGGCTGGGGAAAGTATAGCAGGATGCTGCAGACCAAAGAGGAATTCTGCCTCTGGTCTGTTTCTTCATTTTGTGCTTTGTTTGCTTTGTCGGTGGTGTTTCAGGATGGTGGTTCTGCTTGACTTATTTCCTTCCCTGATAAGGATACAAGAGAATTATTTTGGTGGGCTTTGAATCTGTGAACAATAACTAAGGCCTGCACAGAGCTGTCTGTCTTGAGACATGAGGCAAAACAGCACAGCAGTGTCAGAGGCTTCAGCGTGCCCTCTCAGGTTCACAATCCTATGGCAAGGGGAGAGAGCTGGAATCGTCGGTAATCCCTTGGTGAGCCATCTCGCTTTGAGCTGCTTCTGCAGTATTTAGTAATGCTGATGTTAAGTGTGCAGCATCTCCTGGCTCATCTGTGGCTGATGAGCCTTTCTCAGTACCCAAACCATGGTGTTTCATATTAAGGTGTAATGTAAAGTAATACGTACAGGATCTTAAAGTAGTTTTCAACCAGCCTGATACTCCGAGAGGTGAACTGAGAGTGTTCAGCAGTGACCTTCTCTCGCCTGCTTCTCCTCAACAGTATTGGGAAATGAGGTTTCTTGCACGTTTCTTTTCCCTGGGATGTGTTGCCTGTGCTGTTTGAGTTGAGGTTTCCAGTGGAAACAGCCCTTGTTACTGCAGGGTTTTTTTTAGACAAACATCCAAGATTGAACTCGGAGATTGATGGTGACAGAGCCTTCAAGCAGGTCAGGGTCCAACATACTGAAGACAGATTCTATTCAGTGTTTTCACATGTTGCGGAGTGGTAGGAGAGGCCAGTTTGAAGTGAAACTGGATGGAGGTTTGCGGTAAGGAATTGGATGAAGCTTTGTATTTTTTTTCATGTACTTTGGCAAGTAGTGAATTTTGGTTCTGCCCTGCTCTCACTGGACAGGGTTTGCTTTCCAAGGAGAGTATCTCACCTCGCATAGGATGGTCCTTTTGTCCCAGTGCTGCTGTGTCTGTGCAAGGCTCTGTGCCCAGCAGCCTGCAGGACTGGGTTTTGCCTCCGAGAGGCAAGTTAGGAACTGACATGGTTAACAGACCCCCAGGTCTGAGGGCACATCCACAGCCTCCTGCTGTGCTGGTAGACTCAGTCTGTCAGGGCAGGGCTGTGTCCTGAGCTTTGTTTTTGTTCATGTATGCGGCACTTCAGATTTGATTTGTTTAGCTCCCAGCTCATTTTGTTACTGAGAGAGACATCATGGTCTTTAAAGTAAAATGTGAGATGTTAATGAGAATTTTTTTGATATGGTGAAATATTGCATGGATATTTTATTTCCCCTGACAAAATTCCTAATAGCATTTGAGAAAGCAACCTTCCATTCTGATCTGTTTCTGAATATCAAGCATTACAAGAGCACGTTTCACTGAGCTAAAGAGAAATAAAACTTGCATACATAAATTAGCTGGCTTTCTTAAACTGTGTATTGAATAATTTTTTTTTGCTTGCTAATTGAGGGGTAGAACAGATGGTGCAGGCTTAGTTTAAAGCGACGTCCATTAGAGTTACTTAAGCTGATGAATGGTTGTTCACTATAAGCATACATTTGTTCTCTATACCATGTTTATTTTGGTTGAAATTCGGTAGAAGAAATCCAGATTTAAGAAATAATTATCATGCATGGTTATGGGCTGATATGATAATTTGGTGAGTGTGTTTTGTTGAGTGTTTAATGCACGGAGGAAAAGGGCTTTACCATCTGGGGAAGAAAAAGAGACTTGTAAAGGGTTTCCAAGCAGCTGCTGTTAGCTGCTGAGTTTTGAGCTGCTGGGGGTGCATGGAGATCAGTAATGTATACATTCATCTAGCACTTTCATCCCTTAAAACCTTTTTACCATGAAGCTGAAATTGCTAATAAAAATGAATTAAATTAGTTTAGAGGCACAAAAGATATGAGAAAGGGATTGTGAAGGAAAAGTGATCTTGAGATCTGGACTTGAGAGTAGAGCCTATTCCTTGCATATGCCCATATTGCAAAAGGTATCTTGGCAGAAACTGCTTTTGATGACTTTCCCTGTGGGGAGAAGAGTTACCTTAGGAAGGGCTAAGGACTCATTTGGTTTGAACTGCATTTGTGGAGTGTGCCCAGTCCTTATTTTTAGGCTTCTATGCTGGCATGCTCCTAATAGGTAGGTTTTCCTGCCTTAAACTTGTGGAAGAGCGGTGTTTTGGCTTCAGGATATCCAGTTTCCTGTAGGCATTGATGTTAATTCCCAGTCCAGCTGATGAGTTGTTTTCCCTCTGGCTCTAATAGCTGGACCTGCCTTCCCAACACTTTAACTGCTCCGTGTGGTAATTCGATTGGATTATGGTGCAGCTCTTACCTCTGGTACCAACAGTGTGGGCACTGCCACAGAGGGTGCAGTGGAAAATAGAAGGTTGTAGCGGCTGGAGTAGATCAAATTCAGTACTAGCTTCAGACTTTTGTATTCAGGGAAGGGGAAGAACTATGTGCTCTAGCAAGTCAGCATTTAGAATTTCCCTGTGGATTTTTCTTCATACTTAAAAGGCAATAATGACTGGTGTAGCAGGATGGATTGTCCTTTTCTGTCTGCAGTGGGAAGAACTGGAGTGGAGCAGTAATGCTTTCTTGTTTTATGCATAAATGTGGATGTGCTACTGATGGCATAAAACAAAAGGTTTGTGAGCCTGAGCGTACCAAATAACTGCGTCTTTCAGTTGTTGACCAAGGTATTACCAAATAAAATATAAATAATGAGAACCTACAGGATCTCAAGGGAGTGTGAAGAGTGAAAACACAGTGTTGAAATAATGAGGACAGAAGTTTGTTTCCATAGTGGCACACTTATGCCTAACCTCTTTTCCACTGGCTTTAGAGCTCAATATCCAGAACTCATTCATGAAATGGAGGGGAAAATAGCCCCATCCCTGAGAAGAAATGTAGCTTTTGCAAACCAAAGTGTATTTTCTTTGGGTCAGCTGTTTCAGAAGTAGTTGAAGCCTGGAACAGAGTCCTCAGGCGTCCCAGAAGTGTCTGCAACACAGCAACGTTACAAACCCTAATGAGATGCTTTAGACCAACCAAGAGTTTCATATACAGTAAAACCCCTCCAACCGTTTCACTTCTCTTGTTTCCACCAAAGCAACCTAATTGCAACACTTACATGGTGTTTAATTAAAGACATCTTGATATCCTGTCTTTTGGTAGCTCATAGTGGATGGTGAGAAATAAATGGAAAAGCGGGATACAAAGTAAAAGTCTCCCGTACCTATCACTCTGGGCTTGTAGGGTTTTGAGTCCCTCATTTTGTTTGCTGACCAAATTAAGTTCCCATAGGATATGAGTGCTGGGACTAACAAATGTTGTCTGTGACTGGTTTTTTTTCTTCTTTGTTTAGTGTATCAGTGTGGGGGTTTTTTTGTTTGTTTGTTTTGCATTTTTGTGTGTGTAGTTTTGGTTTTTTTGGTGTATGTTCTTTTAGGGGGTGGGGTTTTTTTGTTGTTTTTTTGTTTGTTTTGTTTTTGTTTGTTTGGGTGTTTTTATTTTATTTTTGTTTTGTTAGGTATGTTTTCTCTTGGGTGTTTGGTAGAGTGACTCCCTGAGCATTGGCAAGGGCAACAGGCTCTAGTTTGGGACTGGGAGTCTGGGTCAACACACAACAGACTGAAGCATTGTGGTTACTAAATTGAGAGGATAAAGCTATTCCTTTAATGCTGGTGTAGTGTTTCATTTGCAGCACTTCAGTGCTTGTCACCAGGGTTTATTAGAGATCTAGCACAGTTAGCCAGCGCTCAGAAAACCTTGGTGTGTATTGCTTCACTGCAGGCTAAGGGTCACAGCTGATGCATTTGTGGAAAAGGCAGATTATTGGGGATTTATTTTCATGGGATAAGGGTGTACTAATGCTATTGTAGAGTGCCTTATTGGGCCCTTCTGTGGCATGTGTTGTACAGTTCTAGTTGCCTGTCTGTAAGGAAGGAATTCAAGCTGGAACAGGTGCAGGGAAGGGCTAGTGGGGTGTGCAGGGTATTGGAGAGCCTGCCTAACCAGAGGAGACTAGAGGTTTGGCTTGTTTAGTTTACAGTATGAAGACTGACAGGGAGTATGACTGCTGTCTATAAATACATCAGAGGGGTGACCATCAGGGAGGGGAAAGAACTCTTAGATTTAAAGGGCAGGGTTAGCACAAGAACGAATGGGTATAAACTGGCTGTGAGTAAATTTAGGCTGCATGTCAGATGAAAGTTGCCTGCAGAAAGATCATTGTAAAATTTGTGGAGCTAAATAGATAAGGACAAGACATTTGGTTTTAGGATAGATCTTGGGATGATTTTGAATAGTTTATGTGCAGTGTAGAGTAACAGGATTATGCACAGTGATAAGGAAGTTTCATTTCAGTCATTTGTGTGAGAACACGTATGATACTGTACCTGAAACTGCTTGAAGACTTTAAGTAAAATATTTTAGAGTGTACTGGTTTTGGTCCTCAGAAATCCCAGAGTGACTTACAGAGACTGTTCATGTTGTGCCTGTTACCTATGGAGTAAAATTAGCGGTCATTTATATGCATGTGTGACCCACCTCCCTTCTTGTTTAGTAGGTAGCAGGGTGAGTAGGAGTGAATCCTCACTTTCCCTGACGTGACCTGAATGGAAGGTTAGTGTCAGTGCTGGATTTACTGGCACGTTGATTTCTTTGCTAGGCTCTAACTTGTTCAGTGGGGTTTTGTTGTTCTCTTGATGCTGAAAGAAATATTCATCAACCCCCAGGGTCCTCCCACCAGCACCAACCTGTTAGCTTTTCCATTAAAAAGTATGCACATTCTTCCATGTCTTCTTTGTGGGATATTCCTTGAAGTTGTCTTAAAAGCTGTTCTTGTCTCACCCTTTGAACTTCCACATGAAAAAATTGTCTACTGAAAAGTCCCACTGTCAGTGGGCTTTAGTTGCCTCTGACTTGGTCTAGTTTTAATTGAGTCATTTTGTAAGCAGGGAAGATGTATGAAGCCTCATTTCCTTTGACTTTTTCTATGTAGATTTGCTGGTATCTCTTGCATTGGTTTTCCTCATGCTGAAGTCTGTGTTTTAGTGGAATCTCTTTTGGTTACTGTATTTGTAAGAGCATATCATCTTTGGTATCTCTGTTTTCCCTACCATGTTAGGTTGAAGTTTGGTAAACTTGGCTAAAACTTTGAGAAGCTGGGGAGAAAAAAAGAGTATACGAATGTTAGATCAGCAATTTAATGATCTCTCCTTTAAAAATAGGACAGAAAAATACCCAATAATACTCTTTTTTTTTTAACATTCCAGTGTGTTCTTAGCATTAAGTGCACCTATGTGATTTTTTGGAGGACCAGCTCATGGGACCAGGTAGTCTGCTGCAGGGTTACCTTTGTGTTTCAGATATGCATTTCTGGCTCTGGCAGCCCTTCTTTTTCAGCAGGTGCCTTTTGGAACTGAAAGGTAATGTTACCTATATGGCAGTTAGATCAGCTCTTAGGATCACAGGGTAATTCAGGTTGTAAGGGTCTTTGGACTCACCATCTAGTTCCATCCACCATATCAGTGTATACTGTCAAGGCCCTAAAACTTGTTTCTTACTTGTTTTTTAGAAGAATTTATCAGTAGGTAAGTGTCCCAGTGTCAGAGGTGCTTACATGAATTGACTCCTGTGTAAATGTTTTTGGGATGCCAGTGATGCCAGCAGTTTTGTGTGCTGAGTCACCCAGGGTACCAGTAACAGTTTAACTGAGACTGAGCACAGTCAGATTTGCCCTCCTGCTTGCCTTGCTCAGAGCTGATGGTTGGAACTGTGCTTTGTGTGAGTCTGTATGAAGCTGCCTTGTGTAATTGTATCCTGTGTGTCGTCTGGTCTGTGGCCATATCATTAAATGCAGGAGGGAACAAAGTGGAGACATGTAGTCTCTGAATTTCTCCAAATGAATGTTGCCTTCCACAAATCATTCATTACTTTCTTTCTAGATGAGATCTCTTTTTTTTTTTTAACTAGGCAAAACCTACTGAGTTCCTCATTTGTGCTAAACATGGAACTTTAAAACAAAGCAATATTTGACTATTCAAGAATCGGAGCAAAGACTCCCAGTTATCACACAGTGGAGAGCCTGGTAATTTTTTATGGCGTAGCTGGGATTTTAGCCAGAGGAGAAAATGTGTAGGGCTGAATCTGCATTAAGTGTGAGAAGAAAAAGCATTAGTAGCCACAAAAATTTTCTATCCCCAAAAGTAACTCCTGGAGAGAAGTTTGTGGAAATGATGAAAAATTGCACAGTAGAGCCCCATTCTGATCTAGAACCATAGCATGGCTCTAAGGGACCTTAAACATCATCTGGTTCCAGCCCCCCTGCCACTGGATGGGACACCTTCTGCTAGACCAGGGTGCTCAAAGCCTCATCCAGCCCGTCCGTGCCCTTTGTGTGGCAGCTCTGCTCCTACAGGCAGGATGTGTGCACACAAGCACAAAGGCTGGCAAGATTTCTTTGGGGTGTGGAAGCATTGTGAGGTGAACTGTGGTGGTACCGCTTTGCCAATGTTAAGAGTGTTTGTGCCAGTCGGCTGATAGTTGAGAACCTGGTAGCAGCAAATGGGAAACCTAAAGTTGCTTTGATTCAGCATGTTACGAAATTATATTATCTGAGTAATATCTGCATTTACTGTGAAATGTGTATTAGGAATCAGCTCTTTGTGCTAATTTTCTTTGTCTGTTAGAACTGTATTCCATTAAAAGACAGCGAGTTTGCCTTGTATTGCCATGACTTTCCATTTGACTAATATCAAGTGACATAGTTGTGTTTGGTCTAATTGGAAATCCTGCTGCAAATGGAGGCATCAGCGCTTGTGCAGTGACATGGAACAAACGTCTGCTTTTAACAGTTTGGGAGGACCTCGTGTCTCCCTGTTGGGAGCTTAGATAAAGGGTCGCCGCTCGTTCAGTGCGGTGCAGAGCTGGGCATTAGACTTTTACTGACGTATGCCCATCACCAAAGTTGTCTGATGGAGCCAAACCTGTTAATACTCCAATTTCTGTAATAGCTCTGTAAAGATAGACAGCTCTAGCTTTCACATTGGAATAAAAACTGTACCTGAGTTTTGGAAGGAATTCTGTTTGCTCATAGCTGATGGAGTCCATCCTGATGCACCAAACTGTTTAACCCAATACTCCCTAATAAACTATGTATTTTTGTGTGCTCTCATCTGTTTGGAGTGCTGTGGACAGAATGATCCTTGTGCAGATACTGCAGTACACTCCTAGTTTGGTAAATTAACTCCTTGGAGAAGGCAGTAGTGTACTTTGATTAACTCTGAGATGCTCGGAGGGGCACTGCAGTGTTGTATCCTGAGGCATGAAGGGTGCCATTGCTGTGCTGCTGTTGTGTGCAGGGCTGAACTGCTTGACCTCCAAAAGGAATTTCTCACGCAATGATTGGATGTGGTATGGAAAGCTGAAACTGTACACAGGTTTTAGGAGGTACATGCTCTTGCAGATTGGAATACTTTGTCTGTCTGGCTAGAGCTTTTCTTCCAGGTCTGTATGGGTAGCTTTCCTGGTTTTCCTGTCTGCCTCTTCTACCTTCTTTCCCTTAGGTCTTTGGAAAGTTGTTACCTGCATAATTTTGCTGGAATGTGAATAAGTTATGTGAGTACGTCTGCTTGTGAAAGACTACTAGCTTCAATCCCCATCAAGACCTGAACTTTCTTGTTGCCTTCAAAGAGCTCTGCTTCTTTCTTCATGTTGGTCAGGTCTCATTCTCTCCTTGCAGTTTCATCTGTTTCCTTCTGGAATTTCCTGTTCTGTAAGCCTGCTAAAAGTTAATGAGAACGTTTCCTAAGAGCAGGAGGGCAAGTGTGGAGAAAAGTGCTGTGGTTCTTGTTTGAAAAGTTGCACCTAGAGGTGATGTGTGATGGGAATTGGTATTACAGATGGGTGGGAAGGCAGGATCTTGGACCAAATGACAGTGCTTTGAAGGTGAAGATATGAAACATCAATTTGCAGAACAGCTAGAGAGGGATGGTGGTGTGAAAAGAAGGATCATCCATGAAAAAAGGTATCACTGTAAGATAATTCCCTTACAGCAGTAGTGATATAAATGGGGCATATATTTGGGAAAGGGAGGGAAAGGATGTGTAACAGCAGAAAGGTGAGCTGCTGAGAACCATGTGAGAACTTCAAGCTGTTTTATGCAGATGGGATAGGCTGGATTTTAGGTCTGCATGTAATACTGCAAGTTTAAACACTTAATAAATTTAAGAAGTACGTTTCAGATTTCTATCAGGGAGACATCTTAGTTGAGTACTAGGTACTAACATGGTCTTTTCTCAGCTGTTGATCCTTCATTGTGCTATCACTGAGGTATCTGGGGCTGATGCTAATTGATGGCTCTCTGATTGGCATTTCTGAGTTTTCTGATGACCATTTTCAGGAGGAAGTAGTGCATGAGAATTATAGCAGAGTGTGCTGAAGCTGGACAAACACTTAAGAACAAGGTGGTAGCTCTGTTACAAAACTAAGTCATGTGAGAGCTGGTGTGAGGGTGGCTTGCTGGCTCTTTGGTCTGTGGAAAGCAGGTTTCTTGTGATGTAGTAGTGAAGCTGTGTAGGTCACATTGGTCCCATGGGCTCCCCAGTTCTTTCAGCTAACGTAAAGGAGGGAAATAAGGTGAAGGGAAAGTTGATCTAGACAGGAGAGCCAGGATAAATTGCTGGAATATGTACTTTATACTCTTTGTGGGTACTCCAGACTTTCATGTGGTGTTTTCTGTGTTTTAACTAGAATCCAAATTTATCACAGTTGTTTTGCAGGAGTGTGTTTTATGATGATTCCAAGATGATAGGTCAAACATCAATATAAGCATATTGGACTAGGCACAAAGGGTGGCTTTGGTGGTTCTGCTGTTTTCAGGTTCCCAGTCAAAGGGGCTCATTTGGTGTAGCTACAGCCCTCAAACACTGCTGAGCAAAGGCTGTGCTTTGGATGGGTGAGACATGGAGTGAGAAAGCATGGGGAGCTGTGCGAGTGTCCATGTCTCAAAGAACCAGTTGTGCAGACAGGTTAATGCTGGCAGTTCAAAAGGCCTGGATAAAGCCCTCTGGGAAATCTGAGCAGAGGGCTCCTGCATGAGCCAGGAGCTTGGAGAAGAAAGGAGCTGCTAATCGGGGAAAAGATGGAGCTGTGGGGAAGGATGAGGTTGGGATAGACTCTGCTTTCCCTGTGGGAAGATAACCAGTGGTGACTCTCGGGTGGTAGTCTGAGAGGAAGAGAGCAGGAGACATTCTGGTGTGTCTTTTTACATTGGGGTAAGGAAAGCACAGGCAAAGAGAAGAGGCCAAGGGCAGGACTTTTAGATGGTGTTCATCAGGGTGGGAGTTGAGCCAGGAAAAACTTCTGGGACGTCAAGTAGATGCCCTGAGCCTGTTTATCTTCCTTCTGTTTACTTCATGGCTGTCACCATTGAAGTCTGCCATCTTCAGACTCGGAGGATGGAAATGAAATGTGTTACTGGGGAGTTGTGTTCCAGGGATCAGAGGGGCACTTGTGATAAATGAGAGCAGCAGTTCTGGTAAGTGAATGTGTGTATGAAATGGCTCTACAGCCAAACTTGGCTGAGGAACAACTGAAACAAAAATGCTCTAAAAGCTGCATTTTTTAATCAGGAAAGGTGTGGTAATGTTGGGACAATGGGAAGTCTGGAACTTAATTAAGAGCCAGATCCTGCTGCCACTGAAGTTGGAGAAACTCAAATTGACCCCAACTGCTGCAATGTGCCATGTGTAGACTCTCTGGAGATGGGACATAATTTTGGATGAGCACCACAGCTAATGTGGGGAAGAAGGGGTCTGTTTATTTTTAGTTTTAGCTCTTCAAATGCTGTTGATAACATGCCTGTGTTACTTGTGTGTATGTTAATAAGGATTAATTTACATTTGGATTTTGTTTCTTATGGAGATTTTTTTTCTGGGAGACATTCCTTTGAGGCATACCTTCAATAATGGGTAATTGGGGGATAACTAATCTTGTTTAGTCTTTTGTTATGGAAGTCAGAGTTAGTGATTGAAATGTATGATTTGCCACTCCTGCTATTTGAAGCTTTTGAATCTGTATTTCCATGTGATAGTTTCAGTGATTTCTAAGTAAAAACACATTGGTAATTCTTTTTATAGTCAATTATATGTGAATTTATATCAGAAATTTTGGCTTCTGTGCTAGTTACTTTGGTATTGTGTGACTGTGGCATCTTCTAAACCTGCTGTTTTGTATAAAGCTTTTACACTATAGAAGATGGGGGAAAAAATCTTGGGCTATTAGTGTTTTTTTGTACTGCCCTAGGAATGGATATGGGAACAACTCCAGCCCTCTCTGCTTCTTTGCACTCTGGCTGGGGTGCACCACTGTTGAACCTGTGAGCTCTCAGCCATTTGGAACTTGGGTTATTGTTTAGGGAGCTATAAAAGATAACTCGAAGAAAGTGAGGCTGTTGTCTGTGGGCTTGCATTTGGACTGTAGAGATCCACATCCTTATTAGAAAGTATGTAGATCACTGTATGTTTCAGAAGGCTGAAAACTATTGCTTGTGAATTGGGGGTGGGGAATCCTTTTTTGGCAGATGACAAAAATGCTTATGTTTTTCTGCATTTTACAGTGGTGTATGCAAGGTCTGTATCTATAACAAAAAAAAAATTGTTGGTCAGAATTCTTAGTTCTGATTTTCTTCCTTTATTTGATTTAAAGATCTTAAATCAGGTTAAACCCTAACGCTGTTCCAGAAGAAATACTTTATTCATAGAAAATAATTGGTTTCAGTGCAGAGGGAACTGCTTGGGATTTCACAAACTGTATTACATAGGATATCAGATTAACTGATCTAATGAGGCCCTCTGCCTCTAAAAATCTGTTAGTGGTGCAAATAATGTAGGATAAAGAGATCATAGTTTCTGCTGCCTGTATTCTTTAAAATTATGTAGCTTGATGATAGACAGATATTGCTGTTTTCAATAATTTTTTTGTTCTCTTGTCCTTGCTGTTTCCTTGCACTTCCTAGATCAGTGGTGTGAGGAGGATGGTTCCCTCTGCTTCCAGACAATGCTTGTTTTGACATCCTAAAATCCGCTCTTGGTTATTTTGGGGGAAATGTGCAATCTCCTTTGACTTGAATAGAATCATTCTAGGTATAAGCGTCTGAGGAGAGCAGCTGATTAACCAACATTACAAGCTGGATTGTGATTTGGAATTAAGGTTTCAGTCACGAGAGCTGTCATTGTCCAGAACATTGGTTGCTTGGGTTCCTGCTGTGTAATCAGTTGGGGGTTGTGTCTTTGTATGGAAAGGGTTACTGTTCTGTAGCAAATACAAGAGCTGAGAGTGAGGTATTTGGAAAAGCTGATCAGCAGATACTTGGTTGTCCCAGGACCTGTGGTGGTGTCCACATTCTTGCAAGAACTTGAGGGTGCATCCTGCTCCTCTGAGGCTTGGCAGGGAGGAAGATAAGGATTGAACCCACATAGGGCTGAAAGAGGTTCTTTGCCACAAGCATTCTCTTTCTCACTGACAGGTTCAGTGTTTGTGGATGACATGCTTAACCTGCATATGGATATTGTTTTCATCTTTGTGCCTGTTTTGAATCTCTGCTGTTCAGTGCTCATTTTTGGAACAGTTGCATACCTGTGAGATGAATCTTCTTTTTTCCTTTTATCTGGCATGAAAAGATTAAAAGGAAACTTGAAAAGAAGCATGTGTGCTTTTATTTGACTTGCACAGCTAATTTTCTCCTTAATGCAGTGAGCTTCAACTTGCTGCTGAAAGCAAGTTTGTGCACATGCACCAGGAGTCTGCAAGGGGAGAATCACAGGGAGATAAATGTGCAGTTCCTGGGGAGCTGTAGATCCCCTGTTTCCTTATGCTCTTTTGTTAGTGATGAGCTGTAGGTGGTCTGTCTGCACTGTGGACAGTTGAGCCTCATGTCAGTCTTTGTCGTTTTCAAGGCTTGGTGGGTCTCAGGCTGTGGTGGTGGCCCATGCCTTGCATAGTGCCATCTTTCAGCAGGGGCTGTGTTTGTCCAGAGTATTTGGTTTGGAGCATGGACTCCTTCAATAGAGATAATGCTATTTGGTGGCTGATGTCTAAAGCTTTCACTAAACTAATCTGTATAAAACTTCCTGAAAGTCCTACTTATTAGGAGGAACCTCCCTGCTTCTCCCCTGATCTTGCAAGATCTGATTTAGAAATATTTAGTGCATGTTTTTGCTACATATACTGTAAGTAGTTGGTTTGGAGGTTCACTGCTCTTCTGATTGGCAGAGTTAATGATATACATATCCTGAAAGTCTTTGATGCTGGATCAAAAGAAAATAAAATGATTTTGGAAGAATGAGATTAATATAAATTTTTAAATTCTGTAGTGCATTTCATCTGAAAGTATCTGGAATTACTTTTCAGACCAACAAAATGGCTAAACCCATCATCGAAGCCTGCTGCTCCTACCTGCCTGAACAATAGACATGGCATAAATGTGTTGCTTTCTGTCAAGAGAATTTGACTGGTTTAAATATTTGTGCTATGTTCTTTAGTCACCAGCCGTTCAGGCAGAGATTGTATTTAGTTCCTAGTTCACACATAAAGTAGCAAGGCAATACTACAGGGAAAATTTGGCAATGGTCTTGCAGTGTACTCTGCCTCCATTCTGCCCTCTGAATGGGAATGAAACTGCTCTGAAGATTTAAGTGTATTTACTGCAACATTGGGTTCATGTGGAGCTGTTCCCCCTCCCCTGACTGCTGCACCAGTAGGTGTGTTAGGTAGCTTGGCTCTGGGGGCACGTTGGTGCTCTGCCCACCACAGCTCTGGCAGTCTAAAGGCTTTTGCTTACCAGACTGTTCTGGAGCTTCCTTGGCCTGCGCTGGTGTGACTGAGCACAGAGCCTGGTGTGCAGCACTGTCACTGGGAGAGATACAGAACCAGTGTTAGGAATAGGTTTGTACCAGCCATGGTGGGAGGGAAACCTCCTCTGTCTGCAGGACTGAAATAGGCTGGCAGGCAAGGTGACTCCATAGGGAAGAGGAAATCCTTGGATATTTTTCACACTCTTCATTTTCTGCCTTATGTTTCTATGGAGCTGTAAGTCACTCCCCAAAGTATGAAGGCTGCTCCACAAATTCCTGGTGAGAAGGATTCCTCACTGTGTGGAAGAGAGGCTGGGTGAGTTGCTTGCCAGCCTTGGCCCCTTCCATGTAAAAACACAATTAAACTACTGCAGGTGGGTTTTGTGTGTGTGTGAGAAGATCACAATTACGAGTTAATCTGTCTGTGTTGCTGAATTGTGAGCAGATAAGTGGGAACTGGGTTTCTGCTGGTGTAAAGGTTTGCTGGGAAAGCAGGTGCCTTTGCAGGGATTAGCTCCAGGGGAAAAGGTGTTTTCTCTCTTGCTGGATATGCAGGTGTTCTAGCTAATGCCACATGCAGATGCTTCTTGTTCCAGATTAATGATGCCTTGTTCCCTCAGGTCTCAAGGAGGCTGTTTAAAGGAGGGAGAAGTGTATTGACAGGATTCAGTTGCTGAGTCTGGTCTGTTTGGTCAGTTCCTTAAACCATCAGAGTGAATTCACTTGGGAGCCATGGGAAGGGCTTAGTTGCTGCTGAGCTGGCAGCCCTGGCTGCAGGTAATTGCAATTGTGCCTTCAGTAATTTGGGCTCTTGGGAAATGACTGGAGGGCAGAATCTTGCCATTCTCCCCAACCATATTGTATAGTCCAGGTTTGAAAGAAGAAAACTTCTCTTGCAGATCCTTGTCAACCAACCAGTACCGCTCCCAATCTGACCAGTGAAGGAGCTGTGTGGGTTTTGTTTGGTGTCAGTAAGAGGAGAGTGATAGTGGAGAGTGGTTAATAGTGAAGAGCCTGCTACTGACTCAGCTTGCAGCAAACCCTTCTCCCTCCACTGGGTGCTGAGGCTGTAAAAGAGAGGTGGTAGTGATAAAATCCAGGTTTGCACACCACAGGTCTGCACCACAACCAAGCTCTTCTGTGCAGGGAGTCAGAATAGTAGTCCGGTGTATTTGCAGGTGGCTCATGGGATGAGGCTTTAGATACCCTGCAGACAGCAGCAGAGGTTTTGGGCTTGTTTCTGTCCTGCTTGTGGTGTTTGCGGCCAGCAAGGAGATGCAGCCCCTGCCTGTAGGAGGTCATGCTCTGCTTAAAGGCTGCAAGAGAAGACACAGTTGCAGCAGCGGTGCAGAATGCCTCACTTGGAAGTTGGTTGCCCATTTTGTTCAGCTGTGTTCAGGAGAAAGCTCTGGAGAAAATATGTTGAAGAGTTTCAGAGGTTGCATATGAATTTTTAGGAGACCCTAACCACAAGCTAGGCCATATTTTTCCCTGTGGTTTTAGGATTGATAAGCATTGTGATAATGCGATACGAGTTCTACACATTACTGTGTAAGACTAGCCTGTAGTAACTAATGTATTTTGGTGGTCTCTGCCTTTATGATATTCAGGCTACCCATAGAAGAAAAAAAAATCTCCTGAGATAGGGTTTTAAAATAAAGTTTCTATTTCCAGGTAGTCTGGGCTGTTTAATATCCTCTCTTGTATGAAGAGCAGTGAGTCTGTTTCCAAAGCCTGGGAGCACAAGTTGTGAACCTCACATCTGGGGTCAGTGGAGGGGCGGGGCTTGTGCTTCATACCGGAACTGGGCTGTTCTGGACTTGGATTCAGTATACAGTGTCCAAGTTTATAAAGTCTTCCCTTCTTCTTGAGTCTCTTACCTGTTACTTTGGGAAAATGTTTGTGCTTATTAAATTGAGGATACTGGCCCGTTGTAGTGATTTGAAAATGGGGGTGATGTCAAGACCTCTGAAGTTGGGGGAGCATTTCTAACTTAAGATCAGCTTGTTTCTTGTCCCTTCCAGAGCCAACAGCTAAGGAAGATGTGGTGGTTTTTAACTACCTGGTGGTAAGACACTTTCTGTATGGTCTGGGAAATGGTGCAAATTTCTTTTTTAACACAGTTTCATGCAATTTAGTTTGAACTTCTCCCTAATGAGTAAAACATTGCAAGCCTGAAGTAAATTTTCTATTGCTTTGAGTAGCCTAGAGACTTTTTTACAAGGTTTAGCTCACTTAATGTGGCATAAATGGGTTCGATTTAATTGGGAAAGGGCTGGTCTGTGTGTTATTCTGGCTTTGGTAGCAGGTCTTGCAAAGCAGCACAACTGAGTCATACTGATATGGAACCCAAGACAGAGCATGCTGAATATGCTAAGGTTGTTTCTTTTTCATGCAGAGTCCTGTGTGTTTTGTGGAGTTAGGTGTATGGGTGGTTAGAAAGTTGTTCTGAAGAGCCAAAAGTTTGTTAAGACCTATTGATTGCTGTTGAATAATGAATGTCACAAATATGAGGAGTTTTACTGGGTCTTGGAGCAGCTCAGCATGATAGGATCCAAATGTCTCCTTGCATCTTACTTGCAGTGAGGAGAAAGCTCTTTCATGTTCCCTGAGTGAGCACTTCTCTAATACGTTATTCCAGGAAATCTCATGATGTACATGCTCCGTATTTCTCAAAGCTTGGCTCAAAGTAAGTTTTGTCAAGAAGAAAATTGTATTTCTCTGTGTGTGTTTAAGTTGGGGTCATTGGTGTAGAATTTGCTAAGGATCCTCCAGGGGAAGAAAGGATGGATATGGTCTGAGTTTCAGACATAGGAGAGGGAGTCTAAGGTTCACGGTAATGGTTATACACTTCATGGTTGTACATTAATCTTGATTTAAGCCAATATTGGAGAGTTTATTTACCAGGGTGTCAACCTTACCTTGGGGAGTAACTTGGATTAGGCAGCGTAGTGTATTTCTACAGAGGATTGCTAATAAGAGTCTATCACTCTGCCTTTCATTGTTCATAAAGGATGTGCACTAACTAATAACTTATAATGCTGATAATGTGTTTCTAATGGCAAGGAGGAAATTTGGAGGCTTTGTAGGTATTGTAATATAAGGGACTTCAGGAAATAGTCAAATCCAGTTTATTGTTCGCAGAAGACAAATGAATGTACCCGGATGTCTTCTGTCAGATATTTATCCAACCTATGCTTAAAATACATCCTTTGACAATTTCACACTCTCCCAAATTAGTCTGCTCCAGTGCCCCTCTGCTCTGAATATTTAATTTTCTTTCTAGCTAATCTAAGAGGATTTCTCTTTATCCTTCTCCTGGAGGATATGGGAAAAGATGATCACCACCTTTGTTCAAGTCCATGCTAGCAAAATCTCTTCAATGTGGTTTTCACTACAACTGTTAACATGTGCCAAATGGGGCTGGTAGTTTGTGCCTTGTTCTGCAGTGTGTTGGCAGAGCTTTATCTGTGCTGCTGGATCTGGTGGGATTCTGGGAGGGAGGGCACACCACTCTTTTCATCCCAGAAAGGTGCTAAGTAATTGAAGGGTAGAGAAGAACAAAACTTCTCTGCCTATAGGTAGGTGTGTGTGCTCAGAGGCCTTGCTTATGCCTTCTTTTCATTGAGGGGTCATGTGCCCTTGGAGGTGTAACATCGTCATTATTTAATGACAGTCTAAGGGAATCTTTAGCCATTTTACAGTAGCTGCTCTGGTTTCCAGTTCCAGTTCTATAGCAGTGTCATTAACAAAGAGCTGGGGGGAGATGTGGGATGAAGCTTTAAAGGCATTGTCGTGGGCAGAGATAGTTTTTTGTAATCTCTAGAAAGGCACAGCATGTGGCAGGGAAAAGAGCACGCTGGCAGATGGGGTGAGTACAGCTACAGTCATACCAAGGAAACACTGTTGTGAGGCTTTCATGCTGTGGCAGACAAGTGGGTCACAATGTTGATATGTCACTCTGGGAACTTCTGCTGTGATCAAGAATGTGATTATATGAATTAAGGGCATTTTTGGGAAGGGGACCTGTAGAAGAGGTAGTATTGCTGTGTGCATGGAGAATTTTGCCCTTGGAGACAGAGGGTTCAAGCCAGTCTCCTGTGGATGAACTTGCATGTACAGCCTGAAAAGCAACAGTGGAGAAGAGAAACAGTCTTGGAGGCTGCAGCAGAAACGTCCTGTACAAGTCAGCTGGGCTGTAGTTTCCCTTGGTGATCACCATGCTTACAGAGTATCCTACAGTCATCTGATGTACATGGCAGAAGTGATGAGTGGTGTTAATGGTGCTTTGGTTTGTGACTGTGTCTAATGCTCATAGTCTTTCCTGTCCATTCCTTGGTGGAGCTCCGTTTTTTGGTATTCTGGTTAGCTTTGCAGCCTCAGGAAAAGTGTGCCTTTCACGTGCACTGTGGCTGCACTGCAGTGTGCTGCTGTAGTGAGGGCTTGCAAGAAGCAAGCAATGGCTTTTGGGCTTGCCTCGGAAGAAGTTCTTGAGCTGGTGAGCAGAAAGCTGTTTGACTTGTGCTGCTCTTTTCTAACTTGATGAGGAGAGAGGGCTGTGTCTGTCAGCTCCCTGCTGAGCATGGCTGGTGTTGGGATTGCTCTTTGCTCAGTGTGGCTGTGAGGCAGCTGTGGCCCGATCCACATCTCTTGTGTGGGGGAAGAGGTCCTGACCAAAGGCTTTGGAGGGCAGACTTGGGAGACTGATCCTACCTAGATGTAACTCCTCTGTTTTGTGGTGCTCAGAGTCAACTGGGAGCGCACCGGTTCCTTCCTGTAAAGTCAGAGAATTTCTTCAAGTTCTTGCAGAGACAGTGTAGGCTGGAAGGGTGCTGTTTGCATGCATGCTGCTTTATACAGGTGAAAGGAACAATAAAACCAGTGCTGGTGTTGATTACTGTTATATGCCTTCTCAAGCCCTCCTAAGGAGGGATTTGGGGTTGCTTTCCATTGCTGTTTTTCCTGGGACCTTGTATTTCTTGCTGGGGAGAAGTGATAAAAGGGAGGTGTTAATGATGCTGTATCTTGACTCCTAGTCCTAATTATCTAGTGATCAAAAAGAATTTTATGGAAAAATTCTGTAACTGCATTAACCTGTCCTGCAAAATAAAGTTTTCACTATCTTGTATTATTTAATGAGTCACTTAAACCGTCAAAGCCCATGTAAGGCCAGCACATAATTGGGCAACTCTTTAAAGAGCATGGGATCTCCCTGGTAGACTGAAGTAGCTTAGTGGCTAAAAATCTGGAATTGTTTTTTCCCTATCTGATAGAATTTAGGTGACTTTTTAAGGTCTGAATTAAATCATCAAAAGGAGAGAAACATGCAGTGACTGCTGATTTCTCTGTCCTGTTTCTGGAGAGAATGTGAATGCAGACAGCTGGCTCAAGGTTCTGGTTTTGTGCTAGTCTCATGGGTCAGAATCTGGCCTGTAGCAGCTAATCCAAATTCCTTACCTTTGGCTGATGAAAATGTCAAGATATAGCAGAAACCACTGCAGGGCCTGCATATCTCTTGAAGTTCTTTTTTTAAAAGAAAGAGTTAATGAAGACTCTGTGCTTTGTTTCCTTGTTGCTTTGTGGTTGTGGCATCTTCTTTGATGTATGAATTTGGAGACAAGGAACAGAATGTATATGTGCACACTCAAATTCCCAGTCCTTTGAAAGATGGAGGTGAAATCTCTTTAAATGGTGATGTGTATGTATGAGTATGTCTATGTGAATATTTTTTTTTTCCTCCATGTATAAATTTTAGACTGAACTACATTTGTTACTGGACTGCATGCTGGCACAGTCCCAACACTGCAGGCAGATGTATACAGAGAAGCCAAGTAATACTTCTTTCCAACATACAGTCCTGCTAGACCTCAGTGTGACAAGTTTATGATAGTAATAATGCTCTGTAGTTCCAGATGAGGATATGAAAACCCATGAAAAACACCACCTTGTATTTCCTGTCTTGCTATGGTGCAGGAAAGTGCTATTAACCTACAGGAGGAAAAGGATGAAGGGCAAGAAGAGGCATAACTGTAGCTGCATCTGCTTCTGAATCAGTTTGTGGTGTTGATTTTGTGGAAGATTTAGCAACTTACTTGCTTGACTTCTCTTACAATGTCTGTTCTTAAGAAAAAGCAGCCACTTGATCTCTAACCTGTACTACAAGCAGTGTTATCTGGAAAGCATATTATGTTTCTTTGTGTTATCCTTGGGCACTGTCATATTTTAAATCCTCTAAATGATATTTTCTAGCCTGACATAGTTACTATCTGTGAAACTCAATCTCCAATTCAGCTGAAATAGCCTCTGTGCTGTAGACTTCAAGAGACTTGCCAGCAGCAATCCCTCCTCCTTCCTGAATCACATTGCCACTGACAGACTGATAGAGAAATAGTAATTGAAGCCTATCGCTGTGTGACTTTGAAGTTTTTACTTTTATCAGATGATGTCAAGTTAAAACCTCCTAGATAAATGAACCAAAAGCCCAATACCATTTCTTAGCTGAAAAGAATGTATCAATTCCTGCTATGACTGGCAGTATTTCACCTCTATGTGTGTGCGTATCTTGCTCCCTTCTTTGTGTTGCATATCCTTTATTAACTTCATGAAAAATTGTTGAAGCCCAGGATTGTCATGGGTCAGATCTTGTAGCTGGAGTCTTTGGGGGCTACAAATTGTTGCCTGACTTATATTACTGTACCTAGAGAAGGATTAAAAAAGTAAAATAAATTTTTCTGTTTCACAGTCTGTCAGCAGGTTCTTACAGGTGGTGACACACAAGCTCATTAAACCTGGTTTTGAATTGACAGAGCCGCTTCTAACTAGAATATATAAAACTATTGCAGTTTTTAATGACAAGGTGAAGTCAGTTACAGCTGAAGACCTTTATGTTAAGAATCAAATAAAACAAAACACTTTCTCTAGAAATGTGGCCTGATTGATCTAATTTGAGCAGTGGGGGAGGCATGGTGTTGAACTAATTGGCCTTTGGAGACAACTTCCCACCTGCATTTATTGGTGAGCCCCATTCTTATGCTAAAAGTAAAGTCACTGTTTCATTTAACTCAGTTTGGAGTGTGCCGTAAAGCTGGCTGGGATGGGAGGAAGCAGTCTGGCATCCTTTTCATGCCAGCTTAACAATGGCACACTACCACATCCAGCATTCTGTCTGTCTTCTTTCAGAATTCACAAGACATCTGGTTTTAGAGTTCTGAGAGTGACCAGTCTTTACCATCTGTGTGAAAGTTGTTGCTTTATTTAAAGCAAGAAAATAATACTAATGGGACACTTCAGTTTGGAATAAGTGTCTCAAAGGAAATAATCCACTTCTGAAGTTACAGGAGCAGGGAGGCTTCCATAACTTCCAACCTGTATGAATAAAAAGATACGGGATGGTGTAGAATGAAGAGCTTTCAAAGGTATGGAGGGCACGCTTTTAGAGGTATAGTTCCCTCTGGGTGATGTGTATTTCAGTTAGGGCTGGCATCTAATTTGTGCTTTAGAAATCTCCACCAAGCCTCCCTTAAAATCCCTTGGAGACAAAAATAAGTAAATCCATCTTTGAATGTATGTGTGATGACCACAGGGAACAGCTGAGTCTCAAGTAGTCTGTTCTGTAGCAAATTACAAATATTTCTATGTTTCTTTCATAAAAGCTGTTGATTTTAATTAGAAGGAAACATCTGGAAAATTGTTGTTCCTTTTCTTCTCTGAGGTGAAATGTGACTCAAATTCTGCAGGTTGCAGTTACTCTTCTTCAAAATTGCTTTTCAGTGTTGCTTCAAGGTTTTGCAGTGTTGGGGCACAAAACCTCCTCCCTCCCCCTGAAACGTGACACAATGCCTTTTACTGAGTTATATTAAATTAAGTTTCTGTATTTTATAAAGATATGCTGTGCTATTAACTGCTTGCATGAATATACAGCATATCCTGTTCAGCAGAAAGCAAGAAGGTTGATCTTGTTAGCAAGTGTCCAGTGAGAACAAACTTGGGAGAAAAAATAACAGAACTACAAAACAAGGCATCAATCTTCTAAAATAATGAAAAGGTTATTTAAACATTTGATTCAGTTCAGGTGTTGTTGAAAATGACGGTAAGAGTTGTGAAGGAGAGCAAAATGCAGTGAAAGCATTGTGAAAGGTGAGTAGAGCCTGTCCAGGAGGTACCCGCTTGGTCTGGCTGAGCTCCCCTGGGGTGTCAGCTCTTTGTTTACCTGTGCCGAACCCTGAGTGGCTTCTTTTGTTACACTTACAGCTTCTGTTCCTCTGATCTGTTTCAGTTCTAAAGAGTTCCATTTAAGATAATTAATCCAAGAACTAATGATTTAGTTGAACATTTAATAAATACCTTTCTTGTATTAATCCACAAGAATTTGTGGCAACCTCTTAATGTGAGGGATGCTTGTTTGTGTAGCTGTGGCACTAGAGCATTGATAGGAGCTATTTGCCTGACTTGTTTAAATGTGTTTCTAGAGCTGGATATAGAAGCCAAAATGTATGTGGTTTGTCCCTATAATTTTCCAATTGGTTTTCCACTTGTGCTGTCAGCTGCTCAGATGGCTTGTTCTTTTCCCTTAGGAAAATGCTGGCTCCTTCAGGCAGTGCAGGATTTAGAATTCCCTTCCCTTCAACTGTTTGTAGTTGGGTTTGTTGGGTTGGTTTGGCTTCCCCCCCCCCCCCCCCATTTTTTTTTTCTGTTTTTGATTTTCGGGGGAATGGAGGATTTGGTTGGTTGTTTCTTTGGGGTTTGTTTTTGTCTGTAAAATGCCTGCAGTTGAATAGGTCTGGAGACTGGATTGCTTCAGCCACAGGAACAGACATGTAACAGGCACTGCTTGATCTGTCTTACCAGTGTCAGCCCATCCATGTGTCCCAAGCTGAACCTTGAACCAGGATTGCCAGGCTGTTCACCTCGCTCTGCTGTGGCTTCCCAGGTGCCATTTGCAGGAGTTTTTCATAGGTGAGAGTTTCCAATGTGACTACAGTAGCCAATAAAATCTCTCCAGGCAGATTTGGTTGAAAAATTGTCCCATGGTGACAAGTGTCACCTCTTTCAGATCTGGAATGTCAGGGGAGTTGGTTAATGAGGCGTGTTTTTTGTATGGAATTGGGTTTTCCAGACAGTTTGTTAGAAAAGTCACAAGTACACAGCTGAGCTGCAGTGGGACTGCACAGCGCTTGGTGCACGTGGTGTTTGCTCCAGAGCTGTTCTGCAGACATTGCCAAGGCAGGAAAACTACCCTTGGTGTGTGCAGGTGTCCTGGATGCTGGATGCTTGTGGATGGGTAGCCTGCCTGAGATTGCAAAGCCTTTTTGGGTTCCTGACCACATGCCAGGCACCCATGTGGCCCAAGGGTGTACCCTGATTTTAGATGCATTGTGCTTCACTATGCTGTCATATAATTGAGTATCTGCTGGACACAACTAAAAAGGCGTCTGTTTTCAGTCTGAGGGAAGAAAACAGATGTTCTATTCTCTTGTGAGAGCTCACAGTGATGCATCAGCTGTTGCTCCAGATCTCAATGATGACAGCCAAAAAGGCAAAGGGAAAGACACACAGGTCAAAAGGAGTTGAGGAGAGCAGCATTAAATAATTTTTATTTCCTGTGTGTTAAGTGACATGTGGGGTTTGGTTCTGAAACATGTGGAAAGCATTACTCTCTAAGCTAGAATTAGCTTTTAAATGGGCAGGGACAGAATCTTTTTTCATTGGTTTCCTAGACCAGATAGATCAAAGTCTTGGAAGAGATCTAATTGCCAAAAGTTAAAAAATATTAAAAATGATGCCTGAATTGATCAAGAACTGTGGTAAGAGCTGGATGTAAGACATAGTTGCAAGAGGCATGCACAGGCTACAGAGTGGTTGGAGCTGCTGAGCCCAAAGCTGTGTAAGGAGGTCTGCAGGGTGGGTGCTAGGCCTGGGCCAGTGGTGTCACTTCAGTCAAATGTGCCTGTCACTTGCAGGATCAGACAGTGGCTCAAGCAGAGAGTGCACGCTGACAGCTGCCCAGCTTGCAGGTGAGCACTGGTACAGATCTGGTGATGTGAGGTCTGGTTCCACCTGTACAGGAAGGCTCAGGTGAGCAGGTCCGCACTGGGACTGTCTCCTGTGTTCTCGTGGTGCTGTTCTTTCTGGAGTCCTGGTTTTAGCTGGAGTATAGCACTGATGGCAAGCCTCTGGAAATTTTCCCTTTAAGTTGTTTGACATGAATTGAAAACCAGCAATTAACAGTACCTTGGAGAGGGAGTAAGAGGGAATGGCAAAAGAAGGAACTGGTGTAGTCAACAGCTTAAGTCAGTAGCTCTCAGTCTTCACTGACCTTATTGAACAGTAAGCTGTGGAAGCATCACACATGCTGTATGGACTGTGCTGGATCTTGTGGCTGCTGTCAGTGCTGGGTTAGATCTAGCTCACCTGCACCCCTCACTGGTGTAGGAGAGACTGGAAAGTGTTTTAACCCATGTCTTTAAGGGTCATCCTCTGGGCTTTTTCCTATATAGGTCAGAAAGAGTATGGGTAGGATTCTGGCTGAGGTGGTGCCTTCCTTTGTGGAGGCAGCATTCCTTCTTCCCACCTCTTGCCCCTTTTTCTACCTGGCACCCATCTCTTCACTTTCCTGGGCTATTGTGTCTTTCTGTGGCTGACAAAGGCATCTCGAACCCTTCTTCTTAGTGGAGTTCTTCATTGTTGTACCATTAGGCTGTTGCTGATTGTGTCTGGAGACACTTCAAAGGCATAGGACTGCGTGGTACATGCTGAGCAGGCAGTCTGTGCAGGGTGGGAGGTGATGTGAAAGCTTTAGGTCTTAGGGTGTCACCAGAGTTTTACAAAGACTGTGGCTACTGAAAATGCTATTGCATTCTTAATTGCATGTGTTCCTTTCTTCCCAAACAAGGCAAGAACAAAGCTTCATTAACTACAACCTAGCAAGAGCTGTCAGCATCTAGCAAGTATCCTACTCAAGTTGGCTGCTGCCTATTCCTCACCACAGTGGCTGCTCTGCCTCCCTGATTGATCCCCAGCTATTTTCATGTTGCCAGCAGCTGGTGGGACTTGGCTGTGTCTGCACCTCTTTGGTGCCTTCCTCATGAGGCTGTCCATGTGTCCTGTCATCGTTGCATTCCAGTACTGCTGTTCCTCATAAAAGCTGGTGTTGAATGGTGTAATCTGGAAGTGCAGATGTTCAGAAGCTTGGGAACTAGTGATCAAGGAGAGTATCTGGATATTTGAACATCCTCACAGTTCATACTAGACTTTGTGAGCCCTAAGAGAGCAGAAGATTGTTGGTGATTATCTGCTAGGTTGTGTGCTTGCCTTGTTTTTTTTCCAGATGCTGTCTAAACCCTCAGAAACACTCCTGTTCCAATTTTAAAATATGCTGAGCCTTTCTATTCCTGTAGTGTTAGAGATGGAGTTGGGGTCAGCGCTTCTGTGCTAGGAGCTTTTGAGGTGCTCCAGCTAATATGGTTCTGCCTCCAGGCAGATTCCCAGTGTGATTTCTCACTTGCTCTGTGCACTGTAGCAGCCTTTTGCTGCTAATGGAGGGGAAGGCAAGGTTATTAGCTAAAGCAGCCTGGTCTGTTAATAAGGCACATCACCGTGCTGGCAGTTGACTAGTTGCCATAATAAAGGCTTTCCATTTTCCTATGAAAAATGAAACAGAGCAATGCAATGGCCTTTTTCTTTTCCTTGTCATATTTTTTTTGCTTTTCTTTAATAGCACTCATTGTATGAGGCTTCATTATGCCTTGAGCTCTGAGATGCAACTAGTCATTAAAGCTACAAGGATGTAGTGGTCCTGATCCCGGGGCAAGTGCTCACAGAGCTATATTCATTTTTCCTTCCTGGCTAAGGACCTGGCTGTAAGTGTAAGTGCTCAGCTGGGGGCAATGGAAATGTACAGAATAGTGGCAATGTTTGTGACTAAGACATTTAACTGCTTTGTGGTGAGGAACCAGAGGCAATAGCAGTTGGTAGTGCAGGTGTTTTGTTTTGATGTTGTTTCATGTGAAGACACTAAGCATAGAGTGCTGCCATGCAGGTATCCATAGCTGTAAGGTGCTGCCTAAGCAGGACCACCTTTCTGAAATAATGCTGCTGCTGCTGTTTTTCCAGCAGTGTTTGGGGTAATTGAGATGTGAAAGTGTGAAGTAAGTTGTAACTCTGCTTTCAACTGCCAAGTCTCCTGTTGTATTACCATGAGTGCTCCTTCCCTGGAGACTGGGCAGACTGTAGTTTGTGTCAGTGGTGATTTACCTGCTGTGCTGTCTGGAGCTTTGACCTTGCTCATGGCAGAAAAGCCTCCTGTACTCCACAGCAGTGACTCTGCAACTTGTGCTTCCCTCCATGTCCTTTGGAGAGAGCCCAGTGGCTGTTGCTCTTCTCATCATATACAACCACTCAAGGACCAGTTCAGAATCTCTGCAAAACAGGGTGAACTACTATTCTTTGGAACTCTCCCCTTCAATTTCCCTGAGCAGAGGCAGAGTAGGGAGCAGTGTGGCTGA
Source organism: Coloeus monedula (assembly GCF_965178545.1). NCBI lineage: Eukaryota > Metazoa > Chordata > Aves > Passeriformes > Corvidae > Coloeus > Coloeus monedula. The sequence goes on along the minus strand of NC_138787.1, from coordinate 29,080,432 downwards.
GGGCTGACTTGGTCCAGCTCTTTCACCTGGGACATACTTGTCAGCTCTTCTGCAAGCAGATGACCGCATTTTAGGGTGATTGTGTTCTTTTAAGCATCATCCTGTTAGTCTTTGTGGAATTTTTGTAGTGATAACTTTTTGCTCTGTGGTGCATTTCCTTAAATTGCTTTGAATTTCTCATGGGTTCTACCAAATCTCTAGCTTTTAGTTTAAGAGACAACGGAGGGGCTTTTGTTGGTGTTTTTCTGGATCCAGAAGATAGTTATTGGAATGTTTTGCTTTTGCACAGGAAAGGTGCCCTTGTGTCCTTACAGTAGCAGTAAAAATACAGCCCTGTAGTGATCATTTCTGACAACCTTTTCTTAATACCTTCCAACATTTAAATGACCTTAGTTTTCCTGGAATTTATTTCATTGTAGAACTATGCATTTTTTACTGAGTTGCTCATCTGTTACCAGGCTTGTAAATGAAGAAGACCTTTCAATAACCAGGTTTTTGCTTATTTTACAAGTGCTAGTGGTTTCATCAGGTGTTTTGGTTCACCTAATTCCATCAGGGAATTTGAGGATTTTAAAGGTGGTGCTTGTGACAGAATGGGAGGCATCTCATCAATCTAGAGAAAGAACCCAAGAATATATATTTAAAGTTTTCCCCCATTCAGCTCTTTCACCACAGCTTGTAGTCATGCCAGTAAAACCAGTTGTGCTACTGTTGCTGCCTTTTTGTTTGCTGGTGTTGGTTTTGCAAATTGTGTTGTATAAAAAAAACTTACCATCTGTGTAAGGATTGTTGGGCTGGGGAAATGGACTCATGCTTCCAGTGCAGATGTGATCCTGCCTTGGAACATGGAATGTTAACTCTTGGAATGGCAGAAGGAGATTGTCTCTTCCAGGGTGGGTGTGGTTATAGTAGTGTACAGGGGGGATACAGCAGTCAGCATTTCAGAAGCTGACTCCATGTTTCTCTCTCTGCCAGGACTTTGGTTACTGCTTGCTGACCCAAAATACTTGACTTCAAAACTAAATTTGCCAGTATCATCTAACTTCAGCTTGGTCTTGAGTGCCCAGTTCAGTTGTGGTGGATGTTTCATGTCACAAGGAATTAGAACTGATCCCTCTTTGACTGATCAGCACTGATCAGACCAGCAGTGATGTGAGCCATCAGTGCTTGCCTCGAGCTTCTCAGTGTGTAATCTGAAGTGTTCTCCTTTTTTCAAAGGTATATTAAATTTACTCAAAGTATGCAAGCACTTCTCCATGTTTTTGCTTATGAATCCAAAAGATTAAGCAAGTGTTCAAAAAAAACCTGGTTGAATACTCCTACAATTATTTTTATTCATGTTGAAGTCTTGTCTTCCATTTCCCATCCCTTCTCCAAGAAAAACCTCTCAGACAGACTTCAAAGTGAAATAGCTAAGCTGTGTCACCAGTGGTAGTGAGCATGTTGAAACAGCATGAAGCAAGCTGGTGTCACAGCTGGTGTAGAAGCGCTCTCCAGCATTCCCGTTTAGGTCCCAAGCTGCCAGGTGTGGAAGGTTCAGCAGGCCAGCAGAGTGCAGTGACTCTGTGGGGATGTACTGCTCACTGCTGTTTCCCTGCAAGATGGGGGATGAGGGTTCATGCAGCAGCCACCGCATCCCTGCTGTGTCATGGTGTGGTGAGTGCAGGGAAGGGCTCGTCTCTCCCCCACCCTGTTTGTCCAGGCTGTCAGGGTAGCCTGAGGCTGTGATTCACTTGTGGTCACTTTGTGCTGAATCAGCTGCTGCTGGATTGTGCAGCTTCTTTACCCTTTTTATGGGAGTGTGTTTAGGTGTGTCTTGTTTTAAAATGGATGGACTTATTTGTCTGCCATGCTTGGTGACCAAATACTGCCGGAGCAGATGATGGTGGGCTGTCTGCTCTATGATATGGGAAGCTGCCTGCAGGTCTTTCAACTCCACCCAGATATTAAAGGACAGATGCTTTGAGTTGTTTTTGTTGACCTCTGAAAAAAGTACTGTCTGTATTGGGAAAGGCTGTGTTGCATCCTGGGAACTAACAAGAGGCTTCTTTACTGGGCGTGATGACCTGGTAGTTGGAGAGAGGCAGGAGAAGGGTTTGCTGACAGCCCTTGTCACCTACAGAAAGTACTCTGAGACAAGACAAAGCAGCAGCAGATGCCAAATGAGCTGAATAGTGGGTGGCCCAACTTGCTTTATTGACTGTCTTGGGGAGCCTCAGGAGTCAAATGAGCAAAGAGGCAGAGCCTCAGGCTGAGGGCTGTCATTCTCTTTCTCATTCTGAGATCCCTCTTTTGGGGGCCTGTGTAAATAGGAGGCTAAAAGATCTGTGGTGATGTAAGGCCTGGAATAGCTCTGTAGTTATCAGCACTGCAGCATTATCTGGAATTTTGGATGGAGAGCTGCCCTTCCTGTGCCTTGGTGTGGAGCTGTGCCCACCAGCTGGCTTCCCTGGGGGGAGAGGCCTGCTTCAGGATCACAGCAGAGGGGTGGGCTGCTGACAGGGCCCATCACTGCTCCCTGTGTGGCAGTCTCCCTGTTCCTGAGGTTCCTCGCGGACCTTGGTGTGTGTTAATTCAGGCAGAGCTTCAGTAACTGTTTCAGCAGTGAACGGGTGGGCTCTTCAGTACAGGCAGTCCAATGCAGCCAGGGCTGGAATTCAATTAATTCTTTGTTTGCCAGCCATGCCCTCGTTTATCTGTTATCTGTCTGTAGCGGATCTGTTGACTCTGTCAATCCATACATGATTTCTGCTTTCTACCTCTGACCTTCTGAGGCACGTGTCACATTGGGGTTATAAATGAATCCAGCATAGTTGGGAATAAATGAATGAATCCAGCATAGTTGCTCACCCCAGCTGCTGTTCCCTCAATAGCTGTCCAAGCACCACTGTAATCATTGTGCTAATTAACTCTCCATTTTTATAAGGACAACAGCAAAAAGTCGTGCAAGGCTTAGCTCATCCTCCTGGCTTTAATCCTAAGAGTGAACTGCAGGGTATGTTTGCATTGTGCATGTGTTTCCTTTCATGTTTGAGCGATGAGTTCCCCTCACTCTTCCTGGCTTGCGGGCAGTTTGAAGAAGAGATGGATTCCTTCCTCTCCCGGGATCGAATTTATCCCCGGGGCACATCTCTGTAATTGCAGGCAGCACACTTATCTCTGTGCAGGATGCTGCCGTGATGGGACTCTGATCAGACAGCTGTGAATGGTGACTGGCACTCAGAGTCCCATTGACTTTCCCTAAAAGCATCTCCCAACTGATGAGGATCTGGCACCCACCCTCTTGCTGGGGCTCTGCTGCCGGACCCCAGCCGGGAGGCTCCCAGTGAGCTGGCAGACACAGGCAGCGATAGGGCTTAGGGCAGCTGGCTGAGCATTTGTCAATGGTAGATTAAATCCAGTGTGCAAGATGAATGTGAAAATGAAACACGGCTTAATAAAAGCACGAGGAAAATTCTCCTTTGGTGTATGAATAAATGACGTTGAATAAAAAATTGACAGTGTTGAAGGGTCTGTTACTGTGAGGGGAGAAGAATGCAGGAGCTCTTTGGAGCACGTGAAGTTGTATGTTGGGAGAAGTTAGGATCCAGGGGCATTTATTTAGGAAGGTTTTTTTCACAGGAGACTTGACGTGGAGTAGCAGGCCGTTTTCCCTGTACACCACGTGTAGTTCCCTGGGTGCTATGGAGCCGAATTTGGAGTGAATCTATGTGACAAGCTGAAGGTTGTTGGACTGACCGCTAGTCCGCGAGTAACGTGAGAGGTTAAGCCGAGGGCGGCACAGCGGGTGCCCCGGACGGGCTGTGTTGGATCCAGCGTTCGTTGAAGGAGGGGGAAGTGGGAACGGGAGCTGTGTCGGCCGGCGGTGCCGGGAGGCCGGGGGAGCGGTGCCGAGAGATAGCAGCACCGCACGGGTCCCGGAAAGAGCCGTCAGAGTGCCCGGTTGGGCTCAGGGCGAGCGTTGTTGAAGACGCGCCGCGCACACGCCGCGGTGCGAGGTTCCAAAAATTGCGCCGCGCACAGAGCGGGCGCTGCTGTGTTGTTCAAGGCGTCAGCAGGGCTGCTCTCGCCACACGCTCATTGAGCAGCCGCGCAACCCCCAGATAAGGACGGTTAGCGGCCACTGGGGCGCGCCGCCCGTAGGGGAACGCGAACCGCGCCCGAGGTCCCGGCGAGGGGCGGCGCGCCCCCGGCCCGCCCGCGGCCCGACGCCCGGCTCGGGGGCGCGCACCGCGCTGGGCCCGGCGCGTCCGGGCGGCTCCGGCCCCGCTTTGAGCCCTTTTGGCGGCGGCGGCGGCGCTACCCAGAGTGCTCCGCGCCAACCGGCGCTGATTTGCATAGGGGGCCGGGCCGCCGCGTGGCGGCCGCCGCGACGGAGCGCGCCCTCTGCCGAGCGGCCGCGGCACTGCGGGGCACGGCCCCGGCGGCGCTCCGGGCAGCGCGCAGATAACGCGCGTGTGCGGTGTCTGCACACAGCTCTGTGTGTGCAACGAATATAGAGAGATATATATACACGTGTGTGCGTACACACTTGCGTGTACGTACAGGGAGTATAAATACATGTATGTATGACAGTATTATAGAATATCCTGGGTTGGAAGTGACTCAGAAGGACCATCAACTGCAATTCCTGGCTCTTGCACAGAGCAGCCCCAACAATCCCATATGTTCCTGAGAGCCTTGTCCAAACACTCCTTGAGCTCTGGCAGGCTTGGGGCCAGGACCACTGCTGTGGTTGTACGTGTATGTACAGGGAATATATGTCTCTATGTGTGTATATATGTACACTCGTGTGGATGTACAGGGAGTATTGATATATCTCTATGTACGCTTGTGTGGATGTACAGGGAGTATTGATATATCTCTATGTACGCTTGTGTGGATGTACAGGGAGTATTGATATATCTCTATGTACGCTTGTGTGGATGTACAAGGAACTGGTCTGTGTTGGAACAGCCCCAGTAGCACTGCCTCAGAAGCCTGGCTGTCCCTAATGCTTCTGAGTGTGATTAACCTTGGTGCTTATCCAAAAACTTAGGGAGAAATGTCTCATACCAGCACGATCATGGTCTGTAGAGTCTTGCCAAGTGTTTCATATACAGGTTACACAGTACATTCAGTATGTGATGTATCTTTTTCCAGTAAATAAGCATAGTTAATCAGAGTGGGTTTTCTGATCTGCAGCCTGTCATGAAGCTTCTCTCAAACCAGGTGTCTTTGAATTCCAGTTATGGCATAAAAGTGCTTGGTTTAATTTCTGCCAGTAAATAATTAAGCAATGCTTAGTGCATACCATTTTCTAATTGTAAGTGTAATAATTGCAATTAATTAGAATTGCTAGTTGCAGCAAACACTGAAATGGTTTATGCACATCGTTTGTGTACCTTGCACATCTATGCATATGAATGTAGCACTGAGCAGCAATTACAGTTGCAGTGCACTCTAATTCATTGTCTGTCTTGTGCTTGCAGGTGGTTCTCCTGGGCATTGACATCATCTCTGCACTGGTGTCCCGCTTGCAAGATCGCTTCAAGGCCCAGATTGGCACAGGTGAGGGGTCTCTGTGTGAATGTCACCGTCACTCTGCCAGCACCTGCACTGGCTGCTGGACACAAAGCTGTCTTCTCCCCAGGAGACCACTTGGGAGGCTCTTGGTGGTTTTCAGGCTCTGCTGAAGGGCAGCAGGGCCGGTGCCTCCATTGGCAGGGGGGAAGGGGGAGAGCAGAGGGGCTCTGCCACTGTTACAGTTTTTTCTGAGGGATTTGAATGTTCCTGTTTTCTTTCCTTAGTGCTGCCAAGTTTGCTTGATAGGCTGGGAGATTCTAAGGACTCAGTGAGGGAGCAGGATCAGACCTTGCTGCTGAAAATCATGGAACAAGCTGCTAACCCTCAGGTATGTTCAACAGCCCTCCACAGCGTGAATGACTGGCTGTGTAAAAAAAGGAAACCTTTTTCTGTCAGGTTTTGTCTGCCATTTTTCTGTCTGAAATGGCTTCATCTCCCTACACCTTGTTATAAGATATTTGCTTCACTTGGCAAGGCTGTTGCCTGACAGGATAACATGGGAGTATGTCAGTGAATTTCCCAAGGATGGGATGGGTACATGTCAGAGTTATTGTCCCAGGTCTTTGGAAGGTACTTGCTTTCTGTAAGTATGAGTATTGTTTTAGGCAATGGGGAATTACTGTGAAGTCAGCACAAAACAAAGAATTTGATCTAGAAGTATCTTGCTACTTCTTGTCCTGTTCTGCTTGGATGGGTGTAAAGCTTATATTTGAGCTCAGGGGTGGTGTTGTGTATGTCTGCTGGAAGACAAAATCTGCTTCTTACCCCATCTCCTTTTTTCTGTTTTCTGTCTTCCACAGTATGTGTGGGACAGGATGCTAGGAGGATTCAAACACAAGAATTTTCGGACAAGAGAAGGGATTTGCCTCTGCCTTATTGCAACACTCAATGCGTAAGTCAAAACTTTCTGCGAACCTGTGTTGTGTACGTGAGCCTGGTCTGTGATTCATAATGGTGCTTTTTGTTCTTTATTCCCAGATCTGGAGCTCAGAGTTTAACACTGAGTAAGATAGTGCCACATATATGTAACTTACTTGGAGATCCAAACAGCCAGGTGAGCTTTTGCTGTGAGTCATGTCTAAAGGTGGTGCTGGTTGCCTTGTTGGTGAATGAGGTAATTGTGCTGCTGGTCGTGAGCTCTGAACAATGCTGTGCACGCAGAACCCTTGGTTGGTTTTGGAGAGGTATAATTTGAAGTATGTCCAAACCAGCATATCAGTTACTCCAAGGGTTCAGCAGAACAACATGAATCTTCAGGTGAGATGAACAGAAGAGGGAAACCATCGAGGGAAGGGATCTCCTGTGCCTTGGAGCCTGAATACAGGGAGGCTGCAGGGATCTCTCTGGGCTCAGTGCAGCACCCCTCACCTTCAGAGGAAAACCAGTCTGGGCAGGGAGGGAAAATGGAACCAGTCAGACAGCCAGGCCATGTGCACTGCCAGAAGATGTACAAGGAGGTTTTGAATAGGGGGTGAAGACAATCTGTACCAGGACCTTCAATCAGTGATTCAATGCAAATGAAAATACAAGTGGAATAAAAGGTGTTGCTCCTAAGTGCTTTTTGTCCTGTTTGAATTTAGATGCAAGTATGTGGGGTTAGCGAGAAGAGGGAGGTGGGAAATAGGGTTCAAACTCATGTGTAATGTGTGGTAGCAGTTTTTGAATAATGCTGTGACACGTATGTGATCCAAGTCTGGAGAGGGTATTCAGCTGGAAGGAGGTGTGGGGCGTCCAGCTGGAGAATGGGTTTACGTTGGCTCTGGGGAGTTGGCCATATTTCCATGGCTGTCAGGGTCTCCCCTTGCTAAGAGGACTGAGAGTGAAGCAGCCTTCCCTTGCTGCTTCGGCCAGTGCAGGATGGTAAACCCATTACTCCAAGAAGTGTCTCAGGAAGTTTAATGTTTAGGGTCCCCTGTAGTTCTGAGCTGGGACTAAGCAAGCTGTTACTTTCCAAGGAAATCCTGGGTTTACAGCTTGGACTTTGTCTGACAGGTGCCTTGGTCCTGCCATAGGTGAGCTGTTGAATGAATTGGAAAGTCGGGGAGGGCACTGAGACAGTTTCCCTGAGCGCTGCCTCTTCCTTGTGCGTGGCACAGCTCATTCTCCTGTATCCAACTGCAGAGGGAAACAAGGCTGTTCTCTTTCCCTTTCTCCTGGGTCTGCTCCCTCGTCCCCAGAAAGCCTGTACCTGAATTGGTCAGATACAAATCCCTGTGACAGTGGCTCTGGGTAAAACAGTGCCTGCCCCGGGGCAGGAGCTGGTCCTGGGCTCCCGTGGAGCTGCTGCTGTGCTGCTGGTGCCTCCTGAGCACTGGGGAGGCTTGCTGGGCTCGGTCACTGCTGCCCTCTCTTGGAGAGAGAATCGAGGAACAGTTCCAGGTCAAGTCTAGTTTTTTTTCTTTTGTTGTGGATGTAGAAGCTGTGGCATTAGAGCCTTTTCAGAAATAGTGCTTTTGTTGCTTTCAGCTGATGCGATTGAGTAACCTGCTGTGCATCTTGTGTGACAACAGTACTTAAACTCTGGTCATTTTCTCAAAAATAAAATTACTAAAGCTTTGTTACTGCTGTGGTAGACTAAACCAAGTATGATGGTAGGGGCTCCTTGCCTTGCCCAGTATGGGATTTACACAGTCCTGTAGATGTGCCTGTGCTTAACTGTACACACAGAGGCAATCCTTGCTCTGCACAGTCTGGGTTGGCATCCATGTACTCAGAAATTTGGGGCACCAGAGTCCCCATAGACTGCAGTGTTGGTAGCAAATGGGGCTGATGGGCAGGGAGAGGAGAGGCAGGAGCGCCGGGGAAGGGCTGGCGTGAGGGGAGGAGGGTTTGGAGGCTGGCAGTGGCCTGCTGAGTGGGAAGGCTGCGGAGCAGAAGAACAGGGTGACATGGGTGTGAGTCAAGTGTTGGGGTTTTCTTTGGCTAGGAGGCAGGGGATGTGTGCCTGCCCTTTGACTCCCACCTACAGGCAGTTCTAGCTTGTGTCCTCAGGATATTCCATGTCTAGTCCTGGGGGCTGTTTGGGGGTAGCTGCTGGGCCATCTTCTGAGAAGCTGTAGTGCACAGCTCTGTAGGTGTTTCTGTAGGCAGAGCAGATAGTTTGTTTACCTTCCCTGCCTGCTGTTTCTAGTAGAGGAGGGGTTTAAGTACAGAGAGGTGACACTTTAATCAGATTTATGTCTCTTGTGTGGTCCGGAGGGAAGGATGTGCTCAGCAATTTCTCGCAAATCAGTTTGGAAAACATGCAAAATTCATGGTGACTCAGGTGATTGATTACTCCTCCCTTCCTCCGTTTTGCTATCAACACAGAAATATAAGTTTTTAAAGACAGCATTAAAAATCAGTTAATTTTATACTATCCCAGTAATATAAGGTCTCTTTGCATCTCTATCCTTTTTTCATCCAGTAAATGTACCTGTTGTACACAATGGGAGGAGTTTGGCAAAGGCAGCCAAGCTCCTTCTGTATGAAACCTTTTATCTTACACCTTCACTGCCTTTTCAATTCAATTAACCTGCTGATACTGTTAACATGTGAAGGCCAGGGTTGGAAGCTCCTTCATGAAGTGTGTGGTAATGTGTATAGGGGCAACTGTTGTTGCTGAGAAATATGCAAATTTAGTTGTCTAAGGTAGGACTCATTAGGGATTGATTAATTTAAATTGTAAAGATGTTTGATTTCTCTCATCTCTCACATCCAGGTTCGAGATGCAGCAATAAACAGCCTTGTGGAAATTTACAGACATGTTGGTGAACGTGTAAGGGCTGATCTCAGTAAAAAAGGATTACCCCAGTCTCGGTAAGTTGAGAATGTCCTTAGGTCTTCACTATTTTTGGGCTGCTCTTTATTCCCTTCCTTCCTTCAGAAGACTTCAGGAACTGCATGATTGAACCTTTTCCTGGGATTGTTGTTTGATTTTTTATTTTTTAATCAGATAAACACTCAGTTTTACTTAATGCAGATGCTGTATCTTTGCCCAAGTATTCCACAGCATCTTGGAAAACCACTAAAATTACTTCAGATGTTTAGTTAACTGATTTAAGATTAAGTGAATTAATATTTTTCTTGTATGCTCTGCATATATAGAGAGGAGACACTTCAGAGTAGCCTCTGTTTATGCAATTTAGGCTGTCATAAAGAACAAAAACCCACAGAAAAAATAATCAGTTTTAAGATTTTATGTTAAAAAGGCAGGCACCCCCCCAAAAAAAGACCCAAAAAACAAACAAACAAAAAAATCCCACAAAAGCAACAAAAAACCCCCCAAACCTCAAACTAAAAGCAACAAAACCTGTGTCAAAACCAAAGCCATGTCCCTTTGCTTCTGCCATTTTAGGTGTGTTAAGAAAGATGCTCTGCATCTTGCCTCCAGTGTTCAGGGCAGAGCATGGTTAGACCTGAGGATGGAGTAGATGGCAGCTTGTCAGTGCTCAGAGGGAAGAGGTGGTTTTGGAGGTGGGCTGCATGCAGGTGGAGGCAGCACTGTTGCATCCTGTTCTCCAGTGAAAAATAGGAAGGTGTCAGGGCCACAGACAAATGCTGTGTCAGGTTGGTTTTTAGGGCTGTGTTTTGTGGTATTTCTGCAAATAGTTAAGATAGGCAGAGTGGTGATGAACTGGAAATGCATCTACAATTAGCCATATCACATCTTCAGTAGTGTAGTAGTTTCAATTATATCTCAGGTTTTCCTATCAGCTGTTGTGTGTTGATGTTGGGGGTTTTTAATTTTAAAATAACTTCCATGCATTGACACTTTCTGCTGACATTTTTGACAGTGCTCCAAATGACCTGAGCGAAGCCAAATTTGTTCTGTAACATCATGAGATGTTAGAAGATGGCTGCCCAGGGAAGTGGTGGAATCACCATCCCTGGAAGTGTTCAAAAGCTGTGTGGATGTGGCACTTGAGGACATGGTTTCATAGTGAACGTGGTGGTGCTGGGTTAAAGGTTGGACTCAATGGTCTTAGAGGTCTTTTCCAACCATAGTGATTTTAGGATTCTAATATTTCTTAAATTCAGTTGTTCATTGCATATTTCTTTAACTTTCAAACAGGTTGAATGTAATTTTTACAAAATTCGATGAGGTCCAAAAATCTGGAAACATGGTCCAGACATCAGTTGGTGAGTAGAAGTACTTATATTCTCTTTTTGGTGCTTTTTAGCAATTTTCAATTGGTGAGGCATTCAAATGGATATATAGCAAGCGTTCTGTTAGGCAAAACAAGTACGGTGACTGTTCAGAAAGATGCACAGTGCTTTTGCAACAAATAAAATGGGACATTGAATTTATCTCCTGTATTTTTGTAGTATCAGAAGGAGAAGGAAGCATATGTTTTGAGAAGAGAAGGTGGTGCTATAGCCGTCTTCTTTTCCTCTTGAGTTACATTAGGGAAATGCATCTCCTGTTCTCGAGTCCATGTGCATGTAAATTGTTCGTAAGGTAAATAGAATAGTAATTTCAGAGAAGAATTGCCTTTTCAGCTTAATGCCCTAAAAGGCACAGATTGTACACAATAATGCAGCAGTGCTCTGTTTAAGGCTCACATTGTTTGTATTTTGCAGTTCCTAAGTTTGCATATTTTGCATGTTTAGGACTGATAGCTAAAGACCCTTATCAGAGCCTTAATTCTGTCTGTCTTGTCTGAGACTAGTATTTTGCTTACTGTAATAACAAGTGTTTATTCCTGTGTTTACAGATAAGCTTATGGGCTAGAAAGTAATTTTAATAGTTATCACTCCTTGTTTAATAATAGATTTTTGAGACAATTCTTGGTGAGGAAATGCATCTTTCTGCCAACAGTTGAGTAGAGCAGATGAAGAACCTGGGTTCACTACTGTGGGTTCGTATGAAGCTCACACCCTCTGCAAGGCCAGGAGCAGAGGAAGTGACGTTCCCAGTCATTCCCACTATGCTCTTGGAAATCAAGAGAGCGGAGATGTCTTTGCTCTTTTAAATTGGAAAAAAATACCTTTTTCACTTCTGGGCACTATTCTCCTTGCCATAACCATCTTACAACACAGTAAACTTCATCCCTGCAGAAACATTAAAATTAACTGATTTGAAAATCCTGAAGTTATAGTTTTAATTATTCAGAAATGCGATGTATTCTCTTGTATGTTTGGGAATGATGAAGACCTAGTACAGGCTCCTCTGTGGTGGAATGGGTTAAAATTACGCCTTTGCATAATATGGGGGTATTTTGTCTCTACAGGTGGATGAGGCTTACAGGGGTAAAAAAAGTACAGCTGAGAAACAAATGTCCTTGTTCTTTTTTAACAGGTGGGAGGGGAAGTAAATATTTAATCCCTTAGCACACTTGTTTAGGTTCCCAACTTCCAGGTGATTTCTCTGAAACCCTTACTCAAACTGAAAGAGATTTATTGCTGATTCAACTTCTTTGCTTTCCACTTGGCTAGGCTAAGGTGGAATTTTTGTCTTACTAGCAGTGGAATAGAATGGGCTTTCAAAAAAAGATAAAGCAATTTGATGCATCATTGTACTGTGTAGATTGCTGTTATTTGGTGTTTTGAGGAGGCAGACTTGTGATCTGAGATTTATTGCTACATCTAAAGCATCGGTCTGTATCAAATCTACTTTTAGGCTTTATTGAAAATTATTTTTTCTTTTATACCCCTTTGTCACTTTCAATGGAAAATGTATCCTTTTTGTGCATCAAGGTCCTGAGACCCTATGATCCCCGTCTCCTGTCTTTGACTCCATGGACAGGCTTTCAGTACTTCCCAACACAAGTACTCCTGTATTCTTCACTCTGCTTAACCTGATCTTCCGATGTCTCGCTGTTCTCGCTCGTGCTGGGGCAGGATGCAGTCCCTGGAGTCTGTGTGTGTGCTAGGATTTCTGCGTGGTAGAATCTGCTGTACGGACATTGAGACAAAAAAAGTAGCCTGGGGGAAAGGGAGAGCGGAGGAGTGCTAAGGGTCAAAGAGAGCAAAGGGTAGGATTTCTTTTTGTTCTGCCAGAACCTTTTCATCTTCCCTAGAAATGAAAAAGTCTATAGTTGCAGAATTAAATCAGTTCTCATTTGTGAAGATAGTAATGATAACATGACTTACTAGCATCTTTTGTGTGTGTTTGAAGGGAGAGGGTTTGGTTTCCCTTAGCGCCACAGGCTGGTTTGTTGCTTCTTCCTTGCCCTCCAAGGACAGCACAAATACAGTGTTACATGCTCATCCTATCTCGTGTGTCAACAGCTCTGTGCAACTTTCAGTTTATCTTTTTGAGGTTGTGCAAGCCAGCAAAAGGAGGCTTATCTTTACCCATGGTCACAAGTTTATTATGGCCTAAAGACAAGCTAAATTTGTCGGGTTTCTTGTGTCCCTGACACTTTCTGAACAAAGGTGACACTTTCAGCGGTTGTCAGAGTCACCAGGGAGGATGGTGATAGATATTGCACATGCAAAAGATTTGCCTTTCTCAGGAAATAGTGGAAATAGCTCAATCTTGTTAACGCTTTGAATCTGACAGAGTGGTTGGATGGGTGAATATGTGAATGTGCTTCTCTTGTGGGTAACCAAAAGGAGGCTGTTGGCTGAAGGGTCACTCATAACTGAGCACAGACTTAAGCTAATGACAATGAGACTTGAAAGTGGTTGTCAAACCTGTCTTATCACAGAACACAGGAGTACTGGGCAGTTGGGACAGCAGCTGTGGCTTCTGCAATGTTGGAACACAGTAAAATCTGGTCTCTTGGCTCTGAGACTACTCTTTGGGATAACAGTTTCCTCTACCAATTCATTGAGTATTCAAGTAAAAAGAAGGAATTGCAGCAATGCTATTTGTATATCAGGAGTACTTTGGAGATTAGTAAGTTGCTCTAAGATGTTAAAGGTTTCATATCTAGTGGTTCCCAAGACACAGATAAACAGAAATCTTACAGAGACTACTAGAAAAGTTGCTTAAAATAATAAGACATTTTCTTAACCCGAAGAAGAAATCTAATGAATCAACTTTAATCAGACTGCGAATTTCAAGTCTCTGAAAATAATTCATCTTTTGTATTTGCTTATCTTTCTCTACCGTGGTCCATTAGTGTTTGAGTTTATCTTAAATTGTTTGATTTTTTTTTTGGCTAGGCTTTGTTTTTATCATTTAATAACACAAGAATCAAATGCATAATGGGGTGGGGGAGGTTTGCATAGTAATCTGAAGTGTTTCATTAAGTCAGAGGAGGTTTTGGCATGCCCAAGTATGCTGCTTGTTGCTAGGCTACCAGCAGCCCTTATAGCTAGAATATGAAGTTAAAATCCATGCTGGATTTCTCGATGATTCTCAGTGCATCTCTGTTTTGTTATTTGGCATATAATTAGTCAGCTTCTTGAAGCAAAAATTATAGTTTTTCCCCCTTTGGGTTTTCAGCAAGCTAATTATTTTCTGTGTAACTGCTTTTGCTAATTATGCAGATGCCTTATTCCCCTGGGACAAATACATTTTCAGCATGAAAGAGCCAGTAATTGCCAGCTAGTCTGCTGCTGTCTTATATTGGCATTGTGTGATGATCTTTAGTTGGATGTGATACAGAGAGAGGCTATTGGACAGACGCTCCAAGAAATTCATGCTGCATGGGTTTCCTTGGTATTATCTGGAAGCACCTTAACATAAACTGTACAGATTTTCCATGGATTTGAGTTCCAGAAGAGTTTATAATCAAGTTTCAGTACAGATTAAGAATAAAATAAATTATCTACTGAAAAATACAGGCTGATAGGAATCGATGACCCAAACCAACGCTATAAGCGACCAAAATGTTCCAGTGGGTTTTTTTAGCTTTTGATCATTGTGATATCCTAATATGATATTCTTTGATGTAAACCTTCATTTTTTTATGTAAGTCACACAATTTTTGGGAGATGTGTTTATATTTGTGCATGAAGGGATAGTGGTGGTGTTACTATGGACAGGGAGGGCATTGAACTTCGTTGTTGATGCTGAATTTTGACTCAGAAGAAAAAGATTAGGGACAGTGGAGGTGGTAGTGGTCTTGGGCTGGAAGGAAATCAAAGCAGGAGATCTTAAAGCCAGAATTCTGGAGCTGAGATCTCTCCCCCACGGATACTTGCACAGAGTAAGGTGAGGGGAGGATGCAATTTTGGTAGTTGACTGCATGGGTGTGTGCTCTAAGAGTAAGCAAGTTAATTAAAACAGTGCTAAAATAAAAGATGCGATAATTTCAATTACTGAAAATCTATGAAGAAGGAGAATGCTACTTTTCAGTAGATCTACTTCTATATTTGGGAGGGTGTATAAGACAAATATGCTATTTACTAAATAAATTCTGTTTGTGAAGTTGAGAACTTGGATGCTATTGGATGAAAACTGGAGCTATTTTAGATTCCTGTGTTTTGCTGGTAATAAAGCTGAGTCATTGGAAGCTATTTTGATATTTATTATACAGAGGAAAATCACCCACATTTGCCAAGTAATACCATGCATCTGAGGGTGGAATATTGTTTGTTTGTCAACACACATCCAAGCAGCATAATTGCAGACGGGAAGGAGGGACAACTGTCTGGGATAACAGAAATATTTTGAACCAGTAAATGCTGCACTGTGCTTTTTTGCATTTATACCTCCTTGTATAATTTAATTTCCATTATGGCTTGCTCTCTATTAATACAGTTTTCAAGTTGAAATAGGAAGTGAAGTAGAAAATTGATTTCATTGGCTCAGCATTTTTAGGGCATGAAAAAAGCAAGTAAATGCCTCTTCACCTGTGTGGGAGCTGTGAGAGCAGTAATGTCTGAGTGATATTTGAATGAACACCATTAACCGATAGTACATCCTTGTGGAAGGTGGAAATGGACAAGAGGAGCTCTACTCCCTTTCTAACAGCTTTGTAAATAAGCATATTGCTGAAATTCTCAAGTGTAGAAGGGGAGGGGTGTGAGCAAACAGGCACAGGGGGGCACATAGAGCTCAGATGAATGCTGAACAGGCTTTTATTTTGGAGGAGACGTGGCAGTCGCCTGCTAGGTCACACAGCAAAGTGGTGTAGGAGGGTGGCGAGTTTGCTGGTGGTTAAGTTGCTGAGAGACATGTACTGAGAGACATGTACTGTGGGGCTGCTCCCGAGCACAGTGCCCTTCCCCAGCAGCTCCCCAGCACTGCAGAGAATGACTACAGGGAAAGGTAGGTGCTAATGAATGTGCCACAGGGATGGATGTGTTTATTTGTTAGTGTCTGAGTATTGACTGCTCCGTTTCTTTCTAACGGTGTGAAGAGACTGAAGCAATCTTGCAGTAAAAGTGGAACTTCAAAAAAATAGTCTGCAAGCATCTGTAGCCTGGTGTCATCAAGCTCAGTTTAAGATTCTATAAAATATGATAAATGATCTGTTCGATGGGATGAGGGAAGAGGATATGTGCATATATAAGAGACCGGAACAGGCTGAGGGAGGTGAAGGACATGAATTTTCAGAAACCCTTGCTGGTCTGTGTTGTTTTTGAGTGATCATTAAGACTTCCATTTCCTAACTGCTTCCTTTTGCAGCATCACTTGGGAAGATTATTTAAATTGGTTGTGAGTACTTTTGAATTAGCATGAAATCACAGTTCCAAGAATGTGCCAGATAGAGACATCACTTTTTTTTTAACTTGTATTTTTGTGTTGTAACTGCGTTTCTGTAACAGAAAGGATATCTGTGGTAGTCGGTGATGCTGGGGGGGACTAGGTGAAATGGAAAGGCAGAGGAGCTCTGTATCCCTTCACCTGTGAAGAATTAATTTACAGGAGAGAAGCATATATTGTATTTATTTTTGCTACATAAGAAGCCTGTGCTTTTCATCTGAGCTTTCAGAGATGATTTCTGTTACCCATCTTCGCAAAAACTGCATTTACTTTCTTCCCCGTTTTCTCTCGATTCAGTGTACCTGTTGTCTTTCTGAAATCCTTACTATACTGTGGATGTAGTAGACTAATTTTAGGAGGTCTGAGTAGGTCAGTATCTGAACTTTATAGACCTTGATTTTGTATTGGTATTTACTGTCTGAAGGTGTGAGTTAATTGGCAGCTCTTTTTGTAGGAGAACATGGAAGTCTCCTGAGCAAATTGAATGCTGTGTAATGAATACTGCATGCTACAGTGTGTGCCATTTCTATGGACAGATCTTTATTTTAACCTTTTAGAACATTGTTTTCCAAGGGAATTACTGCATGTATTTTCAGAGGAAGCATGTGTGTGGTGTTCCTTGTTCACCATCAGTAAATGCCTCCCAATGCCAGGAAATAAATACAGAAGCCTGTCTGGGCTGGTTCTCCTCCTTCTCATGAACTGCATCACCTGTCAGTGGATAGTGTCACCGTGTACAGCTGAGAGACCTTTGCACTCTGGCTCCTCCTGTCCAGGTCAAAAGAGGACTTGAGAATAATCCATGATTTTTCTAAAGCTGGAATTGTGTTGAATAATTAATGTACTTCATTGCTTATTAAAGAAAACAAGCATGTATTTGTTGTTGTCAATGAAGCATGATGATTTCATCATGCTGGGAACTTCTCAGCTTTAAAAGATCAGCTGGTGGAATGAAGAGCCTGGGGCAGTAGTCCAGCTGGTCTTATCAGCTGAGAAATGTCTGACCTCCAGGCCGCTGTTGGTTGTCTGAACTGTCACAGCAGCAAATGTCAGAAGAAAAGTAAGTGTGTAATTTGTTAGTGTATTGTGAATTCAGGATTGAATCCAAAGTACCTTGACCCAGGATTTCCTTGCAAAGAAGACCAGAGTTACTCTGGTTGTGTTTCATCATCTGCCCTAAGCCTGATGGTTTTATATGAACACACAAACGCTCTTTTGCCCAAGCTTTGGTGTATGTAAGCAGAACCACTTTACTACCAGCACCACTAACAGACGTGTAAAATACAGGCTGAAGGAGTGGGCAGCTAAAGGATGAAATGCTGCTGTTTAGTGTGGGCTTCATGAGTAGAAGATGAACATGCACCATTCCATTACTACTGATGGAAGTTAAATGCATGAATGTCCTGCACTTCTGGAGATGAATTTCTTCGTGCAGGGCCTCTTCTCTTCTTCCCCATTGGTAAAGTATCATGTAGATGTGAGCGACCCCAGTGGTTGCCTCAGAGAACACATGCACCTTAGAACACATTGCAAGGATTAATTTACAGTCCAGTGTTCATAAAGAATTAGAATGAAAAATCCTACACCCTTCCCTCCCATGGAAACTGCAGTAACATCTGGTACAGCTGCGGAGGTGGTCACAGTTCAGGAATGCTTAGTAGTTGCTGTTTTCTCTGCTATGGTCTTTTCCTTCAAATTTTTTCATGTGTTTTTGTGTCAGGCTGGTTTCACCTCTAAAACAAAGCCTTAAATCTGCAGTGGTCATTGTCTTTAAAACCTCTGCACCAGTTTCCTGGTATCTTCTGTGCTGTATTTCCCAGCTGGCTGGCTCTCCTTTGTACATGTTCTGTTAGAAGCAGCTTGGGACTAAAGCTGGAGCAGTATTAACTCCATTTCTACATTGACATTTCTACATGGAAGGACTAACTAAATCTTACGGTTTTGATTGCTTAGCTTTGTCATTTATGGTACCCAGAATCTTCCAGGGGCAAGTTTATTAGTAGGATGGTTCATACACATGCCCATGCACACACATACTGATCACTGTGAATATAGCAGTGATTTTAAGTCAGCCTTTTAACTCTCAGCAATTCTCTGAGAGATGGTACTACAAGTTATTCAAATATCCTAGAGGAAGACTGAGGGCAATCTGGTGTGAGTAGAAACTATTCCATAGTTGTATACTGTGCAGATTCATGAAGTTTATTTGGGTTGTGTTTGTGTTTCACATACACTGATTTCAACACTTGTTGGGGGTGCACAGTAGAGTACTTCAGTGAGCACAAGTGAATGTATCACAAGCTTTCTGCTGCTATGAAAATAATCACAAAATTGTTCTTGACATAGAAGTCCTTGCCTGAGGCTTGCAAATAGTTCAGTTTCCAAGAAAGTGGTAGAGGAGTAGGTGTCTTTCTTTCTCCTTTCTCTATGCTGGCTGGGTGCTGGGTTCTGGAGAGTAGTCTCCTAATAACTACTTTTAAATGAATGAATGCTCTGGGCTGTTATTATATAGAAACACTGTCCCAGTTAGAATTCAATTGCTGTCCTTAATCAGCAGCCTCAGTGGTGCCCAAAGACTGCTTGGGGAAGAGATTAAATTTCTTGCACCTCTTGTGGAGCACTTTGATGAATTCCTGTGGTGCTGCTCTTGTTTACTTGATGAGATTTGTTTTCAGGGTGAGCGTGTAACAAGTGGACTGCGTTTAGCGGCTGTAATTAGCAGCCTCTGAGGACAGCAGTCACTCTGTGGTAATTGGTGAAATACAGGATAGGATTTTATGGGCAATAGAAGTACATGAAATGTGTGTTTCTCCTACCAGCAACAAAGAACATCCCTGTCCTTGTATATTGTAACCACAGTAGCTGCAGCTTCCATAACCGTGAGGTTTTATTAAAGTGTCTAGACTGAAGAGCCCCTGGTTGATTTCTAAAGATCCTGAGACCAAATGCTTGGAGGCTTGAACATCTTCTTGTACCTAGTTACTTTTCATTTTCAGATCATTGACCTTAGGCTGGATGAGATCAGACTGCTGAGTCCATTTCTGAGGAAGACTTATAGAGGAGGAAGACACAGATAGTATATCCAGTTTTAACATGCAGTGATAGAACAAAACCTGCCATTACAGCTATGTGAGTTGGGGGCACGAAGAGGAGCTTTTTCAAAATGCAGGAGTGGACAAGTGTGGGTCTGTTACTCCAGTGGGAAGTACAGTGAAGGCATTGTCTGTACTTGGCCCTGGTCTGGCATTACACTGCCTTCCTCCTCCGTTATGTTTGGCTGAAGTAGTTTGTTTGTAGCTCAGATACAGTGATGTGAAATAGAATAAAACAGAGCTATAATAAGTAAATGCATCCTATTTTTGTAGTATTAAGACAGCAAATGCTGCATAATGGCTGCGTTTCTTCTGCCTGCTGAAGGAATTAATTCTGCCCTGCTGCTCTGTCAAAAGAATCCTTTTGTTGCATTGTGCAAAGCAGTTTGAGTCTCTTTTTTTGTTTATTCCCCTGAAGCCCCAAAGCTGCAGACAGCCCTGAATAATCCTGGCTAGGTTTACACCCCACATGTAGCCTGGAGGGATCTCACTGCAGACAAATCTTCATGAGGAAAGCTGCTAATGGCTGCTGCTTTGCAGTTGGCCTTCAGAGTCAAGCTAGGTGAATTTTATCACAAAGAACGCACTACAGAGGAAGAGAGAAATACCTTTGTTCACTGTAAAGTGTCACCTGCTTTTTTCAAGCATGACAAAACCTATAGCAACCACATTTCCAGAGTTGCTCCCTTTACTGTCACAGACCTAACTTGCCTTCCCTCAGAGCTTGTCAGTGCCCCACAAAATCCTTTAGATGCTTGACATGGATGTTTCTGGTATTAGATGCAGATGCTGATGTCTAAGGAATATGAAGCGTATTTGGGCTTCATTGCAGACGAATGCTTGAATGCAGAGGTAGAAGAGCGAAATTTACACTTACTTTTTTTATGCTCCATTTGATACTAATGAATTCTTTATAATGATTTCAATGGGAAATGAACAGGCCCCTATGAAAATTGCTGGTAGACTATGTTGTAAACAGCCTTGTTATGAGTATTTTAGGCATGACTGCTCCTGGCCTTCCAGAGGGAAGAGGGAGATAGAAGTTTTAGGTATGAAACAGTGTTGGCACTGCTTCTGCTAGTGTTTATGCAGTTGGCAGCATTGGTGCTGCCTTCACCCCCATGTAATGAGACTGTTCCCTTTGGCTGTGGTGTGGGTAGAGGAAAGATGTATACATCTTTAAGAAATGCATGTCTTCCACATACATCTCTCCTGAGTAATGGGACTCCTGTCTAGTGGAGCGCTGGCTCATAATAAGACCTGACATTTCTAATTAGGGCTGCTTTATGAAGAATGGGTACTAACTCTGTTCTCCATCATTTATGGTTCTTCCCCTGAGCTCCCCCAGCTCCTGCTGGGATCAGGGGCAGACCTGGAGGCAGACCTGGGGAGACAGGGCTGGGCATGCCTCTTCCTGCTGCAGCTCTGCCAGTGCACTTCAACTCCGATTTATGCTCCTGCTGTTTGAGCTCTGTGCTGGGCAGGAGCTGAATCTGCAGAGGGTTCTAATCACATGGAGCTTCTGTGATGTGGAGGGACAATCATCCTCCTTTTCATTGGAGAAATAAGATCTGATCCCAAGCTTCCACAGGCAAAATACTTATGCACCAGCATAGTGAAGCTTATTCTCTGCTCCCTCCCCCTTAAGAAGCTCCATACTTGTCGCTAGTGCTTTCCTTAGATGTCTTTTTTTTTTTTTCTTTTTTTTTTTTTCCTTTCCTTTTTTTCTTTGTGATGTATGCACTGGATTTTGTCTCACTGCAGTGGGATTTCTCCAAAGACTCTGTATTGGGTCTTTGTATGCACATTGTGCTCCTTGCTTGCTGCTTCCCTTCATGTTGCTCCCTGAAGCCTATTTATTATCATGGGCTCTAAAGCAGTCTTGTCCCTATTTTTATCCTAACTGTTTCTTGTTTGTAGCAGCATAGTATGAGGAGCTCTCTTCACTCTGCCTGAAAGTGTGGGAGGTGTGGCAGGATACTGGGGCCCTGGGAGCTTTGTGCCAGAGGTGGACTGTGCCAGGTCCTGTGTCTTTTGTATAAACCAGGCCAGGCACTTCATCAACTGCAGCAGGATGTTCCCTTTAGGGCCACCAGTGTGAGCACATGAGGTTTGGTCCTTTCCACAGCTTCTTCCCAGGAAAGCTGGATCACAGAGCCATCTGAAACAGCATGTTTTACATGCCCTAAAAATGGTAAATAGCTCCAGGTAGAGATGAGAATGTACCTGAACTGTGTTTGATGGCACTCTCCACCCTTGGCCAGCAATAGTCTGACCCAGTGTTTGAAAGCAGGTGATCTCTGCTCCCTAATGGCATGGGAAGGGGTTTCTGTGAAACTACACACAGGGCAAATGCCAGTAAAAAGCTGTGATGAGCAGCTCATCTTTTAAATTTTGGGCTTGAATCTTGACTTTCCTGTACCTATAGTGCATAGACCACTAATTCCAGAAAACCTCTGAATTAGAAGTAAGATTTTTTTCATTGAGGGATTTTCAGTTGGTCTTAATGCAGGTTCCAGTAATCCACGAGCTAGAGGGACTGAGAGGACAACCCTATGCTTGGGGGTTTTTCCCATGAGTTGGTATTTTTCTGCACTTTGAAGATAGTAAGTGAAGCACTGGAAGAGGTTGCCTAGAGGATCTTCATCCGTGGAGATTTTTAAAATTAATCTGGATGCGGCCTCGAGCAATACAACTTTGTCAGCCCTGCTTTTGGTAGGAGATTGGGTCACTTGACCTTCAGAGGTCCCTTTTTACCTAAATTATGCCATTATTTCATTTTCCTCCTATAGGAGGCAGTAGTTACGGAAGATCTTCAAATTGGTTCAGTGTTTTTTTTACTGAGTACTTTCTAGCTGTGTGTTTGTCAGTAAGCTGAAGGCAAGGCTTGCCAGTGTCATTAGAGATTGTGTCTGTCATCCAGCACTTCAGTTTATCAAGGGTGGTAACAGGGCTAAAGGCAGAAGAGAATGTGACCTCAGCTAACAGCACAACCTGATGTCAGCATGAAAAGGCTGCAAGCCACAACAGAGGCACTTCTATAAATGGCAGCCTGTATCATTTAATGCACATCCTCTGCTGATTTGGTGTTATGCTAGAATGGGTGATAAAGCTTCACTTTAGTTTTATTGGTCTGTCATCAGTGTGACTGTCAAGTTGCACATGGGCATTTTCAGTGAAGCATTAAGATGCAGATGGATCTTTGATTTTAATATTAAGAATTTAAAGCTTGATATTTAAATGTGGATATATCCTAATTGTTTATCAGAAGAGCAGTTTGCTACAAACTAGTAGTTGAGCTGTAATTTGTTCCATTTAATCTTCATGCTGTTCTTCAAAGTACTATTATTAGGAGTCTTTTGAACCTTTACTTGTAATGATAAACTTTATTTTGCAGATAGAGCTCTGTATTCCTCTTTCCTATGTAGACAACCTAAATACTTCTTGTAACTCAGGATGTTTTAATGCATTTTCTTCATCTCAGTAAAGTTTTTTCTTTCTTTCCTTATGATATTTGGAAAAGGAAGCTAAGTAAGCCTGGTTCAAATGCAATCTAGATGACTAAGAACCAACTCCCACCTCAACAAACCCACCCCTGTTCCAGGCAGGAATTATGTGTCAGTGGGAGGGGGTTTTCAGATGAATTAGAAGGACCCTGTTCCAAATATTTAAAAACTAAACACAAAATTACTATAAAAAAAGAGGAACTGGAAGTTCTCCAGCCCATTTTCTTGGTTCTGCTTTTCAGTGAAGACTTCATCAATTCAGTCTCCAGGTTGTAAAGAGGAGGGAGTGCATAGTGGGGACCCTTGAAGCTTTGCATGGAAAAAGAGGCAAGGCAAAGAGTTTGAATTTATGCTAATTGAAGCATTGACTTCTTATGGAGGTGCTTATGTAAAGGTGTTATTGAAATTCATGCCTCCCAGTTAAAAAAACCTGATCTTACTTGCTTTCAATCTCTGAGCAAAACTAAAAGTGAATCTATAGTTGTCTGCTACGTGCTGTACTTCACGTGTGCCAGTTCCTCTGTTTGCTAATTCTTCTTTAAGTGAAGGCAAGCACAGATGGTTGTTAAAGAGAACCAGATGATTTGCCAGCATGGTGGTGTGTTTGCAGGAGTGGGACTTGGACAGGCCTAAGGCTGATTTGTTATCATTGCTTTGAGTTTGAAATTTTAATTTAGAAAGTTGAAACTCCTAAGTTTTGCCACCATCTTTAGTTTGTGATGTGGTTCATTTATGGGTTTTTTAATTCTAGCAAGATGCTTGTTGACCTTTCAGTCATTTTTGCTAAGCCATGCTTGTTACCTGTTGAGCCTAAACGACAATGGGATATGAATCAGACATGAACAGACAAGTTCTTGTAGGACATGCATTAATTCCGTAAGAGACTTAGGGGTTCCTTTCTCCCTAGTGCCAGGAGGCAAAGTTTTTCTCATCCCTTCTCAGACTGTTCAGACTAAGTCATGCCAGGAGACTTTCACCAGAGGAGCAGCATGAGTGTAATTTCATCTTTTTAGCTCAACTGACATAGTTTAGCTGGACTGAAAGCCCCTTGGGTGCTTGTTAATATGCAGGCTAATGGTTCAAAGCTTGCTTCCCTGGCTGGCTTGTGGCTTCTAAGCATGGATTCAGTGTTTGATAGCATCCAGGGAGCTGATAGGATGTACACTATATCCAATGAATCAGGATGCTGCTGGTCACTGATTGCTGCAGGCTGCCACAGCAGTACAAATAGTAAATAGCTGTTGTATAACTGAGACATTTAATTCCAGTCTGGGCAAAATAATAATTCTTGCTACTTGAAATTAAGGTAAGTGATCTGTAATGGAGGTGAGCAGTTCAGGTGGCTCAAGCTGGTTAACCGTGTGAACTTCAGATGAACCAGGCTGATCCTCTCTCATGTTTTGGGATGCCTCAAATCTTTTTTCTCTCTGAATAAACTGATACCTGGTAAAGCAGTTGGCCACATATGAAGAATAATCATGCCTAGACAGAAATCTCTTACTTCTATAGTACCTGCAAGTTTCCAGGACCTTCAGCACTCCTGCTTGTGAAAAGAATGAAGTGGTCAAGCTGTGACTGGTACTTGCCTTCTCTGGAAATGTTGAAGGTTTATGTACATTTGAGCATAGAATTTGGGTTTGGGGATTTGATAAGACATTATTTTCCCCTACACTTTATTCCTATTTCTTCTGAATTTTGTTTGCATCTGGAGGCAGGGTGCTGTGAGCTGCTCGCTTGCCCCTTGTGTTTGGTTTTCAGTAACAGCTGCTGACAGATGGCAGTGCCCTGTGAGCATTCCCTGTTATTTGTGTTAAACAAGTCAGCAGCAGCCTATATTGCCTGCTAAAAATTACTGAATTGGGTGGAGAAAGATTTATGTGGCTTTTTCTTCTTCAACTTGGTCTGCTTGACATTTTCTCATGTGCTACTCCTGATACACTTCTTTGTTTTCTTTATGTTATAGTCAACTGTTCATGCAAATTTTTTTAACATTCATACTGGTTCTTCAGATAGTCTAAGCAATGCCTGGAAACACCTGCTAATAAAAAAAACTTGCTAATTTGGTGCTCATATCTGCCTCTGCTTTCACACCTCCTCTGTGTGCTATTACCACTTCCATACCTGATAGTGTTTAAGTCAGGGAGTTTGGGAGCATTTTTCAATGTGTCAACAGATAGTAATACTGCCTGTCAAAGCAAGTATCAACACTTAGTCACACAGAGCATAACACATGGTCACTCCTGCTTCTGATTTGTGAAAATGTAAAGCAAATGCATAAGAGGGAGTCTGACTATTGATCTTTAGCAGTATTATAATTTTAAAAGAAATTTATTTGTGCACCAAGATCCTTTTACTTGGTGAATGAATAAATAGAAATAGTGAGTCTTAGCTCTCAAAGAGTTTTTACAACTGGTTTGAGTGTGCGTTGGGACAGGTGTATTTGCAGGCCTGTGAGTCACTGTAAAAGCCCCAGAGTTGAAGGTTGAGAAATGAAACTCTCAGATTAAGCCTGTAACCAGTTGTTATCATTTGAAGATGGGTTTCAGTGTCTCTTCCAGCTCGTGGAAGGAAGGTGTTGGTGTCACCTGGAATCCTGATGTTGCTACATAATTAATAAACACAAACCACCAGATATTAGTTACTTGTATATAATACAAGTGCATAGCTTTGCACATATGAGTGGGAAGCTGTTGTGAAACGAATGATGTAGAGGAACCATTAGATTTTACTCTAACACACATTTCATTTTTAACAGCTTAGTCCTGTTTTTAAAATTCTCTCCATTCATGTGTCTGAAATGAAATGTATTTAAAATAAAACATTTTAATTCTTTGCCGTGTGTTATTTTCTTTAGTTCCTGCTCTGGAATGTAAATTCCGGGTGTGTCTGGATACCTTACAGCCCATGAGAGACAAAGTACCTTTAATAACCTTGAACTTAGCCTTTTTTTGCTACGCAGTACACAGATGTATTACAGAGCGTTGTCATTTGAGTGAGGACTGGCAGGAGGGGGTTCACTGGATGAGCTCGCCCTTACAAAGAAAAATCATCCATTTTGCCTCTTGTGAAAGAGTAATGGGGCTCTTCTGCACCTCCTCTGAGTCATGCCTTTTCTCCTGTACAAGAATGTGAAGTGAGTGGAAGATGACAACAAAATGATCTAAAAATGAAGACTTAGTAAAATGGGGATATAAGAAATCATGCAAATGTGAGGAACCATCATACTCTGATTTCAAAGATCCTTCAAAGAGCTTTCCTTCCCTCAGCTCTTGCCACCTCTATGACCTGATAGCAGCTACTTGTGTTGGGCTCATGATCTTCATAGCAAACTTAGAAAACAGATTTCTTCTTCCCTGTCATCACTTAGAGTAAACCTGGGTTCAGGGAAAGATTTCATCAGCACTACTGCACTGTAAAAGGCCCAGTAAGTACTTGAAGATCATTATCTCAACCTGGGTACCTGTTGCAGAGTTTCCAAAATAGAATGTCTCAGACTTCATCCCTATTTTAATTTGTTGAATTACCTTGAAAGAAGCCTGTTTAGGGTTAAAGCAGTCTATTAATTTCTGGTTTTACTCCCGATTAAGATTTTTGCTCAAATGTTGTGCTACTTGCTTTTGCAGTTGGTTGCCCATGTGCTCTCTTCTATTCCTAACTGGTAGGATATTACAATAATGTGGATCCATTTTATCTTTATTTCTGTCTGTTCTCCCACACCCCCTGAATACAGAGGTCTGTGTCCTGTAAGTCCTAGAGAGCAGGTGGACCTAAAAGTCTTCCTGCATTACGGTACATGCCATAACTGAACAGGAGGAAAGTCCAAGTTGGTCATCCTTGAATCACCCTAGATAGTTATGCTAGGCTTTGAACTTGTGTCTAGCAACTTACAAAATACCACCCAAGAAGCCATTGTTAGTGGGAATATTAGGCATTTAAATTAGCTCTTGGGTTGATACTGTTTTAGTAATATTTTATTTTGACATCAAGCTGTGGGGAGTGACTTTATAGTAATGCGAAATAAGGAATCATGACTTCAGTCACTAGGAAGTATTTAATTGAATTACTGGACTGAAAGGGATGCCTGACTCTTGCTTTTTGAGCGTGATATGAGTTGCTCTGACAAGTAAGAAGATGCATATGCACCAGTTCCTGGGATGGCTCACAAAGCACACAGTGTGTGAACTCCTGTAATATGTGTTTTATGAGGATTCCTGTATTCCCTTCTCTGCTCACTATCCCTCCTTCTCTGTGTGTTGTAGAAATTTAATCTCTACCTCTCCTCTGTACTTTCCAGAGCTATTTCCATCTCCCCAAACTGTAACTCAGGCAATGTGCATCAAGTATCATAATAAGCTCTGGTTACTTAGATTTTGTCTGTGTTGGGTAATGCGTGTTTCAGGGAAGTAGTGAAAATCCTTGTAAGTTTTAAGGTTAATGAGTTTAAGCTTTAGAGTGAATTGTATATCCTAGAACTGAAATAAGAGTAGGAACTGTTCATCTCAACATGTATTTATACTCATCTTTGCAATTTAACTAAGCAGAAACACGGTGTAGTGGAGTCTGTGGTTCTCCTGGTGACTTCTATGTTTATATCATAGGCAGCCTGCTGAAAAGGGGACAGCTTGCTTCTAG
This sequence comes from Coloeus monedula, assembly GCF_965178545.1. Classification (NCBI taxonomy): domain Eukaryota; kingdom Metazoa; phylum Chordata; class Aves; order Passeriformes; family Corvidae; genus Coloeus; species Coloeus monedula. The sequence continues at coordinate 29,053,052 of NC_138787.1, read as the reverse complement.
GAGCTGAGCCTTTACAAGGACTGCACTTTACAGCTTGCAGTTTAGGAATAAAGTGTAAATGTTATATATGAAGGGACGTGGCTCTCTACAGCATAGACAAATCAGTGCAAGGGGGAGAAGCTGCTATGTAATTTGTCCATTTGAATTATCATTGCAGTCATCTTTCAGGGTCACAGATGTACAAAGTCACTGTGCCAGCCAGACTTGCCTTAGGGAAAAGGAAGATCTCAAGCTCTTAGAAAATGGTTCCTTGTATTAATAAAGTGTTGTCTTCTTTTTACTTTTGACTTGTTGACTTCTTTAAGTCTTGCATGGAGGCAGCAAGTGTGCCTGTCTGAAACCAGAAATCTATATAGATGGAAATCAGTTGGGTTTAGGTATCCTGTGATGATAATTATTTCAGTAACTTTTCCGAATAAGGAGGGACTTATACCAGCAGTGCTCACTACTGTGTCTCAATCTTGTTCCACATCAGCTTCTCTAAGTTGGCAGAATCACCTGTGAGAAGGTGTCAGTGCTAAGGAGAGATGAGTGATTTTGACTTTTTTTTTCCCCAGTAGTTGTGAAAATGGCCGTGCCAGGCTTTTTATGCAATCAGCATTCCCAGCTTTTTGATGGGAACCTCCTTGGTTTTTAAGGTCTCCAATTCCATTTAGGTCAGCATTTGTTTTGTAAAGTCTTTAATGAGTAGATCTAGAGTAAGATGTTTAGCTGGGTTGTGATTAATGTTTGTATTCTTTGTGGTAAATGTGAATGATTCTGCTTGGCTTAATTTTCTTTCTTTAGGGCTAAGTTAAATTATATTACCTTACACTTGGCATAGCTTAATAGCATCTCAAGGGCTGTTACTTTGGCTCAGCTGGTGTCTTATAACTTGTTAAGCAGCAATAATTTGATCATGCGTCTGAGTCCTGAGGCGAAGTTGTCCTTCGTTTTCACTTGACAGACTTTGCCCTTGAACCAGGGGAGACCTTCTGCTTGCTTGTAAATGTTTATTCAGAGCTTCCACCACCTCTTACCAAGTTTTGAACTTGATTAAAACTTAAGAGAATGAGGTCAAAACTAGTCTGCCCTTAGTCCCCGTGTTTAGTTCTTCTTATGGGTAAGTTAGAGTCAAGTGGTACAGGAGATACAGCAGAGAAACTGGTAAAGTTCAGGTCAAATTCATTGAGATTTTACTGGTCTGCCACAACACATCTTTTCAATATGAATTTCCTATTTGATCCTGACATACTGTTATTTGATGCAGAAAGTAGCTTTATGTGGGAAAACTGATTTCTTTCATCGTTCTTTCTTGGATAGAACAGCTGTGGAAGTCTTCTACTGTGCGTACAGTATGTGGGAAGAACACAGGATGGTTACTAAAGAAGTCAACCAACTGTGGTATCAGAATCAATTATTAAGTCCAACTTTCAGCCATGGCACAGATGGTTTTGGATGGCTGGACAACAGGCTTAAGTTTTACCTAGATGCAGGGGACCTGAGGATGGTTGAAAAAGGGTGCTGAGCTATGGGGAGAAAGTGAACAGCAGCACTGACTGAGGCCAGATAAAAATGGGTTGGGCAGGATTATGTTAGACAGATAAGGACATAACTACTTGTTTCTTTAACTACCCTTTTTCTTTAAAAAGAAAAGGAGGAGGATATTAGTGCTTTTTTAAAATAAAGTCTAAATAATAGTAATTATTTTTATCCGTGCTATGACTGCATTATTTATATTGCAAGCACTTTGAGAAAGATGCTTTCTTCTTTGTAGCACATTAGAGTTCCCCTGTTTGCTTGGGGTTTCATGTTGCCTGTGAAATATGAATATCAAATTTTATAGGCTGAAGTAATTAATGACAAAAGGCAGGAACATTTCAGCAATGCCTTGACTCTACCTTTTTATCTGCTTTTCTCCCTCTGAGTATGACTGCTCTATTTGCTGTACCTAATGGTGATTCTTTATGGGGAAGAACGTGGATAAAGGAGCATAGGTCTACCTTTTGTTTTAAAGGTGTTGGGGAGTGGAGGAAACAAGCTTCAGGAAAACAGAAGCTGTGCTCAGTGTTAGTATCTTATAAGCTGTGACATGTTTTTGGCGTTGGTGCATTTTTCCCATGACTTTTTTCCTTGAGCCCATGGTTTTCTTAAATTGAGGCTCTGAAGGAGGGGTGAAGAAGGCCCAAGAAACAGATGTATCTCAGGAATTTGAGTCTTCCACTTGTAAATCAGGCATTCAGACTGTGCTTATATTTGAAGCTCTATTAAATATCAGTCTGGTTTTTTTAGGTTTTGTTAGCCAACCACATGGAAACCGTGTCCTGTACTGAAGTATCTATCAAATAGTCAATTTAGTACATCAAATTGATGTACTAAAACCTCTCCATGCTCATTTGAAAACCATACAGAAGAAAATCTGAGATAATAGCAACTTAAAAAAAAAAAAAAAAAAAAAAAATCCTGCAAAGTTCTGCATGCTCTTGGATTCAGCTCCATCCCAAATGTATAGAGCTGGAAGCAGTATTTAGCCTAATGTGATGGTGAGTAAATAAAGGAAATCTTATACTCTGATACATCATGTGCTCTAATTCTGATTTTTCTGCATGACCTGGAATCATCTTCCTCATGTGTACTTGGCCTTTGTTTCCGTCGCATCAAAAAACTGGAACTAATCCTATCTAGATAATACACAGATCTGTGCAGAGTAGTATTGTAAGTTATTGCCAGTGAACACCCATTCTAAAAATTACTGAAAAAGCATTTTTTCACTAAAAGTAAAACCTGTCCTATATTATCTACTGTTTTCTGGTTTTGCATCTTAAAACCATTTTCTATGCTACCTTTGAAGTCACTGGTCTTGAATGATCATAATAAATACAATAAGATTTTTCTACAATGATCCTGAGAAAAGTGAGATGCTAGCTTTTCATTTACTGTGTTTATTCTCTTTTGAGACACTGGGGATAAAAACCAAATGAGCTTGATTGTCAGGAAACCATTGCTTCCCTCTGCTAGTGTCTGCCAAAAGGAGCGTGGTGTGAGTGGGGAATAGGTATTTCTCACCAGCTCTAAGGGGTTGCTGCTCTAAGATCTGGCTGTGGTCAAATGTCCTCGTGTAGACACTGCAGAAGCTGGCATGGGCTGCAAACATCTGCACTGGTGTACTGGTGCTGAAGCATGGTTTGTAAGATCCTGTGTGCATGCGGCTTATCAACGGCTCTGCTTGCTCTCCGGGAGCTGAATTGAAGTGGTGGCGAGGCTAGAATCTTCCTGAGTCCTACTTTTATTAGTTAGGAGTAGGCAGAAACTCGTGCTTTTTAGTGCATCAGGAGAGTGCTGCAGCAGCCAGACGGTGCTGCTGAATACTCCAGAGAAGCGTCAGCATCAATCTGGTTCCCCATCCCTTTCCTTTGCTAACAACTGCAGTGGATGCTCTGGATATCACAGAGCCAACTCCTTAACTTAGTAGCCATTGTGACAAGAGCCCAGAGGCATGTCAGACCACTGTTTGGTAACTATTTCTGGCTATAGAGCATATCCTGGATCATAAAATTCAACTTTAAATTATTCTTAAATGAACAAAACTTGTCTGTACATTTTTCTTGTATATGTGTCTTCACAGTCTGTAGTAATATGCATCTTTATAAAGATGAAGCATTTATTTATGGTAGAAATTCCTGGTCATCATGCTGGTCATGCCTGCTTTACTAGTTGATAATCTTTCTCAAAAGGCATGTGAGCTGGGGAAGTGTTGCTCCCTAGTTTCCCTTCTGTGGTTTTCCTTTTGTCTCAACCTCCTGCAGTCTTGGACATTCTTATCTCACGATTATTGCCCACTGAGCATCTGACAGTATTTTAAATGGTCATCTGATTAAAGTATATTAATTATGCATCAGGCTGGGCATGCTGGGTTGGAGTTGCTGATGTGTGATGTGTGTAACACCGTACAGTTTTTGCCAATGTAGTACCTGTGTTCTTGCATTAGCCCTTAACCAAGCAGAGAGCCTTGGGACGGAAGGTTCCTCTTCTCTGTGGCTGTACAGGCTGTAGGTTGACAGTCTCATTTTTCCCTTCATTGTTCAGGGATAACTGCACCTATTTTGTTTCTTGGCTCAGAGGTGGCTGCTTGGAGAGTTTAGGATGCCCCACCATCTCATAGGAGGAGCTATAAGAGGTGCTGGGCGACATGTCTCTGTTAATGATTGTAAATAAACCTAAATGAAGGTACTGGAAAGGGTGGGTTCTGCAGCTTCCCCAGGTCCCTCCAGCACATCTTACTGTCTTAACTTCACCGACCCAGCCATCCTCTGAGACTTAACCTGAAAGGAAACAAGGCTGCAGCGTGGCGTTTTTATCTCCTTGTAGATATTTCTAGAAAGCTTTCTGCTGAAGGACTTATGTGCAGTAGCAGGCTTTGCAGGATGTTCTGTGGTGGCTGGAAGTGGGATCTGCAGCATTTCTCCCCCCCCCCAAATGTGCTCTGTGTAACTGGAGGCAATAAGATGCCTTTGCCTTTTTTTGTAACAGCTCTTTGTCCTAAAAATGTCAGGATGCTCTTTCCTTCTGGACGCAGCTCTGCATGCTCCTTGTCAGTATTTACACCTCAGTGTGCTGTGTGTGTAGAGAATGAGCATCCCTTCAAGAAGTGATAAGTGATAACAGTAGAAACTGTAATTTCCTTGTGTTGACAATGATGAGTGTTGGGGCAGTCAGAATCGAGGTGAGCTACACTGGTCATAATTGCCCGATGAGGCAGAAGGATCTGTGCAGGGAATGCCATTTGGGGAGTGCAGGCTGGAGAAGTGCCTCACCCTATGATGTCATGGCAGCAGATGGTGCAAATAGCTGGAAATCTGGACCTGGGCTGTGGGGCTGGAGTCACCTGCCCTGCCTGCACATGGGGCTCCTGCCTTTCGCTGGTGAAAATCACTGTCCATTTGAAGGCTTCACATCGTTGGTATGCCTGATAATTAACTTACATAGGGTATAGGCAGTCCAGGTAAGACAAAATACCACCTCTCGATTCCACAGGTATCTCCTTGATCCTTCGGGTTTTGGCAAATAAGCCCCAGGCCACCGCCAGCAGGTGTCTCCCTGGGAGCTTGGTTTAGTCTTGGTTGCTGTTTTCCTGTAGCAGTGCTGGGCACCAACCCTGGGAAATACAGAGAACTCAATTTCAGGTGTGGCTAAGCTTCAAGCAACCTGTCAATAACAACTAAATTAAAGAGTATTTTTTGCTAATATGTTGTGATGTGATTTCTACTTTTCCCAAGCCATTTGCAAATATCCTTTTTTGAATATGCATAAAGCAGTTTTGAAGATAATACTGGGAAAATAAAAAAACGTTTGTGGCACTGCTTGCATCTTTAGTAGGAGGAAGAGAAAGGGATCTGTACAAAAAACTGGTCAGGAATTAGAGCTTAATCTAGGCCCTGGCAATGCCCTGAAGTCTTCACACCCTTGAGAATGTCCCTCAGCTGTGTTTCAGTTTACTCACACATTAAAATAACAAAAAATACTTCTTGCTCTTGTTGAATGGCTCTGCCTTTTAGTCACATTTACATAATTTTTAGAGCAAATACTGTGCAAAGCTGATCACAGACCTGGTAAAGGAGGCTGTTGCCTCGGGTGCTTGTAGTATGGATGGCCAGCAGCTGGGTGATGCTGATGCCCACTTTGCATGCTACCTGCATCCTGACATTTGCTTGCTGCAAACACAGGGAGTCCAGGCTGTTGCCATAAGTTTTCCAGCAAATGCAGAGATGGAGGTGAGAGCAGGGAGGGGAAAGGTTCATTGATTGCTCTGTAACCTGACACATCCCTGCCATGTGTGCATATAGTAGTGGCACCTGAGGGAGCTCCTGTGCCTCTGCAGAATGGAATTTTCTGTCTTGTGAATGAAGGCAGAAGAATTCACTATATTTTATATAATTATTTGCATAAATAATTAAACTTCAGTAAGGATGAGGCAAAATCTTAACATTGGCACTGCAGTGCAGCACAGAGGACTAATATTGAAGTGGAAAACAGTGTGGTTTATTGGCAGTTCAGGTATGAACAGAATGCTGTGACTACGGGCTAATTCCCGCAGCTCTGTAAAAAGGTGTTTTCTGACTCTGAAAGATCTCCATGAGCCATCCTGCATCAACAGCCTTTCTCCTTGATTGGTATCTCTAGGGCTCAGGGACCCACTTTGTGTCTTTTATCTCTGCAGCTTATGCTAATGAGAGCGCTGTCAGGAGGGATTAATAATGCCTTGCAATTTAAAGGGTATTTTCAAGGGTCCTGAGCAAAACTGGGGTAGCACCCCCAAGGACAGTCAGCAGGGAAAGCCACGGCAGTGAAACACAAAAACAATACCTTGGTGTGGAGTGTGTTACAGGCTCTGAAATAGCTGGGATGTTTGTGAAGGCTGCGGAGATGTATGGACAGCCTGGCAGGGAATGGAGGGTAGGTGTCCCGCAGGGCAAAATGACGAACCTCAGGGCAACCACAGGGGTAAGTGCAGGGCAGGGAAAACCTGGTTTTGCTCTTTAAATTGAAATTTTATGTAAATCTGTGGGCTTTCGGGGTGGGTGTGTTTTTCCAAGGTATGCACTGTGGATTTCCTGATGCTCTTGAGGTCTGGGGGAAGGCAGTGTGGCTGGCTGGAAAAAGCACTGTGGGAATATTGTATTTCCAAGGATTACTTTGAGGAAAGCAAATCCTTATCTCTATCTCTTCTCCACTTTGATTTTGCCCTATGTACATGTCTGCGTCTGTCTCTCAATTATTGAATTTTTTAAAATCAGTATGGGGTAAAGGCTGTGTCTGTGCAGCTCCTAGCACACGGGAACCATGGTAAAGTAATTGGTAAAACTTACAAGTCCTAGCTCTTAATGAATTTCAGTTTTTGTTGCTTTTGTGAATTCTTTTGGCTGTTTGAGTTGGTGCTCTTTCACTCAGTATCGTAGCTATTACATTGTCTCCTCTTGATCTTTAATTTAATAAAGCTTGTAGGAGTGTAACATTTGTACTACCACTTTTCTAAATGTACTTAAAGCTAATGGAAACTTTCATATGGCTGAAAACTAAGTGACAGTTTCCCTAACTCTTACAAACTCCCATTTCCAGGCATGTTAGCTTCATGAACAGGAGTTTCTAAAAACTTAGTGTGCTGTGTTCTTAGCTGTGCTAATGCTCATATGCTATTAGGGAAGGCATGCTATGGCTTGTTGATGTGATGGCATTACTACTGTCAACATTACGGTTTAAAAAGTTGTATTTTGAAGTAAACAGGTTCATTAAATCCTTTTTATTTGTCTCTTGTTTTCAAGTCTTGAAAACTCCTGTTCTCAGTCATCCCCACAGCCATGTGTCATGGCTACATCTTGTAGCCATCTGATTCCAGGATTGAAAATGTTAATGTCCCTCAGAAAAGTAACTAAAATCATCATGAGTTGCATGATTTCAGATCAGTCTTCTGCAGGACGATTTTGTTTGACTTACCAGGCCAGTCCCTGAGAGCAGATTTTGAATGTTGCCAGGGCTATTACTACTTCTTGCAGATTGAAGTTGGAATTTACTTTCCATATGCTTATTGTGTCTGCCTAGTCTGGTGTTGGATGTGGTCAGGTCGAAGTGTACAACAATTTCCTCATACCAGTTTGGTAAAGTTAATTTTATCATACTGGTATGGGTTTAATAAATACAGGATTATTCTTCACTAACAGAAATGTGCTTTTTAATGATTTCTACTGCCTAAAAGTTGTTGTGCTTACAGAGGGATGGCAGGCATGAATACTGTGAAATTGTTGTAGTTGGGTGCTTGGGACTAAGCAGAACAACTGCCTATGTAAATACAAAGTATTTTAAGCAGAAGACAATTCCAAGTGCTACTTCTTCAAGGATTTGTGATAGGAAAGTTGAAGACCTATTACTTCATTAGCTTGTGATTAGACAGAATGAGGCAGCAGCCAAGATGATGAGTGTCTCTTTTCCTGGCTAAGGAGGGAAAACTGAAGCATTTGGGATTAAGGAAAAGCACGAGGTGTTACAAGAATTATTAAAGCAAAAAGCATTTTGCACTTACCTGGCCTGACATTCTTGGCCTGGGTCTCTAAGGACCCCCTTACCTGTGGCTGATGTACATTGACTAGATTTGCATTGTTGAAACCTTATTCAGAAAAACTCCCACCCATAACGATGCAGATTCTAGTTTAAATAGTGTGGTATATAGGGTTAGATAAGAGAAAAAAGCCAAGGTACTGGGTGATATTCATGCCCTTGTTGTTGCTCAGCCCTTGAAGCAGTTCCTGCTGAAGTCAGGTTTTCAGGACTCCACTTCAAAGCCAGTTGTGAAGGATGCTGAGACGGTTCAGTAAATAGTGCCAGAAGGCAGCAGCTGGGATGGGCTGGGACTGGAGCTGGTGACTGGGTTGACCTGGGATAACTGGATATGATGGGAGAGAGGGGGGCAGGTGGCATTGGGTGGGCTGACCAGGGTCACTGAGCCCAAGTGGGCAGCATTTAAAGGCTCAAAACACTGCCTGGTGTGGAGGGTGGGAAGGAGGAGCTGTGTCTGGGGCCAGGGGAGAGCAGCTGGGACATTGGGAGATGGCCAAGCAAGAAACCTTAATGACGTGCTGTGCCCGTGTACTTCTGCTGGTAGCTGCGACTCCTTTGTTTTTAAACATTTAATCCTGCTGAGGAGCATATGCACAGTCCTTTATCTCTAGTGGGTTATAGATTCATTTTCTTGGAGAAACCTCTACAATGCTTATGTGGGAGTTGGACAGGCTTGCAGGTAAGCCGTGCATGGGTTTCATGTGTGCTAATGGGAAGAGGCATTTAACCTCAGCTGAAGCTGTCTCCCTTGGACACCCACAGAGGGTGACAACAGAACTCACAGCTGGAAATGGGGGTGCCAGATGCTGCCCTGGGGGGAGGGCATGAACTGAGATGTTAAAGGGGTGTCTGTCTCAAAAATATGGTCCAGTGCTCATGGACTTGTGCCTGGCAGAAAGGAGTAAAGAGGAACACACCCTGTTTTCTTTGCATTGGTAGTTTTGCTGGTGTGTGTTCTGGGCTTTTAAAGGGCTCTCAGAGCTTCAGGGAGCTGGGCTTTGCCCACCTAGTAGGGGTTGAGCGTGGAATTTGGAAGTGCTGTAACGTATGTCAGCTTTAGCAGCTACCTGCCTGCTCCTGGTGGAGCATGCCATAGGAAGGGTGAGGAGGCAGGTTCCTCTGGTGTCATCCACTTTCATCTGCACCCAAAAGGGGGATTCTTCTGAGATTGATGCAGGTGATATATGCAAGAAGTACCCATCTGCACTGATGCTTGGAAATGGAACAGATGAGGAGTGGGCACAGTGGGCCCAGGACAAGTTTAGGCCTTTGCACAGTCTAATCTGAAGACCATAGCAGGGCATTTTTGTTAGGAACAGATATGATGGAAAGCTCTTTTCCCAGTCTGTCGTCACTGTGGAATAGCTGTCTTCTCTAAAGCTTACAGACAAATAACTAAAAGATTTGGATCTGACATCCTAAAGTTTTTAAAAGCCAGAAAGCATCTTTTTTCATTGGAAAGGACATTTGAGACTCTGTTTTAAAAGGTCCCAGGCTGGTGGTGCAGGCAAGGGAAGTGCTGGCCCTTGTTTACCATGGTTTCTGAATAGCTAGTGCAGCCTCTTCTCCCCACTTTCACCTTGCCCAGACCTGAAGGGGTTACGTTTTAAAATGAATAATGACTGAATTTATTCGTCATGGACAAATGATGACAGCTGTTGAGATGCTCCTGTTAGCGCTTCCCAGGGGATAAAGTCAGGCTGGTTCCTAGTGCAAGCCAGCCGAGCCAGGCAGACTCAGCTCATCTTCATCCTGGATTATTTGTCCTGGGTTCCCCTCACTAATAGGGAATTTCCTCCCTAGAAGTGAACCAAAGTTTCCTGGGCTGAAATGGGTGTTGATAAGAATCATGCAGATCTGCAGCCATAGAGAGAGGACAGAGGCCATGGCTGTTTAAATCCACGTGTGAAGACAGCATGCTTAATGAATCCGAGGGGCAATGATTGATTATGTTCTGGACTGAAAGCCGCGGCGCTCCGTGAAGCACTCTTACATCTGGGCACGCTATGGAAAATATGAAGGAATGTTGAGGAAGCTTATTTGCAGAAGGATATGTACTTGTAAGCAATTTTTTTTTTCTTCTTAAATAATGTAAAGGAATTGAAAAATGTAAAGCAGATTGTCTTCTCTCTTTCTCTGAGACAACAGAGTGGCGAGCAGACAAAGGCCTCTTTTATAAGGGCATGTCTTTGACAGAGAGTACTCTAAGGTCCTTATAAATGAGCACTGGGGGTGTCTTGGGGTGGGAGAACATCAATGGTTGTTTAATGTTAGAACAGGGCACCGATTCCGCTTCAGTGCACCTCAGCTGGTGTCCTGAGAGTTACACCCATGCTGAATTTGGCATTTGCAGATACGCTGAAAAATACGATCCCAGTTCAAATGATTATTATGAGCAGGAATCAATGGGTGGCAAAAAAAAAAAGGGCGGGGGCTTTTAACAATAATGTATAATAGCTTGGTTTTCTGTTCTTTTCTGTACTCCCATGTTCAGGTTCCTTTCTGTTCTTTGTTTCTCTTTCTGTTCTGCACACGTGCTGCTGGCAGACTTGATGTGCAGTTCTGGTGTTGTCATTCTGCACTGCTCAGATGAGAAAATGCTGTTGGGTTATTGAAGGGATATTCTGGTTTGATAAATATATAGTGCTTAGTTTGCAGACTTAATGAACAGGAAGATGTGATTATAATCCAGTCATCCCCAGAACTGTGGGTGGACTGGTTGGATTTTTGGAGTGTTGTATTTTTGCTAATGCTCAGAAAAGCCTGTTTTAGAAAGAAATTATAGTCTGTTTAGTTGCTAAAATGCTACAGGAGTGCAATGCTTTTAATATCTGGATTTTTTTAGTTTCGATTTATTTGTTATATGAAATAGCAAACCACACCCTCTTCTCCTTTCAGAGGGCTGAGGCTTTAAAAATGCATATAGAAGAGGAAGTGAGTTAACTAAGGCTGCATGTAGATAGCCTGAAATGCAGCTGATGGAGGATTTTATTACCTGATGAGAAAGGTTATGAGCTAGTAAAAGTATCTTTTGTTTCAAATATGACTGACTTTCTCCTGGCTGTTAAGACACATATGGCAAATAATAGTTTGCTAAATACTTACATAGGAGCTTTTAAAATAAGTGCAACTGGGACAAGTTTGGCTTAGAAGTTTTTGAATTGAATGGCTGTGGAAGTCTTTCTGAATCACTTAAGCCTCTTCCTAGAGGCTTCAGAGATTACACATTTTAAAGTCTATTTTATCTGCCCTGACCTTGGTGCAACTCACACAAAATAGTGGTTTTTGAAATAATTCGTGTTTGAACTAGACTGTGTCTTTTGGGAAAAAAGAAATTCAATTTTGATTTTTAAGAACTGCCTGTGGTAGAATTCACTGGGTGACACACCTTGTAACTCAACAGTGTCAGCCCTGTGATTATCGCAAAAAATGGGGGGGGGGGGAGCAGGGGGGTAGAGAGGAAAAAAAAAAGGCAACTCAGAATTTAATTTGTTTTTAACCTCCAGCCAGTTGCCTTGCTGTATATTCTTCTGTTAGGTGAGAAACAGTATTAATAAATCATGTTGGAAAACTGCGTTAATAAATCTTCAGTAGCTTTGTTAACACAGGATATAATCAAACAACTTATTAGGAGTCTGGCTAGACTAAACAATCTCTTGCAGAGAAATTTCATTTAATTGAATTAAAAACGTATTTTCTAATCCTTTAATCATTCTCTTGATTGTTCCCTGAGCTCTTTTCAAATTATTTTTGAATTACATATGTCGGAGCAAGACTGGTGTCAATAGGGAGGCAGCACGGTCTCCATGGCTGCCTTCAGGCACTGTGTTAAAGAGACAGCCCACATCCTAATTGTGGCTTATATTCTCTTTAGCTGTGTGACCTGAAATTTATCTAAGTTAAAGTTCTTGTGTTCATTTTTGCCTTGTTCACTTTTGCCTGAGCAACAGCACAAGTACCAGTTATTATTTTACATCTTTCCTTTAGAGCTGCTTTTTTTTTCCTAGCCCTTTCCCATACCCCAAGACATCTTGAACATCAGAATCAAGGGGAAAGATGTCCTTTTCCACCTTTTTAAACTTTTTGATGCTTCTGTGTACCTGCCGTGTCAGTGTTGTGCTGTCATTGGAGTATGGCATCATGTGCAGAGCTGCATACTAAAAATGGGGTGTGTAGGTTTTTAGATGATCTGTGAAAAGTTCTCCTGGGTCCAGCTGCTAATAAGCCAGTGCCACTTAGGGCAGAGAAAAATGAAGGTGGTTGGACTGAGAACAAAACAGGCTTTTCCTTCTGTTCTTTTGCCTCCCCTAGAATATGCCTATACTGTTACAAGTTATTTTTTTACTTTCAGAAAACGCAGTCTGTATTGAATTTCACTCATTAGTGTCTAGCTAGGAGCTTGTATTTGTTAGTAGATGTTCCAGGATGCTTTCCTGAGCAGGGATGGATTAAACCACCTGCTTGACTTTTTGCCAAGTGAAAATTGTGAAGGAAATGTTCCTAATCGGGTGGAGAGTAGGTGTGTACCTGAGGCTGTTGGAGAGGGATGGACATGAAGCAGCTCTCAAATCTTGAATGGAATGTTTGTGTTGAGAGGCCGAGTGATGGGGGCTGAACTGGCTTTCTGGCCTCAATAATTACGTGTTCCATCTATATCAACTGCCCAACTGCTTTGTCACCTTTCAGCCTAAGGCTGTTTTTTGAAGTGAATTAGCTAATCTGTGTAAAACTGCAACATAAGCAGTCCTTTGGAATTGAAGTGACCTTGACTGAGAATAAAAGTGGCAGTAATTCATTTTAAGTTAATTTGTGTTTGCGTTTGGTGGTAGAGGCTAAAGTTGGATGTACACAGAAGGTTCTATAAGGCTTAATGCACCTTATATTTACGTTTTTATGAATTTGAGGAAACTTCTTGTATTTCCTTATAAGGAATCTCTGGTGTTAATTAAAGAGTTTAAGGGGATTTGTAGCTCCAGATGAGTCTGTGATTAATGGTCTGTGATTTATCAACATCATGGGTGTTGCCTTGTGAATTTTTCTGGGTTATCCTGTTTATCCTTGGTCTGGTGCAGGCAGTTGGCCAGATGTGTGACGGGGCAGCCTCTCCTGCCTGGTCCCCTCCACATTTGGATCTTGGATTTGCTTGTGGTCTTACTTTCACTACAGTCCATGTCAAAAGAGCTCTTGGAGACATGAACATGAGAGTCTGTCAACACCCCAAGTGTTATCTGGGGCTTGCATCTTTCTGCTGTAGATTTGAAGTTCGTTTCTTTCATCTGAATGCATTAATTGAAAGAGTTTATAACACAGTGGCTGCAATAGTGAATTCAGGCGTGGGTTCAGTGAGCTGGTGGTGTTCCATGACTAACTGGATTTCCAGCATGAGGACACTGCTGAGATGAGGGCTGGCAGAGCAGGCTGGAAAATGTAGCATGTTTGTCGTAATACGGGCGTGTTCCTTGGGACATCCCTTTGCTTCATTGGACTTACAGCTGAGTGTGGTTTTTGGCAGATAAAATTTTTGATGATGAAGACTCCGTGGATGGGAACAGACCTTCCTCAGCCAGCTCCTCTACATCTTCAAAGGCTCCTGCAAATTCACGCAGAGTTGGGATGGGCACTACCCGCAGACTTGGCTCTGCAGCTCTGGGCTCCAAGTCTTCAAGTAAGCCAATAGCCTGTATGAATTGATGTGTCTGTGAAGTATGTACAGTGTTTATATTGAGCTTGTTGCAAGCACTTCCAGACTGGCCCCCAGAATCCAGTAACAAATTTTTCCCTATGCAATCATTGTGTTTGTGTTGTCTGCATGCCACAACCAAAGTCTGGTAGGATGAATCTCTAAACAATCCCCACATACCTGTAATTTATTTTGCATTTTGTGAGAGGTTGCACCTGTGTGGTTGTGCACTGAGGGCTATGAGTAAATCATGTTGGTGCTCCCGTGTGTAGATTTTTGCCTTTGTAGTTGCAGCTCTATCTGAACTGAAGCTGCTTATAGCTACACGCCAAACTTCAGCCCTTGCAGTCTAAACCTAGCACATTGGCTTTCTTCTGAGACCTTTGGGCATTGCTGGTAATGAAGGTGCAGAAAGAAAACAGAACAGTCATTCTGAATGTGAGCAATAATTCTACATGTAGTTCTAATTCTATATGTGTCCTTGGGAAATGGAGAAAGTTCCCTATATCAGATAGTCTCTAATCTGATTAGTATTCCAGAGACTATTTATCTTCCTTATCATTCGTCTGTTTGTGCACCTGTCAGATCTCCACCTTCATCTATTATAGATGGGATTAAATCCTTTAAAATAAAATCTCCCATATAATTAAAGTAAGTATTTCCTTTCATCTTTCAGACTGTGTCCCCTAACTGTTGAGTGACTACTGCAATGACTTCCCTAATGTGCCCTCTGTGCCTATGAGTTGAAGGAAGCCATGAATGTCTAGCCAGTGCCTAGCATTGAATTTCCCTGCCTCTGCTTTCATTACATCTGCAGCACTCAGAGGCTGCATGGGTAGTGAACTTTCTCCTGATTAAGTGCCTTGATAGCTGGTGGTTTCTTAATTGATTCTGTTGTTGATAACAAGATTGAAATGACTTTTTCATTTGTGTGTCAGCAGCCAAAGAGGGAGCAGGTGCTGTGGATGAAGAAGACTTCATTAAGGCATTTGAAGATGTCCCAACAGTTCAGGTAAGTAGAATTACATGTTAAACCACACTGTACTAAAAATCAGAAGGTGGATACAGGATCTCATGCTAATCACTGGCAAATTGTGCTTCATTGTAATGTTAGCAAATCTTTAAGGGGAAAGCAGGTTAGAAGTTGAAGGGAGGCAAGTTTTAAACGGTGGTGTGTGCCAGTAGTTTGTGTGAAACCCTCTGGGAACTGAAAGCAGTAAAGGTGACTTGTGTCTCAGGGATTGCTGCTGTTTGTGAGTGTGACAACTGGACTATGCATGTTTGCTGATTTAGCTGGATAGCTGAGATGCATCCCATATCCCCTTTCCTTCACTGGAGCTTTATAGCTGGGACAGCTGAACAGCACATGTGTCCACTCATGATCTTCTGTAGGTTTTGACTAATATAGCCAGCAGTAACTGCAGGAATGCTGCTCAAAAACTGTGAAACTATAGAAAAATAATGAAAGATGATCCTTTGATCGTTTTGTGATAATTTTTAAATTTTTGGTTGCAGGCAGTGGGTGTAAATTCTGTGCATTATGCAAAACCAGTTGTGTCCAAGGCTAGCACATGATGTTTAAGCATTGAGGAGCAAAGGACAGAATGTAGTTGGGAAGTGATCTGATTTTATGGAGTAAATCCTGCATTACAGTGCTACTCTGTATTTCAATCTGTAGATTTATTCCAGCCGGGATCTTGAGGAATCCATAAACAAGATCAGAGAGATCCTATCAGATGATAAACATGACTGGGAACAGAGAGTTTCTGCGGTAAGTAATGAATTTAGATAGGATCTCTATTAATATAAGCTTTTTCTACGCTGAGCTTAACCCCACTGAGGGTACTGAGAGAACCTCAGACTAAGGCTGGAATGTAGTTTTAGTGGTGAGCACCTGTTATGTTCCCCCAAACTTGAGGGAAATTTATGAGAGTGAATTTAAGCCACATTTGTGAGGGAAATTACTATTTAATATACAAAAGTCTGTTGAGACAGCATCAGGTTGAACTAGAAGTCATGCAGCAAATCCAGATGCAAAGCTAGAAATTTGCTAGCAGGTGCTAAAATCAAATGTCAAGTCTTATTCAGAATATCTTAAAACTTACCTGAAAAGGCAGAAAATTACTTTGCTTACAGAGAACTTACTTATACTTCTGCAAAAGGAGGTATAAAATAATTCAGCAAGAATTTACACACTTAAGTTTTGAATAAATAAATGACTGTGGGAAGTGTGAAAGTGGAAAATTGGATGTTATATGCATGTCAAGACCGAGTTTTATTTACTGAGGTGAGCTGTGTTTTCCTGATATAAATAGATGCATGGTCTTGTCTACACAGTAGACTTTCATCACTGGTGTTGTAGCTTTGCCATGTCTGTCAAACCCTGTATTACAGATCTGAGTGGCAGACTGGGCTAATTCAGCTTGCTTCTGTTTAATTTTATTTCGGTACTGAGTACCAGGGGGCTGAAATTGAGGCCATGTGCAGATACATTGGTGCATGGGAGGGCCTGTGAAGGTGTCAGAGGATTTTCTGTAGGATGAGATGGTGGTTCCTGTAATATGAATAGGAAATTTCCCATTTTGTTGGGGTCAAGGTTCCACTTCTGTTAGAGCCAGATAACTGTTTTAATGAAGTCAATGGACACATTCTGGATATAAGTCGGTATTACTCAGGCCTGAATGTGAACCATGCCCTTTAAGTCTAGGTATCTTTTAAACACAAGAGTCAGCTGTGAGATTGCCTAAACATTACAAGCTGTAATAAAGATTACTAAATATTTACAAGCTGTTGTAAATAGGGGAACGAAGGGAAATGTTTAAGGTACCTTTTGGTTTAAAAAATAATGTTTGGGTTATTAACGATAGTTTGAGTAGCTGTATGCAACACTTCTGGATTTCTGTAAGTTAGAAAAGGGTGTTTAGCTTATTGTACTCAGTATGCTAACTAACTATGGGTTGAATATAAGATAGGAAATAATAAAATTGTTTGGACATCAAGAATCAAGTTCCTCAATGTGTATTGAGGAATAATTGCACAAGTAACCTGGAACCAGGTATTGGTCCTGAACATAACTGTCCATATATTTACTACTCATTAACAGTCACTGATTTCTTTTATGCTCTTAACAGTTGAAAAAGATCCGCTCCTTACTTTTGGCTGGAGCTGCAGAATATGATAACTTCTTCCAACACTTAAGACTCTTGGATGGAGCATTTAAATTATCTGCTAAAGACCTGCGGTCTCAAGTCGTACGAGAGGCTTGTATCACATTGGGGTAAGTTTATTTTCTACTTGTGCTTGAAATGTGGTACAGAAGAAAAGGAACGGCCACTGGTTAAAACACAATTGGGATGCAGCTTGTGCTGCTAGTGCTATATAGGTAAAGATAGAAGATGATTTTTCTGCATCTCTTTCAAACCCCATCCATGTAGGCCACTAATTGTAATTCTGCCAAGCTGTGTCCTGAGAACTAAACATTGCTGGTGTGGGATACACAGAATGAATGAGCAAGCCATGCCTTCATGCACAAGTAGGGCAACATTGAACAATAAAGCTGAAAATGTTTATGTTTTGTTGTAGTTTGGATTGAGCTAGTTTTTATTTCTGATGATCTATCCTTTGTGAAATACCTCAAGAAAAAGGGTGCTACAGTGTTTGACTTTTTTTTTTTAAGTTTGTGCATATTTAGGCAAAATAGGGAGTTTCAGAGAAGTTGAAATATAAACTAACAAAAAAATACTCTATCAACTTGATCCCATTTGTGTGATAATAAATTTTTAGCTGTGGTAGTTACTTTATTTTATGCTGACCTTACTGTTTCTCAGGGTTTAGATGAGTATAGAACAAAAGTTTGAAATGAAAGGAAAGGAACTGTTTTTTGAAACATGGTGTTATCTGTCCTTTGGAGTTGGAGAGGAGGAGACAGTTGCAAAGATTGAAATGTCAGATGTGCTTATGTCAGATGTTCTGTACAAGTCTGACTTGCTTAATCTTCAGCTCACTTACCGGCATGACTTCATTCTGTTTTTCAGACATCTGTCATCAGTTCTGGGAAACAAGTTTGACCATGGGGCAGAAGCCATCATGCCAACAATTTTTAATCTAATTCCAAATAGTGCCAAAGTCATGGCCACTTCTGGTGTTGTAGCAGTTAGATTAATCATTCGAGTAAGTATACATCAAAAGAGAACAGTGTTATAATTTCCAAATACTGCAGTGTTTCTGATGAAAAATGAGTGCTGCTGCAATGAAAATTAGATTAAGTGCCTAATCTACTTTTCTGATAGTGCTGGGCTTGGCTGTCTCAGATGTTGTGCAGCCTTGTGCAGATGATGCTCGTTAAGTTCTGCCAAAATAGTAGGAGAAATGTTTCTTTTTGCAGGGCAAGATATTTCCATCTGTCTAAGAGCTGAGCAAACGTTTTTCTTTGAAAGGGTTTTAGACCAGCCTTGCAGCACAGACTCATCTTCTTAATTATGCTTTAAAATACCTCACAGACTGTCCATGTTTCCCAAAACTATTAGTTCCTGGTGGTGACATCTGCCTAGTGATTCATTGGGTAAGCTGTAGGTAGCCTGATGTCTCTCAGGGTGTCTCCACTGGCAGTTTAGATCCTCCTGCAGTGACTTCAGCTCCTTGACTCACTAGAAAGTGTCATTATAGAAGAAAATCAAGTATCTGTTAAGTATTTTAGCTGATAAATCGTAAAATACTGTCTATCTGTTAGTGTTCCTTTATCTAGCAGTTCCGTTTTTAAGAATTGAGCAACAGTAAGGATCTGCATACTGAGCTCAGGTGGCTGAAGGAGATGGTCTTTCATTCTATGGAATTGTTGTGTAAAGATTTCTTCCTGTTCTTGTTGTTTGTTTCCTTCCAGCACACGCACATCCCTCGGTTAATACCCATCATAACCAGTAATTGTACCTCCAAGTCTGTTGCAGTTAGAAGGTGAGAATTCAGTTTGTCTTTACTGGTTTTTACTAGTAAATAGGTTCATGTGTGCTTTCTGAAAATGTGAATGTATTTTTTCTTATTCGTGAGAAGGGTTGAAACACACACTTATTATAACATGAATCTCATTCTCCTCCATGATTTGAGTTCAAATTCAAAGTCAGCTATTCTGTATAAACTGCATTAGTGCAAAGAGGAAAAGGCATTTTTCCACAAAGGCTTTTAAATTAATAATCCTCGTCCTTACATATTGTTATAACAACATATTGGCATTTTTGCAGACACGTTCCTATTCCCCACTGCTTCCTGTTATAGTGACTTGTTTTCTTAGAGCCAGTAAATCAGTCTTATGTGAAAGCATCATCTGGAAGGGAAGTTGGACTGCATGGTCTAATGGTCCTGTCTGCACTTAAAATCTAAGTGCTTCAGCCCACTACCTCACTGGGAGACACTTGCCTCCTCCATATACATTAACTGGTTCTCTTTGAGTTAGACAAAAGGAAGGGCTTTGTGGCTGCTGCATTTGGTGACAAACCTTAAACACATTTCAGCACACTTGTGCCTTAAGATTCTTGAAGTGAGGAAGGGAGATTAAAGTTGGAAAGGTAAAGGTCTGTCCCCACATGAAGCTAACTGTGAGGTTTCTGTGTGAAGCCTGGACTAACAGGGACAGAGTATCGGTGTGAATCTTCTGGGCCTATATCTTGTTTGATAAAAAAGGAAGCTTCTGGGATTGTTTCCTATCAATCCATCTCTTCAGGCTTCTGTATAGTGAGCTACCTCCAGTTAATACTTCAGGCTGTTTATTAATGGTGTTGTTAGAGCATTTTTATTGGGGTCAACACTGAATTTTGATGTCCCAAAAAGCTTCCTAACCAAAGATGGCTGTTGTTCACGAGTCAGGTATGGCAAAGCCAGTGTGCCCCTATTAACTTAAACCTAGCATTTCTCTCTTCTCAGGCGCTGCTTTGAGTTTTTAGACTTGCTATTGCAGGAGTGGCAAACACACTCCTTAGAAAGGTAAGTTCTGAATACAGGTGAGTTTGTTCTCTCCTACTTATCTGGGCAGGTTAATTCTGGAGAAAGGATCATTTAGGACACAAGATTATATTATGTAGCTGTAGCAGAGGTATTTTTGCCACCAAAAAAAGCGTGTGTGCACATACGCCATTTGTTCTGTAGTTCTGTCAGAGTTCAGTGGGTGTGTCTCCTATGCTAGCCTTGGAAAACGTGGCTGAGTAAATCCCTGAACTCAATCATTTTTGTTTAACAATTTTTTTTTTCCTTTTGCATCCTGAAGTGAGATGATGAGGTGAAGTCTGCTGTGTCTTATCAGGAGCTTCTGAGGCTTCAACATTACTTCACACTAATGTCCAGTTAAAGTAATTGTGCGAGGAGAGACTGGGACACAATTTCTGTAGCCCTAGACTGCACCATATTATTTAATGCTTAGGAGAGTGTTCTTGAATCCAGGCAGTTTGGATAGCTAAGTACAGACCTATGAAGAATGCTGCTTGCTGTTTCCTAGACAGCAGTGTGGGTGAAATAAAACTGATTTGTAAGAATAAATAAATAAAGGTCATAAAGGATCCTTGATGATAATGAAAGGATGTGGTGAACTGTTTGTTCTCAGACACCAAGGCAAAATCAAATTAGTCATTTGTTTACAAGCATGGCACGTCTTTCTGAACTGCTGGATAATATTTTCTTTCTTTTTTCAGACACATATCAGTGTTAGCTGAAACAATAAAGAAGGGAATTCATGATGCAGACTCTGAAGCCAGGATAGAGGCAAGAAAGTAAGTGGAAGCTGTTGTTGGTGTCTCTTCTTCCTCCCCTTCTTTTTCCCTGTTTTGTGAGTCAGTACTATTGTATGGTGTCATAGGTTGAGACAAAAATCCAGACAAGATACATTCTCCTAACTTCTCCGTTGGTGGAAAAAAGATGGCCCAAGGGCTGACCATTCTCTACAGTTTCCTGAGGAGGGGAAACAGAGAGGGAGGTGCTGATCCTTTCTTTCTGCGATGCAGTGGTAGACATATGGGAATGCTTTAAAACTCTGTCAGGGAAGTTCTGACTGGATGTCAGGAAGCATTTCTCTACCAAGAGGGCGGTCAAACACCAGAACAGGATTCCTGGAAAGGTGGTCAATGCCCTGAACCTGTCAGTGTTTCAGGGGAATTTGAACAATGGCCTTAACAACAGGCTTTGACTTGTGATCAGCTCTGGATTGGTCAGGCAGCTGGACTAGATGTTCCTTGCAGGTCCTATCCAGCTGAAAGAGTCTGTTCTATTGTTATTTGCTACTCTTGAAATAAAAGTCCTTGTGCTAGTACACTGCTAAATGGTATCCTAAATTAAGGCAGTATTTTATGACATTGAAAATTTTTTTGTGTTTATCTATAAGAAATTTTAATATTTGCAGTAGATTTTATTCATTTGAAGGTCTTACGCATTTCCATTAATATGATCATACTTATGGTAGTATGCTGGTATACCAGGATCATGCTCTTCTGAACAGAACACTACAGGAACATTTTTCTGCAGAAAGAGAATGATGTAAAACATGAAAACAATGAACAATAAATTTTATTAATCTAAATGCTGTGTTATAAGCAATGGTGTTTCACAGTAGGACTGCTTAAATCCTTTTGAAAGGCAGCATGTCCATCACTGAAAATTACAGTAGTCACTGAGACTTCACAGTAGGTGACTTGTTAAGCTGAATAGACAGCAAGGAGAATGGCATGGGACTTCAGAGAGCATGCTTAATTCTCTCTTCCCATATTTATTAAATAGCAGTGTGGCTGATTATGAGACAGAAATTTGTTTTCTTCTTGTGAAGTGAGAATGCATGTGGCTTCTCTGAGGACTGGCTGTCACACACAAACAGCTCTTGACTCATTTGAGCTAATGATCTTGCTCTTAAACTGCCCATTAGTTGCCCCCTGAAAAGTACTGAGAGTCTTCATCTCCTTTGTGCTGAGAGTGAATGGTGTTTAGCCATCAGCCAGGAGGTTTGGACCATAGAGGAATTCTTCCCTCATCTTAAAATAGTCTTTTATTTTCAACATGGCACTGATTTAAAGTCCATGTGAGCATCTCTTTCCCTTTCCTTGTTTCTTTCCAAAAAGACAGTCACAAGCCTCAGCTCAGTACAGAGGCTTGTCTCTAACAAGCAGCTCTCCAAGAATGCTGCAAACTTAAGGAAGAAAACAGCAGCTGGTGCTTTCCTGAATCAGGCCCATGCATTCTGCCTTTGGCATGTTTTTGAAGTAGCTACTGCACACCCCATCCCAAACTAGTGTCAGTCTGGTGGGCCTGCAGTCTCCTGTCTACAGTAGACAGCTGGAGGGATGAGGGTTTCTTCCCTAATAAAGCTTTGTTAGCTACTTGTGCTTTTACAATAAATGCACCAAATCGTTCTTTCATTTGGTTTGTCTTTTTGTGCAGCTGTTTGAGCAATACAATGGTTGAAGAAGTGGTTTGTCTTAAATGGTGCAGGGCAGTAGGTGGCTGAAATGACTGGTCTGACAAGCCCACTAATGGTGGGTGATAGTGAGAAGGGCTCTGGCTGTGCCTTTGTGCCACAGCCCCCTAAAACACGACAAGGGCGTGTTCACAGTGCTGTGCCTTGTTTCCAGGTGTTACTGGGGTTTCCACAGTCACTTCAGCCGAGAGGCAGAGCATTTGTACCACACCTTGGAGTCTTCCTACCAGAAGGCCCTGCAGTCACATTTGAAGAACTCTGACAGCATCGTGTCCTTGCCACAGTCAGATCGCTCCTCCTCCAGCTCCCAGGAGAGTCTCAAGTAAGGCTTTCTGTGTCACTACCTCTCCATTTAAACAACTGCTGACAGACAGCCCCATTGAATTGAAGGGAGCCATCACACTGCTTTGTCTCATCTGGTCATTACTTGGACTCTACACTTGGTTACTCCAAAATATATATATGTTTTGTTCTTTTTACCTAGCACTGCATGAAAATAAATGCCAGCAAAACCCTGTACTGGCTTTAAAATACAGTCGTTATCTTGACTCCATAAATAATTTTCTAGGAAGCTATTTGTGCTCAGCAGATACTGTTAGTTATGCTTTTCAGGTGCTTAAAACAGTGCTTAGATTGAAGTTCTGCGTTTAGCATTAATCCTAGAGGTATAAGTCTGTCTCTTTCCAGACAAAAGAAAAAAAAATGACAAAATTAAACTTGAGTTGTGAGTGCAAAGTCAGTATGTAACTCTTCTGCTGAATGTATGTATTTTAGCTACTCTCAGATACACAGTCAACTTAGACTCCAAATGTCTGTGATTTATGTGTAAGACCTATATGAAAAATATCCATAACTTACTGGTATAACTTTTTAAATCCACAAAAAGTGTTCTTAAAAATCTCTTTTTGCACAAATAATGAAAATACTAATTTATTTCTTAATACTTTTATAAATAATTTCATGGTGGTGCTGTATTTATCCTTAAACAACAAGCTTTGGTAGTTTATTCCTGCATATAAATAATTTCCTATTAACTTAATTGTGTACTGAGGGAACAGAATTGTACTGCTCTTGATGACTGTGGAATATAACTTTTGTTCTAATAAATGTTTGTATTGACTTCCAGCCGTCCACTGTCTGCCAAAAGAAGTCCTACTGGAAGTACAACATCTAGAGGTGAGAACAGGAGCTGAAAAATGTGCTCAGGTGTTGCCAAGGAAGTGTGGCATTGTGATATGCAAAAACCAACTTTGATCACAGTTTACTGCTCCCTAAAATGGCAGCTCAGGATGTAGAAATTTTAATTACCTTTGGGTTTTACACCGTATTCTGTGCATCAGCTGCTGATAAAATAATGCTTTTAAAAGAAATTAGTAAATCAGTAATTTCTTACACCTGAAGGGAAGCAAAAAAAGCCTTGAAAATTGTCGCCAAGGTATGTGTAGGTTTGTAATAGTTTGAATAAACTGCTGCTGATGCTAAGACATGCAGCTACATAGTCTAATAGTGCCTTCAGTTTTACAGTTTTTTGTTATTTATACTCCATGGTTTCAGCACTTACTGGAGGTGTCTGCATGCAAGTCCTACAGTGTTAAATTCCATCTCATTGCTAATCTGGTTTTTTTTGTCAGATGGAATATTTAGCTTTTCTGTCCTAAGTAAATGCATAAAATAATCTAAATAATACATTTTAATATAGAATGTAATAGACAAAACTTTATTAGTAGAAGATAAGCTGCCTTTTACACCTGACCAAGGTTGGGTTCTGGCTGGTTTGTCTGTAACTACCACCTGTTGAGACCTTTGATTCAAGGAGATGTTGCTGTGTAACCTACTTGACTGTGCACACAAATGCATGTTTGCTTGCAGCCGAGTAGCCAAGCTTCATGCTTAAGAGGGTGAGCATCAACAAGTGATGGGAACAACGATCCTCATGAGAAGATGAGGTGTTGGGAAGGAAGTTATTAGAACCTGGACTGAAGGACCTGCAGGTCTGTTTTGACCAGCAAATCTCACAAGCCAGTGATGGCTACTGTGGTTGAACTTTCCCATCTAGATTCTGTTAGAAATTTCTTTTTACTGGCCCGACAGCCTTTTTGATCTTATCATTTGGGCTTGTGTCTGATAAAGTTCTTAGAAGTAGCATCAGGGCAACATTGATGAAATATCTTTGCAGGCAGTGTGGGGAAGCCCACATTGCCCTGATAAAGCATTCTTAGTTGAGGTATTTCAGTGCCAGCAGTGAGTGTTAAAAATAGTACTTTAAACTGCTTGTCAGGCTCTTTGAAGCACACAGCTCAAAAAATTAATCTTCTTTATTCTGGATCTCCCACTCCCATCTGCAGCATCTACAGTAAGTACAAAATCTGTGTCAACACCAGGATCTCTGCAGCGATCCCGCAGTGACGTCGATGTGAATGCAGCAGCTAGTGCCAAGTCAAAAGTGACGTCTTCTGGAGCATCCACCCCCTTCAGTTCTGCTGCAGCCTTGCCCCCAGGGTCATACGCATCACTAGGTAAATCTACATGTTCTACTCTTGCAGTTAGAGTTCTTTAGTAGCAGAAAGTGCCTCCCAGTTTTATTGGAATAATAAACTCTGCCTACAAGAATGTACCTCTGAGATAGTTACCAGCTCTCCAGGATCAGTGTGTGATCTCTTGCCCTTTGGGATTAAGGAAAAAAAAATACAACAGAACTGACTTGAAGCAACATTTTTGAATTGTGTAATAATCTGCGTCTCACTCGTCTTTCTGGGGAAGAGCAGAACACACTGTGGTTCTGGGACATTGCTGAGGACAATGCTATTCAATTCCTTTTGACATGTTTCCCTGTCTCTTTTCCTTCTTTTCCTTCCCTCCTTTCCTGAAACGGGTTTTCCATTAAGTGTTTTATGCTTTGAATAGTACATCTTAGTTGAGTTTGCTCCCTTTCTGTTTCACAAAAGAGAAGGATATAGAAGCAAAAAGGAGGTTGGCTTTGCCATGTCACCAGGCAGGATATAAGTATCTGTTCCTTATGCTGACTCTTTGGATTGTAGCCACATGTCACATTATTCCCTCAGAGCATTGTATATCACCTTCAGATGTCTCAGGGTTTCTTAAAACAGACTTTGCATTGCATCTTTCTCTCCTGGAGTTGCCATCAAAGGAGGAGTCACAGAGGAGGAAATGCAAGACAGTGATTGACACCGTATTTGCTGAGCTTCATCTTGGTTGTGAGCAGAGCTGATCATCTGAGCTCATTTCTCATTCTGCTGGTTTCACACTAATCTAATTCCAGACTTGTCATCGATTTACCCTTACAACAGGGAAGAAACTCAAGGGTCTGTGGTCTTGATTTAATCTGTGTATATGGTCTTCACTGAGTCACTTGAGGAGTTTCTTCTTCTTAATGTAGGGCATTTGCTCTTTAATCTGTTAAAATGTAAGTGGTGAATTACGTAGGGATGGTTTTTATGGATTCCTTTTTTGGACAGGTTTCTTTCATATCTGAAATATTTTACCTTGACTTAGATATGTTGGTTGTATTCAGTGCAGAAGTTGAATTCTTATCCTAATTTAAATTGTTCATACTTGGTTCAAGATGTAGGTACATTGCAGTGGAAGTGTAATTATGGAATGTGAAGTTGATAGTGGGCTTACAGATGCAGCCAGTTTTGAGTTGTGCTACACTCTGGCTTCAGTGGCTAAACTGGCTTCAAACAGTCTTATGTCACAAGGAAGAATGAAGAGGGAGGAAGTATCTGCTGAAAACTTACTTGGTCCTTGAAGCTGAGAGACTGGATCCAGTGTCAGTCGTGTTCTTAAGCCAGGCTGTAGGAAAAAAGCAGCAAATTTGTGCTCAGTGATGCAAACATGGCTGCTCCTGAAGGATCCTGCTTCCTTTTTAGCTAGTAGGGACATTTATCACCTGCACGTTCCCATGAGAGAAGTGGTGAGGCAAACAACGAAAATGGAGTTGGGCAAAGGTTGGTTGTTGCAGGAGAGAAATCCTGCAAGTGTTTCTTCTGATACATCAAGGTTTGATTTGCTGCTTGGTCAAACTTCTTTCATTTCTTTAATTGTATTAATTTTTTTTGCATATTTATGTAGCTAATATATAGTGCCCACTTCTGTTGATGTTACTGATTTTTCCCTATTAACCCTTTCCTTATTTTTCTTTAATTTGCCTAAAGATGGTACTACCAGTAAAACCGAGGGTAAGCAGTCTCTCTGTGTAACTGAGGTGTGTCCACAGTCGTACTACCCTACCTGGTCTCTGTTCTCAAAGTGTTACCTGGTTCTCATCCATGTTCACTGGTGACCTGCATGAAGTGTTGCATGGTTGTCCTGCTCATTTTGATGCCATGGGGTATTCTTCACTTTCTCTTTGAGCTCCTCCCTGCTAATAATCATTAGTCTGCTTTTATGACTCTGGTCACTAAGTTGTTATGTGGGTTTTCTTTATTTAAAGCACTGTTCTGGTTGAGGGTGACCCATGTACAGACTAAAAAAAACCCCAACAATAACCAAAAAACTCCCAAACAACGCAAGGCTTGTGATTTCTTTTCTCCTTGATGTGTAAAGGTTTTCTGTGTTTTTCCATCCAAAGCTCAGGCCACAACTGCCAAATGCTTTCGGGAAGAGACTGGGCAGCGTGAGAATTGAATGAGATGATCACATGGCAGAAAAATGAGGACAGTAAACAATGATCTCTAGGGAAGGAATATTTAGTCAACCTCTTTAAACCTGAGCTCTCTCTTTTTGTTGTTAACTGTCTGAGTGAGAAGGCTTACACCAAAGACAGTTGGAGGGAAGACTTTTTTTACTAGAACACTGAGCCTACTAGTTTGGGAAGGATCTCAGTCTGTTTTTCTGGCTCATTGTCAAAACTTGTTCTTTATTTCTTATTTCTTCAGCAAAAAAAAGATCACTGGGAAGTCACTTTTTCTGAGGTAGACAGGAGTTGAAAACAAGAATGTTTTCTACACGGAATGAAGATACCACACTCTCCAGCAAAGCCTTTTTTTTCCCACTGCAAGTCTCTTTTCAAGGGATCTATTACTGTCTTGTGGGACTGTGCTCATATCTTTGATAGCTGCTTGTATTTGGCTGTGGTGGTCTGAGAAGTGCCACTGTGCTGTTGTGACATCTGTGTTATTTTCCTTACTATTAGTGATGCATTGATTTATTATTTAGGGGGAAAGGTCTCTACCATTTTTGGAAATGGTACTTAAGTGTTAAGAGATGAACTGACCTCTGCATCTTGAGAAGGAAGTATTTGTGCTTTGTGATCTGTCAGTGATAAGGAGTATGAAGTTGGCCTGAAACCTGTATTTCTGAATCAGTACTGAGTTAGATGAAAATTCCAAGTTATTGTAATAACAGAGTTTTTGTTTGTTTGTTTTAATGGTTGACCTTTTCTCTTCTTTCTTTCTTTCTTCTTAGTTCTCAAACCTATCTATTTTGGCCTACATTTGAAATGTTGAAGGTTTAGAGTTTTATATGAAATACCATATGCAGCTTTCAATCCTCTCCTTGGCTATAATAATGTTTGGAGAGGCCTGTGACAACAGCTGCCCTGTGGAATACCTCTATTTTTAGTTTACTAAATACTTTATTGTCATGATGCAAAAGGGTGGGTGTTTTATTTGGTTATTGTTTTCGATTCAGTTACATTAGGAGCAGATTGGATTTGGTAAAAATCTGTGATGAGAACCAGCAAGTTGCTTGGGGCAGGGAAGATTAAGATGAACTTTCAGAAAGTGAGTTTGCTATCCCCTAAGTCTTAAATACCAAGTCTTATATCTTCTTTTTGCCATATGATTCTCTCTTTTTTGAGAAGGAAGATCAGGGAGAATTAAAACTACACAGTACACTATAGCCAGAGTACTTCAAGAATGAGTTTAATCACTGTTTGAAACTCTTCATCTTTGTTTTCCTTTGAGATAGGTCAGGGGAAAAAACCCTTTATTCAGGGTTCACTGTGTCCTACACTGAATGATGAAGCTGAGTAAGGTCTTCTGCCAACTCTGTGATCTTGCAGGTTGAGTCAGGAGCTACAGGGAAGACAAAACTTTGTATTCTTGACATCAGTGTAAAAATTAAGAGGGTGGGGGAAGAGAAAAACATCCTCTTGCTCTGGAAACAGAAGGAAACATAACATAGAGCAGAAATGTCATCTACGCTTTTGCCCCTGTGGTTTGTTTTGGTTTTTTGCAGGTCACCAGTAAGTAATTTAAGAGAAAATTCCTGTGTCTTTTTGTGTGGTTCAGCTTGACATTAAATCTGCAGTCTGGTTCCCATCATGGCTTTCTGTATCTACATTGTAAAATTCTGCTCATTCCCCTCAGCTGGGAGCCAGCATTGTGTGGACTTGGCAGTTCCCATCTGCTTTGCCCTTGGTTCTCCTCAGTGGTTTGGTTTGGAGTCAGGCAGCTCAAACAAAGGAGCAAGATGGAGTAGGTGATGCCAGTGGCAAGAATGCCAACTAAGAGTTGAGTATCAGCCCTTTGGTTTTAAGTGTGACATCCCAGTTGGCAAATGCTGTTGAAATGCACTTCCTTATGGAAGGGTAGGTGAGTCTGTATGCCAGTGAGGTTTGTGCAGGTCTTCATGCAGTGCACAGGTGTGCCTTGATTGCTCAGACCCTTCATGTATGGGGATCTCTTGAACTGCATTAAGGGCTTTATGCACAGAAAGCTCAAAAGAGAGAAACCTTTATAGTCTTGATGTTCACAGCTAGTGCTAGGGAGGTGGCACTTGTGCCATGTTTGTTATACCTGATTAAAGGGAAACCTTAGAAAAGTTTCTGATTATTTTATCATGAAATGGCTTTTCAAGGAATATTTAAAAAGGGTGCATAATGCTGACTTTCAGTCAAGAAGAATGGTTCAAAGCATTTCTGCTACCTTTTTTCAAAGCAAGCATAAAGTCAAGCCCTTCAGACAAGCCTTTCTCCAAAGGGGCGAGCACAAATGCTAGTTTGACCTGAAACTGGCAGGTTTAAAACAAAATCAGCAGTTTGCAGTCATTGGCACAATTTTTAATATTCACCAGAAAGGCAATAAAATGGGGTTTGTTACAGTTTTCAGATGACTTAGGCTCAGGTAGACACCTTGAGTGCATTATCAAAGGCTTTGGGAGCAACACAAGTTTAAAGAAATCGCCATTCCTGTTTTCTTCTCTGCCTTAAAGCTCTCCCCTGTCCTTAAGGGCAAGACTTGATTCAAAGTGATGACTGACAGTGGAACCTTACATGGAACTGCTCAGGTAGTAGGTTTCTTACTCTTCTTGGTCCATCCCTTTGCAAGTGCTGAGTTGATTTGGCTGTGTGTGTTTGTGTAGGGCAAAGTGGACTGTTGTTCACTGAGCCCTCTGCCTTGGAGGGAGATCTCGTGTAAAACCCAGAGGCAACCACAGCCTGATGGTTTCCAGTAGGGATCAAGTGCTTCTCATGGAAAATCATGGTGCAGAGTCAGGTCTTTCTAACATTGGAGAAGTGCTAGATATGCATGGAAGCCATTCTGATGGTAGTTATAAAAAGTTTTTTAAAGATTATCTGTAAAGCATGTTTTTAATTGATCACTGTGTGTCTTCCATGTCCATTTGTCAATTAGCAGTGGTACAGCTAGGGCTAGAGGCTCTTTCAGGAATGTTTTTCTCCAAATGGGATGAAAACCCCAGTGCTGGGTAACCTAAATGCATTAACCTGGTTCCTGGAGAGACCATCATCATCCCAGTGCATCTATGTATAACTTTCGTGGTTGTAGGTGTCCCTATTCACAGCATGGAACTGATTAAACTGAGTTGTGGAGCTGTTAT
This sequence comes from Coloeus monedula, assembly GCF_965178545.1. NCBI lineage: Eukaryota > Metazoa > Chordata > Aves > Passeriformes > Corvidae > Coloeus > Coloeus monedula. Next base: position 29,023,038 of record NC_138787.1, on the reverse strand, counting down.
ATAATGTTTCTAGACTCTTTGAAAACCATTTTCTTCAGTGTAATACACAGAGTGTCATAAAGCCTATGACTGTTCTGAGTGCTGGGGATGGGGATGCTGCAGTATCCACCCAGAGAGCTCAGAACAACCTGCCAGGTGAAGCCTCTTGTAAAGCCAAATGTTACCACAGAATCTTCCTTTGTTTGTTCCTTTTCTAAAAAAAAAAAACCAAAATAACCTTTCTAGGTTTAGGCATTTGTTAGACATTTCAGGGTTGATTCTGAACCATTGTTGTGAAAATGACAATAACTTTAAAAAATACAACTAAAACCTCCTAAAAAATACAGAAGTGGTTTCTTAATACAAAGCATTTATGTGGAGTCTTTGAAAGTCTTTTCTGTACCAACAGCAATGTGTCACATGTCAAATTTAGATCAAGGGCTTTTTTATGGAAATACTTTTATGGTTTTTGGAAACTAGTTGGGGCAGTCTTTATCTGTTCATTTGCTGTGCTGTTGTTGTTAGGATGCAGTAATGCTTTTAGAAGCAGCAGAAAAATAATTGTTATGAAATATGGATTGCTACATCTGTAGTTTGAGCTAGATATGGAGACAAACCCACTTGAAAACAAGGAAGTTTTGGGAGGGGAGGTGTTTGCTTGAATTTAATAACAGCAAAAAAGTCTAAATAACTTCCTTGATATGCTATTTCCAGTTCTGCTTGAAATTAGTTTTTCTGTCTGGGTTAGAGTGATAGAGATAAAGCCACACACATAGTCCTATGTGCAAATAACTCTTGGATGTGAGTGCAGACTCTTGTTTGCAAACAAAATTCCTGGGGGAATGTAGAAGACACGTTTTGGTTGTATGGATTAGCTACTATATATGCATGCTGTACTTGGTATAATATATATTAAAAATCCATTTGCACAATGCAAATCCAGTGCAGTGTTAGTTCAAATGCTCGTCAGCATTTTTAAAAGGATGAGAAAACCAGTGTCAGTTTTGGGACTCTGAACAGCTTCTCCTCTCACATTGTTCTCTCTGACACCCAACAGGCCTAAATCAGTGTGCAGATGTACCAGTCCAAAAGGAAGCAGAATTTTGTTCCTGGTCATTCATTCATTCATTCAGAAACTGCTGAAGTTGGTAGGAATCTGTCCACCAGCCCTCAGGGGTTTCAAAATAGGGCTGAGTTCTCAGTTTCCAATCTTGCTGATAATCACATGTCAATTAAGTTTGACGTGTTAGTTCAGTTTTATTTTTTTAAAGCCTCTAGAATTGGTTTCAGAAGCTAATCTCAGTTTCACTTTATATATTCTTTTAGGCTTTGTATTTCTTAAGGTGGAGGAGTGACACATGCCAGTTTTCCCTTTCTTAGTCACCTACTGATGAAGATGCAAGAAAAAATAAAAAAAGCTTTTTGTAGATGCAGAAAAATCCAGGAAATTTTGAGGATGTTAAGGGGCCTTTGTATAAGAGGAGTAGACATCAGTCCCTTCTCACCCATTTGTGGCCCACGCACATCACTAAATGTGTCTTCCAGTACTGCCTGTTACTGTGTGTAGTGTTGAATTTCAGTTTGATTTCCCCCTAGCACTGCCTGCAATGCCAAGGCCTCCCATTGGCCTTCTGGAAGGATGTAAAGGAATTGCATTACTGGTTTCCAAGACTGGTCAGGTTTAACTTCTTGTCCTACTATGATGCCCTCCTGATAGAAGTGAAGGGAAGCCTTGAGGCTTGTGAGAGGAGAGCGATGTCTGTCTGCCTCCTTCCCCATGCCCGCCTGCCTTGGAGCCAGCCTGTGTCAGGCTTTGGGTCCATTCCTTGTTAGCAAGTGGCAGAGTGGCTCTGCTCATCTGTGTGTAGCTGTGCCAGGCTTGCATGGGGTGGGATCAGGCTGGCAGAGAGCTCTAGAGCTGCCTCTGGTGGTGCATCAGACTGACCCTTTGTAAGGGGCAAGAATGCCCTAGAGGAGAGGAATCTGCAGCCTTGCTCGTGGTAAAGGAGACATCAGCAGCCAGTTTTATGGCTGTTGGACCCACTTGGGTGTGCTCAGAGCTTGTTCAGCTGAGCCAGTGGCTAAAAAGCTTTGTTTGTGTTTTCCCAGTTTTATGTTGATGGTTCCTTCTGTGTCTTGTCTATAAACAATCGTTTGAAGGTACATACCTGTACTTTGCCTACTGAGCTGTTTTAAAACTAGGTGCTGGTGGAGGGTTTGAAGTAGGACTGTCTTGTAGGCTTTTCCCCTTGCAAACAAATTTACCCTTTCTTGTCAAAGTTAGGCATCTCCTTGTCACTGTGTCTAGCAGAAGCTTGCAGAACATGTTATGAATATTTTGAGAGCTCAGAGAAGGAACACAGCTCCCAATCACTCCGTCTGGGCTACTTGCCATTGTCTTGTCCTGCGTGTGTGCCTTCTGTGAAGTGGGTTTTTTTGGGTCAGAAGTGTGTGTCTCCCTGTTCATATTTCTCTGTATGCTTATGGAGGAGACAGAGGGCAGGAGATGAGTATCTGTAACCAGTGGGTGCAGTTGTCTAGACTCTTCTCTTACCTGTGGTGGATTTTTTCCCTTCGTTATTGTGCCTGAAACTTGAAGTCATCCTCTGAATGCAGGATAGCACTGGCATGGGTCCTGAGAAAAAAACTTCAGATTTGGCTAAGAACTGACGTGTTGAAAAGTGTTGGTGGAGGCTTTCTTTGTGTTACTCTTAATTACCATTTCTTTCCCGTTAACTAGAGACAGATAATTGAAGCTTAGCACTGGAAAGAACATTCTGTAGGCAACAGCCCTGCCCCAGGAAGGTGATGAACCGATGACCCCGTAAGCTTTCCTAGCTCAAATTTCTGTGGCTTTTTCATGAGGAAAGGACAGAATAAGGACCAAGAACACTTTGAGACTTTATATACATTCTCTGCTTAAATAAAGAGAAGGCAAACAGAATCTGTTTTCCTCTTCACTGATTGTGTTAAATAGGGCTCTCCATTACAAGTAAAGTTACACTGATCTCTGGATAAATGTGAGGGATCTGTAAACAGCAGGAAAAATTCAATGAGCCTGAAATAAAAGTGTGATCAGACTACGTTGACAGACTGTCCCATGAGTGCATGCCAGCCTGCGCAGGTGGAGCAGGATATAAAGCACCAGACAGCTAGCTGGAAATCCCAGCGATGGAATTTGGGAGGGCATCTGTTACACCTGTCTCTGAAAGGGTGATCACCTTGTCAGAAAGTAATAATTTGATACAGGAAGCTGCATTTAGGAGAGCTGAAATTTTTTGTTGTTGATCCTCTGTAAAGAAGCTACTATAGAACAAGGAGCAAAGGCTATAGAGAGGTAATATTTTTAAATTAAACTGGCTGATAGCATTACAGAAAGCAAAGACGTTTTTGGACTCATGGACCGTGGCTGTTTCTACTCCCTCCCCTGCATCTCAGCCAGCCTCATGAAAGGTGTTGCCTCTCCCAGTAAATTTCTTTTGTACACTGGGTAATTGTGTGTATAGTGTGTTAGATGCTGCTGCTGCCTTTGTAAGAAACTTGTTAACAGTCTTTTTGTCTTTGCATTCCTGCAGGTCGGATTCGTACCAGGAGACAGAGCTCTGGCAGTGCCACAAGTGTCACCTCAACCCCTGCTGATACTCGAGGCCGCAGCCGGGCTAAAGTAGTTTCCCAGTCCCAGCGTAAGAACTGCTTTATTCCTGGGGGAGCAGAACAAAGAGTTATTAATATGTTTCTCTTGAATTACAGTAGCATCAGCAGAGAATTGGGCTCACTTTGGACACGTAATAAAACGGATCCCCACCTAGCCAGTGTGTGCTCCTGCTGAGAAACAGGGCCCCAAATCTGAGTGCTTAGTTGCTGCCTTTTTTTACCAGTCGTGCAGCAGAATTTCATGTCGCTGTGATGTGTAGCTCTAAATAACTGGCACTGGGTCCTGCTGAGACACCCCCTGTGCCTGTAGCTGACTGCTTGCCCTGCCAAGCTTCTCCTGCTTATGTGACTCTATTTCTGTATGTGTGAACACGTGAGCTGTCTAAAATTAATGGGGTTTGGCATAGTTGAAAATAGGACATTACCTATTTTTTTAGATATGGGAAAAAGGTTTCTGTTTTGATTCACATGACACATCTGCGCTCTCTGGCTTCCTGGCAAGGCATGGTTTTCTCCTAGGAGCCATACATATGGTGCTGGTGCATATTTGTCATGTGTATCTGGGGAGAATTTTGTCACTCAGATTTTAAAAAAGAACCAGAGGGAGGGAGAAACTCCCTGTTATGAGGACCTTCAGCCTTGTGAATAGAAGATTGGGTTTGTGGAAGGACCTGTCTGTTCTGAGGACTTGTCTTGCTATGTACCCCTATTTGAGAGCCCTTCTCTGTTCATTCTTTCATTGCTTTGCTCTGTCATGCTGGAGGGATGAAAAAGCAGTTTATAGCCTTGTGTTAGGCTGGGAGAACTGCAGAAAGACATAGTGTATTGAGCATGGGGCCAAATGGAAATCTTTACATTGAGGTCATAAGGATATATTTGGGCTTTGGGATGCTAATGTAAATTGATTTCTTCAGTGTTGAACGTAAAACTGATCCAAGGCCAGAAGTGTCCTTTTTTCCCTAAACTTAGTTTGGGGAAAAATGGTCAGACCAGATGAGACAAGTCTCAGAAGTATTTAAAGAATAGTTAAACATTCTTTAAAGGTTTCAAAGATTATGGATCTAATATTACTATAGAATGCCTTATGAAGATTTAGGATGGTCATATCTGGACCTGCTGCCTTGGTCTAGTTTGCTGAGTTTCCAGCCTAGCCCAACCAGATGTGATCTTTGTTCTTACACCAAATGTCGCATGGAATAATTTATGAAATCAAATATAATGAGTTGGTCACAGAACCAAATTCTCCATGCCCACACAGTGAATAACCATGTTGTAATTTCGTAGACTGGGTTGGGGTGCAATTTAGAGCAGAATTTGGGTCTTGGTGTCTTGGTTGACATTTTGCTGAGAAGCTGGTCAACCTTGGGAAGTTTAGTTGCATCTGCACATTAACTCACTGCATTCTGCAGAGGCTTTAGGAGTGACATGTTTGTAAATAAATCTGTCTGTATTGTGTATAGCACAAACCGCATGCTGAACGCTGTATTGTCTTGCTGTCTTTTAATCCACTTTTTGCCTGTCCCTTGGTCTGCCCTCATAATCAAGGATCCAGATCAGCTAATCCTGCTGGTGGTAAGAAACGTTTTCCCTTTCTTGCTTTTTCACGTTATTTCCTTCACATTTTTTAACTGCTAAGCTTTTAGCTTCCCTCATTCTCTCCTAACTGTAAGACTTAAAAAGCATTTTCTTGAAGTCATAAATAAAAATGTGTATGGCAGGTGATTTTGCTTTCTCCCAGTAGTCAGACATGGTGAGTGTACACTCTGATGTTGAAGCTGGCTCACTGCTGCAGCTCAAACCCCGGGGCTGAATTCTTCTCTCAGTTACTTCAGTATGTCCCTGCTGACATCAGTGAGGTGACTTTTAGATCGTGGTGCTGTGTGGAAGACTGGCACCTGTCACTTTGGGGTGGGGAGAATGGAGCCAGTACCACATACAATATTGGAGTATATTTGATTGGTTCAGAATGGCTCTGGCCAAGAAATTGGAGGGGGCAAGTAGGTTAAAATAATACATGTGCTATGGTATTGTTTATGAGACTAACAGAGTTGCATATCTTCTTAAATTAAGACAGAAGAACAGTCTTGAACTCCTACTAGTTGTAATAGTATCTGGAAATGAAATTTTTGTGAGATGTGTAGATGCATTTCAGAAAGAAATCAGCACAAATATTGGTTCAAAATGTGAGCTTGCCTGAGTATGTTCTTGCAATGTTTTCAAATATACTTTTCTTGGCTGTTTCAGCAAGTAAATTGAATGTCAGAAATTGCAACAGCAGATTTTCAGGGACTGACATACCTGAAGAAAAAAAAAAGTCACCAATCTATTACTCTTACAGTTATTTATGATTGCCTTTAATCTAGCATTACTTAATTTTCAAATGACTTACCAAATGAAGACTCACAGCAATAAAAAAAAGTGTTAGTCATCTCATTGAGTTAGCCAGCAAGAGTGTTTCAGATAGAAATATCTACTGCAGCTGGCATGTAAATATGCAGATAAATCTTGGTTAGTAGACTGTCTTGCAAACAAATGGCTTAGAAGAAATGCGAAGTTGCCATGGACTATTCAAACAGACAAGGAAAAATAAAACAGGCCAACTATTCAACTTGCTAAAAATTTTCATCATCTGAAAAATAGCTTAGGTTTAACCAGCCAGACCTAAGTAAGCCAGCATCTCTACAAATGTGAGAGGCTCATGTGATTTACCCATTATTGTGCTGATCTGTTCAGATGTGGTGGATTTTTTTATTTTCCTTCACTGAATTATTGCAGAAAAGCAATGCCACCACTGCAGTGTATCACAAAGCTGCCTGAGCTGCTTTGCAGCACGTGACCTGTGCCAGAAGCACTGCAGCACAGCTCTGCACACAGCCTGGTCGGTGTTGCTTTGTGAGGAGGTGAGGCAGGCTGGGAATCCCTTGCAGCTGCAGCAAGGCTGCCCCAGCACCTCCACAAGCTCTGCTAAAGCCAGCTGGGGTGTTCATACGCTGCAGTGTCTGCTTTGGGCTTGATCTCCATGGGCAGCACAGGGTTGCTGATGTCAGTGTTCATTGTCCACAGGCTTCCCTCAGTCTTGTTGAAGGCTTGTAGGGAACACTCCCATTAGTTTTCTGAGTGATTTGGATTAAATTCTTACATAGAGCTGATTGTGTTCCAGTTTTGCTGTCAGCGTGTTTAAAATCTTGGGGGGGGGTTAATTTTTTTTTCCTTATTTCTGGTTCTCTTCTAGCTGGTAGCCGGTCTAGTTCTCCGGGTAAGCTCTTAGGAAGCTCCTATGGTGGCCTGAGCAGTGGAACATCCAGAGTCCAGGCAGTGCCATCATCCTCAGAGAAGCGCAGCAAGATTCCTCGGAGCCAGGGATGCAGTCGGGAGACGAGTCCCAACAGAATAGGCCTAGGTAAGGACAGTCACTGCAGTGACAGGCTGGCCAGCCTGCTTGAAGGAGGGGCTTTCCTGCTGATGAGGAAACTGTTCATATTACTGTTATTCTGCCGAGTTTTTCAGCTGACAAGTTAATGTGATTGTGGTTTATAGGAGAGTAATTTTAATTTTCCAGGTTGAGCTCATGGTTTCAAAGTAAGCCTAAAGATGTCATGATGTGTTTTCTGTTTGAAATTCAACATGAGCAATGTTATTAGATCAGGAAGCAGGAACAATTGTTGGGAATAACCATCACAGCAAAAAGACCTCATGTAAGCTTAGTCCTAAAATGAGTTGAGCAGTCTTCACAGTCACTTGGAATTAAGGGCAAAAAGCACCTTCTTGGATTATTTTAGAAAATTTGCATCTTAAATGGTTTGCTTCTCTCATCCTTAATATCCTGGAGCCATGTTCTTAGACCATGTTTTAGAGGTATACATTAACTGTTCTGCTTTTGATACTCTTCTCTCAGTGACTGTTATGTAAATATTCTGTAATAGTTTCTATTTTCAAATTTTTCAGCAGACTTTTTTTTAAAGTCAGGTGAGTAAATATCATATATATAAAATTCTGTGTATCTGAGTTGAAGTGAAAAGGTATTCAATGTGCTGTCTGAACACTTTCATTTTTTAGTAGAAATTATTTTACGGGTTTGAAGCTAATGTAGAAGAACATTTTAAATGATATTAATACTAAATTGTTTTTTATCTCCAAAGGCTTCACTAGTAGATTGAAATTTATTGAAATTATAGCCTTACTGTTGGCAATTAAATTTATACCTATTGCCTTAGCAATAGTTTTATGTTTTACATTTGAGCTGCATTTTTATTTAGAGGAGGTTGTAATAAAGAAGTATTTTATTCATTCTTTCCAGTATACTGAAATGAATTTAAAGCACCTGAGTGTATATGCCATTATGATTCATAAAAAATACTGCATATTCATTGTGACTGCTTTTCCAGATTGTGTTCTTCTCATGTCTGATCTATTTTATGGCCTCTATATGAATACATTGTGCTTTTCTGTTCGTTGCTTTTAAAATGTAAAGCCTCCCAAATACTAGAGAGAATCGTTCTGCTATCACTGTGTAGAAGGGCATTGATTTTTAGGAGGAAGCAAAGAATGGTGGATGGTACCATGAAACATGCTTAAACTGATCATCATGTTGTGTGGTCTGACTTGAAACATTCTTGTGCACCTGAAGGGAAATTGTCTCGTGTGAAATCCTCACTCTTGGGTTGCCTGCTTTCAGGTACATTACAGGAGCCTTGAATTCTTTTGAAAGAGTAATTTGTATCTCATTTCTCTGATGTGCTCCCTGAGAACACAATCAGTGCTTGTTCTTTGAGAGTGGGAGAGAGCTCTGACATGTATCAGATGTGTGGCTTTCACCCATTTCTGCCAGGTTGATGGATTCAGCCGGGGTTGAGCTGTTATGGGAACAGGAGTGTCTGACACTTTCCTGTTCAGCTGCAGAAATTCTGTCTATTTATTGGATCCTGAAAGTTGTCATACTGACCCAGATGGAGATAGCTTTTGAGCTGTCAGCTGTATACCATTATTCCATTGTATTTATTCCTTTATAACATAGTAGCTAACAGTATTTTATGCTTTCTTATTGTGTTGCTTCAGTCTCTGTATTTCTTTGATATTTTGTTTGTTCATTTCATTAAATAGACTCCCACTCACCTTGATTCCAAATACAGAAACCATCCACTGGAGTTTTTCAGGCTCTCCTGGGGCAGTAGCAATAATAGAGTCCCTTGCATGTGGATGCCTGTTAGGATCAGTAGCTTGCTGCTAGCTTTGATTTCCATGATGACATGACTACAGGTATCCATAAAGCAGATTCCTTCTGTGTGCTGGGAACCTTGATAAGTATGTTGTTTTCCCAGAGGCAGCACAACAAAGCACATTCAGCCTGCTGAGGTCTTGTGGGGTCACCTATATGGCTCTGCTTGTGACACTTCAGTATTAAGCTTGCCTCTGCTGTCTGCTCAGTGAGATTGGCTAGTGATGATACCCTGTTGGGAAGGAGGAGTACAGTGCACTTAATTTTGAGCTTTTCTTTGGGCCCTTTGAAGGAGATCATCTGCTCAAACGGGTGATGTCCATTTTCCATGTATTGAAAATTATCAGCCTGAAGTTAATGCTGTTGAATGCTCTGCAGATTGTGTGGCACAGCTGGATCTGAAAGAAGTGACAGATTCAAGGTAGCCATTCTCCAGAAAGTGGTGAAGGCACAGCTGTCAGTTTCATGCAGCAGCACTCTTTCTGGTTGGGATTATGCTGTGCATGTTTATTGGAAATCTGAAGGCAGTTCTTGACTTGCCTTGACTGGGTGTTCCCCACTGCAGAGCTTTCCTTTGGCTGTTTGGCAGAATTTCAAACTCTTTAAAATGCTGGTATTGATGTAAGAAAGTCTCTGCTGATTTTTAGTCTCCACTTAAGAATCATTAGAATTCACACCCTAATGAAATACAAGTTTCTTCCAAGTGGTAGACTGGTAAACAGGGGCACTTTCATGTTCCGCTGGTGATATTTGCATCTGTTGAGTTCCACTGGCGTAAGCTTAATAGTGTGTTTTAATAATGGTGTGAGCCATGTCCAAGTGCTCTGACTTTCCAGATGAAATTGGTAAAACTTAGTTGTACAGTACACATTAGAAAGTTGGAATGTTACTGAAAACAACCCGTCCTTATCCTGTCCTAGACTTTCTCACAGCAGAGCTGGCTGTGGACACACTGTCTACTTTCATGCTGCCTACTCCTCTTAATCCATTTTGCTACTCATTCACTTGACTTCTGTCCAGCTTTTGGGGGTTTAGAATTCTCAAATTGAGACTTGTGTCTGTTCTCTCTGCTTTTGCTCCCTGTGCTGCAGAGACAGGCTGTCACAGTGTGAGACACTTACTTAAATGACAACACTGCTGGCCTTTACTGCTGGCAGTGTCTAAAGGAAATAGTCTGAGTAGCTGATACAAAATCTTCTCTACACAGCACAGTGGTGAAAGTGTGAGGCAGGTGCCTGGGAGTCCACAACAGACTCATCCTTCAGTTCCTTTCAATCAATTTTTTTCTCTTGATTTTCTTTTGTATCCAGTAACATGCAACCCTTTTATTTGACCATTAATACTGAAGTACCCAGTGTTTGGTTTGTGCAGTCAGTATTATGCTTCATGTGTAGCATTGTCCTACTGCTGTGTCCTCATGCAGTTAAAGTGCATTTTCTTCATCCTTCATGCTGCTGCTGTTAGCTGGTATGGAAGGAGAATCTATTGTGTGCATCCATTAATTTTTTTAATCATTCACATCTCTCCCTCTCTAAAGAGCCTTTACTGTTTTTAGTAGGGTTCTATTATAGAAAAGATGGGCAGATCATTTCTGCGTAAGAGAAATGACTGCTTGTGCAAACCTGATGTTAAGGCTGCCATTATTTACATCTAAGCATGAGACCCAAGAATGAGAAGTTTGCTTCTAGACAGTCTGCAATTTCAAGCCAAGTATTTGTGTGAAGAACTTTAGTGTTACTTTTACCTGTAGTTCACCTGTAAGCTTTTTCCCTTGTACATCTGAGATGCGATTATTGTACTCATGGACCCTAATTTCATCCAGTTCTTATAATTTAGTCTGTCTTATTTATTGTAAGACCATCTAACCCCGTACCATGAGACATTATGGTGATCTAATCAGCTTGGTTAATAGCTCATCTTGCATTGTCTGACATCAGAGGTCAACCATCAGAACCATTAATTCTTCTGAGAGATGCGAACTGGGTTTTGCAAAACTGGGAGGGATTTGACAAAGCAAAAATCTGGCAGAAGTCTTTATTTGAATTTTAAAGTCTAAATATGAAGGTTTCTATTTTGTTCTGTACTGTTTTGCTTGAAGGATGCTAATATATCCAGTGTATGTGAGAGCACTGAAGCACTGTAGAGGAATTTAATCTTGAGTCTAGGCTTTTAAGTTCTGTATACAAACCAATAGAGATTTATAAGAATATATATATATATTCTGAAGCATGCAAATTACATTATTTTTATAAATATGAGGATACAGTCAGAGTGTTAGCACGTTCATGTTATGCATATGTACCTCTGCTGTGTTGTCATCAAAGCTGGTAGATTAGGTTTTACTCTGTGCCTGAGAAAATTCCTTAACAGCGATTCCTGAACACTTGAAATATGCTACTGCTTTTTCAAAACAGCAAGGGAAATGCCTCTTGTCATTAAATTCTCCTGACAATTAACTGCTGGTTTTTGCCCTGAGAAAATACTGTATTCTTTACCAGGCATAAAGCTTGCTAAATAGCTTTCTGCAAACATTTTAAAAGCACATAGGGTCTCAAACGTCTGCAAGTGTGTGGGGTTTTGTCAAACTAAAGAATATAGTTTAAAGCTCCCCTGAAGTGTGCATATATCTCAATCAGTATGCATATAAAACCATAAAGATAAGTTTTTAGAAATGTTTGAAGAGCAGGAGTTAGCTTCTGTTAAATACCTGAAGCTACTGTTCTATTAAAATTCAAATCCCTTTTTAACCTGTCTTTCAGGTATTCAGGTTCTTAATGTTTTTCCCAGTATCTTTCATTGGAGAAAGATATCTCTGCAAGTCTATGCATACACCTTCTTTTTTCCGTAGGATATTTGCTCAAAAAACTATGTTGTGAAAGGCAAATCTATGTAAAGATAGATTTTGGTATTATGATTACTTTAAAAAAATTTTCATCTGCTATTTTGTTCCAGAAGGGTGTTTATTTTATAATTAAGGAAGAAATATTCCGGAAGGGTTTCTTTCAACCTCATCTGTTTTGCAACAGTAGAGCTTCCCTAAATGATTGAAGATTCCTGCTCTACTTGAATAACAAAACTTGGATTGCTTACGAAAAAAGCAGACTGTCAGCCAGACATTAATGCTGCTGAAATTTCACATCACAAACACAGCTCAGCATGTAAGGTAGTTGGTTTGTAAAGAGCCTGAGCAAGCTGCTGCAAATTGTAATTACTAATGTAATAATTACCATAACTAACAGAAATGTGACTTGACTTTGAGCTTTCTGTCCTCATTAAACTTGTTCACCTTCTCTGAAACTCTCCATGCTGCATGCTAGCACGGAGCAGTCGTATCCCCCGACCCAGCATGAGTCAGGGGTGCAGTCGTGATACCAGCCGTGAGAGCAGTCGAGATACAAGCCCTGCTCGGGGCTTCCCTCCACTTGGTGAGTACATGTAGGTGTTGGAGCTTTAAGGGTCAATTTTTTTTTCCTTTTTCCCTTGTGATTGCCCTTTCAAGACACTGCTAGGTGGAATGAGCTCTTTTCTGTCCTCTGGATTCCTGACACTCCCCGTTTCCAACCCCATTTTTTTTCCCCCCTCTGTTTTCTTCTGCATGCTTCAATTCTGGTTTTCAGCATTTCACTGTTAGCAGGGAAGTAGCTTAGTTTCAACTTTAGCAATTTTTAGTTTCATTTGAATCAGCTTGTATGGGGCTGCTGTGCTTCGCTTAATAACACTGATGGAAATCTATGGGAGGGCAAGCCTGGATTTTCTAGGTCACAGTGAAGTAGTTTTGTAGCATCATAGCCTGTTGTTGAGTGACTCTCAATTGTTTATGATTCAGTTTTCTTACAGCTAAGTATAGTTACAGTATATAATTTCTATCCTAAATGCTCCAGTGGAGATAGCAGCTCTCTTTTTGTAGAGGTTTTACAGGACAGTCAATCATCAATTAAGTTGCATATGCTGTTTTGTAGGCAACTTTGTCAGGCAGCCTAAAACCATGGAAAGACTGAGATTTTAAAGGAGCATCATTAAAGTGCAGCTTAAGTGTACAGTACAAATAGAAAATCTCATTACACTTACCATATGCAGAAGTTTTTCTGCACAATGCTGAATACAGCAAGATAGTTAATGTTTCTGATCAAATACCATATCATATATTCAACCAAATACATTATTTGTTGTATCAAAACTTGTCATCTCAGACATGAAATACAGTTGATCTCCAGGCCCTTTTCATTTATGTAGTAGTTTAATGAAGAATGCTGTTACAGGATCTCTTTTGCACGTAGTGACAAAATACAGTTATATGATGTAGTGTGTAAATGGAACGTAGCATTAATTAATATTGGAGAAACTTTTGGGTTCAAAGACTACATTATATTGAGCTATAAAATAATCTGTTTACATTAATATCTCAACTTTTGGTGAAAAGTGGAAGGAGTTCACCCTCACATTCATAACTTGGTTCATAGCTCTTTAAGATAAATAGATTAACTTTTTATTGATTAAATGAAGCTGATTTCATACCAGAGCTAGAAAAAGACAGTAGATCCACAACTGTATCTTATTTTTATGGTTAACCTGCCTAGCTTCAATTTTGGATGAAGCTTTTTTCCTCCAGCCAGAGTATATAAGCAGGCTGGATTTCAGTGTTAACTCATCAGTGTTTTATGTCACTGTGCTGTGTTTTGTTTATTTTATTGAAAATACAGTAGTTGAAGTCTTGAGCCCTTATTCTGAAAAGCAAATGCAGTGTATTAGAACCATGGATGCTGTGAGCTTTGTAGACTCCCACCAGTGCTGAGTACAACTCTTACACTGACTGTAAAATCTTAGTTGCAGATGTGTTTTAACAAACTGTGAGGAGAATGTCTTCTCATTTTAGTTCATGATATTTATTTACCTGAAGAGTAATGCATTTCTAGAAATACATTATTATTAGGTCATAAAGGTTATGTGGGGAGGAAATATCAATGTAACAACAGTAACCCAATGTAGTTGTTATCCTATTACCTTTTTCTTGTGTTTTCATTGAAATACTTTAAGCTCAAATACATTCATGAACTTGTTAATTATGTAGTGTGTAATTCATATCAAAGAAATTTATATATGTCAATTTAAGCCAAAACAATGTGGTTCTCTTACAGTATTTTTAGAACCCAGTTAATCTTGCAATAGTGCAAAGGTAATTTAATCCTGCTGTGCATGGGCTGGTTTTGCTTATAAAGATTAATTTGTATATTTGTGAATTGTACTCAGAGTAGCTGTATGTCAATGACAAGGTTCTTGCATTTAAGGGTATTATGGTCAGAGTCAGCACTGACATCCTTACCTTGTAAATGTTGTTTTGCAGCTTGTTTTGGGGCTGCTGTGCAGGTATGCATGTCTGTGTATCAAGAGTCCTGCTTCCTAAGTTAGTAAAAACACTCAAGAGGGAGTCTATACTCAGCCTCTTTGCAGAGATGTGGGGTTTTTTTTATTTTTTAGTTATTCTTTTTTCTCCCTGGGCCTTGGTCTTGCCCAGTGGTGTCCACAGGGGCACAGTCGATGGCTTGGGAGAAAGCAGTTGTGACCCACGAACCTTAATCGTGAGATTCAGTCCATAATCCTGCACTGATCATGCAAATCTTTCATGAGTTTACTTACGATGTCAGTGGGATTGTTCTCTTGAATAAGTGCATGTGTTCTCCATGGTCAAAGATCACATTGCATATTCTGTATAGCTTTTACTGAAGTTCTCCAAGTTAAAAAGACCACAAAATTTTATTTTTCTCACTTTGCTGATTTATAGTTCATTATATTAGTATTTGTGTTTATGAATGCTTTGCCTTAAACAGAAGACTTTCTGCTGCACACTTATGTGCATAATTGACAAAGCCTATTTGTATTGTAAGGTGATTCTGCTTTATTTTTTCAGTTTCTTGACAGTACTAGTTATGATGCTAAAGCAACAAGGCCTTCAGTGAGTCTGTGGTGATGAATTGCTTAAATGAACAGTCGGTTTCTTGGGTCAGTTGCTTTGAGCTGGTGAGCATGTCATTGCTAGACATAGGGAAAACTTCTTTAGAAAAACAAAATTTCTGTAATTTGGAAATGACTGGACCCATTTTTCATTTACTTTTGTAAAGAACTCACTCGTATGCTGAATCCAAGAACTGAAAACCTCTCCAAAGGCATTTTGTGATTGATGTGCTGCTAACAACTGGGAATTGGGAGCTATATTTGGCTTAGGCTCCTCTGCTACTGTGTGTGCTCCGTTGCTTTTAACAATTTGTATACATGTGTCCTTCTAGATAGGTGTGTGATGTGCATATTCTCGTTAGCTGTGCATGTACATACTGAGGTTCAAGAAACATGTATGCAAAATTTGTTAAAAGCAAGAGACCTTTGGAAGTAGCAACACCTGTAATATGTGTGTACGTGTGTTTACTTGGAAAAGAAACCAACCCGAGGACCTCTGCAGTGGTTGGTGACCTCCCTGTATGACTCTTTCTACTTATGTGGTTACGCATTCTCTTTGTTAACATTGGTTTTATTATACATAGGCTAGAATGTTGTGGAAAAATACCTGCAAGCACAATCCGTAACCATTCCTCATGGCTTCACTTTGGGGTTTAGATCAGACACATCTAAACCCTTCTCTGTAGTTACGTGCTCCACGTTCTCGTGACGGCTGCCTGCCAGACCTGCGGGTCTGGAACGTGGCTGATGTGCATCAGGGTGTTTTTGCTGAGCTGCACCCGGTGTGGGACTGCTCCAAATGAGTTTTGTCATGCATCGTGTTTATGCTCACGAGGGGAAGGGGGAAGCTACAGGTGGAGGCGTCGCTGTGGGGCTTGCACTGTACCTGTTAACGCATCCTCATACAACGCCATTCCCTGTCACTATGAAACACCCTTGCCGGTAGCGGTCACACGCATCCCCTTTGGATTGTGGCATTTTCTGTCTCAGGTTCAGTGTGTGTTAATCCTGTGGGTGTTGCCATTCCTTCTACTTGCAGCTTCTCGACGTCATTCCAGGTCCACTAGTGCTCTCTCCACTGCTGATTCTGTTGGGCAGTCAGGTGAACAAGCGCTAACTGCATGAATCCGCTTCTTACACGTAGTCTTGTTTTACACCATCTTAACATTTGCCATCGTGTGCATCAGCCAGCACTCGGCATGTGCTTCTCACCGCTGCGGGGCTTTCTGTTCTGGTTTTGTTCAACGTGGCTTTTTGTTTTGAGTTTCATTTATTGGATGTTTTTAATTTTATGTATTTTAGGAACATTGTGAACAGTGTTTAAACAAAGGGTGATCCAGGGCTTTCTCAATTCTCCTGTAAATTGGATCAGTTGTGCAGCATGGGCTAAATCCTGACTGATGCAGAGTACTTGCAAATTCTGTTTCCTCTTTAGCAATGTAGCACTTTCCAGTGCCTAGGAGTCCCAATGGGTTTCATCCCATTTATTACTAAATATTTTGGACTCCTGTCTCTTTTAATGAAAGTTCTTTGTGGGATCCCCTCTAAAATACACAAGAGCAGCAAAAATTAAGCACCTGATGAGCTTTCAAGATGAACTTTGGAGCATAACACATGCTGATCCATCGTTCATGTTATTCTGAAGGCCTTGTCCAAAGTACATGGAAGTTTCTGAAAAAAAAAAAAAAAAACAACATCCCTTAATTTCACTGGGCTTTGCATGAGGTGACTGAGGGTTACATGTAATGAGAATGCAGATTCCAGTTGCTTCTGTCCCACCACTGTACTGGATTTGCAGTTATAGAGAACCCATAATTCCTTTTGAAATAAGGATGTTTTACTGGGAATCTTAAAAAGAATTGAATGAGGGCTGTTAGCTTTGGGACAACAGAGACTTAATTGTGGGGACAAAGATAATGTAGAAGATGAGGGCTTCAGTGTTTCCTTGGAGGCTAAAATTGTGCAAGGAATTTACTGAAAATTATTTAGTTAACACCCTTCAAATAGGGAGTGAGAAATACTCTGTTTCTCATGAGTCTACTTAAATGGCTACTACTTAGCTAAAACACAAAACATTTCTCGACAGAAATTATGCAAGCTGATTTGACTGGTATTTTTCAAATAACGATTTGAATTTGTATTTAACCAAAATAATTAAAAATACCTAAAATAGCTCAGTTGTAATACAGATTTAAGCTTTGTTTGCTTTTGGCTTCCTGAGATAGTCACTTCATGTGTGGCTCCTGTGGTTTGGTACAAAGCATAATCAAATTTTGTATGGTTACCTGTGTACTACAGAAGGCCAAAATCTTCTGAAAAATGGCAAAATAGGATTAATAATGGTGTTTGCAAATTTTCACCAAGTTTGTAGCAAGTATAATGAATCTAGCCAGGGAGACAAGGGAATGTGGCCAGAGCATAATCCACAGATTTCTTGCCCAGTAAGATTGGGCTTGGCTGTACTGGTTATTCCTGGAGCCAGATGTGTTCCCAGCCCCACATCAGAGGTACATTGAGGTCTCTCCTATGGTCTTATTTCTGCACCTAAGTATGGCAGCAGTGTCTTGGGGAGAAGCCTAGACTAACCTGGGTGTTGTGAATTTAAAAATCACTGGACAAAGTGGTTTAGAAGATTCCTGATAGCCATTGAGATAGAAGCCAGCATGCCACACTGTACTTAATGTGTTGAAAAAGCTCAGTTTTGTTTCTTTATGCTGGGCATTTAAACTGATCTACAATTGAATTACTTTGTCATTTTGTTCTTCATTAAAAAAAAAAACCCAAAACAACTATCTTCCCTTTTTTAATGTTCTAAATTTATTTGAAAACAAATGACAGTGGTATTTTTCATGCTATGTAGTTTCAAAAGTTAAAGCCAAATTCTCATCTCAGTAACACTTGAGTAATGTAATTGAGTTGGATTTAAATATAAAACCAAGACCAGAATTTACCGCGACATTTACAGCCCTTGTACTGTACCAGATCTCATTTACACTTAGGAAAATGCTTGTCTTCTGTACAGCTTTATAGTGTATATATTTCTGTAGTGGTGACTTTAGTTTCAATCAGACCTAATGCATTATCACCTCTGTGCTTCTGTTAAGGGTGCACAGATTTTTCCATTTTAGGAATAAAGCACTATTCCATCTTCATATTTGAAGTGATTCTTCAACCCAAGTGCATTAAAAAAGGGGATAGTAATAACACATACAACTTTTATTTCTTTGTGAAATGTCATGATTTGATTACTTTTTGGCAGTAGTTCTAAGAAGTTTGTTTAATTTTTTTTTCCTTTGTAATGTGTTTTGTAGAAAATGTGCTTTTGTTGTAAATCAGAAATGTCTTGTCTGGGTATGTAACTCTAAGAAACAGTAAATTTTGACAGATATCACTTCTGTTTGAAATAAATATTAGTCTGCAGGGGTTTTTTTCTTTTCAAAATACTTCAGATTTAAAAAATCTTCCCTGTTTCCCCACAGTAGTTTAATCTCGAATAAAGCTTTGTAATTAGGACAGTAGAACTGGCCGACTTCAATCTCTGATTTAAATTATGCATGTCAGTGTGAGCTAATCCCTAAAAGATTTTTCAGTGCAGTAGGTTCATAAAGAAGAAAGCAATGAAATTTTGTGATATGCAGTATTTTCCCCAAAAACACATTAAGCTGCTGAATACCATGTTTGGCCTCAGTTTTGAGCAAATCTGTGATACAGTTCAGCAGTATTTTTCCACTGTTAAATTAAAATTAAAAGACCTGTGTGACTTGACCTCTTTCTCCTGCTGCTTGATGTGGATCAGCTGAAGGTCTCTTAGATGGGTTCATGCAGCTTGATCCATGCTCCACTGAATTTGCTGGCAAAACTCCTGTTGGCATGTGTGGGTACAGGGACAGAGGTGTAACCATATGTTCCAGGAGGGATATTCTAAGTCCTTCATGAGCAAACACAAGCCCACAATGAAAGAAAAACTTGGAATGTCATACCCAATCTTTCTGCTTGTGGACCAGAGCCAGGATCCCAGTATCTGGTGTCTGATCTGCCCCCCTCTGGAGGGAGGGCTGCAAGAACCTGGCCTATGATACTTAAGTTACTGATTCTGTCATATCTCTGCTAGTAGACCTTTCTGCATTTGGCTTTGCTAAAGAAACTAATTTCAGTAACTTTTTTGGTAGACTGGGCAAATGATAAAGTAAACTAATTGATGTTAGGAGTGTAAGTGGCATTTTAGACTCAATGCCATTGCTTTGGATGCTACTGAGAGCTTTGCCATCAAATTCAAAGGGAAAAAATTGATATTGTCTATTCAAAACCAGTTTTGATATAGAGCTCTGGAATTTAAACTGCTTCTCAAGAGCAGTACTAAACAGAAATTGGAGTCACTTCACAAGTGAGTTATAAACTTTATTTTTATACTGTAAAGGTGTAGGAATATATTTCACTGGTTAATCAAGCCTTGAGACATAAAATAGGCTAATCTGGTGCTGCTAGTCTCACATCCCTGCCTGAGAGAAAAGGCTGCAGGACAGATGAGTGCTCGGGTACTTACATGTTCTGACACTGGGCATGGTGCTGTCTCTCTGAAGTTAATGAGAGGCTTTCTCTTGATTTCTCAGACTGCCAGATTGGGATGGGCATGTCTGTCTCTGATATTAAAATAAAATTTTCAGACAACTGAGTAAAAAGAAAATAGATACCCTGATTCCCAGCTTAAAATAAATAAATGCAAAGTTGCCCTAAGGATCCAAAATTGCCTCTTAACGCCCAACAAACAGTAGTTTATTTCTCAGCCTTATGGCAGACTCTCTGGAGCTCTGGGTAAAAGGGTGTTTAATGGAAAAGCACTGTAAGTTCCCAGAGTCCGTGGGGAGAACTGCTCGGGCACCTGATCAGGATTCCTAATGAATGTGAATTCATTTAACAATCCCTTTCACTGTTGTCTTTTGTGCAGACCGGTTTGGACTCGGACAGCCAGGCAGGATGCCTGCTTCCGTGAATGCCATGCGAGTCCTGAGCACCAGCACAGATCTGGAGGCTGCGGTGGCCGATGCACTGGTAAGAGGAAAAATACAAAATGCTTCCAACACCGGAAAGTGGCTTAAAGTTACCTGTACGTATGTTCTCCTCTTTCTAAATAGCTTTGTTCTGATGGTACCGGTGGCTGATGCTGTAGAGTTAGCTTCTGCTGTTTTCACCTTGGGTATACTGGCAGCAGTATGTTTTTCCTGATTCATGTCAGTTCTCTGCAGCTGTTGTCAGACAGACTGCCGTGGCTTGGTGCTACAGCTGCAGGGTGGGTTGAATCAGCTGTTTGCCTTTCACTTGGCTGGCAGAGGATGTGCACAGCACTGTGACGGTGCTCGGCACTCACAGGGTTGGAGATTTCCATCAGTCCTATTACCTGCATGAAGGTTTTGTCAGAAAAACGGTGTTCTGTGTTAGTGTCAATTTCTGATCAGGTTTCAGCAAGAAATGAGAACTTCACAAGTTTCTGCCCTGTGTTATTTGCACCTGGGTAGTTACTCAGAGAGCTCATAACTTGGCTTGCATGGAATCTGTGCAATCTCATGCACTTAAGTTGTAAGTTGAAGTGTATTTGTCTAGTTTGTTGCTAATACTTTCATTCACTGCTTTTCCTAGTAAATTTTATGTCACTTTAAAAAAATGTTATTGTCCTGTATAATCTTATTGTACTATGGTGTCTCTTGGCTAGAACCCAGAAAGTGTCTTCTGCTCTTCAGAACACACATATTAAGCCTTTGTATGTACCTCAAATATTTGGGGGAGAGAGGATGTGTAGAGGCAGGAGAAATTATTTTAGCGTGTTAGCTGGGTACCCATGGGTCTTCTCCAGCTCTAGACCTGAACGAGGGAAGGATTTCCTGATGTATCTTGAGACAGATCTCTCAGAATCTGTCTCAGGTGCATTTTAAGGAGGATGCACTATGTCACCAGTGTTTGTGGTAGATGACCTTTCTCCATTTCATAGCTCACTTTCCCCAAGGATGGCTAATATTTTCCTTTTTATGTCTGATTATCACCCAGCTCATGGCACTTATTGGAGTACTTCTGGAAAAATTGCCCCTTTTACAAAATTTACCTTTCAAAACAAAGAGAGTATTTGTGAACAAAGAAAGGAAGAGCAGTATATAATGGATGCCACTATTGCATTTAGTGGGCTGAATCACTAGTGAGCATTTTTATTACCAAATGTAACAGCTTGTGAGCCAATTTCTGCTCTCAGCACCTCAAATTTGCTACCAGAGCAGTTCAGGACATAATTACAGACAATGGTTTGCCTGTGTAAATGAAATCAGGCTTCATCCCTGCATGTGAGCAGCTGCTAAATGCAGGTTTCTTAAGGGAGGAGAGTGTCACAGTGTTTCAATTGACTGCTGAGCCCTAAGATTTCTTTGGGTGTGACTTAATCTTCAGCTAGATTTACGCAGTGCTCTTTTAAATATTCTGTCTTTGAAGTTAAATAACACTAAATTGAAATGTTAAAATTTTGAAGGATTGAACACTTAAAAGGGAAATACTTAAGCCTAGCTGCAAACTAGCTGGTGCTGCTGACTTGGTTGATCAATCTGACTTTGTACGGCTTCAGGAGATGCAACGCAGTCTTGTTGGTCCCTTCTTTCCCATCACCCCAGTTTTCTCTTTCTTCATTGCCTTCTGACAACAGGCAATTTGCAGGCTGCTTTTGGGAGAGTGTTGTGATGCCAGCTTTTACCCAGTAGCCTTGTTTTCAGAGAGTTGTCTTTTCCATGTAGTAAGAAAAAAGAACTTCTCCAAAGAGGGTTTCAGCCAAATTCTCAATTGAAACAAAACATGGTGGGTCATTCTGTGACCTCTACTCCCTCTGTACAATTCCAGTTGCATCCACTTCTTCTGTTTGAGCTGGACTTGGCCTAAACCCACGGTGTCTATACTGGGAATCAGTGCTCGGATCTGTCAGAAGAGCTCAAAGGGTGATGGAAACTTTGCTGTTAAGTAAGGCCTTTAAGCCAGTGGTGCCAACCAGGGGGTCTTAAAAGAAGCTAATCTTCAAAACAGTGTGGTGTAAGAACTGTGGGTTGAAAGAGAACTTGGCAAGTGAAGTTGATTAAATGTGCTGTACTGTAGATAGCGGCTTCCTCGTATCAGAATTTCTTTGCAATACTCTAAAATGAAACGCTGCTAGTAATATGTGGGGAAAGAAATCATTACCAAAATCTCTGGTACCTTTCATTGCAGATTTCTGAAAAGTAAACAAAGAGGTGCTGAATATAGATCTGTTCCTAAAAAAGTTTTCAACTGATATCCTCACTTCCAAGCTTCCTAAGGGAAATCATGGGCAGTATGAGTAGTGCAGCAGTTAGGAGATAAAGTCAGGCATTATTATACCCACTTTTATTTTGCAAAAACTGTATTTTTTTTTTAATTTGCTAAGACACATTTGCTATACGTTTTTGTTGCAAAAACAAACCCTACATAAGCTTCTGACATAATTCTCTATGCTTTTTCCCACCCTTCAATATTTTCCTGCCTACAGCTGTTAGGAGACTCCAGGAGCAAGGTACTAGTGCTTTCTTGACTTTTTATTTCTACTTTCCAACTCTCCCCACCCTGTTGCTAACGCCCATGATACTGCACGTGAGTTAATTTCTATGCTTCAATCCTCCAGTCCTAGTGGAAGCAAAACTCTGCTGGCTTCACAAGTCCAAGACCTGCAGGACTGGATACTGGAAGGAATTCTATAGAAAACACTTCAGAATATAGATGATCTTTTTTTGATGCATTATCTTGTCAACCCTGTTCGGTTAAGGTTTATTTAAGAGTTTGTTTTGCTGCCATAATTATGCTACTATTCTTTCTGTAAGGATCAAGGCTGTCAAAGATGTACCTAAGGGAATTAGGTCCTCTAATGCCATGCTATGGAAATGACTCCCTTAGTAGCCTCTGGAAAGAATCCTAGCCCAAACTAAAAGTGAAATTGCCATCTCCTATACCCAGTGCATTTCTAGAGTCACTTCAGTACCAATATTAAAGTGACTGGGCATGCCAGCACAGATTCTTTCAGCTATTTCTTCCTTATCTTTGTTTTTTTTTTTTTTAAAGTAGAGGTTGTATCATCATAGAATCTGTAACAATGGAACTGACCATTATTGCCAATAGAACATTTCTTGTATTTAATTTAATTTAATTTAATTAGCAGTAACTTAATTCTCCTGGGCATGAATATCTTGCTTTCATGCTGGGCAAGGCAGGCCCTCTTCCCCTTAGTCACTCAGTCTCATTGAAATCAGTGAGGTCTGTCTTGCTCTACTGTGAGAGGTAAGCAGGCAGTGCATGGTGACATCTTTAAAACACTTCAGTCACTGTAACAGTAGCACTAATCTTCCTTTTAGTGATTGCAAATAGAATGTTTTTCTGTTGGCATCGATGTAACTATATATAACTTGGTAAGTCCGAGTTTCCCCTTTTCCAGAAAAAGCCAGTGAGAAGAAGATACGAGCCCTATGGGATGTACTCGGATGACGATGCCAACAGTGATGCATCCAGCGCTTGCTCGGAGCGCTCCTATGGCTCCAGGAACGGGGGCATTCCACACTACCTGCGGCAGACTGAAGATGTGGCTGAGGTTCTGAACCACTGCGCCAGCTCCAACTGGTCTGAAAGGAAAGAAGGGCTCATAGGTCTTCAGAATTTACTGAAAAGCCAACGGACACTGAGGTGACTTCATAGGTTTCTGGTGTCAGTAATTCATGAGGGGTGGTTACAGCCAGAAGCCAGTATTATTTAACTGCCTTATGGAGACAGGTAGTGTCTTCATGGCTGTGAAGGCTTTGTCTCCACAATGTGGGATTGCAGTTAACTTTTGGAAAGGTTTCTGCTGTGTCGTCAGGGTAATTTGTGGCAGTAATGTAGAAAGGGCTCAGGTAAGCATGCTGTCTTCTCTTAGCCTTCATCCATCTCATGAAGACCTCCAATGGTAGGTGCTTGTTGCAGCACAGTGAGATTTCCCACAGTGGTGCTATTGTAAACATGCTCAAGGGGTGGTGCCATTTTTACATTAGTCTGTTTGAACCTTCAATATTTTTTTCCCATGGCAATTTAGTTGATGAAGCAAACATTGTACTTACTCTAAAATGACTTGGGGTGTGGGTTTCAAAGCTGAGATCAGACGATGCTGGCATTGGCTGTACTTTGATTCTTTATGAAGGCTGTGTTAGGTGCAATTATATATCTTGTTTAGAACTCTTGAAAAATTTTATATCAGAAACCTGTGTCCTATAAATGGTGTAGTGTATAATGTAGAGGGAAGTTTCTTAGGGCAGTGAAACTTTGCATGTGGTAGGAGAGGAAGACCTTTTTCCCTTATAGGGAACCGTAAAACCCCTTCAAACACCTTTGGCACATCACACATTAAAAGAGATCTTAGAATTATCCAGTAGATCCCAGAATTATCCAATAGTCATGTGGAAATTCCCTGTGGCCACAGGTCATGTTAACTAGACAACTGGCTCGGACATTTCACCCTTAGTTTATGGAGAAAAATGTTTGAAACAAGGTGTTTATCTCTTGGCTCCTTTGAAGATAACATTCACAAATAGCTGTGACAATTTTATTTTCCTGTTATGAATAGTATGTATTTAAATTATAGCCAAGTTTGTAAGTGTTTGTTGCATGGTTTAGAGCCTCCCTGCTTGGGTTTGTGCAATTGTTTCCGTTTTAAAAGGGCTTCACACTGGCTGAAAATGTTGGATGGTTCATGCTAACAGTCTGAATGAAAATGTACTGAGAGCAGGCCTGAAACAGTTGCTTTCTTGCCATCATAAAAATATTCTAGCACTTCACATGATGTGATACAGGCCTTAAATGGGAAGTGCTCCAGGTTTTTAAAATGGGTAGTTAGAGTCTCTAGATCAGAGATGCTTTTTGATGTAGTCTATTTCTGAGTCTCTTAAAAGACACTTCCACCATGTGTGCTGTCTTTTTTCTTTCTCTTTAACGAACTGTCTGGAAAAACTGTGGCACCTCATTACTTGTATGAAAAACTTAGGTGAGATTTTGATTTTGCCACAAAAGTGTGTGAGGATTATAAACAAGGTTTGGAGTGCTGCTGGGGATAGTTGCAAGGGAGGAAGTGCTGAGAAGTTTTGGTGATGGGCTGTTTATCCAGGTCAGTAGCTCATAGCAAAAATGCTGGTGGAATTAAACTCTTGATTTCAATCCTGCTGGTTGTAGTGCTTGAACTCTGCTGTCACCAGTCCCTCAAACTAGCAAGTTGTCTTAGCTTTGATCCTGAATAATTCTTAAACCTGTCCCAGAAACTACACCTCTGCACAGTTATTTTTTTAATTTGATACTGGGTTTAGTTCTCTATATTTCATTTTGGTTTTCTTTTGATCTGCTTCCTCCTTGGTTCAGAGTTGATTTGGTGCCTGTTCTGATGATTAGATTTTATCATCCTGTTTGTTCCCACGGCATCTTAAGAACATCATCAAGGTCATCAGTCCAAGGGGCAAGTCTTGTCTTCTAATTAAACCTGATACCTTCTGTTGTGGTATAACACATTAATAAAAGGCAGTGATGTGGCTAGGTTTTCTTTAGTATTCCGAACTGAAAGATGGCTGATCCTGTATTAGCTGGGATTTGCATATCCAGAGATGTGCATGCAAAGTGGAGTGGCACTTACCCATCCTCTTTGTTTCCTACAGCTTCATGTGGCCCTACTTTTTTAAGGGCTCTTCCCATAAGGTCTTCTAAATAAAACAAGGCAAATGAGTCCCTTAAGGAAATGTTCTTCTACTGCCTGTTGCAGTTTAGTACTTGCATTGTTACCTTAGGTCTGAGAGCTTTTAGAAACAGACATGCTTATACTTGCTGACTTTATATAACCTTTGTCCAGAAAGAAAATTCATTAGCGCAATAAATAGGGTTTCATTCAGAGAGCTGCAATCTACATGATATCAGGAGAGTATTGTAGTCATTTTGAGCCTGTGCAGCCTCTCCCTGAATTAAGCTGGCAGTTTTCTGTGATGTTTTTACAAAGACTTTTCCCTTCCTACCAGACTCTTAAACCCATTGGTTTTGTGCCCTTTTAAAATTTAATCAGCCTTTCATGCATAGATTTATTGGGAAAAAAAAAAAAGTCCTGTGTTACTTAGAAGCAATAAAACATAAAATATCTGTAGACTACTGCCATATTCTGGCCTGTTTGAAGATTATCTTTAGAAAGAGAGAAGCTGGTGGATTGTAGAATTAGTGCTGGTCTGGAGATACATTACCTATAGTCAAAATCTTCAGTAACTCTTCTCTGAGCAGTCAGTACTCATTTCACTAGTTGCTCTGGTTTCATTGTAATTGTGAAAAATGCATAGTTGCATCTGTAGTATGCAGGAAATGTAACTTGACTGCCTTGCTCTGTTTTTGTTTGCACCATAAACAAGAAGAGCTTTTGTATTTTTTGCCAGTTTGCCTTGCAGGAAAGCTAAGACTTTTATTTTCAATACATTGCAGATAAGAACTTTGGCACCAAATGGTTCTGCATTTGACTCTAACTCAGTATCTCATGCATCATTCTTTTTTCCCCACTGCCATAAAAAGAGCACTACTGAGCACCTAATAATCTTTTGCTAATAGGAACTTAGATTGTTCCCTGATGTAATTATCTTCTGATTTCAGAGATTGCCATTTGTTAATCTGTCTTCCATTTCTATATATTTGTCTCCTCAATGTGCCTTCTGTCAGACTTTGGAGTCAGTTCTGATCTGTTAATAGTCTGTGATTGTAGACTGATACTACTGAAGCAACTGGGAATTTAAACCAAAATATTTAATTAGTATATAACCAGAAACTTCTGATTTTACTTGAAAATTTGAAATCCTTGACACAAAGGAGACTTGAAAAATCTATTCTTAAACTGAAAAAGATGCATAATTCAGTGATTCAGTGACCTTGACCCAGGCAGAAACTTAGTGCCTCCCAAACATGCACATTTTCAAGTTGTCTTCTGTGGTACAGAATATAGAAGAAAATAAAAGCAGCAGGAAATACAAGTGTCTGGCTTAAGATTTAAAAAAATAAATGTTTATTAGATTCTTAATGTAAAACTGGTGATCCCAGCAGTTAAACTGGAGTGCCAGTAAAGGCTTTGCCTAGATATACAAAGTGTTCAGAAGTGTGACTGAAGTAACATTTAAATAAAGAAGGTTAGCTCTTTCAGCTGTTAATATTTATTAGCTGCTTTTTTTTCTTGCTGCAGTGAAAACTTTGGCATTAATGTCGTGTTTTATTTATGTATTTTAGCCGAGTCGAGTTAAAAAGGCTGTGTGAAATATTTACTCGCATGTTTGCTGACCCTCACAGCAAGGTAAGATCACAAAAGCCTTGGCTCACTCTCCTACATTACCATGTGTACACATTTGACCCTGTTCCAAGATGAGTGGTTTGTATTTCTACCCCTGCCATCTGCCAGGGAAAACTGGCATTTATAAATCTCCCTGGCTTTCATTTGTTCTACAAGGAGGGGATGTGTTTCGGTCTCTCTTATGTTGGTAGGAACTGGTTACTCCATGCTTCCTGAGGAGCAGCCTAATGCCTTTCAGAGGTTACCTCCTGGAGTGAAAAGTTCAGTTTGATTTGCACTTCTCTGGGGTGTATTTTTGGTGATACACAGGGAAGAGTGGTCCATGATGGGTCATGAGCATCCCAGCCACTGGGGTTTGTGTGTTGTATACACCTGGGACCAGATGTCTTGCCAAGATACTATTCTGAATCTCATAATTATGATCTTAAATATAGCTACTTTGCCTTCTTTATAACACTGACCTTTGAAGTTAAAGGCTGTGGCATGAATTTACAGACATTTCTTAAGGAGAAGTGGGCCACAGAATGGGGAGGTAGGGCTCATAGGCATGTTCAGAACTAGTGGCTTTCTATTAACAGCTAAGGGGCAGCAGGGAGAAAGGAATAGGGAATTTCATGCCCTTTTCTGAGTTTTGCTAGTTCAGGAAAACCAGTTTAAAAGATTTGCAGTTGGGTTAAATGCAGGTTGAGAAAGAATAAGTTGTATAAATCTTTGTACTTCAAGACCTCTTGGTAAAACAGTTTTAATAAATGGTTGTCAGGTGGAAATTCCATGGGCAGGCAGAGTAGCCTGTCACAGGTCTTGCTCAAAATGTGCATTTTTGGCCTTAATTATACTGTAGACCAGCTGTCCTGTAGGTCTCACCAAACGTGTAGTACCTACCTGTAAGTTCTTAATGTTTTGGTTCCCCAAGGTATGTGTAGTGGAAAGGATGGAGGTGTAATTATTTGCTTGCAAAATATCTCCAATTTTTTGAGTAAGGTGGGAGTTTATTGCACACTGGGCTCAAATATGTCCTTTGTGGCAGCAGTGATCTGTCATCTGCACTGCTTTTATAGAATTACTGATACAAACTCATTAGCTGTGGTGTTAAACACATGTAGCTTTGTTCATATAAATGTATATAAACATATGTTACTTTCTTGACTGAGGAGACTGAATCTGATCCAAGGTATACAATGTTTTAAGTAACTCTGCTGAGAAGAGATTGTGTTTTAAGAAAATGTAAACTTTCAATGAATGTGTCTTTTATCTGTTGAGAAACTGCATCCTTGATCACTCTGTGTGCTAACGAGTGGTTTGTTTTGTTGCATGGCCTGCTTTGCCGTGGAATTCACAACAGAGAGTAAGTGTTTCCTACCCCCTTCCTTCATTCGTTACATGTGGTATTTTAATACAACACATTTTAGATGTCTTGTGTGATCTTTTTTTCCAGAGCAATGTAGTCACTAAAATCATTCATTCATGAAACTTTTATAACAAAATCATCCTGAAACTCAGACCGTAAACCCCCCTCCCCTTTGAATATTTTTATTTTAAGAACTGTATTTCTTTTTCTGACACTTGTTTTGTTTATAGGTCTTCAGCATGTTTCTGGAAACCCTGGTTGATTTCATCATCATTCATAAAGATGACTTGCAAGATTGGCTTTTTGTTCTCCTGACCCAGTTGCTGAAGAAAATGGGAGCAGATTTGTTGGGGTCTGTGCAGGCAAAAGTTCAAAAAGCTCTGGATGTCACCAGGTAGAGTACTCAGATGGCAAGTGTTGTGGAGATTTTTTCAGGATTACAGGAGGGCATAAACATTTTAGAAATCCAGCAGTGCTGTGTATTTTGAGGGTTCAACCTTGATGAATATAAGAATAAAGGTGAACAAAGTTATGTCACAGTATTTCAAGTATTGAATTAAAACGGCCTGTCTCTTCTAAATAAGTAACTTCAAAAATAAATGTAAAAATGTATAACTGATTAATGTTAGGGTTTTGTGGGGTGTTTGCTCAGAAATCAGGTTTTTTTGATAGACAGGTACCAAAAAAATTGCAGTATTCAGGATATGAAAGGTACTTTACCACAAAGTTCAGCACCTCTTTCATGTTCAAACACAAATAACAGGATCAGGATAAGATCTTGAATGCTACTGCAGTGCTCACACCAGTTCTGCACTCCATGTCCTTTTCAAAGGATATCCTGCATAGGACACTATTACAATAATGTTCAGCTCGTTCTAGAAATAGGTTAATTAAAAAAGAGAAGAAAAAGTAATAATAATCTAGGAGAAAATAGAATAAAGTAGGAAAAAAGAGGAGAGAGTTCAAAACCAGGTATGAACCCTAAGGACAAGATAAACCAAGCTGCTTCTAGAGATAAGGAAACAAAGCAGAGTCTGAAATGTAAAGGAATGGACTGGTGTGCCAAAAGCTGAAGAAGTATACAGAGAGTAAAGTAACAGTGTGTAAAGATACTGATTTAGCAGTTTTCTCCAGTATTGTGTCAGTAATTAGCTAATCCTTAAGTTTAGAGTTCCTCTTATTGATAGTAAAGTTACCAAGGAGAAAAAAGCATGTTGAAATCTGTTTTGTAAGCTTTAAGGTATTGAGTTAATTTAGCTTATGTTGCATTATGTTTTTGCCTTTGTTTTCTTTGGACAGGGATTCTTTTCCATTTGATCAGCAATTTAACATTTTGATGAGGTTTATTGTAGATCAGACCCAGACACCAAACCTGAAGGTCAGTATCAAAAGCCATTTCACTGGAGCATCAACATGCTTGTCTTAGCTTGTCATGTCAGGCATACCATAAGGCACAGAACTCATGAGAAGGTAATTATTTGCAATATGTGCATGATAGAGAAATTATATTGGCAACTTTGAGACATGCATGTCACAGGAATACTTCTCCCCCACCATGTGACAAATTCTTGCCAATCTGTAGTGGTATCTGTTCCTATGGGAAAAATGCATCTTTGCCAGCTCCTGAGCTTCACAAATCCCTTTTCATTTCTCAGGTGAAAGTTGCTATCCTGAAGTATATTGAGTCCTTGGCAAGACAGATGGATCCAACAGACTTTGTGAACTCCAGTGAGACAAGACTTGCTGTATCTAGAATTATAACTTGGACAACAGAACCAAAGAGCTCAGATGTGAGAAAGGTAAGACAGGACAATGAAGTATTTGCAGTAATTATCACTGTTCAGAAAGGAGAAAAGAAGCAACAAATCTGTCATAAAGGTAATGAGAAGTTCAGTGATTAGACTCTAACTTAAAAAAACCCTGATTTTGCATACCTCACTGTCCAAACAAAACTGTCAATTCAGTCCACACACAGTTCTGAAGCGTGTTTTCATAATTTTTTTCCTTTCATAATTTTTGTGTGCCTTTTAACTATTATTACCATACATAAAGAGATCATAGTTTGAAAATGTGCTTTTTCTTGAGCATTCTGGAAATATCTCTAGGTCTGTTTGTTGTTTAGGTGAAGGGTTTGTGCTTTGTAGACTGAAAGCTAGCAAAATTCAGTGTTATAATGTTGTTAAAAGAAAGTAAACAAATCAGTAAGCTGCCAGGGGCTCTCAACCCTTCTCTTTTAAGTGCTGTGTGTTTATCTCTGCCTGGAAAAACTGACACAATTAGGTCAGGCCTGGGTAATAGTTACCTTGTTCTTTATCTTGCTCTAGATGCAAGTTTCAGGCAAGCTAAAATAGGACAGTTAGTGATATTCATCTCTGCCAAGAGACAAGCAAGGCTTAGTTTTATGTAGCTGGCATCTGTAACACAATTTAAAGTTACCTTCTATTTCCAGTAGGAGTTAAAGGCTTTGAGATGTACTTGGATTTAAAAAAAACCCAACCAAATTTTAATAATTCCAGAATGTAAAAATTCTATGAGAACTTAACACTATATGCACATAAAATGTTGACTTAATACTAGAATAACATACCATTTTATAACTTCGGAAATACTAAAATTACTTTTATTTGATTCTGATAAAAAGATTGCTGGGTATCAAATATGCTGCCACACACATGTGCAGCATTACCCAGCAGCTTGAAGGAAGGCTTCAAAGAAGCTGTTTGGGTGTGTGCTGTTTGCTTGCTCGCATACAGATGATTGGTTCTGGGGCAAAAAGGAACATCCTGTTTTCTGAAGACTTTCTACAGGGATTATTGACAGCACTGTAACTGAAACTTGCTTCTGTGAGATAGTCTGCCTCAGGAATAAAGGGGTACTTTAAATTCTGGACTTGGATCTGGAATATGGATTTGCATTTTAATGTTTCTGTGTCCAAAGTCAGAAAGAATTGATCAGGCAAAGCAGCTGCTTCTGTGTTACAGTTCAGGTGGATCTCAAGCAGTTTACTCTGCTGCTGGGCTGTGAGGGGAAGTTCTGATTATTTTAAGTAGAAATATGCATTGAAAAGCAAAATCTCTGCACATTGCTCAGCAGGAGAAACATTCCACCATTAGAGGTCATCATTGCTGCGTGCAAAGGGAGCAGAGCAAAGTATGCTGCAGCTGAAAAATTGGACGTTTGCTGTTCCGTGTGGGCTGTGGGGAGCAGGTGCTCACTGTGGTGTCCGTCCTTCTGTCTGTTCCAATGGCTTGCACTGCTCTGGCAAAAACTTCCAGCAAGCTCTGCCTGGGCAGTACTTGGGCAAGTGCCTTGGGGCTGACAAGAGATTACTGAATCAAAATGTCTTTTTATTAAACCTGCATGTGACTTGGATTTGCCTTCACTGCCTGTAGTTTTCAAATAAATTATTACACAGTTCAGCTAAGTTAGGCTACTAAAAACGAATGCACAGGTGATCTTTATTTCATCATACCGTTGCTGTACTCTGATTTTATTAAGAACATAGTACAAACCAGAGGCTTTAGAAGAAACAGTGCAGCAAAGGATTTATAAGCAATCATTGGCTATTATCTCTGTCAGGACTGTAGTTAACAGACTAATAAATTCATTATGCAATAGTGAATTGGATTATCAAGAGCCAATCCAGGCAGGTGAAATGTTCTGAAGAACACAATTGAGTATTGCTGTGCTTTTTTTGAGAATATAACTTGGGAAAAAAAAAAGCAGTACCTTTTGAATATCAAGATGATTCATTTAAGCATCAGAAGATTCCACCCTTGTGGAATGTACTATGGCGGCCTTCAAGATCTGAGGTTTTCTAAATGCAAAGCAGACCATGCTTTGTAAACACTGTGACAACCTGAAAATGGAGATGGCAGTGGAGATTACTGGGAAGGAGAAGAATTCAGTTTTGTCTTCAGGTGATTGAAGTACCACAAGAGGCCTGTAAAAAGTGTAAAAATAGGTAGTTTTTCAGTAGAATCTGGGCTTAAGACTACCACTGTAATCAGCTCGCTCCTGCAAGCTGTCAAGAGTGCACATCATTCTTGGTACTGAGGGCTCCTGGGTGGTGTAGTCCAGTCCACAGGTATGACTGTGGCTGACTTGGTGGAACAGTGATGCTGCTGATCAGCTACTCGTGGAGGCGGGGACTCTTTCCCTCAAGAAATGTAGTCCCACAGCCAATATCCTCCTCACCCAAGTCTGAGTTACTGAATTCCACCACAATGCAGGTAGCATCTGTGTGTGGTGGCCATGCTGTTCTGTCTGGGGTTTGAGCAGAGGCAGATAAAGCAAAGTTCCTCACACTGGTGATCTCTCTCAGCAGTGGGGAAGGCATGTGGCTGTTGTGTGCACGTGGTAATTAGTCATGCAGATCTGATCCTGTGATAGCAATCAAGGTGTCTGTTCAAGAAATTGATTATATTTTCAGTCTATACTGAGGTTATCCTTTTGTTAGTGATCATCTGTTCATTACTGCTATTTACTGTGTGATGGTTGTAGAGGTCCCAGCCACATAGTGTTAAGGCACTGTGGAAAAATAGAACAAAAAATGTCATTTAGCCCAAAAACCTTTTCAAACCGAATGCTACAGCTTTATTAATTACTTTATGTTTTCTTGTGACAACACTTAAGTACACTTAATGGGCACACTTAACCAATCTGACATGACTTGGAACTACAGCTCAAGTTTTGTAGCCAGTGAAATCAGAAAAAGTCAAAGGAAATGCTGTTTTGCATAGAACAATTTATGGTCCTGTATGGAATGACACCTGTAGTTAAACATAAGCTCTGTTATCACAAGGAAAATGTGATGTACTATGAAAAACATGCAGTTGATACTAAAGAGTGTGTCATTGACAAAATGTCGTGATTCCCTCTCAGGGCAGAAACCATTTAAACTGCTGATAGTAGCCATGAGCTGTGTACAGTTAAACTTATTGTCAAGCTTTAGGTTTAAAATAAGGTGATCTGCAGTGTGTTATGGGTAAATATTTGTCTTGTTTTAAAGACTGTTAGTACTTGTGGGTGTTTACCCTGCATTCGGCTTAAGGTTTACTTCCTGCAAGCAGTGCTGGAAGAAAGGGGAGGGCATTTGCCCTCCATGCTGAACAAAAGCCACAGGGTAGGAGCAGCTCCTGCAGTGCTGCCTGGAGACCTGGATGGGATGTGTTTCCAGTGTGAGGAGAGCACCTGTTGGTGATGCTTGCACATGCAGCCAGCTCATGGCTTTTTCCCCAAGCAGAGCTTATCAGTGGGCAGGGCACAGATCAGGCTTTCAGATAACTGAGCTGTGATTTCAACTGCAGTAGTATCTAGCCTTGTATGAGGTACTTGACTTTCCTCTGCACTGATTTATTCCCCTCTGTAGCAGGGTGTTAATTCTGACTTTCCTCTGGAAATTGTTTGATTTGATGAAATAATTATACAAAAGCCAGTTAATTGCCACAGAGAAAAGTAACACAATAGCAATGCTAATACTGTGATGACTGGTCTGTGAGGACATTATAAGTCAGTAACTTCACCATTTTATTAGTAATACTGCCAGCAAAGTTGTTGTGTAATCTTTACGTAGGTAAAATGCTTATTGAATTTGGATGACAGGTATGGGCTCTGTGTGGGAAAATACTTTGATCTTGGAAAAGAGCCATCAGTTTGAGAATGGAAATTAGAGTAAGGCTTCTCATTTGACTCTGGCCAAAGCCTACAGAAGCCTCCTGTCCAAGGCTTGTCTGAATGGAAACTTTTATTTAACATAAGTGCCCAGAATTTGTGGGTATGGAATCAGCTGTGAGGGCACACAGGATCTTAATGTTTAGGAGGACCTTGTACTGAGGCTGAAGGGGAATGAGGCCGCCTGAGGTGAAGGCCAGTGACAATTCTTACCATCTTGTCAATCAGCCTAGGTCTGGTCTTAATGATAAATAACAAGATCTGTATTGCCTGATTGGTATTTGAAGTACTAATCTTGGAGCAGAAGAACTTTTTTCCTTTTTTTCAAGTATCCTGACTGGCTTCTCTATTGATGAGACATTCCTACAGTGGTTTTATTTTACAAGCCTGAAGGCATTTTTACATGTTATGGGCAGCCTTATGTCACATGTACATCATGTTCTACCTTCCACTTATGTAACTGGGAAAACTTTTTCTTTCAACTGCCCCACTTGTCACTGCAAGCTGCCCTTGAATACAGACGGTTGGATGGGTTTTGGTGAGAAACTAGGATCACTGCAATGAATCAAAAAGCCCAGGAGGGTGCTTGTGTTGCTCTAATTTTCATGAAGATGAAGCCCCCCTGGGAGTACCTTGGGGAAGGCCCTCCTTGGATTGGTACCACTGGTTTTCAGGTGATGTGTAGGGATAGCCAAAGAAAATGACTTTGGGATCTTTTTTTTTTTTCACGAAAACTGATTGAGAAACAGTTTCTGAGTTATGCAGAAGGTAAAGATTTCAGAGAGAAAGCTGCAGGCCAGCAGACTCTTCATAAGCTGAAGCAGGCAATGAAAACGTAATTAATTCTTTAACTAGTAATCCTCAAGGTAATTTCTTGAGAAATATTGATATGTCACTTTGATAAGGAAATCCTGTCTATCAGTAAAGCCTAGATAGAGCAACTTTGGATAAAATATTGCTGTGATATCTGTAGGAGGAGGACTAGTGAGAGGAAAGCAAACACTTTTAAGGAAAGGAAATTAAGCTCCTTTGCATGGTGATGCCATGTAACCTCTAAAATCTCTTCAAAGTTTTAATTTTCCATCTAGCATCAGGCTGATTTCTGCAACTCTAGGACAGATGTGTCACTGTAAGAGCACTCCCAAAGCCTCTTAGTGAGCTGAAATGGCATTTTGCTGATCTTTGCTGGTGTTGAGCAATAAACGCTGTTGGTCATGGCCTGTTGCAGTAGCAGTGGCAAAGAGAACATTTGCAGAAATGCTTTTGAATGGCAAATTGTTTTAGCCAAAAAATATTCCTAAAGAAGTCAAACTCAGTCTAAATGCCCAGAGGAACTTCTGTCTGGCACTTAAAACATAGTATTAGGAAAAATAGTGTAATACATCAAAAATGGCACCTGGTGGACTGTAGTACTTACTTGGTTTAAAGCTATTACAACAAAAAGGATCTCTGTGTCCTAGCTGTGTTTCCAAAATAGTATCCCTCATTTTCTGTTTGTTTTGAATTTGATGCTACAGAGCTATGAGAGCCCAAATGTTTTTAGTGTACTCAGTGTAAGAAAATGGCTTTCACACAATGTTAGTGGCCAGAAAATCATGGTGTGCTTGCTGGAAGCATGGTGCTGGGGTAGATTTCCTTAAAACAAGTCCCTCCACTTTATACAGCCCTCTAGTATGCTTTGAGCTGAAAGCAGTTTGAATATAAGCACATACTCTGTTTGCTAGAGGAGCTAGTGCATGGTAATATGAGGGAAGAAATAGCTTCACAGGGTGTGTGTACTCACACGTATATTATATGTCTGTGCGCAATATGTTTGTGTGTACGTGCCATTGTATAAACACACACACACACCCCCCTACACAGGTATAGGTGATATATCTGCTTTGAAAATCAGGTCTAGAGGTGATGTTTATGTGATGCATTGCAGAGCTGTTTGGAGTGTGACAGATAATCCTGCCATACTTCCTCTAGCATTTTGAAACTCCACGCAGATTAAAGTTCGTGTTTTCATTACAAACCGTATGACTTCAGTAGCTCTTCTTTCTTAGTTTATATGTGGGAACTTTTGCCTGAGAATTCAGACTTCTGTCATGCCAGGTGTACAAGAAAAATTTCTCAGTTGTTAATGAAGTGTAACCTTTGTTTCTAGTCCTGAAACCTGCTTTTGCAACAACTGTAACTTCATAATGAGCAAAGTTACTCATGGCAGCCTTCATCAGCTTCATTTCTGGGGTAATGTCTGGTTTTCAAGAAATAATGTACATTTTGCCATGGTCTTTTCTGTGCCTAGGTCATGAATCAGCAGCACACATGAATCGTAATCTGCTATAGAAAAGTAATCCAAACGTGGTGATTTGGTGCTGCATCTTTTTTGCTGTCACTTTTCTGAGATGCCTTTGACACTTATAATGCAACCATCTCTGACTTGCAAAAGGCTTTCATGATGTATTAAGTGTGTACTGTGTAAAACACAATATTAACATGGATTTAATCTGTTTCTGTATTTAAATCTGTTAAACAAATTCTTTCTTTTCAGGATGTGGATGTGAACAGCATATTCTAATACAAGTGTTTTGGGAAAACTGTGTGTTTTAAAACTAGTACTCAAGCTAACGTGCTTGGATTATGTATAAACTGCTAAAGCCATTGTGCTTCATATTGCCATCTGTGTCTGTATTGTGGATGTCCTTGCTCATCTGATTCTAGGCCTGAAAAAGGAACAAGCAGGAGGTTTGGTTCACTAGATAGTTTGTTAGTTCAGTGGCAGCTAATACTTAATTGTCTGCTGGAAAGTACACTGAAGTAACACTTGTTTAGAGCTTCCAGACTCAGTAGATGTGAATAACTCACTTAACATCAGCTACTCACTGGAGAATTGAAGCCGTGTGCCAGTGTGTGCTAATGCAAGCTGCCTAATGTGCAAGTGCCGCCTCTTGATCTCAGTGGATCTCTATTTGATCTGCAGTTTAGTATCATTCAAAGTGACATAGGAGAGAGCTTCTCTGCCCCATTGTGTCCTAAGTTATTAAAAACCACATTTGCCTTAGACTGGATGGTGAAGTGTGTGTTGCATTCAGAATATGATTGTGTTTGTCAAAAGTGAGTAGATGTTACTGAGGTTCTTCCCCAGACTGATCACGTGATAAAAGGCATTTATAGGCAGTGTTGGTCCATCAGACTGATGTCCAGACTGGGGACAGGAGTTTGCAAGTTCTTAACTGTAACTTACTCTGAACTTAGAGATATCTGTGAGGGCAGGTGCCAGGAGATGCACCTATTCCTCCATTCCTGGCTGGCCAGATGCAAGTGCCACCTCAGTTCAGCAAGGCCTAGGCTCTGCACCTCAGCAGATGTTTTCAAGTGATTGTGGAGGCCACCAGGAGGTTGCCACAGCAATGCCTTGTAGAAGAACTAAGGGATGATCTGTGAGCCTGAGAGCTGTGGCTGAATTTAATATTTAATTTTAATTTAATTTCCGCTGCCCTCTGCTGAAAGAAGTGCTCTTCTGATGACATCAAATAATGCTTTTTGTTACTTGAAGTGAAGCAAGAAATTGATCAGAATTCTTCTGCAAAAAGATAGCATCTGTACTGTTTAGATGATTGAGTTGAAATCTGTTTTCTTTGAATAATATCAACTTTCCTGTTTGTCAAACCCAGACGATGCATAGTTGGGTGGGTGAGGATTTGCCAGCTAGGACAACTACAGCCTCCTCAGGGCCTGGTGAAGGAAACTTGGAAGAGAAATGTAAACAGGTAGACTGAAAGCCTTGTGCACTAATCACACTAATTGTGTTTGCAGTCTCAACTCAACTGTCTAGCTGTGCAAAGAGACCTGGACTGGGAGCCTGAAAAAAGTGTGTCTGTCTGAAGTGATTTTTGGCTTTGATGTGTTTTTCTGTTAACTGTCTTGTTGTAGTTCCTCATAAAGGATCAGGGTACAAAGTCCCCTCCATTTATGGGGTTGCCTGTGTTGGCAGCCCATCACCAATAAATGTTTGAGTAAATTGGGAACTGCCTTCATGTAGGCAGGCAACTAGCTGCTTATTCTGCTTGGTCCACTGGACCAGCAGTAGCAGCAGCAATCATAAGGCACTTTTATTAACCTTAGGTCACTGACCACATTTCCTTTCTAAAATCAATGGATTTTTCCACTTAGCCTTGATCTTTTTGCTTAATAAGCCCAAACAATTTCAAAGAGACTTTCTTGTAATTCAGCCAAGTTGAAAAGGTTACAGCTTTTGATAAATCTGACTATCATCCACCATCTAGGTAAAAACAAAAAACAGATATTGCTAAAGCATTTGTGTCCCTTTAGCAGCTGACACTGTTGGACAGCAGGAATTGCAGTGACCTAAGTGTGCAGCTTTGGGAGCTGCCACTGGCTGGTGGAACCTGATCCCTCACTGCATTGTGATAAGGAAAATAATGAAGTTACATAAGCAATCCTTTGCAAATGATTCAAGAATCTGACACTGAGCCAGACCCCCTCTCTAGCACAGTCAGGCTCTGAAGTGACTGGAGTTTCCCCAGCTCAAGCCAGCAGAGAATGGCTTCATTAAGGTTAGATAATCTGTAGGGTCTACGTTATATGTCACTGAAGGAGATGGATTAGTGTTCTGTACTAATGGTACAGGGACACAAAGGCAAGGGAAAATTCAGATATTACTTTCTTCAGACTATATATCATCAAGCATGAGTGTTGCATGGAGAATGTTTGTGCATTGTGTACAAAAATAAGTTTTTTTTATTGCTTGTTAAATTTATTTACTCTGACAGTAATCTAGTGAAACAAGATTTTCAGAAGATGTCGAGAAATTCAGAGATTATGAAAATGTCTCTGATTTGTCACAAGCTGAAAATCCACAGATTCAAAATTCTTTTTAACATTATCTGTAGAAGATGTCCTTCGATTAGGTAAAAATATGCTAGGTAAGTGAAACTCAGAGGGTTATCAAGTGTGTCCAGATCTAACTATTAAGACAGATGTGGAAATGCTGCTCCTGATGCTCTTCATTACTGAAACAAAATTACTGGTACTAGAAATGGGAAGTATTGCAGGAGTGAGACTTGGAGCATGTTACAAATGTGATTTCAAGCTAGCATGGATCTTCCAACTTTTGAAGCCAGTAAGTAACAGTGTTCATCTTATGGTAGTAGGGACCAAGACCTTTGTGTGTTAAATACTGGGTAGGAAATTATGGGTGCACTTCCAAATAATGGCTTTTGCCTGAAATAAACTTGGAAGTGAAGTTGGATGGCTGAGGATGATTTAGAAAGAGCACAGACAGGGTTTTACCCATGTAACTCCAGTGTTGCCTTTGAGACTTTTACTGGAGCACCATTCTCAGGATGTAGTAGTCCTTGACTTTATTTCAAAAGGCATAAACTATAGGTCTGTTTTCTTTGAGGCCACAAAAGATTGTGAGCACTGGGAGCTACTGTTCAGCACTTCATTCAAAGCCCAATGACTATTTACAGGCGATAGTGAAGCTGCTGAAGAGCACTGGGTACACAGAATACTGGCAGCCACTCCTAAAGACAAGCTGTATTTTGTGCAAAGAGGGAGGGCAGACCTAGTTCTGTTTTTATTAAAGTCAAAGTGCAAAAGTGGAACAAAACTGTAGTGACCTCTGAGACCTGAAACTTCTCTCAGCTACTCCTGAAGGACAGTGTCTGTGGTATTAGTGTTTGTGGTAGAGCTTTGATGAAGGTTTTGCTCAGATTTGTGAGATGCATCTGGAACATCTCTGTCATACAAGAAAGGTCCCTCCAGAATGTCCCATTGTAAAGTGTGTGTGTGCTCTTGCACCTTGTTGCCCTACTTACTTAGGAGGTCTCCAAGGATGGACTTGCTTTCTAAGCCATCAGTGGGAGATTTGTGGGACAAAGGTATCTGAAGTCCTTTCACACCTTGGGCAGCTCCTAATTTAGCAGTTGATAACTCCAGATATTCTAATCTCTAAGCAATCTCTCAATCTGGGAACCTTGTTGATCAATTTTCATGGGGTTTGGTTTGGGGTTTTTTTTGCGGTTTTGGGGTTTTTGGGTTCCTTTGTTTGTTTTTAATCTCGATGAATGTGAGATCTGCTTGTTCTGACATGGAGGATCTGCATGTCCACTCCTAACCATCGAGGATGCGCATGCTGTTCACCAGCGGGAATGTACTCTGGCATGACTTGTCACTTTGCATTCACTGAAACTTGCTGTTCCTTGTTCTGAGATCTCTTGTGTGCAGTAATATTTTTATTACAGAAAATACTGTGCTGGTGAAAACTTAAAAGTTCTTGGATCAAAATGGACAGAAATACACTTCCTTGTTGGATACCAGGCAGGCTTCATGGCAGAGTTGCCCAAAACTTCAGGTCAGAGGAGAGTAGACTATGGAATTGAGAAAGCTACAGGGAAAATTATCTCCCCACTTCTTTCATCCTTAGATCTTTATAATAGAGTGAATAATGACATACTGTGTTTCTGTTCAAGTCAGTGAGAGTTTTGGCAGGAGAGGCAGCATGATCCATCTGGAATGAAGTCTGAAGACCTTGTTTGCTGCAGTCCTTGGAAGCTCATTGAGTGCTGTGGGCCTTGGTTCCTTTGTTGGCCAAATGAAAAGGATGACACTGACCAAACTTTCATAGATGGAAAATGTTTTTCTATACAAAGCTGTGCTAGTTGCTGCTGATGGCAGAAGAAAACAGTATAGCTTGAATTGCAGTTTGCACACTGAAACAATGAGGTACTGTGATTCCCCTCCATTATGAAAGGTTCTTGTGTACTCAAGTTCATCATCTGTGAAGAATTCCACTCCACAGGGAATTGCAGATACACTTAATTATGGCACAGTATGTTTGTGAACACATTATTTACTAAAAAATCCTTCTTTAAATTGATGAGAACAATGAATGTACATTTATCCCCACAGCAGGGAATTACATTTACACCCTTTTCAAAGTTGTTTTTCATTTTTAGGAGATTTTAGAAAGTTCCTGAAAGGGTCAAACACGAGCATCTGCTCTTCCTAAGCATGTGTGTATGCTTTTCCAAAATAAGAGTGTGTGTAGCTTTGCTGCTTAACTTTGTGAGCCCAAGCCACTGCTTTGTGTCCAGATACATATTCTGGAAGTTGATGTGTCAATGGCTACACGCCCCTTGGAGAAGGTGCTGCTGCAGACCATCAGCGGTCATTCATCAGTGCTTCATTTTTATTGTTCTATTTATCAATGTTTGTATGTTTGTATACTTTCAAAGTAAAGTCCGGGAAAAACCCCATAGAATTGGTGCATCCATGAAGGTTGGATGCTGCTGGGGAAGTCTAGTTAGGAACATGTGATGTTAATTACTTTTTCAGGTTTGCACACTGTGATTTATTCTGCTTCCATTCCCATTTGATTCCATTGTCTTAGTTCAGGATATGCAGAGCTGTATGTTTGCTAATGGATATGGGGAGATCCTGTTCTGGCAGCAGTTCTCTGAGGCAGATAAAGCAAACCCTGTCCACTAAAATTAATGGTAGAATTCTCAATTGTTTCAGTGGCACCTCAGTTTCACTTACTAAATTTAGGAAATCTGGTGCAGTGTAGCCTGTCCATGGATGAGAGAATGGTGGTTCTCACCATCCTCATAGATCATCTACTTCAGATGGAGTCTTGAATTGCTGAAACAGCCTCAGTGGGGTTAAGATTTACAAGGAGAGGTGGATTATCTATTTGATGAAACAAACTTAGGATCCCTAGGAGGAGGAGAGGTTGGGTGGGAAGAGAACTAGTCCCACTCACGCATAAAAAGCACAGGAATGACAAATTGCAGTCCTAGAGTCTTCATACTTATTTGAACTTCTAGTTTTATTTGTTCTCAGTAAATCTTTGCAGTAACCTGTTCAATTGAAATGTGTGCTGGACAGGCCAATGGTAAAAGTTGCTCACTAGTTGTGAATAGCTGTACACTTCACATCTGGGCAAATAATTATATAAATGCAAAAATATATTTAAGCTTTAAGAACTAAAAAAATTAACTGTTGCTATTATAATACATTACAAAGAACACTTCAAAGATTTGTCTGGTAGAGGAGTCTTCTTTTTGAGTGAAACACACATCATTTACTGTAAGGTTCACTAATATGAGAATGCATGCTCTTTTCAAAGAATAAAAACTGATGGTCTCTTCTTTCTTCTTCTTTTCAGGCAGCACAAATAGTCCTGATTTCTCTCTTTGAACTGAACACCCCTGAGTTTAC
This sequence comes from Coloeus monedula, assembly GCF_965178545.1. Taxonomy (NCBI): domain Eukaryota; kingdom Metazoa; phylum Chordata; class Aves; order Passeriformes; family Corvidae; genus Coloeus; species Coloeus monedula. The sequence goes on along the minus strand of NC_138787.1, from coordinate 28,980,639 downwards.
CATGTTACTTGGTGCCTTGCCAAAAACATTCCAGGATGGTGCTACCAAGCTCCTGCACAACCACCTCAAGAATTCCAGTAACACCAGTGTGGTGAGAGGCCCTTGTCCTTGCAAACAGCAGAGCCCCAAAGACAGCAGCTCATTGATAAGCTGTTGCAGATGTTCAGTTTGAATTATCTGTAACTGTTGTCTTGAAGCAATGTGGCAACAGAGGCTTTTGTTTGATGTTGCTTTTAATAGGGACCATTAAAATAAAAAACTGAGTTATTTTAAAATTTAATACAGTTCTAACCAGAAGAGATTAAAAAATTACTGAAAAGTGCATTAAAATTGGTGGGGTTTGTGCTTTCAAGTTGGTGGTGCTTTTGAAAGTCCTGCCAGTAATGACTTTTTTGGCTAAAACAGATCCTGATACCACAGATTTTCTGGGTTTATGACTATTATTGAGATCAGTTTAATAACAGATATATTGTCTTTTAAGGAGTTTGCAGGATCTTTAATGTGACCTACAAGGTCACCTCAGTCTATGCCTATTACCTGATGTTCTGCTTTTCTATGAAGCTCTTACATATTTTTATTTCACTGAAGGAATATGTTAGTAGAAGATTTAAATAGGAAATTTCTTTCCCTTCCCAGAGCAGCAAGGATTAGTGAACTTTTATTCTTTTTAATGTGGAAATCTTGTGAACTTGCTGGAATTTGAACCCCCCTATCTTTGCACTTTAACAGGGCCGAGTAGAATTTAGGCTAAGCTAGAACTGCAGTGTTAGGCTTCCAGGCAAATGGTCTGGAATCTCTAATACTTTTGACTCTATGTGAAAAGTGTCAGAATTGAGAGCAATTTCTACTCATTTTGCTGTGGTATAAAAAATTGTGCAGACCAGTGGAAAAATGATAAGTTAGACTGCTTACTTATGCTCCTAACAAGCATAATCAGAATGCTTTAGACAATGTGGAAAATAGCTGTGTAATTAGAATGCTAAATTGCCAGGGTAATGGTGAGCATATTTTGGAGCCTTGCAAATCTTGTTTGAGAAGCTGGATAGCTGGATTGATGAACCATTTCTCTGGCAATATTTGCAGGCTGTACATGCTGTGTATTGAAATTTGGCAGGTACTGTGGTTGTACAGAAGTGCACATACACTTGCTTTATCCTCAGAATTGTATCTTCAGGAGCACATTAAAGAGTAGATGAACCATGGCTGCAGATTTTTAGGTCAAGAGGCATAATCAAAACTGCACTAAGCTTGTCTAGAGCAAACAGAGGCAATGTTTGGACCTGTTGTTGTACTCCTGTCTGTGCATTGCAACACATTGCTAATCCCTGTCTTCCTGCTTCTATGTTAGGGTTCTCCCAGCAATACCCTTGGTCGGACTCCTTCCCGGCACTCCAGCAGCAGAACCAGCCCCTTAACTTCACCTACCAACTGTTCCCATGGTGGACTGTCTCCAAGGTAATGTGGCAGGCTAATTAAACCCCTTGCAAAATACTAAAGGATTTCAACACCGAGTGTGCGTTTGCAGAATATGACTCACTTTGAAAGCAAAAACAAGACAAAAAGTTTACAGTAGATTTCTGCAAAGAAGCAGTGTTTGAACATGATAATATGTGGTTGGTGATTGACTTCAGTGTTCCAGTCCTCATGCTATCTGTGTAATCTTTAATGTCTTTTCTTATCATGTTAGTTTTCTTTCATGGCCTTCTTCAGAATTACATTTATGGGTAATAAATAAAGGTAATATTAATTGGCAGCATAAGAAATAAGGTCTTGTTGAGATTGCATATGTCACAAAGTCTGTGATCACTGTCAGAACAGGAGTTTCAGGTTGTGCCTATTTTTTAGGTGTGGACTTGAGATCAGTAATTCCTCTGACTGTAGTACAGTGCTTGTGCTGCTGAGAGAAGTGCTGCATCTCCTGTTCCCCTCTTATTCTTTGTGAGGATGCAGGACAAGCAGAGGTGGTGACTGTGTTTCAGTGCTGAATACCTCCCAAATTGCTCACTTGGCTGCTCACCAGCAGAGTAGTGGCCTGGTCTTTTGGGCAGCAGGTCTGTTGCAACCAGGTGTTTTGCTGAAGCTGCAGGTGCTACCCTAGAATGTATTGGTCCACTCCAAAATCTTGTATTCAGCCAGCATGGACTCTTGGATGCTGGGAATGTGGATGTTTTGCACCATTAAAACTTAGAGCAGGAGAGATGACATTGTAAACAGTATCTTCTGGGACCGCAGAAATATTGGAGGAAAGTGTCAAGCTCTTACCTGGACGAGATCTGATTCATGCTGGGAAAGCTTATATTTGCTGCCCTTGTCTGCCTGTCCTCTTCATGACATTTGTTGTGGAAGAAATGGTAAGGAAGGAACCATGTTGGGTGAGGACTGCAGTTCGTTGTGCAGTGTAGCAGTTTACACTGAAATCTGTGATCTGCGTTTGTTGCTTGCAAATCTCTCTCTGAAGGGGTGCTTAGACACATGAGTTCCAGTGTGTCAGGGAAAGTACAGGCCTTTAGCATTTAATGAAGAATTGTACTAATTCCAGCAGCATAAGAACCATTGGGGTTTCCTGAGAAAATTTTGGATATCTAGATACATTTTTGCAACTTCTAAATCTGCTGTAATTCCAAACTAAACGACGAGTTTGCAAGCCAAGGTCGAGTTGCCTATTACGAGTTTTTTCCACAAAGGTTTCATTAAGAAATTAAGTGGTAGAGTTTCAGGGGAATGGTTCCAACTATGTTGCTTCCTTTTTGACTAACTTGAGCATTGTTGCCCTGCTGATTTCTGTCATGGGAAATTATTAACTGTGTCTCCTTGTGGTTACGTTGTGGTTTTGTTGGCCGTGTTTGCATGTGGCACTTATTTTATAATTCCACAACCTTTTACCATGCTTTTTGGGTTTTGCCATTGGGACACGACTGTTTATTGCCACTTCACTCACTGTTTTCTATTTGTCTTTGCTTTCTTCTCACCTCTTGATGTCAGGAGGCAAATATCAAAGTATTGATTAATCCAGTGTACGTTGTTGCTGTTGTTTTCTAGAATTTTGGGTTTAGAAACTGAAGGGGTTTTTTCCCCATGTGATTTATTCTCAAGCATTAGTTAGAGAGGGCATGTAATTCCAGAGCATTCTGCCGTGGATGCAGTCGGCCAGGAATTGCCTTTAGAAAACAATCGTTCCTTCCATTTTCTATAGAGTTCTTGGGGGTGTTTATTCAAAAATTTAGGTGTCTTCGAGAAGTATGTCCTGCTTCCTTGATGGATTTAGTTATTCAGGAGTGATGTTTAAAAGTTACTCTTCATGATAGGTAAAGGTGGAAGCTGCTATGAAAGCCCTTTAAAATATTTGGAGGGGAGAAGTTGTACTTTTTTGTGGTGAGTGACCTCTGAGCAGTTACAGTATCTGCAGATTTTTGCCATTTGTAGAAAAGGCAGTGGCAAATACTGCAAATTAGAGGCAGTAGTTTCTGATGCTCTGCTGGGCTGCATCCTCCTTGAAAATGTCTTGTGCAGCACAGTTTGGGCATGGTCCTGATTTAAAGGGAGAATGTAGCTCTGGTTTTCCTTCTTTCAGAGAAAAGGCTTTGAAAGATGTGCTAACAGATTGTGGTAAGTAGGGTAGGTTGCAGTATTACATTTTTTGGTATAGGTGCTTCAGTGTCATGTTTCCATTTCAAATGCTTGTTGTTTGCTATTCAGCATTGGTGTGAAATACCACTTTTCTCTCTACAAACTTGGAACATAAGCACAGCCAGGTCATTCTGATAGCAGTGCATTCTTTGTGTACCTCTCCTCCAAAAGTAGGCTTGGCTTTACATTTTCATGGGGCCTACCGTCAAAGGTTTGTAGTCAGGTTGTGTATTCCCATTGCCTCCTGGGGTGCTCCATGTCCAGGCCCTGCTTACCTTGTGCCTGCCTGTGTCTTGTGCAGGCAGTCTGAGTGCAGTCAGTGGAAGGGTTATCTCCAGTTCTTAATGCCAGCTTTGGTTTTGAAGAATATGCTTTCCTTTTATTTTTTTTCTTGATGCATGGATTGGAGTGAAAACCAGAGGCATACATGTCTTTGGAGCTGGGATATGTGTGGAAAGGATGTTTGGGTCCTGTAGGAATATGAAAATGCTGCTAAGCTGCTCTCCCATATTATTAATGGTTTGTGGACAATAGCCTCAACATTAATCAGCAAGGTTTCATTGATACAGATTTACTGTATTATGTATGTATTCCAGATGACTGATCTTTTGGGGGGTGTGTATATGTATGTATTTATGTGTACATGTATTTGGGTTCTCTGGATAGATTTTGAATGTTTTGGTTGAACTGGACTCTGCAAGCAGCTGCTTTGCCTATCCAGATGATAACATCTACTTAAGTATCCCCTGAAGTCGTCTGCAGGACCTTCAGGATGGTAGCATGCTTTCAGGGTCTTGGACAGAGTCTTTTCTCCTGCTTTCATTACTCCCTGTGGTTCTGCTGCATGGTCACTATAACATATCCACTACATCTGTGAGTTACTTCTGCATTTGTATCTGCTTTTTTTTTTTCCCCCTTAGCAGTTTTAGTTTTTGGTGAGAGGAGTTATGGAAGAAAGATGTTCCTTCTGAAAAAGAAAAGCAGGGAAGGGCACTTGGGAAGACTGAAAATAATAGGAAAAAAAACCCCAGACTTAAGACTGAAAGAGAGGAATGTTTCCTAGGCAAAGCACAGATGAATGGCTTGAGTTTGTGCTGGACAGAGAAAATCTTCTGAGATTTAATAAATTACGTTGTAGTACAGAAAGGAAAACACTAAGTTGTAAAGTCCTTTGGTGTTAGTATACTGTTCTGAATGGTAAACTTAAATGTTACATTCAGGTTGGAAACTTTCACCTAGAATTTTGTAGAAGTACTTGAAGGAATAGTGAATGAATGCATTTGGGATGGGTTTCTGCAATTATTAGTAACCCAGAAGCCTGTGTGTAGTTTCAATTATTAAAAACAAATAAACAAAAATCACCTAAAAATTCTAAAAAAAATTTAGTCCTTCAAAGCTCTTTAGAGGAAATACATCAGAATAAAAGGCTAACAATTCTATCTGGCTATGTAAGTTTACATGCTTGCTATTTCACTGATAATAGAAAATACCATTAGAAACAAAATTTGACACTTTCAGTATTAAGTTGAGAAAGCAAAGGCATGGAAACAGAATTAAAATAAGCCACGCACTTTATGCAATAAGGACAAGCCTGTATTGTTTGGTGGCCCGTGTTCAGGTAGGTGAGACCTGAGCTGTGAGACTTCTGATCAGCAGTCTGGGAGTCTGGGGTATTTACATGATTATAGTGACATGTAATAGCTGTGGGATTTGATTGATGGTTAATGAGTGAAATTCTTGATACTGCTCTTCAGAGGAGTTTTTTAACTGGCTTTGCTGCTGTTTGCACTGGAGCAATTCTTGACTTGTTTGTCACTTCTGATCTTAAAGTATCTTTCACCTGCATATATACAAATACAACTATCCAAGACAAAGTGCTGAAATGTAATAGAAACAAAGTGGTGTTGTGAATACTCCATCAGCTCAAGCATTTATTCTCATTTAGAAGGTGATTTTTAAAATCCATGTACCATAATGGGAAAAGGACGAAAGCAGAGGTTAGACAAATTGACAAAGGGATGGATGTCTCAACCCAAAGGCACAGGGTGAAACAGTAACTCAAAGGGGCTGTGAAAGTTTAAGGAGAGATCTGGATTAACTCGGAGGCTGGTTTTACCCAGTCGTTCCAGCTTTGTCTGCTGAGACCTGGGCCAAGTCCCCATGATGCATTTACACTCTAGACTGACTTTCACTTGCTGCATATTTGGGTTCCGTTTGAATCTGGTGAAACAGGATCAGATCCTAAGCCTTGCAAAGGTTTTCTGGTTGTGTAGGGCCTGATTGCAGGCTTTTATAGAGGCACCAGGAGACAAACTTTACAAGCTGCCTTCAGGTGTCTGATAAAAAAATAAACTCCAATTTTCCTTTCTTCCAGGGAAATCCTGTTGCTTAGAAATACCTGCTTAGAGTTTGAATACACATGCAGCCAGGGATTGTTTGCGTAGAACATTATAAATAGAGTCGTTTATAGAGGCTATATCCATTTGTAAAATCTGCTGGTTAGTACAAGCAGGGGCTGGATTTTTTGTTAATCATATTATGTTAGGAATAAAAATGGAAATGAATACTAAAGGCCAAAACAATGACTTGTGAGGCTCAACGGAGTATTCTTGTTTAATTTTGTTTCTATTAATTTTTTTCTCTCTCCAAGGCAGCATGACAGCACTAAGCCACTCAGATTATAGTTTTTTTTTTTTCCTCCCTCTCCTTTCTCTGTTTTTTCTCTCTTTTGTTTCTCCTCTGGTCACGGCAGTCGGCTCTGGGGTTGGAGTGCAGACGGGCTGTCGAAGCACCCCCCTCCCCTTTCTCAGCCTAACTCCATCCCCACTGCTCCTTCCCACAAGACTTTCAGACGCTCTTACTCTCCCAGGTAACAAGCTACCTGTTAAACCAACTTGTCTGAGGTGTCACAGTATTATTTCCCTTTCACACTGTGGGATTTGTTCAAATGTGGGATTTGCAGAGGCTTTGGTTGGAAAAGGAGAAGAGATGATGATAGCTTTCAGAGAGCAGGAGTGTTGGGCAGCCACTTGCTCGCTGCTTGGGGAAGATGCAGCATGCAAGGGGGGACAAAAAAAAGTGGATTTTTCCAGACTCTTGCACCCATTCAAGAAGATGGCAGGGAAGATGTTTCACAGTTGGTTTCCAACGCAGAACACAGTTGCTGAGCACTTTTGGCAGGTGCTGGTTGCATTATGATACCAGGGGCAGGATCTTTCAATTTGGCTGCACTGTGCATGTGGCACTTGAGTACCTCCAGATGGACACATACAGCTCAGGAGTGACTTCACATAGAGCTTTGCTTGTATAATGTGATTGTGGAACATCTTGGAAATTTGTAGTATTGAAATTAAAATTGTCCTTACCACAAGATTTTATCAGTCACAGTTTCGACACCTATTCCTTGTCCTGTGCCCTCACATTTTGTTCCAGTCTGCATACAGATCTTGGATCAATATACTGGACTAAAGCTGTATGCTGGTTTTAATAAAAAACCCAACCTGAATACAAATTTAATTTGTCAGATCTCTGTTAAATTCCTTAGATTTTTTTAAGTTTAAACCCTGAGAAGAGACTATCTGTAAATGTGGTTTCTCGTGACTTAGACTTAGTCCTTCCTACCTGAGGAAGGACTATGTATAGCCTTTCCTTAAAGCAAAAAGTTCCTAATGAAAAACTATTGAAAGAAAAGCAAAGAATTTTTTCTTTGGGGGCTCAAAATTTGAGAAGCTGTGACATCTGAGAGAGAAAATAGAATACAATAGTAGTTACCTCTGTGAATACCTGCAGAATTAAAAACTTTAGATTAATGTTCTGACTCTGCCAGGACACTGTGGAGATATCTATGGAGGAGATCCATGTTGATTTTTTTGGAATAAAACTAGTTGAGTGTGTTTTTTCTGTCCTTTTTTTTTTTTTTTTTTTTTTTTTAATCTGAAACCAGATAATAAGGTTTGGAATAATGTAATGTATATTCCAGCCCAGAGCCTGAAAGTGCAAGGATGTGAGTTACTGTGTACTGCTTGAAGACACTAAACTGTGGATTACTTACACATAGTTTGGATTGGAAACTGAGTAACAATTTATGGAAGTAAAATGTATTTTATGCCAGACTGGAAAACTGCCAAATTGTATCTCGGTAAACTTACAGACAGCTGCATTGGTTTTGTGCAGCAGATGGAAAATAATGTTGTGACATCCCTAAACACTGCTCATCTCTACTCACTTCTTACTCATCCTGTGCCTTTCCTCTAGTTTTCTGCATGGGTCATAATTATTTTTTTTCCCTTTTGTGCCTTTTTTTTTTTCCCCTGAAAGGTGAGTGTAGTTCCATTTTACTTTTATTCCTCCCCATTGTGTTGTCTGTGAAGTATTCCAGTGCACATACTGTCAGTAGAGACGTGTGTTCACATTGTAGAATTTTCATTCATGTAGAGCACAGCCATAATGTGACCTCCTACACAGGCTTACTCCTGACATATGAAATCACTGGATTCTTTAGATTTTTATTAAAATGTGGGTTTGTGCTTTGACAAATGCATCAGATTGGTGGCACTGAGAAATTACTTTAGTCCTTTAGCATTGAAGAGTCTATATTCTGATTGTTCTTTGGTAACAGTGTAGAGCAAAATTCATCCCTGAGGAAAGAAGTGATGATTTCAGCAGAAGGTTTATTGTCAGTATTATATTTGTGATTATTTCTTGGGTTTTTTGCCATGGATTTAATTGTGTGACCTTTGGTAAGTCATGTCATCTCTTGGTGTGAGTACACAGGTAGTGTCACAAGTATACACCTTTTCAAATGGTGATTCCATTGCCCACTTCAATGTTGCGTGCAAAACCCTTTAAGATCTATGAATTAAATGTGCTTGAGCTCCAAACGTAGATTTTTGAGGTCGTATGAAACAAAGATTTTTCTATTCCTGGGTGGTACTTCTGAAGAACCTAAAAACTGCCTTCCCATCTGCCTGGAAAGCCAACACAGTGCAGTAGTGTTGTTCAGCTGTCTCAAAAGCCCTGAATACTTCGACATCTGTAGGTTCATGAACAGCTTTTGTTTCCTGATCTTGGTCCGTTCTTTAAGTGGTTTCTTGCTCTCCCTGACCTGCCAGACACTGTTTGGGGAGTTGTTCTTTGGTTTCTTTGCCAAAATACACGGTGCTGATGCTTGTGTGAGTGTAGTGCGAGCGCGTTGCTTGGGAGCCAGGGATTATGGCTATTTTCAGTGTTTTAGTCCCAAAGGAATTGGGCAGCGCCAATCTTATCCTCTGTCTGAAGTTCCCAAGTTTCTTCCAGATAAAAAGCTGTGGTTCTAGATATTTAATAGATATTTAATATCCTACTTTTAGTTCCATTGAAAATAACAGCTGTGTACCCAGAATTCAGAAGGGATTTTCTTGCTTGTTTGTTTGGGTTTTTCCCCCACCCACCTCATAGGGAATCTTTCTTTTGTGGAAAAGGAACACAACTCTGTCCAGCCATCTGCCTCCAAGCCCAGCCTGTCATCCTTCCCAAAGTGTTATGAAATAGTAATTCACCACTGTAGGGAGCCACTTCTTGCCATTTATTGACAAACAACTTGATGTAAATGTCTGATTCAGTCTATTTGCTTCTGGCTCTGCTGAGATCCGAGACTCTGCCAGAAATTGTTCTCTGGTGCTGGATCTATTAATTTAGTGATTGTCATGCAAACTCAACTTCTCCTAGATAGAGCAAAACCCTGCCAATAATGCCTCTTTATTTTCTCCAAGCTTGTAGGAACTTCTCTTTAGCCAGATCTTTTAATATCATCTGCCCTTGTATGCAAGGCATTTTATCATGGGACTTAATTTTGGATAACTCCTCAAGGAATCCCAAAACTTCTGAGGATTTATGTTGCTGAGAAATTTCTGAGGAACAAATAGATTGCAGGAAAGTGTCAGATTTGAGTGAGAGAATTCCCAAACTTAGGGCCAAACTGAAATGCTTTTTTTATCAAGGCACTGTGTCAGTGAGTTAGGTTTTACTACTTTATAAATTAAAATGGGCCATGTTAGACTAAGGTTTATGTCAAGATACATTTTCCTTTCCATTTAAATCTGTCACAGTTTAATATATTATTAAACTTAAATTTCACTGATTTCATTTCCATCAGCTGTCACAACCCTTTGAGTTCTCATAGTGATTGATATTATTTTCCTTTTTAAATACACTGCCACGCTGTGGATAGGGTTTTTTTGTTTACAGAAGGTAGCGCACTTACTGAATGTAAGAAACAATGGACCTGTTTTCCCTTCACTTACAGCAATGTTTCTCCTTGTTTTAGCCCTGTTTGAGGGGAAACTCAGACCCCAACTCTGCTTTGATTCCATCCATGTTGTGTTACCAGTCACTGTTAGTGAGGGTACTCCGAACCATCTGTCTCCAGCTTGTTTTTGTTAACAGTCAGAAGCGGATTCCAATTTCATTTGTAACATTTCATATACGTTTGGTCTTTAGTATGCTGGATTATGACACGGAGAACCTAAACTCTGATGAAATCTACAGCTCTCTTCGTGGAGTCACAGAAGCGATTGAGAAATTTAGCTTTCGTAGTCAAGAGGACCTGAATGAGCCAATCAAACGTGATGGAAAGAAAGACTGTGACATTGTAAGTATTCCATTGATTAGTGTTCCCACATAGATGAAATTTTAAAACGTTTTGATCCATTTAAAACATTGTGATCAAACCTGTCTGTGGATTGCTAGTGTACAAAATCTAGTTTTTCCTGCTGTATTCTTATAGGCGTCTTCTGCGTATTGGTTGTTAGCTTCTTATACCTTAATTATGGGGTTTCACTGACTGTTTCCCTTGGCTCTCTTTGAACTCTGGCCTCCCGTGGAATGTGCTCACTGGGCTTCTGTGGGATTCCCATGTAGGATGGAAACAGTCTAGTGTTCCTCCGGTTCAGCATGGCTCAGTGGTGGCTTTTGCATGGAGTGTGCGTAGTCAGGTCTGTAGTGGGAAGTGTTAGTTCTTAAAATGCATGAATGGTTTCCTTCACAGGCTTAGGACCTGTGATCACTGCCAAGTGCACGGCTCATATGGTATCTTATGCTGCAAGAGTGGTTACAGAAACTGTGATCATGAGATTTTTTTGAGCAGGTATAGTCGTGTGAAAGAAAGAGGTAGTAATCGAAGTTTTACTTAAGTGGTATGTATAAATAATACATGTAAATAATTCTGTACCTCTTCCTGTTGGTGGGTGAACTCCAGAAATGCTACAGTTTGCATAGAATTTTGAGCATACCTTTTTTTCTCTGCTTGATCCCCCAGGTATCTCGAGATGGTGGCCTTGCTCTCCCTACCGGTGATGTCCGTGGAAGCAGTGACATTGTGGAAGGTGGAAGGATGGCTCTGGATAACAAAACCTCCCTCCTGAACACCCAGCCTCCCCGCGCCTTTTCAGGGCCCCGTGCTCGGGAATACAACCCCTATCCTTACGCTGACACAATCAACACTTACGACAAGACTGCACTGAAGGAAGCAGTGTTCGATGACGACATGGATCAGCTTCGGGATGGTTTGTGTCAGCTCACCTCGTAGCACTGCAGCAGCTTGCTGCCTTTCTGGTGTATTTGTGTACGGGTAGTGCTCTCAGATACGTGCCTGCCTGTGCATGTGTTGTGTATTACTTTGCATCTGAGCCAAGGCTTGGTATGAAATACCCTTTGTTCTCGTGTCCCAGCAGAACCTCATCTGTGGCTATTGAGAAAAAATATTATACTGTGGTTTTGATTCTTGTTTGCCTGGGGTTTCCTGCAAACTAGTCCCTTAAGCACCACATGCATCTGTAGGGACACTGCTTTGGGACCTTCCCCTCTTCATGGCTGAAACGCCTCACTCAACAGCTTGTTGTTATTGAGTGTTTGACTTCATTTAAGTGCTGCTACACATCAGCTTTATTCTTTTGCAGTACACTGATGAGTCACTGTACTTTAATCTAAAGGTCATACATGTGACCACTGGTTTTGGGTGTGTGTGTCTGGGAAAAACCATGGCAGTTCTCATCTTGTAGAAGTAATTGTTGGAACTGGAAGAAGTCCAATTGTCATCTCTTCCTGGTTCATTAGAAGCCATGTGCAGATGCCTGAGCCATGCTATGAACTCAGGTTAAATTATGGGCTAGTCCAATTCTGTTGCTTGCTTGACTGAGGCCACCTGGAATTCGATGCATTTTTGGGGGGCCCCTTGTTACATGCACCTTATTTTGTAGAGGGTTAGCAATCTTGGCACCTTTGATCTTTTCCCCATTTCTCCAAATGATTTGCTGCCATTTGTCCTAGAAGTACCCATTGACCATTCGGATTTGGTGGCTGATCTTCTGAAAGAGCTCTCCAACCACAACGAGCGGGTGGAGGAGCGGAAAGGAGCTCTCCTGGAATTGCTAAAGATCACAAGGGAAGATAATCTTGGCGTTTGGGAGGAGCATTTCAAAACCATTCTGCTCTTGCTGCTGGAAACGCTTGGAGACAAAGATGTGAGATGTAGATTTTGTCTTAACTCTCCTGTACATTGCTTCATCTTGGGTAATATTTCCTACACACCAGTTTAAATGAAACCTGCCACTCATTAGTGATACTGCACTGCTCATTTTTTCTTTTAAAGGTTGGCAACTCTAGTTTTCACTCAGTTCAGTGATGAGTTTTAAGTTACTCCAAAGTGTTCAAGTTTTTTTCCTGCCCTCCAGAGTGTTACTAATAAATAGCTAGGAAATTAAACTAGAAGTAGAAAAGAAGTTCTAGTCTTCTAAAAAACTATCAAGACTTCAGTAGTTGTTCTCTTCTGAGTTAGGATAAAGTTACAAGCTCTTACCTGTATTATACCCATTCCCAACAAGGAGAATAAAGGCATTCTAGAATAAATTAATTTTCTTTTTCTCTGCGTGGTTTAAAGACCCCAGGGTATTAGATCTTATGGGGTGGGTCTCTGTCTCTTACAAAATGTCATCAAGAACAAGCTGCTTTTATAGGAAATCTTGTTTTGAAATGTTAAAAAAAGCTGTTATTATCACAGCTTTATGTTTGGTAGTTGATCAAAGTGGTAATTTACAGGCTAGGCTTTTTCCCATTTGGGGATATTTGTTCAGCTTGCAGCACAATGATATTTGGTAAGGGCTCAACACCCTGCTGCACCTTCACATCAGAGCCATGCTCCATCTGAACAGTACAATATTGAGGCTTCAAAGCACTCACAGTTCTTTTTTTTTGTTTCATCTGATTCAAAAATCTATTGTATTTCTTACACTCCTTGTAAAATATATGGCACACTCTCAGAAATGTTAATTCTGAAGCAGGGTAGGTGGCTGACATTTTCTCAGTCATTGTTCTTAGTTTAAGCATGAACTGCTCTAGTTCTACATGTTTAATCATAGCACCATCAGACAAGTATCAGAAGATCTGGTGACTTTGTCTTAAATACATGTGATTTGTGCTACTGTATGAATTTTGCAGATGAATAGCAAAGCACATATTTTAAAGGCAGAGTATGAAGTAGAGTAAGTATTCCTCTGCTGAAACAATGAAATCTATTTGGAGTGGCCACAGGTCAAAAATTTAATGTAAATTATGAAATTGAAACAGGTGTTATAAACCCCTTCTGCTCATGATCTTTTGATATGAAGAATGAAGACACAGGTCAGTGTTTACTACAGTAACTTAAATCCTTGAAAGTAATTTCCATAGGAGTTACAAGAAGGGTCAGTCTTATTGCATCAGTATATGAGAAACAGCTTTGTGACATGGATGGAGCCCAGTTTGATACCTTCCAAGCTGAGCAAAAGAGGAAGGGCAAAACATAAATGATCTGACCTTCTTTGTAGGTTCATGTAATGCAGATGTCCTCCTGTGAGTACAAATTTGTACTTCATTGCCGAAAGTACGGAATTTAACAAAGTAGTTATTCTGATTCTTGTATATGTGAGAACAGTCATTTTATGTGGCTTTTTGTGCACGAGCAAGCAAGGAGCCCAATTCTGAATTTGTTACATTGATTCCACTGCTCACTCCACTGGGGCTGGTGGTGTAGGGAGCTGTGAGAATTCCTGGTGAGCCACAAGAATTCACTTCAAACTACAATTTTGAGAAGCAACTTTTTCTAATGTCTATTTTTCTTGACACAGCATTCGATAAGAGCCCTGGCACTGCGAGTCCTGAGGGAGATCCTACGGAACCAGCCGGCGAGGTTTAAGAATTACGCGGAGTTGACTATCATGAAAACACTGGAAGCACATAAGGATTCCCACAAGGAGGTGAGTGAGTGTTTCATCATTGCTGCTGGGAAAGCAATATGGACCTGCTGAAGAAATGTAGCACCTGTGAGTCTTAACAGGCAAACATGTTGTGCCATCTTGGCAGTAGAACAAATTGGTATTAAGTCTCCTGAGTATGAAGAGACAGGATTTTTACATGCTGAAACAGTGAGGAAGAAAGTTGAGACTGTCAGAGCTGTTTATGCGGACTTAGAGCTGTCTGGAGTGGCACACCATTTTTTGTTAATTTCCCAGGATTTCCCTGCTCTTTCTGGGAGAGACTGAGACACTGTAGGAAAAAAGTGCATGTTTAATTATTTTTTAGAGCATGCTGGGGGCACTGTGCTGCCTCTGTCTGTACAGGTAAGAATACAAAATGTACTGGAGAACACAAAGGCCATGTTCAAGCAGAATTGTGTGTGAAAACTGAATGGTGAAATTGGGCCATGCTGGAGAGCTGGGGACTGGTGAGTAACAGAAGAAAACGGACAAAGAGGCCATGCTGCAGCAGCAGAGAAAGAAGCACAGGGAAGGGTGAATTGCATTTTTCTTTTTATGAGAGAATTTGTATACAAAACTGAAAGTATTCTGAAGTAAAGCAAGATAAAGAGGCATGATAACATTTTAGGTAGATTAATTCAAATTACATTTAAAGTTAATCTTTGTAGCTTGATTTCTAAGTTGGGTCTTTTAAGCTACCTTGTGCATGTCACAAGTTAGAACTAAACCTTCTGGAAAGTGCTACCAGAATTTATCTATCAGTCTGTGATGGCTTTGTTACCAAAGTCCTTCATTTGAAACCTAAGGCATTTATTCTTCTCTGCAACAGGGCTGTCCTAAATTCACAGTTTTCAGCGTCTCTGTCTGAAGAGATTTGGCCATGAAAAGGGTGATTATAATAGACCAGACTGCTCCAGAGCATTGGGTGACTGACACAAGGTTATTTTAGCTGTGAGTAGCAGAAGCTGTACTGTTTGAAAATGAAAACAGCAAGCCAAAAAACGCTCTCAGGGAAAGAAACTAACAGTCTGGATTTCTCTGAAATACAAAAGTAGAAGATGTTTAATGCTTTAGTGAATGAGGGCCGCCCTACTCTGCCTACCTTCCTCTTGATATAGAGCCATTGCACCCCTGTCATTTTCAGTTCAAAGTAGTAAGAAGCAGTTGTAAATTGATTTTCTGATAAAGCAGTTAGACAAAACATTATGTTCAGAAGGAGTGCCTTTTATTGGCAAATTTTCCTGCTTGCATGCTTCTCAGCTCACGTTGACTCAGTGCCCTTTGTATTTTTTGTCTAAAAATCCTCCAAAACTAATTTTTCTAGCAAGACTTTTCCCGATTGTCCCTGGCATTGTTTTTAATGCCCGTCAGAATTCACTGTACTTGTGGGACTGCTAAGAACAATGTTGAAAACACCATGCTTTATGCCTCTCTGTTCTTGTGGTGTGGAAAGGTTCTTCAGGCTTTGCATGAGGTGCCTCCCAAGGAAAAGCAGAAAAAGATAAACCAGGAATGAGAGGTGGGGGTTCTGGCACTTCTTTATAGAATAATTGAGCTGTATTGCTCTCACCAAGTAGCTGCTGTGCTGCACATTTGATTTGCCACAGTTTTATACAGCATCTCCATAATGAGACATCAGTAGGGGATCTTCGGGTGACAGCTGTCACAGCAGGACACTGCAGGTATGTTCCTGTTTTGCCATCTGTTGTGTGTGCACAGCTGTATTAAGTGGGGGCACTGGTTCTGGATTTTTCATTCTGTGTATGAGTATTTTCTGATCCCTGTGTAAATGAGGCTTTCAGAACCATGATGCAGCCCAGGAGAGGCATCATCTGTCTATCATTAGTTTTAGAATATCAGCATTCCTGAAGTTAAGAAAGGTACCTGCACCTGAGTATCCACATGAGCTAGGCTAAATATATACCTGGGAATATGCTCAAAGTATTTTTACCTGTAGTTGGGACTTGCTGATTCAGTTAAGCCTGTGAAAAATTAACTGAGAATGCATTTGGGCAAGGCCTGGTTGGTCAAACTCATAGCCTAGAGCCAGAAGGTCACAAATTCCCTTCCCGTGGTGGCCCTCCAGCTCACTCCCACTGCTGACTTCACAGCACTGCTCTATCCAGGAGGGGAGGAGGAGCTGCCCTTTGACTGGATCCCACTGAGCAGATTAAGTGAGGATTCACTAGTTTGTGCACGAAGGGCACTTTCAAAGGACAGCTGAAGAGGGAAAGGAAGTTCTGAGCACTCTTCTACAGTTTTCTTTACACTGTATCAGAGCAATATTAGTGGGAGTGGTGCACTGTCCCTAAACTGCATAAAATCACATCTTCCTTTACACTCTAAGAACTATTTCAAGAATAGCTGGTATATAATTTAGTTGGGAAAGGGTTAATCTTTGTGTCAGTGGTGTCCTGATAAGATCTCACTCCAGTTCGTTATGTTTCTGGGCTGCTTCTGCCTTGTAGCAGAAGACAGCAGTGATCCTTGGTTATGGTTTGATAATTTGGTGTCCAACAGGCTGTATAAGTTAGAAGAAAATGTCTGTTTTGAGCAAGCTGGATCTGTTTCAGTCTGTCCTACCTGAGTTTCCCCTTCAGCACAGGGACTGCTAATTGCTCCAAGCTGTTGCTGACATTTTCAATTATATGTGACTCACCGAGACTCAATCTTAAAGTGACCAAGCAAAGGAAATTTGAAGAGGAGGACAGTGCAGAACTGTTAAGGTTGGGTACAGTGTCCAGGAAGTCATAGTAAGAGGCAGTTCTTTGGAAATCGGGAAGGTTTGTTTGTCTACCCAAATTCCAATATTGCTGTTGTTCAGCATGGCCCGGAGACATCAAATGACGAAACATGTTCACTAACCAGCAGATGTCACCCCCTCCCCCAACTGAGTGCTGATATCTTAGTTAAAGTTGATTTGTTTTTAAACAAGAAAAGGTCTGTGATTTTATTCCAGATTACATAGTTGGGACTATGAAACCAGTGTTAGCACAGTTAGGTATTTTGGGAAGCCTGGGTAATTGGCTGTTTTTCCAAGTCCAAGCAAGTGTCTTGAGACAGTTGGATCTTTGCCATGGCTAAAAATCTTCTGCCTTCTTCTGCTGGAGGCAAGGTCTGGGATCAGCAGAGCAGCGCAACTGAGCACCACATTTCCCCCCAGGGAAACAGGAGAGGAAAAGTTGGTACATGGAGCTGGAGACTGAGTCACACCTTGTTGTGAGTGCAAATGCAGGAGATTGGCAAAGCACAGACCTCAGTGGCAGGTTGAAATTAACATAACCCTAGGCTACAGACTAGAAGACACTGGGTTGGATTCATGTTTAGTTTGCATTTTCTAACTTTGTTCTGTTTTTATACTGTTTGTAGTACAACAGTCTGTTCAGTGCTGTCGGTGTAATGGGGTGATGTGAGGAGTCAAGCCTGCTTCAGTCATAACTGGAAACGTTTAGGGGGGTTGACATGTAAATGCCTTTCACTTACTTTTGGAGCATTAGAACGTAATTGAAGTTGTGGATGATATTAAATCTTGTTGATTTTTATCAGTCTTTGTTTGGAGTTATTTGGAAGAGAACCATCTTTCTGTTGCCAATTAGTTAATATTAACTCATTTGTTCCAGTGAACTTACTCACCCATAACTAAGGAGAGATGCTGCTTGCTGACCCAACATCAGTGATAAGATGTTGCTTCAGATTCATGCCAGCAAAATGAGGATAATTTCTTATTATTGAGTATTTTAAACCAGAAAATATCTTGGGAATCAGCTGCAGAGTGAGAAATCATAGGACAGCTGATTCCCTGCTTCTGTTTCTGGCACAAAGGCTATAGACTCAACTGATGTGTGTTTTCTATGTGTAAGGAAAGGAGCCTGTGCCATATCTTAGATATCTAATTTCTGTATTTTATGATCTAGAAGGTCCATAAGCATAATTGAGATGCTTATTGTACATTATTGTGCACTCTTTTTCATAAGCCTCTAAAAGAGGGAGAAGAAGAACAAGAAATCAGTTATCCATTAGCTGTAGATAATTTTTATTATCTTGCTGAGGTGCTTTTAGATTGGCCTCTGACATTTACATATTTTAACTGTCGTCTGATGATGGCATGATCTGTGTGGGTTTCTACAAAAAGAAAAGCACTAAAAGATCATAGTCTTGAAGATTGATTGTTACCTAGTCCATGCTGGAAGCTACCAAGTGTTCCAACTGGGCAGTCATTGATGTTTCATAATACACATTTATGTGCTTCTTCTATTTCCCAACACATTTCAAATATTTAGTGCCCAGGAGAAGCACTCTAATCTACTTAATCTCTGAATCCCTTATAAAAATCACACTGCTTTTTCATCTGCTGAGCACTCCCCATTGCTGAATCCACTTCCTGCTTTGAAACCAAGTCCATAATTGTTTGTTCCTGTCTGGATCAGACTGTAAAGCCTTCAGGGATAGCAGTTTGCCTGACTAGGTACTGGTAAACCACCATCCCCTCCAACTTAGATTATACAGGCTTTAAGTAACCACCTCTAGATGGCAAAAATTGGCTCAAAAGCATAGCCACATGCCTTGTAAGCCTGAAAGCAAAACCTTGTTCTTCTGCCTCATAACCTTCTCTGGTGCTCTGCGTGTTTCACAATGATGTACAAAGCCTCTGGGCTTTCAGTGGGGCTTTGCCTGCACTGCCTCATCCTCTACAACCTTCTAGAGAGACAGTGTTAACTAGCAATCGTGGCAAAGTACTCCAGCTTAAGCTCCTGTGGGAAGCTCTCACCCAGGAGTGCAGGTGCTGCTTTGCTGAGATCCCTGCATGTTACACTGATGGCCTGTGTAGCCTATGAACCTGGCATGTTCTGCCTTAGGTGAGTCAGGACATATTTTTCTTTCCTTATTTGCCAGTACTTTGTGTCTCTTTAAAGCAGAAATGAAACTGTCAAAACTCGTAAGCTGGTTGCTGCAGCCATCAGGCAGCAAGCAACATCTTAATGCATGGAGTGTAATAGCTGAGCAGAAGAAATTGAGTGGAAGAGATGGAGTCTGAGTTCTGGCTGTCATTAAGTGAACAGGATCCTGTGGCTGCAGTGCACTGTGAACCAGGTAAACCAATGGGAATTGTCATCCAAAGTTTGTCCAGAAAATTTTGTAGAACTTTTATGATTCCAATGTGCTTTTCTGTTAAAAGACAAGGATGTGTGACCAGTCACTGTCTTGATCTTGACACTGTTCCTAATACTGCATGTCAGCATATCCCCTCCCACTGAAATCAGGAAGCAATTCCCATGCATATTCCTGGGACTACCTAACCTGTTACTTTGAAGTTTACTCCTTGGTAGCATTAAGGAAGACACTGCTAGAGGTGATCAGCTTTCTGTGTGCTACACTTCTCTGGCTTTGTGCATGTGAATATGGCTCCTTCCCTGAAGCAAACTGGGTGGAAGTATAAAAACTTGCCTTTTGTGAGACTCACTAGAAAGATCTTAATGCATCACAAATGTCTTTCAAGGAACCCACCAGCACCCACAACTTATGTTATGCCAGCAGAAGTCAGGCTGAATCTAGTCTCCAGTGTGTAGACATAAGGTAAGCCTTTGGAAAGGAGAAAAACCTGCTGCTTTAAGGACAAGAGTTATCTCTTAGATCTGCATTCCTGGGCTGCCTGCCCTGTGTTGAATGATGTCAAACTATCCAGTTCAAGCCATGGTTTGCTCTAAGCTTTTACTGGGAGGTAAAATCATATTTGTGACATACCTTACACACAACTTAGTGTCTGTGCTTTTAAAGAACTGCAGGCTTTCTGTAGTCTTGCACATCTTGCTTCATAGCCGCCCTTTTGAACCTGCTGCATCCAGCAGCCATCATTGTTTGATGGCTTTTCTAGATTTCTTTTGTATCTCTGAGATTCCTGAGAATAATTGTATTAGGTCAGACAAAAATCTTGCTTCACTTGATACCCTACCTGACTGACTAGCAAGAAGCAAGCATACAATGGTGCTTTCCTGTGAATATTCTCCCTCCTTCCAGCTGTCTTAAAGCCTTTCCATGTGAATGGTTCTGCCTGCTTCCCTCTGTGTGTTGGCTTTTTTTTTCCCCTGGTTAACTTGTCTAACTTTTAATCCTCTTGTGACAGCAAGCTCCCCAGTCTGAGCACGTAGCAAACAGCACCCTTTCATTTTCTTGGGCTTAAAGGATAGATTACATTGACACTACTTATTGTGGTGTCACTGCTAGTACGAGCCATTCCTGTCACTTCCCAATGTGTGTCTGCTGATCTTGCCTTCAGAGGTAGGAGGAAGACCTGTTCCTTGATCCTGTTCATTTCTCCCACTCCTTTTAAGGTTGTTTCACTCTGCTGGTCAGGTTAAAGCCCTGATTAAAAAAGATACTTGATTTTTTGGTATTGTAAGCTACATACAATTTGCAAGGTACTAGCTTTGTGCCTCATGGCAAAATGTCTTTGCTAAACTCTATTACAGTTGCATGTTCTTGTTGCCAAATGACCTGGCAGGTTCTATCTTTTGATAATGCTCTTCCTTCCATTTGGGAATGCTGCTGATTTCTCTGGCAGTGCCAGGTGAGAGGGACTCTGAGCCAGTTGGGTAAATACTGAGAGCCCCTCATGGGATGCAGAGTCTGTCTGGGTGGCTGAATGGTTTTTTTCGCCAAAGCTAGGAGGAAGGACAGGGCTGGTACTTGCATTGCAGAGTGTTGGCATTTGGCTTCCTGGGCCAGCAGGGATGAGTTTGTTTCTTTGGCTCACTGTCAGCTGGTATTGCCCTACCCCTTCCTACACCCTGTCAGCTGCCGGTGCTTCCCCGGGGAGCCAGGAGCTGTTACCTGCAGAGGCTCTCATCCAAGCAAGCATGTAAGCACATGCTGGAATGCCATGGATGTCAGTGAGACTGGAGCATGTTATTAATCACACACTCAGGGGGTTTGCTGAAGTGTGGCTGAGATGCAGGCCTTGTCCACCAGATGTGCTCGTGGGAGGCTTGGAAGTCTCCCCCGTGTTGCCACATTTACAAGCTCTATCGTGCTGGACATGTGTAATATACATCCTTCTGTGTTCAGGGGGAAGGCACTGCAGGGAGAAGGGATGTGAAATAGCCAGCCACTGCCTAAATGTAGCCACATCTGTGCTAGAACTAGGCAGCAGTGCTGAAAGCAGGACTGTCAGGGGCATAAATAGTTCCTGTTCCTACAAAACTTCCCTTGCTTACCTTTTGATGGGCAAAATATGTGTGACCTTTGTTGCTGTTGAACCCTTGCTTATTTTTGTGAAAAATTATTACTGTGTTTTAATGCTCCTTGTGCTTGGAATTGGTTTATGGGCTTTTTGTCTTGTGCACTTGCTTCATATCTTCAACTTTATAGGCATAGTAAACGGTGTGCAAACAGGATATGGAGCTGAAACCCAGACAGAATATTCATTGAATTTTTCACCTACTGCTTTTTTTTTTTTTTATGGTAGTGTGTTTGAGATCAGAGTCTAGCCATAGGTTTATACTAAAATATTGTTGCTTTTTTATCAAGTAGGATAGCAAGAGGATCTAAGGTTTAATTTTTTTTTTCAATTTTCTTTTAGTGTGTTGTGATATGTGCAGGCTTTTCTTTCTGAGAGTGTCTGAAAACACTTCCCAACAGTGTTTGGCATTGCTGCAGAACAAAATCCCAAGTGGCCTGTGTCCAAATAGTAATATTTGGGGTTTTTTAGCTAGTGGCTTGCTAGTGAATAGTTAAATTGATGGTAAAGTATCAGGGCCCTCTGTAAGTTCATGCTTTCCATCCTTTGTGGAAAGCAGATGTCAGAAACTGCAGTGCCAGGAAGTGGATTCCTTTAAAGACCTTCTGGGAGCTCCCAACTTGATCCACTCCAGCAATTCCACTCTGTGCTATCAAAGCCTGGCATTAGGCTTACCTTAAGTACTCGGGTGTTTCTTCCTTTCCTAGCAAAATCACACAGTGCTGGCTCCTAAGTTAGTTATGTGGAAAAATATTAACTTTCATGCTTCTCATGTGTGAAATTGAAGAGAAATTAGCAAAAAAATAGCTAGAAGAGGAAAAACTTGCTGTAAGTGGGAAAGCAAGCATTCTGTTTTGCATGGCTACTCATTCACAGATTTTTCAGGAAGAATTTTTTTTTTTAATATTGACCACATTGTGGATTGCCATTCATTTTGGAATATGTTTTAATGTTATAATTAAATGCTGAGAAAGGCTTGAAATAAATGGAGCACTTGGACAGCTTTTCTTCTGTAAATAGGGCACTGGTACAGAAGCAGTCCAAAATCTCAGATTGCTTCATCATCCTGCCCATATCTTGCCTGCATGCAATATTTGTGCTGTGTGAAGTGTCTGAGATCACATTCACTGTTGGATCTGCTGTAGAGAATGCCAGAAGCCAAGTGGATGAGTTCTGCTATTTCCTGGGTATACAAGTGTCTCGTGCCATTCCTGTTTCAGGGAGGTAGCTGTCAGCATGAGCAGAAGATTAATGTTAGCAGCATGGCTGTGATGCTAAGACTGTGGGTGAAGCAGGCTTTGTAGGTGAAGATGATCCCTTCTGGTCACTATTAATTGCTGTTATCTTAAAAGTCAGTTCAACCCTGAGTTTGATACCATCACAGTATGTGGGAGAGGAGAACAAGGCAAATTCAGCAGCCATGGCTTCAGTCTTAAGTGACAGGAGACCTATGGTTTGATTTATTTGCTGTTTTGCAGATTGCCTGGGACAGATTTCCTAGTGCTGGTTTCAAAGTATTGACTTCAGACAACGCCAGGCAGTTCAGTTTAGGAGGAGGTAGAGAACTGGTGCTGGACACCTGAGCCTCCCACACAACCAGGAAAGAGGGGGTGCTTTAATGCTCCTGGACTCAGTTAGGGACTGCCTGGGACTAGCTGGAAGATCCAAATGTGAGGATGTGAGAATGGTTCTTTCTCCATAAGGCTGAGGTGTTGGATTTAAGTCTGCCTATGGGGGCATCTCTGTCTACTCAGGATTTACCCTCCCTTTAAAGTAAGCCCTGAGAAGAGGGGAGTGAGAGAAGATGGGGAAAAGTATCCTCCATCTTTTGTGTTTTAGCAAGAACATGAGGAGCAAAAAGTGTGTTATTTGTGGCCAGGAAGAGTGCAGCCAAGAGGAAGCTTCATTTTGTTGCCTGGCAATTAGCACAGACACTTGAAAAAAGAAAACCTGCCTTCCCATCCTGTTCTTTTTTTATCCAATTACTGCAGAATGTAAAATTAATAAATTCTCTTGGGAGGAGAGACCAGATTTGGGTCTTTCTTCTTTGAACTAGCTGTCCTACCTGCTGGGGAAGAGTGAAAGTTGTGAATCTGCCTTCCCTCAGGGTAGGAGTTGAATTTAGCATCATCCTTGCTTTGTGTGATTGCTTTAGAGTGTGGGCTTGCTGCAGAGGGTGGGCGCTACTGCTGTTTCCACTTGTTCTTCCTCCCATTTTGTATGATGATCCCAGTGCTGCCTTGATGGGTTAGACGTGTTGAGAGCACAGCTGCCTGGTCAGGGACAGCCTAAAGCTGCAACTGGGCCATTCGTGGTAATGGTTAAGGAGATACATTTTATAAGTCTAAGCTGGTGGGTTTGGGTTCTTTGACAGTGGCTGGAGAGATGTCATCCTCTCGCTCCTCTGGGATGGGAGTGGCTGGCTGTCTTGGGTGACAGGTGATTTTTTCAAACTAGCCACAGCTCTGACACAGTTATGTTAGGCAGGATGGACTTCTTGCCACTGGCTGGAACAAAGATGTCACTGGAGGCAGAGGATGTGAATTCTCAGAGTCAATTGCCCCTTGACAGAGCCTCCTGCAGATCTGTTAATGAACATCCCCAAGCATTTCCTGGCAGTCATTCCTAGCACACACCAGTGGTGTTGGCTGTCAGGTTTGACCTCATTAACATAAGGGTTTGCTCTACTTTCATTTCAGGTCGTCAGAGCTGCTGAAGAAGCTGCTTCCACCCTGGCGAGTTCCATCCACCCCGAGCAGTGCATCAAGGTGCTTTGCCCCATCATTCAGACTGCAGATTATCCAATTAACTTAGCTGCCATCAAAATGCAAACGAAAGTCATTGAGAGGATTTCCAAGGAATCGTTGCATCAGCTCCTACCCGATATCATTCCTGGGTTGTTACAGGTACAGAATCCCATGTCACTGCTCCTGAGCACAAGGCACCATTCATTTGTGAGATCTGTGCCCTAAAGGGAGAATGATGGATCCTCTGGGGCCAGATTTTGGTATATGAAACAATTTAATTTTTGGTAAAATAAAATTTTTATATATGAGTTTTTGATCCTTTTAGTGTTAAGGAAAGGAAGACTCAGGTTCTTATGTGTATGTTCCACAACTGGATGCCTTTTTCTGACTCCTAAATAAGCCAGTAGCAGCCATGTAATAAGCTTGAGGGTAGGAGTTAGCCACATTTTATACTGTCTCTATACATCTTGTAGTCTCCTTTAATTCTGCTGAGCTGTTCTGTGCTTTGATGGTACTTTGCATTTGAATTTGAATCCCAGCAGGCAGGTTGCTCCTTTCCTTTTTTCTCTCTGAAATTAGAACCAAACTACTTGCTGACTTCATTCAGCCTCTTTCATAACCCTCTCGGGCTGGGTGAGGAGCTGTGTTTTTGCCAGTGCTAAGGCTTGGTTGTACACTGTGGATTTAGCTTTGAGCACTGGCTGTAGCAGTCTTGTCTTTTGGTCCCCTGCACAAGCAGCTGGCTGTGCTGGGATGGAGCTGCAAACAAGAAGGAAATACATGAAGTAGCAGTGAGAGAGGAGAAAAAATGTATGTGTTTACTGGGGAGAGACTGTGACAGGAACAGATCAGTCAGAGTGAAAGGGGGAGATGTGTTTGGGTGGGTAAGACTTCCATGGAGAACTGGGATAAAGAGGCCTCCTCACTTGTGAGCATAAAACATTGGAAGGACAAGAGCAAAGTCAGAAACTCCCTTTATGCATCCTAGCATTCATCCCAACTTTGTAGTGTCAGTTCTTGCAATTCTTAAATCTCAACTTCTGGGAGTTGGACAATTCTGTATTGATCTAAGCTTTTGTTGTAAAATGGTTTTAGCCATTGCTGTTGGAGACAACAATCTGAACAGTGAAGCTTCAATGCACTGGAAAAGTCTGGGAGCAGCATGCCTTTAAAAAGGCAGTTTTATTTGTCTTCTTTAATTACTTCCATGTCTTTAAATGGTTCTTGTTTCAGAGCCTAGTTTGCCTGAGATATTTCCTTACCTTAGAAACTCAGTAACTGAAGGAATCTGCTCCTTACATTTGGGAAGTGTTTTGGGATCCTGGCTGAAGGAGTGTGTGTGGAGACAATCACCTTTGTGCTTGTTTACCACACTGAGGGCCCTGGCAGAGTGGTGAGGAGGCGAGGAGTGTCAGCAGCAGTGTGAGCACAAGTGTGCAGCTCAACAGCCTGGAGCAGGCTCTCCATGAACAGATGGGCATCTCCATGGAAGAACAGGGCTTCGCAGGGGAGAGTTGTGGTGCTTGCCCTGGTCCTGATGAGGAGGCTCAGCCTTTTCTCCACCTTGATCCTCAACAGCTTGGTGTTTCTCAGAGCTCACCGAGGTCTTGTGCCCTCCTAGCTCAGTGCTTTGTGGAATTGCAGACTGTCATTTTGGGCTGTATTCAGCCCTGCAGCTGGAACAGCCCCAGCTGTGCTGCATCCCTCCTCTGGCTTTCCCGGCAGAGGTCATTCTGCATCCAGAGGAGCAGCATCCCACAGGCTGAAGTGATGTCTGCCTTTCTCATGGGGTGGGATGGCTGCTGAGTGATAAATCTCTGCCTGAGTTTGGGACTGGTGTCACCAGCTGCTAAGTGACCTGGTGGCTAGTTTGAGCTCTGCCCAAGCTGCCAGAGATCAGCATACATACAGGGGTCTTTCAGTATGTTCTTTCCTGTGGTATTTCCTACTTGGTAGGCAAGCTGCCCTCCGAGGAGTCCTGACCGTTCAGCATAGTTCATGGTCATCTGAACTGGACACAGAAGTGTGTGTACCTGATAGAATCCCGAGCTTGTGTTAGGAAACTGTGTGTTGTTATCTAATGCTATAAATAACTAGATATTAATAACTTGTAACATGGCAGTAATAACAGAAGGAACAGATAGGGTGATTGTATTCTCTTGCTCTTTGAGTAGTCAGGTTGCAAACTGTTATGTTAAGCACAGGGTTTTTTATTGATCTCTTAGGTCAGCCTCATTTGCAAAATGTACTTCAGCTCTGTAGTGTATTGCTGAGGAAGGGTGTTGGGGAGTGCTGTTTGTCTTCTGACCTTTTCCTCTCATTTCCAGGGCTATGATAACACGGAGAGCAGTGTCCGAAAAGCCAGTGTATTTTGCCTAGTGGCTATTTATTCAGTAATTGGAGAAGAACTGAAACCTCATCTCGCACAACTCACAGGAAGCAAGGTACAAGAATAATGTGTCTCAGGTGTTTTGGTGTAGTGCAAGCCATTCTGCTGGCTTTTACTAGCAGCAAGAGCAGTGTCTTCACTGTAGCTCTGGGTCAAGTTCCCTGAACTCTATTAAATCCTGTCTCACCCTGACAAATACCACTGGAACAGCACAGCACTTGCTCAGCAGTGTGAGCATTTGAAATATCACTAAGAAAATTTTGATGGTGTTCAGAGATTGGTTTCGTGATGCATTTTATCCTGTGTAACTGCAAGCTGCTTCTGAGCAGGTCCTTCCCGCTCCAGCCATGTTTGCTTTGCTCCTTTGGCATTAGATCCAGAGGTGATTGTGCAGTGAGCTGGATCAGCTGGCTGCTCTGGCTGAAAACCAGATCTGCAATACAAATTAAATAGCTTTCAGTCTGCTCTGTGGCTGCACAGGCACTCTCGTGCAGAGAGTGATGGGAATGCATGGCGATGGTGGGAGAGCAGGTCCTCTCATCAGCAAGTTCTGATTAGGGCTGGTAGAAATGCAGGTAGAGCTTCACCCTTAATGGCAGGGCACACATGTCCCTTCTGGGACAACAGCAAGCTCAAGTGCCCCTTCAATGGACTTTGTACTCTGGAGTCACACTAGCTGCAAAACTCAAATTCTGACCTGATGCTGCAAGTGAATCC
Organism: Coloeus monedula; assembly: GCF_965178545.1. NCBI lineage: Eukaryota > Metazoa > Chordata > Aves > Passeriformes > Corvidae > Coloeus > Coloeus monedula. The sequence continues at coordinate 28,953,657 of NC_138787.1, read as the reverse complement.
AAGCCCTTAGTTCAGCTCTGTCCTTCAGACGAGAATTTTGTGTTGGTTTTTGATGGCTTTTCAGAGCTGCTCAATAAGCCACCACAAATTTTTTTTCTGCTGTTTTAAGTCTTCATACCCAAGATTTCTATGCAATTTTAAGATTAATTCTGAATTTTTTGTTTCTGAAACAGATCTGTGCATGTGAATAGCTACTTAGTTCAGAGGGCTTCATGCTGTCATTTTGAAGCAATAATTTCTGTCATGGTTAAGGAAGTGTGGTATAGGCCAAAACAATTTAAGACTGAAGGCACTTGGATTTTATTTCTGTGTTGTCCTGTCAATAAACAAATTACAATTGTGCCTCCAAATTGCTCTGCTAAGAGGACAGCTAAGTGTGCTGAGGTTTACCTCTTTATATTTGGGATGTCAGGAAATCCCCATATAAAATGTTGTAGAGGCTTTATTATCCCAGTATCCTTGGTGCCACAAACATACTCCACCACATCACTAACTATTAACATGTAAGTCATTCTTCTGGGTTTACGCAGAGTGCGTGCATTTTTAAAGTTAAATGTAAACATGAGTCATGACAGGATCTGGAGTTAAGGTGGCAAGGAGGAAAAAGAGAACAAACCCATGCAAGGGAAGTATATAGTCATAACAACTGCACTTGCACTAGATGTACCACGTTAGTGAAGATATAATGTCACTGAAAAAGAACATTCTATAAAGAAGGGAAAGTTCAGGGTGTTTCCTACGACAGGGACCCATGGCTCTTGGATCACCAGTGTGCCTGCAGCCCTACTGACCTCTGTGGGAATCCTGCTTGACCTGGTCCGGCTGCAGGATTGAGGTCTGGGAACTGATGGCTGCTGAAGTGAAATGCAAGAGGCTTTTCTAAATCCCATTAAGTCTGCCTGTGACTTCAGTGGGACTGGGCACAGCCTCTTGTCTCTGTTCTGAAATATGGTCAGTTTTGCTTTTGCTTTTCCTCCAGAGTGCCCAGTGTCCGCTCACCCCAAAATTAGCTCACCACAGAATCCGAGTTTTTACACTGGCAGTCAACTTTTGCCCACCTGTTTTTTTCTGGCATCTTCTCCTGATGTTTCTTTCTTTCTTTCTTTCAGATGAAGCTACTAAACTTGTATATAAAGAGGGCCCAGACCACCAACAGCAACAGCAGCTCCTCTTCAGATGTTTCAACGCACAGTTAATGGAGATCCGTGGACATGTGTAGACTTAGAAGCAATCAACGGTGCCTCTCAGAGACCTTTCTGCTACTCTTCACTGGCACGCTCCATCAGTTTAAGGAGGCCATGCAGATATTTATTGCAATCAGTATTTTAGTCCCTTAAAAGCTTTTACGTAGAATCTTACTGGTATTGAATGTAAAGGAAGCAAGGTCTGTGTCGCAGTCTTCATTAAAAGTGAACATCAGAAAGCCGTACTTAAACATATTTGTATAGCCTGCTGAAATCTCAGAAATATGTTTAGGTTAGCATTCTAACCCTGAGTCCAAGAACCTGGACACATGTAAAAGTCAAACAAATCTTGTTGGTTTAGTTCATACCCAGTTTTGGTTTCTGTGTGCTAGTTATCTGCTCTCTCCCCCCACTCATTCTGACTGGGTCCTCCTCTTCTTTCAAGTCTTGTGTTCCTGTTTCGTACTCCCTGTTGCAGCTTGCCTAACTTGCAGGGCTCTCCATGAGGAGATCTTTGCAGAAGTGGCTGTGATTCCAGCCTCAGATGCTTTAATACTGAGAGATACCAAGTGAGTAATGAAAGCGTAGGTTCTTTTTAAACATCTGAGTTTTGTACATAGTTCTGACAGACCCCAGATGGGCTGATCTCTCTGTAACTGCTCTTCAGACAGCTGTGGTATGCATAACAGCTGGGCTCTTGCTCTTTTCATTGACTTTGTAAATACTTCTCCCCTCTCAACCCATTTGGCTCTTTCATATGTTCAAAAGACTCTCTTGGTTACCTGTTACTCCCCAAAGGGAACCTGAAACCCATTTCTGGGACCGATGTCTGCAAAAGGATGGTGGAGTTGGGTGCGTGGGGTTGGGTTTGGCTCTCAGTGTGTCAGTGGCTGGGCAGTGGGAGCTGGCAGAGCTGTACCTCAGTGCCAGCTGTTTTCCTTGAAATCTGTAGCATCAAAGGGCTGATCTTCTGCTCTGACTGACCCACTGATGCTGGATGGCTTTGTCCCCACAACTCCTTTGCACTTTGGGCAAAATGTTCATCCCAGAGGACAGAAAGGGTGTCTGAATCTGAACAGAAATACCACATGGAAGCACCTCTGAGCCAGGTGGGATGGTGCTGGTTGCCTGCCACAGGCCCTCCTGTTCCTGAAGACCCTGCAGTGCTGTTAACTGCCTTTAGAAACCTTCTTTGTGGCCATCTCCACACCCAGGCCTGCTGAGTGCTCTGCATTTCAGAAGAGTGGGGGTCCCTCACTGGGCACTGCTGGCAGCAGGGTGCTTCAGGTGGGGGTGCAGCAGGGAAAACCCTTTTGCAGCCTAATAACACAGACCAGGTCAGAGGCAAACCAGCAGCAATCAAATACCCCACAGCACCGCCCTTCCCTGAACAGAGACCCTCTGTTTGCAAAGGGGGAGCTCCCCCTGGCTCTGCCTGTAACCAGGGAAGGCAGGACCTCACTAATTAACATGCTGTGTTTGGCCCTGGGCTGGATCCTGGCTGATGGGCATGCCCACCCCAAACCTTGCCATGGATCACAGCTGGGGTTTTGCTCCCAGTGCCAGTGACGCAAGAGGACCGCAGGCCTGCAGCTTATGGCTGCAGCTGTGCTGATGCATGTGTGTTCCCTGGCTGCTCTCAATGCCTTGGAGTCTCTCCAGCTTCCTCCATCTCCCCTTTGGGGAGCTGAAGGGACACCTTGGGAACATACTGAGAACATGAGACTCCCTTACTGCAGCAGGGGAGGGTAAAGCCCCTTCCATCAGTTATCCCTGTGTGTTTCAGCCCCACCCCTGAGGAGCTAAGCTGGGAGCTGATGCTAGGTGCCAGCTTTTCTCCCAGTCCTCATCTCAGGAGAGATTGGGGCTGGTGGGGGACTGTGTGGCACTGGGCTGCAAAGCTTGTTGGTCCCTTTCCCTGCTCACATGAGAGCAGAGGAGGTGATTTGCTCCTGGTATGTGTGCAGGCTTTTGCTGGCTGCAGGGCTAGTTCCCTCATCTTTCCCAGCTAGTAATACTAGGGCAGGAGAAACTCTGTGCTTTCCTGGGTGTTGTGGGATTCCCCCAGGGTCTTTCCACGGGCTCAGAAAAGCCATCCTCACTACAGGGGATATTGGCTGCTCCATGGTTCGTGTCTGCCTTTCTGTGGACCATTTCTTTTCCACATCTTTTGGTATGCTTATTAGAATGCTCTTTTTAAATTTTTTTGAATGATTCAAATTTGATTTTAGCACAAATTTATTTTTCCTTTTGAGGAAATACTCAGCTGACTTGTTGGCAGCAGTTAAGCTGTCTTGTTTGAATTTTTAATAGCGGGCTAGGGTTTTTTTGGGGTGTTGGGGTTTTTTTTTTGTTTGTTTGGGGTTTTTTTTTGGTTTTTTTTTTTAATTGTACTCTTTAACTGCTTAGTATTTATGCCTGTCTTTCTCCCCATCTCAGTTCAGCATCTTCTGTTCCAGTTCTAGGGTTCAGAAGGTCAGCATAGCTGACCAGGTGGTATTAGTCCCTCCCAGCTGTGATGGAGCTTGGTCCATCATCATTTGCTGTTGGTTGGTTTTGATTTTGTTTTTTTCCATTGAATGGCACACTGTAGCAAATCTCCAGGAATTGAATTCCTTCTCAAATGATTTTATATGTTTTATAAAATCCTGTTGGTATGCACTGAGAGTGAACACACTGTAATGTCCCTGACACCTCAGTCGGGGTCAAAGCTCGTCCTTGAAAAGGCGCCTGTGGCCAGCCTGCGCTTCCCGAGGCCACTGGCACACCCGGGGCTGCAAAGGGTAGAATCAGGCCTTACTTTCTGAATCAGATTCAGTTCTGTTTGTCAACAGATGCTCATTAATGTGCTACTTAATTCCACTGCATGAGTCGAGGACTGTCCATCCTTTGAGTACTCTAGGATATGTTCTACCTGTACACAGTAGGAGCATTCTGCTTAGGTATTTATAAATCATCGCGGATAATGTACATAGTAGGGTTGTTTAGTATGTTGAACATGACCCAGTTTTTATTTTGTGTTTCCTTTGAAGTACTCAAAGGGCTAGCTCTGAATGTCACCTCTCTGATCTCCAGTTTTGACTTCAACAAGCTGTACAATCATCTTGTTTTCCCTTCAGCGAGCATAAAGGTCTCTCTGGCTACAAATCAGTGTCCACACACGCTTGCAGAGGAAGGTCTGCGTGCTGCAGTGCCTCACTGCACCGGTGAAGCTTGTGTTCACCTTCTCCTGGCAGTAGCCACCTACTGCAGCTGCCTTTTCTTTTCTTGCTGCCCATTATGCAGGGCTTCAATTTTTCGTACTTTAAAAAAAAAAAAAAGGGAAAAAGAAAAAAAGAAAAAGAAAAAAAAGTGTATTTTCTTTGCCCACCATGCTTTAAAAATCTGAATGAGAGAAAACTCTCAGCAGACAGCAGCTCTTGGCTGCAAGGTTGCCGAAATCTCAGATGTGGATGTTTTTTCTGCCATTGGCTGCACCAGTGCTCCATGGGCATGGGCAAATCCCAGCCCCATCTGCCCCACAGGTCTACGTACTGTAGTTCTCATGTAGTTCAGAAATACCGAGGCATGTGGCTTTCTTAAGGTACACTATGTGTGCTTGCCTGGATTACAATACAATACGAGACTGTCTTTTTAATTGCTTATTACTAGCTTACCAATAACCTGTATAAGTAATGTAACTTGCATCTTTGTCATCAGAACCTTTTCTCCCCACCCCTTTATTTATCAAGCATAATATTACATATTAAGGGACAGGAAAATAGACCTTTGTAGTATACAGCAGGACGTTGCTAACAATGTTTTAGATGGGAAGTGAAAAACGCTCTGAAAAATGCCAGCCATGAGAAATGACTTTGTTGGCACCGTGTTCATGCGCATGTATTTTTTTCTATTTTTTCCGCTTTTGTCATGTTACATCCATATCTGTATTTATATCTTATTTGTTTCACTTTTGAGTGTATCATGGCAATTGTACAGATGTTTTTTGTTAACATTTACGTGATAGAATTTGCTAAAAAAAATTAAAATAAAACCTTTTGAGTTTGCCCTAGAGTAAGTGGAAGTTGGGTTTCTTCCTGGGGGAGAAACATCCAAGTAACTAATTGTCCAACACAGTTCCTTACCCCAACCTGTGCTTGTAAATGATTTGGTCTTACTTGACTCAGTTGTGTTGATGGTCATGCAAAGTCATGTAACTCAAGGAGGAAGGGCTGCAAGGATATCTGTGGTGTTAAGAGAAGGGTGATGAAGTGTTTGGGGAATTGAAGGAGTGCGGGGAACTGCACAGGTCTCTGTGCCTGGTACCAAATGACAACTTGAATTTGAATTGTCTGAGCAGCCTGAGCACTCAAGCATTTGTGTGTTTTCCTGTGGGAATAATAGCTCATCACAATTTAAAAACCTGTAGTGAAGCTGTGCTCTACACTCAGGAAGTGAGTCCCCTAAGGTACAATTTTTACCTCAAATACCTTGTGGTGGGAGCAAGGAAGCCAGGAGTGCACGAGAAGTTCAGGTTTTGTAGGGGAAGCTTTTGGTGTGACTATTCCTAGGCAGAAGAATATATGGAGAGTGTCACAGAGCATTAACAGCAGCCCTGGCACTCCTGGCTGTCACCAAGCCCTGCCCATGCCAGCCCAGGGACCCTTCTGCATCGAGATTCGGGGGCTGGGCTGGGAGCAAGGGGCAGTAATGGCTCTCCCTGCTGCAGATGGACCGTCTTGCCCCTGTGATGACAGGGTCTTTTTTGACTCTGCTGTGTGTCAGAACAGTAGGAGGGAAGGTCCACCCTTGCCCAGTGACCCTGGCTTCTTACCAGAGCACTTTCCATGTATATTCTCAAGCAGTGCCAGGTATCTGGGGTTATAAGAAAGGGAAGAGAGAAGGAATAGAGTAGTACCTCATCTGGGCCTTGTAGAACTCCAGGTGCTGGCCTAAATTACCCTTAGAGTCCTGAGGGGGTTGGTAAAGCTCTGAAGGCTGAGGCATTGCAAATGTCGTATTAGAAAGCCCAAGCTGCAAAGCTGGATTTTACTGACGTGCTTGAAATGGTCAGTCCTTGCAAAAACACATTGTGGGAGCTGAGGAGAGGGACATCCCACAGATGCAGAAATTGGTCATTCTGGCAGTTTGTGCAAGACTCATGCAGGGGAGAGTGCATGGCTGGAGGTCTCCCTGCCCTCTGGAGCACCAGGCAGCTTGGGCTGGATTGGAGGAGGCTGGGCACATGCCTACTCCATCTCCAGAGTGGCTCTCCATAACCTGTAACTGGGTTTTTCCAAGTCCTCATGCTGTTGCTCAGGTTATAAGGGAGAAGGCCATGATGGAGCTGTGTCTGGCTCCTCACCAAGCACAGCCAGATGCAGAGCTCCTCTTGGAGAAGTTGTCTTCTCCCAGCACTGGCTCATGCCTCCAGGCACTCCCTGCCCAGATCTGACTATGGCTGTTCTCTGTGGAAGACACACAAATAAAGGCCTTGGTGCCAAGACTTGCACATTTGGGGGTGCCAGCATGGGCCACCCCACTTTGCTACAGGAGGAGCATGGCAGAAGGTGAAAGTTTTATGGGATGCAATTGAAGGAAAAGGAGCAGAAGGAAATAGTCTCCTGGCTCCTTCTGCAACAAGGGACTTGTGGGTGATGTGATGGTTGTCTTGGCCACAGCAATCACAAAATGATGGAGCTTCAGAGGAGTAAGGAGGGGAGTCAGCAGAACAAGTGCCTTGGGCTTCCAGAGGGCAGATTTGGCTTCTTTAGGAGACCAACTGACAGAGTCCCTTGGGAGGCAGTTCTGAAGGGCAAAGGAGTCCAGGAAGGCTGGACATTCTTCAAGAAGGAAAATCTTACAGGCACAGGAGCAGGCTGTCCCCATGTGCCAAGAAAAGAGCCAGTGGGGATATTGCCTGGCCTGGCTTGGTGGAACTTTGGGCTGGAGCTCAGGAAAAAGAGGAGAGTTTGTGACCTTTGAAAGAAGGAGCAGCAACTCAGGAGGACTACAGGACTACAGGGATGTCATGAGGTTATGCAGGGAGAAAATTAGAGGGGCTGAATCCCAGCTAGAACTTAATCTAGCTACTGCTGTAAAGGGAAAAAAGCAATTAACAGCCAGAGGGAGAATCCCCATCCTTTACTGGATGCATGGGAAATAAAGTGACAAAGGCTGAGATACTTAATGCATGAAGCAGATCCTCCTGAGTGCCATCATGAGGCATGTGCAGGACAATCAGGGGACCAGTCCCAGCCATCACTAGTTTGTGAAAGGCAGGTCCTGCTTGACTGACCTGATCTTCTATGACAAGGTGACCTGCTGAGTGCATGAGGGGAGCGCTGTGGATGTTTTCTACCTGGACTTCAGTAAAGCCTTTGGTACCATTTCCCACAGCATCTCCTGAGGATACTGGCTGCTCATGGCTTGGACATGCTCACTCTTTGCTGGGTTAAAAACTGGCTGGATGGCCGGGCCCAGAGAGGTGGTGAATGGAGTCAAATCCAATTGGCAGCTGGTCACCAGTGGTGTTCTTCAGGACTCAGTGCTGGGGTCAGTTCTGTTTAATGTCTTTATCAATGATCTGGATGAGGGGATCAAGTGCACCTTCAGTTCACAGATGATGCCATGTTGGGCAGTAGTGTTGCTACTGGATGGCAGGAAGGCTCTGCACGTGGATCTGGACAGACTTGATCCATGGGCTGAGTACAGTTGTATGAGGTTCAATAAGGTGAAGTGTCAGATCCTGCCCTTGGGTCACAACAATCCCAGGCTGGGGCAGAGTGGCTGGAAAGGTGCCCATTGGAAAAGGACCTGGGTGCTGGCTGACAGCTGCTGAACATGAGCCAGCTGTGCCCAGGTGTCCAGGAAGGCCAGGGGCACCTGGCCTGTATCAGCAATAGTGTGGCCAGCAGGACTGGGGCAGGGATTGCCCCTCTGTACTCAGCACTGGTGAGGCTGCACCTCAAATGCTGTGTTTTGGGCCCCTCCCTACAGGAGGGACATTGAGGTGCTGGAGCGTGTCCAGAGAAGGGAAACGGAGCTGTGGAAGGGTGTGGAACATAAATACTACAGGGAGTGGCTGAGGGAGCTGGGGGTGTTCACTCTGGAGAAAAAGTCTCAGGGGACGCCTTATCACTCTCTACAACCATCTGAAAGAGGTTGTAGTGAGGTTTTCTCTCCTCCCAAGTAACAAATGATAGGAAAAGGGCCTCAGGTTTCACTAGGGGAGGTTTAGATTAGATATGAGGAAAAAAATTCATGGAAAGATTTGTCAGGCTTTGGAACAGACTGTCCAGGGAAGTGGCTGAGTCACCATCTGTAGAGGTATTTAAAAGATGTAGATGTGTCACTTATGGACACGATTTTGTGGTGAACTTGGCAGTGCTGGGTTAGCAGCTGGACTTGGTGACCTTAGGGGTCTTTTCCAACCTAAACCATTCTATGGATTTTCATGTGTTCTTTAGGATGAGACAGCAGCACAGGAGAGTGTTTATTGATCCACTTGAAAGTATCTGTCCCTTTTATCCCCTTTGTGGTTAAGTCCCCGTCCTCAGCCACATGACTGCTTCACAGATGGAGAATGAGGAATGGCTGTAATCCGTGCTTTAGAGGGTTTTGCTGAGCACACCCCTGTGGACAGGACTGGAGTTGCTACAGCCATTAAAGGTAGCTAGCAGATTCCTGGCAAGTCTGAAGACTTGCTGGAAGCACTTGCAGCCCATTCTCAATTCATTTCTCTGTCCTGAAGAGTCTGAGCTGCTGCTGCTTCTTCCCTCTGCAATCCCCCTCAAATGATCTTGTGATCCCTTCCCTCCCACTAAGGGGTGTGCCAAGGAGTGGGTCAGGACATGTCAGCAGAGTTGTACTCCTGCACCAGGTAGGTGTCTTACCTCAATTTTCTCCACTTAAAGAATTTAAATACCCTGAGAAAGTCCAGCTCAGTTGATCAGTGGTAACTTAGGTTAAATAATTCCACCGCCTCTGATTGTGCAACCCAACTTCTTGCTTGTGCAACCCTCATTTACCCTCTCCGAGCAAATATTGCACACCCCTCTCTTCCCTTCACCAACCCAACACATTTTTCCTGCTTTGCCTTTTCATGCACTTCCATGAAGTATGGAAAGGGCCCACCCCAGCGAGTGCACTCCAGCCCTGGCAGGAGCCTGCTGGGAGAAGGCTCAGGGAAATGGATGTAACACTGACTTCAGGGAGGAGAAGGCAGACCATAAACCACCATCCCCTGCTCTGGGGGGGAAAAAAAGAGTCCTACAAAGCTTTAGGGAGGCTGCTGGGGCAGCAGGGGCATTGAAATCAACCGAAGCATGAGACTGGAATGGAGAGGGTCTCTCAGAGATTGGATGGCTGTGTGCTTGTATAAGTCCAGAGAAAGGCCACCTCTCATTGTGAGCCCCAGTCATGGATCCATTTGTGGACAACACGGGATTACAGCTGGTATGTGCATGTAAAACGGGCTGCAGAAGGTTGGTTCAGAGCGGGGTCAGCATTTGAGTGCCCAGCTGTGCATGGCTTTCCTCTGCCGGGAGGATGGGAGGACAGTGACACCCACTGCAGCCATTGTGTCCCCTGGACCACTGCAGCACAGGAGATGCTCACGTTTCAGGTTCTCCCTGGGGATCTGACTGCAGCCAAAGGCTTGGGAAGTATTGGCCTGTTAGTCCCAGGGCCCTTACACAACATTACTCCATTCTCCATGCTGCTTTGTCATAACTTGGCATGTACTGCAACAGGCCCAGCAGAGCCACCACTTCCCAAACCCCAGCTATTTACATCCAGACTCGAGTGCCAGCCCATTAACCAGGAGCCAGGGACTCCTCTCGCTGCACAGCTCAGGGACAGTGGGAGTGGGCGCTTGTCCCTTGGGGCAGGCGGGATGCACGGGATGACGCTCATGGGGTTCAACCCACTGAGGGATCCGGGGCCACAGGGCTCAGCAGAGACGGTGCTGGGGCACAAGGAAAGGCAGGAGCTTGTTTGGGAGTGGAGGAGACTGACTGGGAGCAGCCGTGCGGGCAGTGGAGGGACGGCGAAGGCAGTGTAAACCAGACCGAGCTAGCGGGGCTGGGGGATTACAGGGTGCCAGGGAAGCTGCTCACAAACACATCGGGGACAAAGCAGCCCTCCAGAGCTGAGGAGTAATGAGTACTTAATGAAGAGAGGGATGAAATTCATAATGACTCAAAAATGTCCGAGATAATGAACTCCTTTCCTTTAAATCCACCTTTAACAAGAAAGCTAAGGGAAAGGATTTAGATCAATTAAGAAGTAAAGAAAGGCAATCTTGTAAAAATAGCTATTGACACAAGCAAGTGGGGGAACGGCTGGAAAGTCTTGCCATGGCAGTGTATATAACAATGATGTATGGCATAAAGACACCCATAAGTGACACCAGGTAGAGTAACAGCCAAGAGGGAGCTTCAGAATACATTTAACAAATCCCTGCAAATGTGGAGGGGGCTGTGAAGTATCTGAGCTCTGGGGAGACCATGGTGGGGAGCAGCAGGGGGCAGGGGCCGTGTGCACTCCTGCGGGATGCAGCAGCCCTGTGGGAGCATCAGCAACCACTCCTGGGCAAGGGATACACAGTGGCCTTCGAAGGGATGGCTGCAATTACCTTCAAATTTACCGAAGCCTAGGGGGCTGGAAACATTGGAGCTGCCCCTAAAACATATTCATTACCGCCCTCTTAGAGGAAATATTTTTGTCTCTCTCTGTCTGCCATGCAGCAGGATACTTTTTTCCTTGTCTGGTGACCCAACTTCATAACACCCATAACCCCACCTCTCTCCCCACTGCCTTGCTGTAAGCTCCATTGTGCCTGGACCTGTCTCCTGTCCCCTCTACAGGTGCCCTGGCTCAAGGTCCCGCTTCCCCTGTTCCAGAATGCTCCCTCCCGGCACAGGCTGGGCTGGCTCAGCATCTCTGGATGGGCTGGTGCTTGGGACCAGAAGGGTTAAACGGATGTCCCTGTCACAGGGGCAGTTTCTTGACTGCCGCTCTATAAATAGGAGCTGGGTTTCTAATCTGCTTGCCACTCGTTTCCACTCCCTGCCAGTTTTTTCCTGCTTTTTCCTGCAAGGAGGTACCTGCAACTGCTACAGTCTGCAGCCCTGCAGCCACTGCTGCCAGAGGAAGAGGAGCAGCCGAGTCCTGCCCGATGAGATTCATGTGTCAGTCCTGCTCTAGGCCATCCTCTGTAGCAGACACATAACAAAAAAAAAAAAAAAAAGAAAGGAGGGAAAACAAGTCCCGCCCTGGCAGGGACTCAGGATCCTGGTCTGTCCTGGGAGTCTCCAGCCCAGTTTGACTTCCTGCCTTGCCCCTCCAGAGCTGCCTCGGAGCCATCCCCTTTTAGGACAGGTGAAGCCCTGGTTCAAGCACTGCAAGCTGATGTGGAAGACACAGTTCAGCTCCCCGGGTAAAAATCCCTCTTGGAGAGGGAGCAGGGAGTGGGAGCTGACAGCATTTTTGGTCTCTTTGCAAGTCTCCAACCTGCTGGCTACCCCCAAGCCTGCATCCCCTGCCCTATCTCCTCCATCTCTCCAACAACAACTCCATCCCTGCTGAGCAACAGGCTGTAAATCCTTGCCAGGACTTGTTGGAACAAGGGACTGGGGGTTTGCAGAGAAGGTCTGTGAAGAAAAGCTGGCTTCCCACTGGGGAAGACATGGGCAGGTTGGAGTGAGGCCAGAGATTAGCAAGGACATGATGACTCCCAGCAAGCTTGACCTGGGCTGGATAACAGGCAACAGAAGGGGCTCAGGGAGACATGAGAGCAGCCCTCAAATATGCAAGAGGCAAAAGCACGGGGGGGTTAATCTCTTCTCTGGATAGGGCAAGATATTTTGGGCTTAGCAAGAAAACTTTAGATGAGGAAAACATAACAGTCAGAGTAATAAAGTTAACTTGTTTCCAGGCCTAATTTTGACAAAGGGATGATGTGATCAAGCATGTGAAGGAACAGAATCCTTCTGTTACCTTGACCTGTTGCACGTCAGCCCACTTAATCTGAAAACTCAGCTTGGACAAGCTTCTCTGTTGATGGACAAGGAATAGACTGGAGGGGAAGTGGCCAAAAAGTGGGGCAGTTCATTGCATGTCTCCTCCCGAGCAGTGTCCACGCAGCCAGGTCAGGTGTGTGTCCCAGGGGCCTTTCCCTGTGTGCCCCCTCGAGCTTCATTGCTGCTGACAGACAGACAGACTCTTTCCAAGGCTGCTGACTCACTGAAATGGAAATGTTCTACCAGAAAATGCTGAGTTTGATAAAATTGCTAAGGAATCCTGCTGGCTTCCCTGACAGCTTGGCTCCATGCCCTGCATTTGGAGTAGCTGCTGGGAGGGAGGTTGGTCTTTGCAGCCAAAGAAATGTGATGCTCAGGGCTCCCAGGGTGATGGCTCTGCTGAGGCTCTGGACAGGCTGTGCCAAGCCAGGGCACCCTGGTGGCATCTTCAGCTTCATGTCCTGCAGCACTCTGCCTTGCAGCTGCCCCTGGTGCTTCTTGTGCCATGGGGTGTCTTCCATGGAACGTGTCTGGTTTCAAACCCCAAACTAAGCTTTTTTTTCTCAAACATCTTGCCCCCACTTGCACCCCAGCACCTCTTGCCCTGGGAGGACAGAGAACACCCACCCAAAGTGACAGTGGTTTTAATTTAGTCCCTGTCTTGCAAAAGACCAGCTCTTCTGGCCAACAGTAAGAAATAAATGGAGGTGGTTATTTGCCTTGTAGAGCCAATCCAGGTAAGCAAAAAGCTCCACTTGCTTTTGCATTCCATTGATGATGGAGAAGCACCTCCAGTCTGACCCAGTTTGGCTCCCAGCAGCCTCAGCCCTCACAGCCTCCCCAGAGCTGGGGCTGAAGTTTTGGCCACCCTCTGCCTCGCTCAGCTGTGCCCTCTCAGCACTGTCATGGGTGTTCCTGGAACTGTAAAGGGCTCCTTTTGCTGCTCACCACTTCCCACCACTTCTTGTTGCAGCTCCCTGTTTTATACTTGGCTGCAGATGGTCCCTGCTAAAGGACCATGGTGGGATCTGTCTCTGAAAGTTTAATGCAGCTTTTTTAAGAAGTCCCTGCAGGTTTTCCTTTCCAATGAGCTTCTTCATCATGCTGGTAAGCCAAAACTGCTCTTGCCCACTGGGGGCTGAGAGCCAGGAGATGTCATCCTTCACCTCTGCTGTGGAGAGGAGCCTGTGCTCTAACCTCGGCTGCTCCTGCGTGGTCAACTATAGGTGACGGATCCAGGCTTTCCTCTGGGACAAACCCTTGCTAGTGGGAGGTGGGGACAGGACAATCCTTTTTGTTCTGAGCCAGAAGCTGAAATCCAGCCTGTGCCAGAGGTAAACCAATGCTTGGAGCAACTGGGAGTGCTGCAAAGGGATCCTTGAAAGGGATCTTGGTTTAATCCATGATACCTCTGCAATCAGGACAGAGGGCCTCGACTCTCCAGGAAGTCCCCTGCGAGCTGTCAGGGTCACTGTGGGGAAGGGATGAAAGCTTCACTGCAATGGGCTCCAAAAAGCCAAATCCCTGTGAGCTGCCCTGCTCCTGCCATACAGCATGGGAGCCAGAGGCCCTTCTCATCGCCCTGGGACCTGTCTGCAGCTTGGAGCACTCCCTGGAGGGCATCCCGAGGATGTGGGAATGTCCTTGCAGTAGCATTTTGCCCTGCAATCATTACCAGCGTGTGGCTTCCCACTCTGTTTTGGCTTTTGGCAATCACCGTGTTTTGGGCAAGAGCTAAACATTAACTTAGATTTGTACTTAATAACTTGGTGGTGTGTTTGGAACTCAGTGCAGAGGGAGGAGACATGCTCAACCCCCTTCCCCTGGCCTTGCTGAAGGTTTAGGGATGCCAAAGCAAGAGAGTCACTGAGTGCACACCATCAGTCACTGAGCACACACCTATGCTTGGCTGAAGGCATAGTCAGGTATCCACCAAGTCTTGTTTTCATCCACCAAAAACCTTTGATTTCCACGATTACCATAACTAGGAAGACCTTACTGATTTGAAAGCAGAGTGAATAACCTTCTCAGCAGAAATCAAAGCCCTGGAGGGGACCGGTATGTACAGGAATGGCATTAACAACTAATCCCCTCTAATCCAAGATGACATCCTTATCACATGAGGGCATAAAATGTAATTAGACTTATATAGTGCTATCTCCAGAGCACTAAGCAAATATTAACCAATCCATCTTCCCAGTGCTCCTGTAGGGACAGCCCAGTTGCCCTGGATGTGGGTGGGGAAACAGAGGCATGGGATGGTGCACTAACAGGGCCCCTTTCAGGAAAAGGCCCTGCAAACAGAAAAAAAACGTTAGCAAAGCAATTTACAGTCACTGGGAGATCTTTTGGGGACATGGGGCACATCTTCCTTCAAGGCTCCTGTTATCAAGGGGATGGTGAGTTTTTTCTCTTCTGCTGTTTCTCTGCACTTCCAGGATCCCGCCACAGCTATTACATATCTGCAGGGAGTTAAAACACATGCTCAGACATGGGCTGCCTCTATTGTTGAAACAGTTAAATTATATCCAACCATTCCTTCAGCTCTGTTTGTGTTAGGGTTTGTTTTCTGACCTTATGTCCCAGCTTCTCCCCACCTCATGGATGCTGCAGAAAGCACCTTTGCCAGGGGGAGCCTCCCCTTCCCTTGGCTCTCCGAAGTTAACTGGCCCCAAGATGGGAAATGCAACTGATGGTCCCTGCCGGTGTGGGATGACGCCACTTCCCTTGGGACTAAAGCCAGCGTGCAGGCTGTGCAATCTGAACTGAGCACTGCCATCCCTTGGTGCCAAGGGTACCTGGCAGTGGGCAGGGAGCTCTGCCTCAGCCCTGCCTGCACAAGGCCTTCCAATGGGCTGTGGTGTTTTTTGCTTTAGAGCCTGATTCCGTTGGAGCAGTGGGACCATTTGCAGCAGCAGGGGATGTGATCCTCTTATCAGTGTGTTGGTTAGCCTTGGGTGCGCTTGACAAAGAGCTGCTTGTGATGGAGGAAGACACTTAAAAACAGCCACTGCATTTCTCAAGGCCTTGGGATAAGATTATTTTTCTTGGGCTGGCAATGGTCTCTGCTTTAAAAGCAGTTGGATGCAATTGAGAGTGAAGTACAAATTCCTCGACCAGTCTCTAAAATCAAAGACACCCACAAAAAGGCCACTGGCATTTGAAGGACAGAAAAGTGAATAGGCCCCTCTTTGGTGATGGTGTTTCCTTGACTTGAAGACATCACCCTTGAAGCTCTGTCCCAACACACACGTATCAGAAGGCCTGGGAAAGCTGTGCAGTGCAGGGTGAGGGAAGACAGTTGCTGTGTCCTCTGGGTGCTCCCCCACTCTGGGTCACCTCTCCCCACTGAGAGCTGCTCCCATACCCTTCAGGAACCAGTCAGTGAAGTTTTGTTTTATTTTCCCTTAGGATACTGGGAGTAAATGAAACAAAACTGTTTCATGTGTTTGTTTGCTTTATTAATAAGGTTCCAGATTTTCTGGACTAGAAAAGAAGATGCTGTATGCAGAAAATGTCAGCAAACTTTGACAGGCACAAGGAGGGAAGGATTGCCATCGAGGCAGGAAGATATAGAAGTGGTTCATGGAAAGCTGTTTAGACACTGGTCTCTTTGGAGTTAAGACCATGCTATACAATCAGTGGTATTCATACCTCACTAGGCTGAGAGCAGAATCCATCCCCAGCCCTCCCTTGGCTTCTTCCCTCCCTGCTCCCCACACTGTGCTGGCACCACCACTCCACACTGGGATTCAGATCCTGGGACTGATCCATCTGAGAGGCAAACTGAAGACCAAAAAAAAGCCATTTCTTCTCTCTTGAAGAAAGAACAATTCCCAGAGGGAGCTGCTCGCCTCCTGGCACAGGTGAGAGGAGAGGTGCAGCACTCCTGCAGTGGGTGGGTGGAAGTGCATGGGGAGGCAGTGCAGCTCTCAGGGCAGGACTATGTCACCCCAGAACCCACTAGGGACACCTCAGTTGCTGAGAAGTGGGTGCCACAGCAGGTTTCTGCCCGCTGAGGATCTGCTGCTAACTCTGTGTTTAGGGTGGCCAAAAATCCCTGTGCTAAGAGGTTGCCTTCCAGCCATGAGGGAGTTAAAACCCACAAATGCCCAAAAAATGTTAGCATGCTGCAGAGTAGGGAGCAATCTGTGCCCTTTTAGAAAGCTCACCTGACACTTCTTTTCTAGCTTTATTGTGCTGCCAGTGCATGTGCTGCTGGAACATGTGTGACTTGGCCAATGTGTCCTCTAAAAGCCATTGAAATTGTTCCCTTTCCTTGCCCGAGGGCCCCTGGCTCCAGAGTCGAAGGGTTTCCTCCCTCTGCTTCTGGAGCTCAGGCTGCCCAGATTAAATAATGTATTGAAAAATTCCATAGCAGCTTCCGACCTCAATGAATAGCATATTCAAGGCCACTGGAAGGCTCTTGCCTTTATGTAGTTCAATGGTTTTCAACCATTATTTTTATGTCCAGTAGAGATGGGAATCCCCCAAAAGTCACATCTATAGCCAGCTGGCCTGTGAAGTGCAATCACTCTCCACTGGAGAGGAAATAACACCAGGAGCAATCTGGGCCCTTGCAGGGTCTCCAGGTCACTGTTTGAAGCCTGCTGCAGCATGACCCCCTCATCAGGAGGAGCCACGGGACTGCATCTGCAGTTTCTGGCATCTAAATCCCCACAGGTGAGGGGCTGCAGAGCAAAAGTCCTCTGGTCACATTTACCCATGCCCAGCTGGGTTGGGCTGGACCTAGCAGAGATACACTGTCAGGCTGGATCCAGCAAACAAGGACAGCCCACAGGCTGGAACAAAGCCTCAGACCATTAGAGGCGTGATAGCAGGAGAAGAAGTTACCCTTACTAAAAGCACATTTCTTTTCACTGAAAGCTCATAGTCTGATTGCTCCCAACTCCCTGAGTTGGGATAACACCTGGTGTGCTGCCCACAGCCTTCACCAAGAGACATCTCCCCACATCATTGTGTTACTTACTGTTTGATTCCTAGATTTGGGCAGTTAGCAAGCTGCTCAAGGAGGCCATCCCTCCCCTTTTGTAAATATTATCACAATGTGGCTTTTTCTCTGGAATTCCCCATGGATTCCAAGTCACGCTGTACACTGGCACCAATGGTAGGGACAGTTCTTCAATGCAGTTCATGCTTGGATTGCTGGATTATAACCTTGTAATTTTACTCACTGCTAAGGTTAGGACAGTCCAAACAAGAAACCTGCAGGAAGAAGAACTCTAGAATAATTTATTTTATGCTTTTGAAGAAAAAAAGCAGAGAAGGCAGGTATAATGATAAAATCAAAATACTAGCCACTTCAAATAAATGGAAACTATTGAAAAGCAGCTATGATGAAAAATCTGACTGCTTGACACTACTAAGTAGATGATGTCACTTTGGTTTTATTCTATTTATTTATCAAAAAAAAATGGCGCTGTCTCACCATTAATAATCTCCATGACTGCTACTGCTCACACCAGGTGTTATGAGCTGGGCATTGCTGGATGCACTCAGCTTCCCCTTCAGTGTTACCACCTTGCTTCTGTTTGTGTCAAGAAAAGACCCTTCCCAAGAGATGTTTATAAATTGTGACCAAGTTTCTTAACCTTGTTTTGATAAATGAAAGCAGGTGTTTGGCAGGATTCATCTGATTCATCTCCAGTGTTTATAGCACTGGGATCTCACTGGCACAATCCAGGGAATTCAGGTGCCTTGCACCCTATCCTAAACAAATATTAAGTCAAATAAGAAAGGCAGAGCTACACTAAAACTACTATCAACCTTATCCTATTGCACACTAGTATTCATAATTTTTACATCTTTAGTCTATATACAATAGCTTGTCTTCAAGACCACAAATTTCTTTTACGATGGGCAACATGTATCTATAGCACAAAGCTCTTGATTGAATCATTCTGTGGTAAGACAGTTGTTTAGCTGATGCCTTATAAACAGACGTGTCAGGAGTGGTTATCCCATTCCCTGCTCAGGGTCAGCTAAGAGCAAATCCGCAATGTATTTCAGTGTCAGATGAACCCATATCCTGGGATGAACCAGAAAAACTGTTTTATGGACAGAGTAAAGTTGTATTTATATGAATATGTGCAGAGGTTGGGTAGTAATTTTGTGTCATCCTGGTTCTAGAGAGGGGAATTAAGATGGTTTGTGTGTTAGACGTTTTAATCTCAGTTAATTGATTGCCAATTCATCTGAGGCAGTTAATGATGTGGAGAAGCTGATGGGATGTCTGTCTCAGGACATAATAATTTCTGTCATTCCTTCCTTGAGCTGAAACTAAATGTTCATTAATTGGCACTGATTGATTAAAGTAGAACAAGAGAAAAACTTCCTCTGAAAGTCTGTGCTTGTCTTTGCTGTGAAATAATGGAGTGCTTCTAGGCTGAGACAAAATCCTGCTGAAGACAACAGTTTCTGCTTGCTACAGTGAGCTTTGATTATATCCTTGGTATCTGTTGTCTCTTTAGTCCAACAGCTGTTTGACAGTCAGACCTAGAGGAGGCAAGAAAGAAAGGGCTTGCTTTTGCCATGCTGTAGCCAGCAGTACTGAATACTGTGCATCTGAACTGTCGCTGACCTCCCCCAACTACATCATGGGAAAAGCCAAAATAATGGCCCCCCAGGAGGGCTGTGCACTGAGGTTAGTTACTGCACTATGAAAACAAACCCACAAAAGTCTTCTTTTTGCAAGTGAAGATGTGCTTTGGTCACTGGGATTGTCCTGTTTGAGGGTATTCATCACTGTTTGTGCCCTCAGATGCTATCCCATTCCTCTCTGGGAAGTCTTTATCCACAATACAAGGGTACCTCAGTGGGCAGATGATTTGTATCTTAAAGAGACTTGAAATTGGTGATTTATCTTAAAAGATTTGGAAACAACAGTGTCTTAAACCACTGCCCTGTGTTGTGTGGGAATGTGCCAAAATTGTCACATTTCTATTGGTCTCACTAAGTTATTGTAAAGTCATATCAATGTACCCACTGTTATGTGGAAAATAAAGTCTCTAGTTCAGATATTAGGATATTAGGAAAAGTTTCTTCACCCAGAGGGTGGTTGGGCACTGGAACAGGCTTCCCAGGGAAGTGGTCACAGCACCAAGACTGGCAGAGTTCAAGAAGTGTTTGGACAATGTCCTCAGGCACATGCTGTGACTCTTGGGGTGTCCTGTGCAGGAACAGGAGTTGGACTCGATGATCCTTGTGGGTCCCTTCCAACACAGGATATTCTGTGATTCTTCTTCCACCTGCACATTTTTGACATTTCTGTAACTCCACTACTTTTTGTAAAAAATTCTTAAATTTATCCCTGGATGTGTAAGAAGAAAGTGAAATCACAGACTTCAGCATTGCATATCCTACGTGGAAAGAGATGGCTTCTCCCTGGTCCTACTGTATGGCTGCTAAGGAGAGCTAGACTGGGACTTATCACCCTGGCATTCATTCACACATCCATCACGTTGTGGTGATGTCAGTTTGCCCTTAAGTTTCCTGCAATGTAAGATGACTTTTTCGTTACCTAATGGTGATGGGATATTTGCACGTGGAAGGTGCATCCACACTGTGCCATCCTATGAAGTTAATACAAATGTATTAACTCGTCAATACAAATGTGTTAACTTGCCCCACAGGACTTGCAGAGACAAGAGATGACACTTTGTATAAGCAGGAAATCCAGGATATCCTGAGGGAGAAAGGAATACTGAGGAAATAAATGCATTTGTAACCAGAAGTAGAGATCACTCTCCACTCACCTCACCTTACCCTACCTTGAAGGGAACTTGGGAGGCTTCATTATTTGACTTGAGTATTGCTGTGCAAACACAATAAAAAAGAGTCTTAGAATTTGTTTATAAAAATTAAGGGAATAACATGTTATTAGAATAATTGTACAAATTACTGTCATTGCAAAATTGCTTTTATGTACAAATATTCCAGTTGGGAATAATTACAGTCAGACTACATGTAGCTAATAAAAGAAAACCACAGTCCCTTTTCCAGTCTATCTTCTTCTTAGTTATGAATTTGTTGTGTGAATCATCTAACTAGAGCATTTCTATAAGAAAAACCTCATTTGATGGAAGCTTTACTTTGAAGCAAAGAACAAATATAGTAATAATAATAATAATAATAATGGCCAATGTTTTCTTGTATTTTGTATTTTCTTGTATGTTTTGTATTTTTAAGCATAGTGTTTGTGAAGGACTAGTGATCTTGTAGCTGTAAGCTGTGATTCTGGTGAGATACTAAGCATTCTCTGAGGGACTATTGAAAGGTGTTTTGAGTACATGAAGAATCTTAAATTGTTTTCCTCTCCAGGAATTTAAAATGTCTCTAAAATCTTTCAGGGGAAATGAAAGACTGTATTTCATGCTTCATGCTGTCCTACAACAGATAAATGCCCTGGGGTGGAGCATTTGAGTTCTTTCTACATGCTCAACTGTGTCTAATAATTATCCTGGAATTATTTCATGGCTGAGGAGTTTACATTGGAGAGGATGTGTCTACTTGACACTGTTACTTTGCCAGCTCCAGATTATAATAAAGCCTTTCCTCTAGAGTTAAAAATAACCACTTTTCAGCTGGCTTTTGCACAGAAGTCTCACTGAGGCAGGACAGCCAATGCAGTAGAACATCACACAGACCTTTTACCATGAGTCTCTTCAGGAAGTGCGAAGCTGTGGACATCACACATGTGCTAGGGCATTACATGTGAGGTAAAGACCTGGACATTGCCTTGAGCAGGAAGGGGACTGTGCAGCATGTACACTAAAACCTGTGTCAGGACCACAGTACCCCTTGCAGGATTTCATAGACTTGTTGAAATGTTGGTGGGAAGTGACCTCTGAATGTCTCTAATCTAAACTCCTCCTCAAAACAGGGCTGGAGCCTACACTGGATTGCATCAACCATGGCTCTGCTGCTGCCATCTTGAACACCTCCAAGTGTGGAGACACCACAGCCTGTCTGGTAGCCTGTCCCAGTCCTCTGGTACAGAAGTTTTTGTTAATGCTCAGTTTAATCTCCAAGTGACAGCTTGTGGATGTTACCTTGATCACTGCTGCTAATGAGAAGTGCTTGACTTCATCATCTTTTTTAATGCCTATGCATAGTGGGTTGCTATTAGGACCTGTCTTGACCTCATCATCCTCAGATCCAGCAAGCGTAATGCCTCCAAGCTCTCCTCACAGGAGAAGTGCTCTGTGCCCCGAGTGTTTCAGCAGTTCACCTGCTGGATCCTGTCCAAATTCCCTACCTTGAACAGGAGGCTCAAACAGGTGCAGTTCCACCAGCACCAAGGAGAAGGGGTGATAGCTTTCCTTGATCTCATGCATTACGAGGAATGGTTTGCCTCGTTTGTGGCAAGGGGGAACTGTTGTTTCATATTTAATCTTTCAAGGTAACACATGGGTCCCCCTCAGTAGGGCTGCTCTGCAGGCAGTTGGTTCCCAGCCTGAACTGACGCATGGGGTTATTCCAGCTTGGTGCTGTGCTTTGCATGGCTCTGCAAAACTCAGGGAGGTTTCTCTTGGCCTCAAGTTTCCCAAGGTCCCACTGATCAAAGCACTGGTGCTCAGTCTGTCAACCACCCCACCCAGTTTGGTGGTGCCTGCAAATCTCCAGAGGGAGTCTTCTGCCTCTTGTTCAGACTTTTAGGACTCCCTTTCCATGAGTAGAGAGGACCACAACCTTGGTCTGTGGGATCTATGGACTGACTAGACATCTTCTGGCACCTCTTCTGCTTTCCCACACCCACCCCTGGCAAAGCTGGCTAACGCAGCCAGTTCCTGCTGCAGCCCGGCTCCTGGCCTCTCCTTTCCCTGCTCTCCTCTCCCTGCATGTGCTGACACCAGTGCTTGGGGCAGGGTGGCAGACCAGGCCGGTGGGCGGATGTGGGATACATGCAGCCATCACAGATATTTTTGTCCCAGCTACAATTTTTCAGCTGTGAAGCAAAGCTTCCTCAGGCAGTGGAGCTGTGAGCAGAGCTGGGCTGTTGTCAGCTCTGGGTGATGATGCTTCACCTCCTGCCACTGCTCCCCACAAAGCACCAGGCAGTGACGGTCCCCCCTGCTCTGCCACCCCGGTGTGTGTGAGGCTGTGATGTATTCACACCTCTCCAGCCAGGACAGGAGCACAACACAGACGGTGACCTTGGGCAGAGGGACTGTAACTAACCTCCAGATGGGTTCTGGGCACAGCTGTTTGCAGAGTCAGTGTCTGCTGCTGGCCAGAAAGAACATTACTTTTTTTTCTGCTGTTGCTCTTTCCTGTATTTTTTTTTCTTTTTTAAAGTCATGTGCTGCTTTCCTACTTGTGCTGTTGGCTCCGGAGGTCTCTCTTGCAGCAATGTAAACACGGCTACTGTGTGTCCCCATGATTGCAGCCTGTAGCTCACAATGAGACAGCCAATGCCAATAGATGTATAATGAGCATTTAAAAAGCACTTATTTTGTCATCCAATCATCCATCTTCCTCATTGTGTAAATATTTTTTGTTTCCACAACAAAATTACTTTAAAAGGAATGTTCACCAGGAAGAAAGAAAATTTTGATTCTGGTGATAAAATCAGGACAGTCAAAATGATGAATATGACATTGGGGAGAGCTCACAAATGAGGCTTAATTTCTGTGGCAAAAAGACCTCGTGGATACACCAGGTCTATGTTGTGCCTGGAAATTTAGTGGCAGCTGGAAATTTGATGGTGACCTCTGATAAGTGAGAAAATGGTGAGGGTTTTAATGAATGACTTGAATAAGAAAATAATCCAGTTTGTGTGGTATTCTTCCTGATATTTGCTTTGCTATTAAGTTCAGTTAATGTGGTTCTCATTGTGTCATGATGATTGTGTTGACAGCACATCACGACATATGAGCATCGGGGCAGTTTGACTGTCAGGGAAGGGGATACATTGCTTCACACTCACGAGGTAGAGCAGGGAGGTGACTGTAATAAGATGGCATTTGGAAGCCTTTGGCAGGAGACGTCAGAGATCGTAAAGATAGAAAGAGTCCTGGTGAGCTTCTTTGCCCTCCTCTGTCACACTAGCCACAGGACCTAAATGAATTCCTTTCTATACAACTTTTTTTCTTTTTTTTTTTTCCCTTTTTTTTTTCTTTTTTCTTTTTTTTTTTTTGGTGAGAAAAAATCAGTCTGTAATTATATCTAGAAAATGGGGATGGTGGAAGGTGGCTTTAACCAAGAAGTTTGGGAAAGTTACACTCATGGTTGATTACATTCATTGCAGTCTGTTCTTAGTCTCGCTTTATTAACTTGCAGTGTTTATTCTGTGGCTCTTGTATCTTTGCTGTGAGGTTTAGGAGCATTGCTTATGAAATGTTGATTTTCCATGTGAGTATTTATAGACTATGTTTGAGTCACCTGTTAATCTTCCTCTTGTAAAACCAAAATAAGCTCTGTGTTTCTGTCAGTATAATGCACAGTTTCAAGACCTTGTTCATTCTCAGTTTTTCCAGTTCACTGTCCTCCTTCTTGGCTGTAACACCATGACTACATTCATACTCCAGCTGGTAGCCACTGCCCAGAGCTTCAGTAGAGGGCAATGGGAACCCATCTAGGATGGTTTCCATCTGAAAAGTGGACCAGCATGGAATAGATCAGGAAACCTTGAGGATCAGTGGGCTACCTGTGAGAGCCTGTACTTTCCATTGGAAGAAGTCCCAAACCCTGTTAAAGGCAAAGCAATGCTTTTTTATTTAGAGCAATAAGGGCTGTATAAAAGCTGCTCCTTTCTTCATTCATAATATTGCAGTTGATTAAAACCTCAGGTTTCCAGTCCTTTCTAGTTTCTGTTACCTTCATTGTTTTCCAGGGAAAGTTGAGCAAATTAGCCAGTCACAGCCCAGTCAGTTTTCTTGGTTATCTTGCAGAGCCTCCTTCAATACAACTCCCCCAAGGATCCCCAAGTCAAAGGCTGGAAACCTGTGAGCTAAAATACACAGGAAGGCAACGCAAAAGGCACATGCTGACTATTTTTCCTAAGAGCATATTCAGTGCTTGGGTGACCATCTCAGTAAGTCTCTGAAGATCATTTCAGACCCCTGCAGTTCGTCCAGGTTCTATGGTCTGTGCATCAAGAGGGAGGTGGAGTAATCCCTGAATAACCTTGACTAATGCCATAATGAACTAATGGCAGTTTTTGGAAGCTCTTCAATACAGTATAATCACCCTTGATCCTTTAAGTTTATCTGGGGCTTTGTAAACACAAAATTGCTTAACTGATACAGAACATCCTGCTAGACTTTCCAGAAGCAACTCAGATATTTGTGATGGAAGTCATAAAGGTATAGAGATGCTTTGTTTCTTTTCAGTTTTGTGGGAGTTAAGTGTTTCACTTCTTTTACAGATCGGTAGCCATCTCTACAGTGTTATCATGCTCACATCCTTTTAGCCCCTTGGCTAATGGGAACACTGCTCTTCCAGAGCAGAAAGGGAACTGAATATGTGACTGTATCTCAGTCACTTCACTGCAAATTCTACTAGTTTGGCTCCAGGTGCCAAAAAGCTGATCAAAACCTCTCGACTCTCCAGTGAAGCAGATGAAAGATGTTTCCCACTCAGTGCTTAGCTAAAGGGATTGCAACGAACAGTGAAGCAGCAGAATGAACTTTTGGACTGAACTCACAGGCACAATACTTGGGTTTCCAGGTACAAACATCCACAGGAAAAGATACTTATTTTTAAAATACCTTTTTTCAACACAAAAAGTATCCCAAGGTCCCTTCACAGCATTACCTCAAGTAGAAAAATCCATCAAACAAAATATTCATCAATCCCTTTTAATCATATGATCAAAGTATTTTACCACAGCAATTGAACAAGTATCTAAAATGAGAGATGAAGAGCAATCAGCACAACAAAGAAATTACTTTTATCTGGGAGGGAATAGGGAGGTTTGGGTGAGAAAGCTGTGGTGGAGAAGTCTTCTTCACTGAGGGGCTGTGTTCAGGTAAGAGGAAGAACAGGTGCTGGGAGCCCTAGAGGGGGGCAGAGGATGATTTGGCCTATGTGATGTGGTGGGTTCTGAAGGTCAGGAGAAGGTATTTGATGCTGTGGTACAAACTTCTGCACTGGGGAAGGAGCAGCAGTTAGACCAGGAGACGGCTGAGATTTCTTTTAGGAGATGTAGACAAGGAACAAAGAAGTATTTTTCTTCATCAGATTTGGCTTAGAAAGGAATGGGAAGGACAGGAACATTTAGAAGACAGAGCTGCTGCCAGAGGTTCTGTAAAATTAATAAGTAGATCTCACCTTATTTTCTACATTCATCAACAGGCCAGAGAGGAAACGTGTGGAATTATTTTAAAGTAATTTTCACTCCAACATATGTACTTTCTAGAAAGATAGTAAAGAAAATATATCATGCCAGCCTTGATGGGATCCTTTGTTTCGTGAAATGTGGCCATTTACTTTTACATTGGACTTCATATTTCCCCAGTAGGTGCAGCAAACTACTCAAACTGTGGAAGGATATTTACTGTTTAGAGAAGTCCTTGCACAGCTCAGCAAACTTTGCTTTGTTTCTCTGTCCAAGAGCTATATATAGTCTTTGCTTAATCAAGGTCTCAGATGTTGTGTGAGCAGAGCTAAATATTTTCAAGAGTACAAAAAAGATAACTCCAGCCATTTTGCTTTGCTAGAAACAGTGTTTGTCTAACTGTGTAGTAACCAAGGAAAGAGAAATTACCGTAAAGGCACATTGATTTGTGCTGTTTCTTAGTCTGAAACTAACTGAGACAAGCAGATATAAACTATGCATCTTAAAAACTTTTAGACTCATAACATCTCTGTAAAGCTGCTTAATTACTTTTCAGGCTACCTTGTTCTTTACCTCAAGATATGGAAAACCAATGCCTATAGTTATACTGCATATGACTCTATCGGGCTTGACTTATGATCTATAAATGCTATGACAATAGCAATATTCTATAGTCATGGGAGGAGAATAGAAAATTCATCTGTCTGAAAAAACTCATCTGACAGTGAATGCCAACAACTACCCTGAGTAAAGTGCCTTTTTCTCAGCTGAAATTTGACCAGGAACCTCAGGGATAGGAAGCCCTCTCCTGAAAAACTGATTGAAAGGTGTTTAGTGACTCAGAGTAATTAAGAGTCTGTTTCCATTTCTGCTGGTGCATAGACAATAGGAAATGACCAAACGGGGAGCCCCTCTACCCTTTGTTCCCCCTCTCCGAACTATCAGACCAGAGGAGGATTGGTGGGACAGGAAGGTGCCCTGAGAGCAAGGGGTTAGGAAAATGACAGCTATGGGCAGCTTTGTGGGTGAGGATCAGGATCTGCAATTTGAAATGGAAAAGAAACAGATTTCTCCGTACTATGTGGGGGAGTTGAGACAGAAAAGACAGGAGGGTTTTGAATGGGTTAGTGGCGAGTTTAGACTCTGATGCTGTTCTCTCGTTCATGCACCTCCTCTGGCAAACTTTGCCTCTTGCCCTCTCACTTGGAAAATACCTCCTGACACAAAGCTTGCATTAACATGAGGCGCAGGGCAGTGTAAGAGACAGCACTGAGCCAAAGCCATCAGCTGTCGTTCAGTTAAAGAAAACAGGGAACCTGAGAAACCTGAGCAGGGCTTTCACACTGGTATCGGATTGAGTGGCTCGGTTTAAAACACAGACAGCTCAGACGCCACGCAGCAGCTCCAGCACAGCCAAGGGTCGCCCGGAGCCGCCCCGGCATTGCCCACGGCCCCTCACGGCCCGCTCCGGGCCAGGCCCTTCCCTCGGGGCCGGCGCTCCGCCCCGGGGACGCGCGGCCCGTGCCCGCCGGGGGCCGGGGCTGGCGCTGGGGCGGGCTGGGGGAGGTCTCGCCCGGCTGCGGCGCCCCGGCCCGGCCAACCCGCGCCCGCCGGGGCTGAGCCATAAAAGCGCCGGGAGCCGCCGGGGCCGCGAGTCCAGCTGGCGGTAGCCGTGCCCGGCACCTCCGCGGTGGGCAGCGCGGCCGCCGCTCCGCAGCGCAGGGACCGCCGCCGGCCGCCCCCAAGATGCTGTTTTGGCACACGCAGCCGGAGCACTACAACCAGCACTCGACCGGCAGCTACCTGCGGTGAGTCCCGGGCGGCGACAGCCCTGACACGGAGTGGGTGTTTGGTCGGGTGCCCCCGTCCCGCGGCCGCCCGCCCGCTAGGTTCCCCGGCGGCACTGCCGGTGCCCCGCCGCGCCGCCCGGGGTTAGTGCCGCTCCCTCTGTCTGAGAGACCTCTTTCCTTTTTTCCTTTCTCTTTTCCCTTCTTTATTTTTTTAGCGCCTCGTTAGATAGCTCTCTGCAGAGTTGCTTTATTGCTTCTGCCGGGTTTCCTCTTCTCCGAGCAAGGGAGGAGGTGCGGCAGCGGCGGAGCGCTGTCAAAAGTCTGCGGAAAACTCCTGTTGGCAAATTATGAAGGCACCCAGTTTTCTGGGGATGGGATTTCTTTCTCTGCTTTTTTGGGACGATGTGTGAAAAGCGCAGAATTTAACTTTCTGAACTTGCCTAAACCAGCTTTTTCCTGCCTCCGCACAGTTGCGTTTAATTAAATGTGCCTAATTTAAGTACAAGGGCTTCTAAACAATAGTCTGTGACATGTGTAGCACAAACCCGTGTTTCCTCCCTCCAAACGATGTCAAAGCAGGCAACTTTGGGAGTTCCCTTTTTGCTGGGTGCTTGTGAATTATTTGCTTTCTGAAGATGTAAAGGCCAGCTGTCGATTGCTGGAGTGGGATTTTGCTGAATTGTGGCAGTGGAGAACCTGGCTGTGGCCCAAGAACCCTGACTTTCAAATGTACCCCCAAATAACCACTCTTGAGAGAACATTGAGTTTGTCTGGGGAAGCACTTCGAATGCAGATAATGCTTCCCTTTCAAGGAGACATGCTATCTTGAGTATTCCTGCTGCCTATCAGTGTACTTGCAAAGGAATTTTATTTTGGACTAAATAATAATCTCCCATTATCAAATGATACAATACTGGGAGATTCTTGACTTCTGACAGCTTTTCCACTTCTTCATATAAGATTCTTCATCTCCTCCCTCTATGTCAATAACTCAGTTTCACAACATGTATGTGGCAAAAGTCTTGTCCCCCTCTTGCTTTGCGCTTGCAAATCTGATTAGTTTAGGACAGTGAAAATGGTAGTAAGCAGAGGAGCATCAGCATTGGTTCTTGTGCATATTTTCCATTAGAGAGTGTTTATGGTGCTCAAGCTGCTTCCTTAACTCCATGGATTTGTAGCAGGAGTCCTACAAGATTATCAGGTCTGGGTGAGGCTTGACTCCGCAATTTAAATTCTGTTTAATGGGCCGGAAAACACATTAGCTTATTTTTGCTGGCTTGATGCTAGCTGGGGGATAAAGGATACCTGTTCTGTCAGGAAGGCTGCTGGTATGGAGTTGACCTGTTGGTGTTTAAGGAACAAACTTCTGCTTTAGTGAGCATCTGCCTCTGTGACCATGGTGGGTTTGATCTGGGATTAAAATCCCTACATCACTTTTATGGCAACAATGCCCTCAGGTGTTTCAGGGAAGGTTGGTTGAACAAAACCTTTGGTTTATGTAGAGATGGCTATTTCTGGCTGATTCATTTTCCATGAGAATGTGTCAAGACATGCATTTCTAACGGGCATTTTTCTGCTGAGCAGTGGCTTTCTGAAGTCTTTCCATGCCCCTTGTACTGACTGCACAAGAAATTGAAATAGTACAATACTTGAAGTTGCTGTAAGAAAAGTTTGTATAAGTTATATTTTGCAGAGATCAAGAGCTTTCTGTGTATCCGAGACATCTGTATAAGTTCTGCTGTACCTCAGTGGTATTTGTAGCTAGAGCAAGATGATACTACAGAAGAATTCTTGTAAATCTTCATTCATTTTTTATGAAAACCCAGTACGTGTTTTACTCTCTGTTCTGTCAGCTGACTGAACTCTCAAATAGCTTTCTCTTTCCCAGGTATGCAAACTAACTGTTATTTAAGACCAGAACTGTAAATCTTTAGCATAAGGGTGAAACTTGGGGGAGTTTTCAGGAGTTAAGCTTTTTTTTTTTTTAAAGGATAGTAGCTGTTGTAAAACCCTGTTTTCCCCTAAACTTGATTTGCAACTCTTGAGTGAAGAGTTGAATAAATATTGTGATGGCTTATATACTTAAAAATTCTTTTGACCTCATTCTGAGTTCCAAACACTTGTAATAGGGCCGAATGTTTAAGAAGGTCTTGACCCAAAGCAACAATACCACAGGCCAATAGTTCAAATGCTCTAGGAATAAAAATGCGATTGACTTGTGTGGCTTCGTTGGAGCTTTAATATGGTGAAGCTTTCCAGAAACCGGGTCATGGATTCCTCCATGCTTACAGCCTTCAGCGATCAGACAGCTGTGCTGGCAGGTGTAGGGGTGCAAAGAGCCTGATGTGAAATATGGTATTTAAATTTTGACTTCCCCTTGCCCAAATTTCCTCAGCTGTTTCAGGTGAGTAGGTGTACAAATTCCTCACCCCTAATTGTTAAATCCAGGCCGGATTTTGTGCACTGTTTCTGCCGAACTGCAGAAGTTTTTGGGTGCCGGAGTTTTTGACCTGTTTCATCGGTAAAGTCACAGGCATCCCAAGAGCATTGTGCAGATGAGCGGGTTAGGAGCAAATGTTGGCATCCGAGCTGAGTGAGATGACTCCGGAGCAGGATCAGATCCTGCATGTGTGTGGAGCAATGCTGTCTATTTCAGAAATCTACTGCAGGCATTTCTGTCACTTCATTACTGTAGTAAATCATCCCTAAGGAAAAAAACCCTCTCTGTGGCAGCAGTTAGGCAAGAGCTGTGATTATGTCAGTAATGCCAGGAAGCAAATGGGGCTGGATGCCTTCGAGTGGGTGATAATATGGAGGGCGTGGGGTTGGAAGAGAGATTGGAAACAGAGATGGGTGTTTCTTTTCTCCTGCCTGCATCTGAAATGGCACAGTTTGCTGTCTGGCATTGTTTCCCCATAAATAGGAGTACCTGTGTTTGAACCCGGCACTTGAGCAGTTTACTCTAAACTGCTGCACTGTTTCACTGATGACGTGGGTAGCCTTCAAGGTTTTGGGTGCTATGAGTGGATCATTAACTGAACAGGCAAGGAAAAAATTCTTAATGCCCTTTTCAGGGTGCATGCCTGTACATGCTGGATGGCTTTTCTTAAAGCATTTTGTATATAGGATTGTCAAAAGGAGCAGAACTGCAGCCTGTGTAAAGGGAATCTCGAGTCTTCACACATCTGGAAGAAATAGAGGAGAAAAAGAATCACTTACTGTGAATTGTCACCGTGTTCAACATAACCCTCCTAATTCGGAAGGGTATTAATGTTTTAAGTAGGTGGACACAATAATCAGCAATGCTAGTGGCATAGGAAAGGCTAATGTGGTTCTTCAGTATCAGACAGGCTGAGATAAGGATGCTTATTCCTGACATCTCATTTTGTACTGATCAACTGATCATTTGTTGAGCTCTCAGCCTTGCTAATACCAGTTCTGCTTGGGGATTAGTGTGGGTTGGGATCAGCCTGGGACTAAATCAGCAGGCAGGTCAGTATCAACATTTTGTAAAGAAGTGGGAACTGGGGCTGTGTGCAGGTCCTGGTGAAGCTGCTGCCACACACCTGTGTGTGCGTTTACAAAGGTAGTCCAGTTCTGACTTAAGAGCTGTGTGATTCCTTGGGTCGAGGTTTATTAGAATTCAGGGAAGTATTATGAGTAAATTAATCCAGCAGTTCATGCCATCATTTACCTAAACATCTCCTTTTTACACCAGAGCTGTGTCTGCTTCTCACCCGTGGCTGCTACTTGAAGACATTTTATTAATCTGACATTCAGCTGTCAAAGTGCCCTTTCTTGCATTTTTTTTTTTCCTGAAAGGCTTTCATCTGGGAACCTGAGAATTCTTAATCAAATGTACATCCACAAGGATGAAGAATCTATTTTTGATGTTTTTTTTCCTCATCAAGAAGACTGCTTAACTGAAAAGTAAATCTGATTTATTTCTTAGAAACTTACCATAATTCTCAGACGTACTCTGTTTTGCCAGTGCTATGTTCTTTTGTGTGCAGTGCTGATATCTTAGAGGCAGAAGTTGCCTGGTTACATTAAACAGACCAAATTCTTCCTCTTTTAGCCATTTTAACCCAGTGTTTCTCCAGAGACCACCCCCATTATCTCAGATCATGAGAACCAAATGCAGATT
This sequence comes from Coloeus monedula, assembly GCF_965178545.1. Lineage (NCBI taxonomy): Eukaryota > Metazoa > Chordata > Aves > Passeriformes > Corvidae > Coloeus > Coloeus monedula. Next base: position 28,922,233 of record NC_138787.1, on the reverse strand, counting down.
GAAGCTGGGGCAGTCTTTGCTCTTTGCAACTGACTGTGTATGAACTGTATGTTGCAGAGATGTCCTTGCGCTGCCGATCTTCAAGCAGGAAGAACCGCAGCTGTCTCCTGAGAACGATGCCAAACTGCCACCCTTTCAGTATGTCCTCTGCACAGCCACCTCACCTGCCGTGAAACTGCATGAGGAAACCCTGACCTACCTCAACCAAGGTAGGGTTTGCAGTACACTGAAGGAGAGGGTATTTCCTGGGAACATTTAATGAGATTTTATCCCATACTTTGCCTTATGGGGAGGGCAGCGGGATGGGAGAAGAGGGATAGAAGTGGGGAAGGGGGGTGGAGGAAAGGAGGAATATTTAATTTTCCGTATTTAGATACCAGATTATCAACTATTCTAAAATAATAAAGTATGACTGATTTAACTGTTGACTTAAAGCAGTGTTATAGCTTACACAGGTTCCTGTGGCAAAGTACTGGCTTGATCTCAGACAGCTTAAGGTGCAGCCTCCTGCCTTCATCTCACAAAGCCAGACTGATGAAGCAGATGGGCCAGCTTGGACTGGGGAGGGCTCTTACCGCTGCAAGTCCCCTGGCACTGCTGGAGGGCATAGCCAGAGGATGAATTAGCAGGTATCCAAGGGCTGCTCTGAGGGCTGGGCAGTGACATCTCTCCCACAGGCAGGCTGGTGTGGCTCTGCTCAGTGCCTAAATTGACAAGTTGCCAGAGTTCAGTGCAGCAAGGTCCTCTATCACTGACCTCACAGACTAGTTCATACTCCTGGATAAAGAAGCACTGTATTTCTCTATGTTCTCTTCTTTTTCCCCCTTTGGCAGCATTTATGCAGGCACATCTGTGGTTGGTGTTTGGCTGTCACTTTGCAGCACCTCCTGTGTGTGGGTCTTGAGGGGATCAGACCTCTCCATGTACAAATTATGCTAAAACACACTTAGGCTCATTTTCTGCCAGGCTGCAAAAAAGGGCCTAACAACAAGCTGAAGGCTGTCTGCCCCCTTACTGAGATCTTCTTCTGCCTCAGGATACTGCCCCAGCTCTTTGAGCTTCATGCACTGAGTAGGATGCTCACTTGGGTGGGTACCTCCCTGGGTAGATTTCTCTTAATGCTGGTAGGTGTTGGAGCCCTGACTTCCCTTGGACTCTGACCTCAGGTGCATCTGGCTGCTGGATCTGTGTTGGTAGCTGGTAGACCCATAGAACCCCCACAGAAAGATCAGTGAAGTACTGCAGGCTCTACCCAAGGAGCCAGGTATTTCCTGTCACATAAGCTGGCACTGTTGTGTCTCTCAGGATCGAAAGATGCTTGGGATATGCGACTGTGTCATCTCAGTTTATCCCTCGAAACACAGCAGATCCCAGGAGGTGGCAATAGGGTGTATCAATTGTGAGATTTAGATGAATCTTCCTATGAAACACAATTCTTTCCTGTATTGGAATAAAAGATTTTTTTAATGAAAATCTGTTGACGGCCAAATATTTTAGCATACATGAAGCAGTGCAAACTTTTTTACTTTGGCAGTGGAAAAAGTTAGACAACTCTTATCACAATACCATGAGTTTTTAAAAAAAAACCTGTGTGACCACATTTTCTTTTGCAAAATAAGATTTTTACTGCCTTTTAGATAGATGTCATGCTGTGTTAGGCTTTGTCCTGCTTTCTATTGCAAGGAGTTGTCTACTGCTACATCTTGACACTGCTTCCTGCTTCCTTGGCATTTCTTGGATATCATCCCTTTCATCCCTCAAGGTGGGGTGTGTCTTTGCAGAATACACCCTGAAGAGCGTGAAGCTGGGCCGGCCTGGAAGAGCAAAGTGGGGGTGAGGCTGGTGGGAGCTGTGCAGAGGGGCAGGCCTGGGAAGCTGGGGTGTCTAGTTTCTGTTAGTGGGTTATTGGTGAGAACATTGCCATGGGTTAAAAAGGGATGAGGACTGAAAGGCTCTGTCAGAAAATTCATCTCCTTAGTAGAGTTGTGTTCTATGGGCTTGAGGAGGTGTGTGAAGGGGACTTCGAGGCAGCTGAGGTTTCTGAAACCAATACTTGTGGCACAGCAGAGGAACTGGCTGACTCCAAAGCACTGGACCCAGCTGCAATGCCACAGCCATCTCATGAAGCAGTTTAAGACCATTCCCTACACCTTATCACCTTGTGCTGGCTGTAGGCAAAGGGACACCTCTTGCACCTTAACCTCTCTGTTTTATCATGGATTGGCCAAGAACTGTTACATAAAACTTCCCTTCTTGAGTGTTGTGATGGATTACTTTAGCAAATGGGTAACTTCATTAATGAATGTCCCTCTGGCTCTGCCTGTGTGTCTGTCATGGCTGGATTGTAGTAAGGGAGATACAAAGACACACTGGCTGTCCTAGCACCAACAAAGCAATTCACATCTGGCGTGGTTAATTTCCCAAATTGTGAGTAAAGGGTTTGGGTTTTCTGCTTGCTGGGTGATTCTTGCAGCTTGCTGTTCAAATGTTCCTTCTTGACTTTAGCTCTTTGCCACTCAGTAACTGACCTTTTGTCGCTGTGAAGCAGCTCTGCTTCCTGCCCTCCACACATTCTCCACACATGACTTGTTCAGTGGTGGTGAATGGCCCAGCTCAGGAATGTCCATATACAGAACTGCATGGAAGAAAGGTCAGGGCTGACAGAGCTGTGGGCTATGGAAACCTGGAAGTACTGGATAGCAAATTGAAGGCCAAGTTGCATAGCAGAGATAGAGGAGGAATCAGTGGAGAGTTTCATGTGATATCTGAAAGGATTTCACATGGGCTAGGAAGGAGGACTGGTCCAGTGGCTGTGTTTGTGTACAGCTGGAAGAGGGTTCTGGATTGTGGAGCATAGTGGCTTTTCTTGAGCCTTGCTTCTTGCAGGATAGACCTAGAGGGATGGTCAGTGGTGTTGGAGGAAGAGATCTTTGGTCTGGGGTCTCCGCAAGGCTGAGAGGACTCTGGAGCTGGAAACCAGAGACCAGTGTTTTCACTAAGGAGCAGGGGAAGTATTTGTGAGGGAGCATAATGGAGTGAGCTTAGCTGTAGTGTTAAGTTGACTTGGGGACATTCAGCAGTGGCAGAGTCCCAAATTTGTCTGCTCCAGTTTGAAACCATGAGTGCTCTCTGGCCACAGCTCTAGAACCAGTCTGTAAATGAGGTAACTAGAGTCAAATCTGTTGCTTGGATTCCAAAGACTGAGTCATTACACTTGTCTTTCCTGATCTCTTTCCCCCCTGCCTTCCCACATTCCTTGGGAAACTGGAGCCAAATTGAACACAGTCTTAGTTTGCTGATCCTTAGGGCAGTTCCTTCATTAAGAGTTCTTTACTGGAACTCAGAAGGATTACTCATCTGATGGGACAAAGTATAGGCTTATTAGTATGGTGTCTCAATACCACTCCACCTTCAGTCAGTGAAACTGGTAAAGGTGCTGTCCTTGCACTGGAAGCTGCTGCTGGCATTGCTCTTTTGGCCAGGGATCACATCTGTCAACAGAACTACACTGTCCAGAAATCTACAGCAGAAACATCCTAACGTTTCTGGAACTAGCCTGCCTTTTAGCACTATTTCAGTGTCTCTTGTGGATAGGGATTTTCAGACAAACAATTAACCAGCAACCATATTACAAACCAGTGCTTCAGCAAGACGGCTTGATGCAGTGCATATTCCATGGTCTGCAGTCATATGGGGTGTGGTTTGACCTTGGCTGGTTGAAACCAGTTCCAAACATGGACAGAAATGGAAGCAATGAAAGGTGGTTCCAGAAGTTGCAGCAGGAGGAATGTGGAGGAAACAAGCACTGTGTACAGTAGATCTGAATGCTAATAAATGTGAGGAAATAAAGTCATTCTGTTAAAAAACAAAATGCCAAAGATCACAAAAACCTGAAAGTCATTGCCCAAGGGAATTAGCTTGTAGTGCCAGAACCACATGTGGACTGTGAGCTGTTCAAGTCATGGTTTTGTTTCATGACCAGCATTGGGTTGGCTCAGAACCTCAGATGTTAATTACTTCACCTAGAGGGAGGTTAAGTTTGGTGGCAGAGGGTCACTGAGAGCAGGCTGTGTGAGAAATCCAGCCCAGTCCCCTAGTGGTACTTCAGAGTAATTTGCCGTCATCTGCCTGTAAAGTTTTCCTGGGCTCTGTTCAGCTCTCCCAGTCTGCAGTGTGTGACTTGTGGTTCTTGGCCATGCAGACATTTTAGTGTACAGCTGGTTGGGGTTTGGAAGGCTGGACACCTCTGCTTCATGGTGTCGTCCAGGAGTCAACCTTAGTGCCAGTCCTAGATGGTTCAGAAAACAAACAAGCCAAAAACCCAAACCATGAGGGAGAACCCCTAACATCTGAGAGAAGTTGTGATACTGAGAGTGTTGCTGTAGAGGTGCATTACCTCATAAACCTATAGATGGATTTAGTTTGAGTCTGGGTCACACCTAAACAAAAGCCCTGAATTTCAACCCCAGGGTGCCAAGGTGTATATCCAGGTTCAAGATACATATGCATAAACTGGTACATTTTAAATGGTGCTGCATTTAAAATCTGTTGGGTGTTGTCCTGCCTCAGCTCAACTGTAGATGTGCTCTGGTTGCGTCTCCAAAGAAAGGTGCAGGAAGCACTGGGCAAGGAACAGCTGAAGAGGACTCTTTGGAGTGGATTGCTAATTGTTTGGGTAGGAGATGGAATTGCTTACAGCAGAAGGCAAAAGAGAACCTTTGCCTCCCTTAAAAAGTCTAAAGTTCAAATTTGGTTGTCTAATCTTCTACAGCCAGAGAACCCAGTTTTAAACACTGAGATTTACAGTAAATGAAAAAAGCTGTTTTATATTGACGTTAACTCCTACGTAATTGAGTTTTTATGGGGTCACAACTGCCTGGATGTTTGTACTTTTCCTGGAACAATTCTTTATTTGCCTAAATGAAGTGTAGAGAAGGATGAGTGACCAGCTTTGGCTGGGTGTGCTTCTGGTTTAATTATAGCTCTGTTTATGAGGATATTTTTGCTTTGTCCTGTGCTATGAACTGCCTCTTTTCCTGACAGTAACTTCCATCACTGACCAGGCCCTGGGCATGTGTAGAAGCTCTGCTGCTGGTGGACATGTTGACAAATGCTCCACCCTTGCCTGAGATCACAGACACAGCAGTGCCTTTGTGTCATTGAGACTTTGAGTACCAGGTGCTCCCTGGTGCCTGCCTACCCAGCCATGCATCCTTGTTCCCTAATCGTTGTGGGGTGCCATACTGCTCCTTGACCCCTTTCCAGTCTGTTCTTGGGTTTGAATGGCTTAAAAAATGAAATGGCTAACAAAGCTAATTTGTCTTTCCCGTTTCTGAAAGTGGCTTTTGGTGTTTTTGGTTCTTGTGGTGCACTTCATCTTTGGAGAAGGAATTTGTCTCCTGCCTGACTTTGAAGACAGCTCTGAGTAGGTTCTGGTGTCTCAGCTGAAGCCATTAATTGTGCTAGAAGCAATTTCCCCATATGTTTGGCAGCTCTGTCTTCACTTGGCAGCCCAGGATAAACAACCCTCTCTCCAAACCACACCATCCCAAAGCTGACTATGAATCTTGCTTCAGATGACAGGGCACCTCTGCGTAAGTAGAGCATCTGACTTCTGTTGTCCCTAGGAAGCTAGAATCTCAGTTGTCTTTTAACCAAGAGGCTGTTTTCTATTCTTTTTGTAATCCTTTCTTCTGTTGCTAACATCTGGATGAAATTCAAGTGGGATTGTGAACTTGCTGGATTGTAGCCTGTGCACAACTCCTACTGGAAGCCCCTAGAATGCATTTTGTTCTCCCGTAAATCTTCCAATATCTGTGAAAAAAGGGAGTGCTCAGAAGTTCCTCAGAGTGTAGTAAGAAGTATGAAAATACCGGGAAGGCTTTTTCCTTCTAGTCCACATAATTTTTTTACTTTATCCCATTATCCATATCTATTTGAGATTCCTTTAATTATGACAGAGAATTTTTTGCCTGTGATTTTACAGGATTTGATGTTTGTGTGAATGTTACTGTCAATGTGTAGACATTTTCCAATTAGCTTCCTCTAATCTGTAGTCCTAAAAGATCACATTTTAGGTAGCAGTCAGAAGCTTGAGAAATACTGTAAGTTTGACATGATTAGCTGTTTTTGTAGGAGTAAGACACATTTTTTTAAGAGAATATGCTTTTTATTTTCCTAAAGAGGTATGGAAAAGAGCAATTTTTTTTCTCCCATTTGCTTCCTACCAAGGATTTATTATGTGTCCCTGATACTAGACAGCAAACACTGGAGCGTGAGATTCCTCCTGTCCCAGCTTGGTGCCATGTTTGTGACCAGTGTGGAAGGTACAGTCAGCTTTGATCCCATCTCCTTCCCTGCCCTGTGTAGGCACTGGTTGAGCAGCCACAGGTGGGAGTGGGACTTGCTTCTTCCAGTTTCCTATTGCAGAAATGTGAAGGAAGGGATTTAACCTGAGGGCATCTAAGGGAGCTGCTGTGTGGGGTCAGGAGTCATACTCAGCTCTTCTGCATCCCTCGTCAGCACCCTCACCCAGGACCATTCTTTTTAGTTATCTGAAACTCAAGTAAATATTACACACAAAGCTACTCTTACAGAGCTATAAAACCTGTTGTCCAAATTGACTTAAAACAGGTTGAAACCAGAAGAAGCCTGTATTTTTTACTTACACAGAGAGGGCTGAGATTTTCTGAGCTGGACAGATGTGACTAAGATAATTCTGAGTGTTTCGAGTACATGCTAGAGAAGTGGAAATACAGGAAGAAATTATCTTCACAGGGTATTTCTTTTTTCAGCTTTCCATTGGAGGTCCATAATTTCTTCACTGATTAATTTGTATTAAAAATCAAAGTTTATAACATGGTTTAGATTAGGTGAGATCAAGTGGATGAAGACTATGCAAAAGAAACCCAAGTGCACAGAGTGAAGTTAGCAACTAGAAGTGTTTGTGTCTGCTGGCTTGTTTTGTGTCCTTGATTCAAAGTGAGACTGTAGGCTTTGGGGATTTAAATGCATCTCCCTTTCTTTTGAGTGGAAACCATTGTAAATGAGGGATATTTCTGTTAGTGCCTGTTAGCAACAAAGTGTCACCACTGTAGCGCAGACCATCTTCAGAAGTCTGTGGAGAGTAGGACTCAGACAAATGTTCATATAGTAAATGAGCAGTGAAATTTTCCTGCAGTCAGCTTGGCTCTGAGGCAGCTCTTTGGCTTTCCCACAAGAAAGAGGTAGGGAAGGAGAAAAAGGGGGGGCAAAGAAATCCCCTTGAGTTGGGGGCACATTGTAAAAGGAGGAAAAACATAAAAACGACATGCTGACAGTGAAGCTCTGTGGTATGGTGGTAGAATTAGTACTTGAATTGGTGTGCTGTGTTCCTGTAGTAGTAGTAGTGTTCCTGTAGTAGTGTTGCTGCCCTGTTGGTAGGGGCAAGCAGGGCAGGAACCCTTGGTGTTGAACTCCTGGGTACCAAAACAAGTGGAGCTAAGGGGGCTTTGTGCAAGGGGAGAGGCAGGAGGCAGGCAAAGGGCCAGACTGTCAACGCTAAAGCAAGGCACGTGTAAATTGTGGTTCTGATTGCCACAATACAAGCAAATTCGGAAGGAGACCACACAAAAGCGTTAATGAGCATTGGTCATGACTGGGCAGCTCAGTGTAGATACAATCTGGACACTGAACACCAGAAACCAGGAAGATACTGCAAGGAAGAAAGGGCTGGCTGTATTAACCCTGCTCCATCTCTGGGTGCTGTGCTGAAGGTGGGATGTGGGGCTAGATGAGCCTGCAGTGTTAGAATGACTCTTATGTTCCTTTTGCATTTCCTGGCTCACAGCTTGTCCTCCTTTGCAGGATTTCCATGTTCCTAGCATAGAGGGAACTTCCAGGGTGGCCTATTGTGTAGCTGGTGAATTCATAATATCCACTGGATAAACATCTACAGCATCTTGTCAAATGAGACTGCAGCAAGCAACTGCAGAATATCCGCTGTCATTTGTGCTTCAGGGATTTAGGGTTCTGCTTTTGCTTCTTGTCCTGCAGAGTGTCCGTGCATGGGACGCTTGAGCAAGTCTTATGTTAGTTTTCATTTTTGCTTGCGACTGGCTAAAAAGGTGTGTGTCATCAAGCATGCAAGTTCACATGCCAGCTCTGCTACTCTTGTCTGTTTACCCTGAAGGTTCATTAATCTTTCTTGTCAGAAAAATCTTGTGTGTGCCTGATGCCCTGAATAGTTGTGCTTGGCTGTTTCAAAGGCGTTCCTCCTGCCTGCTGGATGTGCTTTGGTTTGGTATGATAAATGCTTGCTGCTTTTTTTTTTTCCCTCCCCCTCCTTCTGCATGGTGCATTTGACTGTCAGCATTCCTTTGCCTTTATCTGTGCACTCTTTAGGATGTCCATATAAAGTTGCTAAATGGTATTTTTATTGGCCAACTTGGCTTAATAATCAAACAGTTTCCAGGCTGGTTCTGTCTAGTGCTGTGTGGATCCATTCTGAGAAAGAGGACTATCTGTTGGGTGTTTTTTTTTCTTTTTCCCCTTTTCTACAGACTTTTGTTGGGGATATTGCTGATTCAAAGGTTAGAGTTTAATTAATTTCTGGAAAGGCTACTTTGTTAGATTAAGTAAGGCCTGAGTCATATCAGCCTGGAACATCAGCATCCTAATTGGAAATTAGTGTATCGTATCGGTATATTGTGCAGGAAACCACAAAATGCACAGTGCAAGTGGCCCTTGAAATGTAACACGAAAACAAAGAAAAGCAAGCAGGATATTGTGGTTGTGTAGTAAATAATATTTGAGCAAAATGTAACTTTGAGCTTGAAATGGTGATAATCTTTTGTAATCAGAAATTACCTAAAATTTCTGATGGCTGTCTAAATTTCATGGAAATCAGTGAGCTGTTAAACATGTACCTTTTGAGCAAGTAAAATCCTTCCTGTGTTGAACTAAATTATTCTTCCACTGTAGTAAGTGGTTGACTTTCAGTTCTTCTGTCTCCACCTTAAGTGGTCATGCCCACATTTAATGTGTGTTAATTACCAAAGACAATGAAGTTAAAAAAAGTAAGCAGCCTATAAATCCTCCCTCAGATAGGTGGAATTGCTTCATGAATTGCAAACCAGGAACTCTCTGGACCTGGGTGGTTGCTACTTTACTGGGTACTACTTTGTTTGTAAAGCAAGTTGCTCAGATTGTAGCCTAGGAGGAGATTACATAAATTTGCTGTTGCCCAGAGAATGTCTGTTTAAAATAGAAATTACAGTGTATCATCACTCGCCCGGGTTTTTATTGGTGCCCCTGAAGCTTTCAATGAAGTTGGGAGACAAACTGCATCTCAAGAATTTGCTGTGGTTTTCTGAATATTTATTACTGTCCTGCTCTCTGCCTGAGGTAGGGAAGAATGGTTGTGGTGACACAAACGTGCAGGAGGCTGCTGCAGCCTCAGCTGTGCTGGGGATGGCTTGCAAAGTGTCCCCTTCATTTCAGGTAATGACAGAGGTGCTTTAGGTGCCCCTGTGCATGTGTCCAGTACCACACCTGACCAGAGACCAGGCTGGTCATCGACTTTGAGGTGATCTCAATCCTGTGTTGCCTGTGATGGTGCAGCTGTGGCCAGTGTTGAGAGCATGGTAGGAAAAGGGTTTCAGCAAGTTGCTGGCCTTTAGCCTCATCATCCTGCTGAAGGGGACTGATCTAAAACAGCACTGCTGCTCTCCACTGCCACAATTGTTTTTTCAGGCTCTTTTTTCCATCTGAGCCCCATTCTTCCATTGTCAGCTGAGGACAAGATACTTGCCCTGGTCTTGGACCTGGGCTATTCAATCAAATAACTGCAGAGTCTAAGCATTGGTACCCTCTGCCCCTGTCTCCAGCTTCACCACCAAGTATTGACTTGAAAAGTTGCAGTCTGACCTGTATTAATCTGTATTTCCGTCTGAGACAAATGGAAAAACTCATTATGGGGGAGTATTTCAGCTCTGTGTTTTGGGCATAGCTAGTTGTAGTCTGTCTTGAGAACTGGAAATGCAGATTGTTTTAGTCTCACAGACATGTTTCTTTACAGTTTTGGGTACCTGACTAAGAATGATCTGTTACTGATTTAATTTTAGCAGAAAATTGTCAGCGTGTGCCTGCTAGTGCTGGTGAGTCAGTGATGCAGGATTCATAAATGATCTGTGGATCAGAGCCTTGTGTGACTTCTTTGCCCTCTTTAACGCCAGGGGGAGTTCAGCTTCCTTCAGGTTAGGTTGCTGTTATTTGCGTTATTTTACAGAGGGATTTCATTTTCCAACACCCAAGTGGTCATTCTTTAGGGCCTTTTTTCCCTGCAGTAATAATTGCAGGGTGGAGATTGTAATTCACCATTTCAGGAGTTTCGCTGGTAGCGATGGTGGAAAATATAGGGTGAACAAAGTTTGGAAGTTATTTTTCAAGGACAAAGTATAATCCAAGCAGTTTGGTGCTGTAAAAGTACAAGTATCTGAATGCTGTCCATGCTAATAAATTCTGGGTACCATAAGCCACAAAGCAATGAATTTGCTGGAAAGCTTTAAGGAGAATAAACTAAAAATCAATACCAGAAGATGGATATATAAGGGAACTTTGAGGAATTAGGACCAAATTCTCACTGACAAGAGTTTCACAGAGAGGGGAAAAAGCCTCATGTTTTCTGAAGCTTGGCTGGGAGCAGTCTTGTTGGATAATCGTGTAGCAACTCAAGTTAAACATTCAGAGTTCAAGGGGAAAGCAGTTAGCATAAAATACCATTTTGATTGAGGTTTTTCGTGGCATAAATTGCGTTCCAGGGCTTCCATCAGATGACCCATATATCTTTCATCAAAGCATTTTATTTCCTCTTTGGCTTTCTGTTTAATATTAACTCTGTCTGCACTGCAGTTTCTTTTTCACTGGTCTGCAGGATCTGTTTCTGACTCCCTCCAAGGTGAGTCACTCCTGTCAGAAGGAGATGTGAGGTGCCCACTACCTGCCAGGCTGCAGTTCTGTCCCTATCCCATGCAGGGGGTCGGAGATGGCACGCTGCAGAGTTTTTGAGTGCTTGATGCTAGTTTGAAAGGAACGTGGGTGATGTTTTTATGCCCATTATTTTCTTTTGTCTCATTGTAACTGCAGATAAGCAGATCAGGCTGACCAAAGAGCAAGAGTGTATCAGTGCACAAAGGTGTCCCAAAAATCTGCTCATTCCTGAGATATTTGCTGAGTGGCTGACAGTGCTTCTAGTTTGACCATTGCCTTCCTGCATAGCACAGCTTATACCACTACATTTCACTGTCCCTGTTACCTCCATCTGAGTAGTTACAGATGTGTTTTACTGTTTTTTGCTCTCAAAACCTAAATTAATTTTATGTAATGATTAATTAGCCTCATATTTGCATGGGAAAGAGCTGTAAGTTCAGAGATGCTTGGCTGTGTAAATGGGTTCAAGATTATGAACTGTATCACAGTATAGTGTGATAGGTGTGTAGTGTATAGGTGAAGTGTATCTTCAGACTGAATCACTGAGCAGCCAAGTGCTTTGTACAACATGGATAAACATGTACAGCACATACAAGTATGTAGTACAGCAGATGTGGCACTTAGGGACATGTTTTAATGGTGGACATGGTTAATGGTTGGATTTGATGATCTTAAGGGTCTTTTCTATAATTCTGAGAGAAAACCCAATTTGTTAACCTGACCCTGATCATTTTTATACTAATGTAGCAGTATTGATTATGTACATATCTCTAAAAATAGTCAGGTGAACAATAGTAACATGCGTCAGTGGGAACATTAGAAAGTCTTGTGAGTTAAAGAGTGGAAGACCTCAATTTCAGGACTGTGGTTTACAAAATCCAGTTTTGTTGTCCAGCAGTCTTCAAAGGCAGGTCACTGTTGTAATTTTGTTTTACTTACATGCCAAGAGATGGGTAAAGATCTGTGCATGTTTCCATGCTTATTTTGGTACTACATATGATTTATTCTCTGCTCTCCCCATGCCCTAAGTCACTTGCTGGATTCAAGGGTCATTTCCTGTTTGCAGAACTCCTACTAACATCAGTAGAACTGTTGTGCAAACATTTGGAGCTTCAATATGGCCTCTCTTGTCCTTCCTTTTTTTTTTTTCTTTTCTTATCTGCCAGCCAGCTGAATAAGCACAGATATCTCTGTGCTCTGTGGATATGGTCTGTACTAACATGGGTGGGATTCTCAAAAGGTGCTCTGCCTTTCTGACACATCTGCTGTCATAAGTCTTCCATTTCTAAATCCAGATCCAAAAATTTAGCATTTTTGTCTCTGCTGGTAGAAGCTGCTTAGAGGGAGATAGATCTGCTTTGTAGTTTTCTGTTGGGCCAGTTCTGCAGAGATGCTGGTTGAGCCAGAAAATCCAAGCTACTCTCCTCTTGGGTGCTTGCCTTGTCATACCCTGTGCATTTTTCAGAAAAAGGGGGGATAGCAAGATGAACAAGAAAAGCTAACTATAAGGTACACATATGATCCGTTAATCCTGATGATCTATCCTGCCTTGGTACTGGCTGCAGGTTTATTGTAAAGACTTGGTGTTGTACAATGAGCTTTTGTACTGTCTTAATCATTTCTGTGCATAAGATATTGAGACATCAGTCTCTTTTGTCTGCTGTCAGCCTCAGAGAGATGTTATTTTATAAACCAATTAGCTGAATTCTGTTGAATTGACTAAATTCCTTATGTGAGGGTGGTGGTGGGGTGGTGGAGTGTGAGTTCCCTTCCCAGAACTGGTCCTTGCACATGCTGTAATACCCGTTGCTCCCTCCACACGTCTGAAGAATATTTATGCCCTTGTCAGTGACTTTCCAGGCCTTATGGAACAAATTTTGGTTTTGTGGTTCACCAAAACACCTTACAGGCCTGACTGCTCTGTGAAGAAGGCAAGATTTTCCCCAGTTGCCATCCTCTGCAGGATCATTCCTGGACCTGTTGTGCCAGCACCTCTTCACACAACCATTGCTTTGGCAGGATTGCTTTAGCAGAAGTGACAGACAAAGGCAGTGCTGTTACAGCTGTGTGACATGGGGGGACAGCTGCTTTAAACACCCTGGTGACTTTCTGGAGGGTGACCAGAAAACCGTAGCAGCCCCAGGAGACAACTATAATTGGTGCCCTAATGGAGAGCTTTTAGCTTTTAGCATTAGAAAGGCAAACCTTCCCCTCAGATTTCTGCTGTGCTTTAGTGCCTATCAATTACTGGGGCAAATGCATTATGTTAGCAAAAATAAGCTTTCCCTGATCAAACGTATGCTTTATCAGCCACGTAAATGCCAGCATGACTCTCTCATTGCTACAACATATTAAACACCTTGGAAATGTTTCCTTAAACTCTAGGTCAGTCTTATGAAATCCGTCTACTTGAGAATAGGAAATTGGGAGAGTTTCAAGATTTAAACACAAAATATGTAAAGGTAAGGAGAAATATAGATTTCTTTTCTTCCTGCTACTACATACAGCCTTTAATGAAGGGCCTGACCTTGCTCCCACTGAGACAATGGAAAACACTTTGCCATTGTTTTTAGTGGGAGCAGGGGTGATGGAGTTGTTGAGTGACAGTTTCACGGGACTATGCAGCTTGGCTTTTCAGGGCTTCAGGGGAACCTTTATTCTGTTTGTGATCATGACCCCAGAGTTTCACTATGAATACTGGATTCAGGGGAATCCCAAAGTTCAGTGGTGAACATCGTCAAAGCTGTGGAGAGGCAGACTTGTCTCCCTACTCAATCCCAGCAACATGCCTGGGTTGTTGCGTGACAAATGGAGGGCCCAGGTGTTTACACTGTTCTGCCAGGCAGATTCTGCATAGCTCCAGTTTACTTTGGTAATGGGCTTAATCATGAACATATAGAACTTGATCATTTGGTTTGGGGGACTTCTTCTTGTTGTTTCCTCCACTGCCAAAACGGTTCAAATTCAAAAACTTTGGTCTGGACCCTGGTTCTGGATCCAACCTTCAATTCTTGGCTGTTCTGCCTCAGGATATCCTTTGACAAGTGGGAACTAGTTGCAAAATTTGGATCCCAATTTGGATTTCAAATGTTGTCCAAGTCTAGGCCATTCCCTATTTGTCTTCTGGCCCATTTCAGGTAGTATGTGGATTTGGATTCCAATTTTGCAGGTGTTCCCACTGTGGCTTGTTTGCATCTTGAAGCTAGGGTTTGATTTGGGCATTTCTCAGGTTCACTGGCAAAAATTGCTCACTCATTTGATACGGAAGTCCCCAGCAGGAGTGTGAGCTTGAGAAACCGGGATGTTAGGGGTCATTAGCTCATGTAAGCATAGCACTCTGAATATACAAAAGGCTCTATTAGTTAGGAGTACTTAGGACTTGTCTGCCCTGGGGATTGCCCTTATTCCAGCCTTTTCTCTCCAGTTTTTGGCATGGTTGCACCATTGCAGACCAGCCTGCTGTTACGGATGCTTTCCCACTCTACCCTTGTTTAACTGCTCTGGGGCAAATCCAGTGACTGGCTCTTAACGGCTGGAATCAAGTTTAATTCCCACTGACAAGGTGTCTGGACATGTCAGCTCCACTGGTGCAGGGACAGGTGAGCTGGCTTCCACATTTGCAAATCAGAATGGGATATACTGGGGTTGGGACATGGTACAGACACATTAAATTTTACCCCCATATGAGCCCTTTTGGGTGTTGAGGCAGTATATATGGTGATGTTTCCATGCCATGACACCTAAGATTAGGTGGACATTGCTATAGTGCTTCCAGAGTGAATTCCAGAAAGCTGTCCAGGGCTGTGTTTCTCCTCCAAGGTGAAGAGGGAAGTGTGTTTTTCTCTCTCAGGGGTCCCATAGGAATTTGATACACATGGTGATGGGTCTCTTAGGTGGACCCTTCTACTGTCCTAATGAATGGGGGTGAGAAACATAACAGATCAGCTTTTGCTTCTACTCTGGAAAACCAAAGTCATCTCGAGAGAGGATTCTGGATCACACTGTTCATATTGCTGTCTTTTTTTAACAGAGCATAATTCGTGTAGTTTTCCACGACCGCCGCCTGCAGTACACAGAGCATCAGCAGCTCGAGGGCTGGAGGTGGAGTCGCCCTGGGGACCGCATCCTTGATATAGGTGAGGCTATTTCATTGTGGCACCTCTGCAGTGTTGGGAAGATGAGTGGTGTATGGAGTGTTCGCATTTGTGTTTAGGTTTTTTATGAATCCTGTATGTATCTTCGGGAGGGAAGGAGATCTAGCGCTGTAGGTCCCAAGTAGAGATGTCTTTGGTGGCTTTGCTTTCACGTGCATCTTGTGATTGTATGGAAATGCTTTCTCTTCTTCAATTTAATATTTTTAAAATTTTAGGGGTTTTCTTCTACAGATATCCCGCTGTCAGTTGGTATCTTGGATCCCAGGGCTAGCCCAACCCAGTTGAACACTGTTGAATTTCTCTGGGATCCATCAAAGAGGGCTTCAGCATTCATTCAGGTAAGAGACAAGTCATATTTCTGTGGTAAATACAGTGGTTAGATAACTTCTAAAGACCTGGGGAGTCAAAATAGCCAGTACATGAAGAAGAGAGAAGGATGATAATGATAATTACTAACTCATGTGACAGTCATGTGTAATTAATTTGTAGGATACTCACTAAATCAATTTGCTAGCTACTTGTTAGTGCTGGAGTACTGCCTGCTACTGCCAGGATCTTCTTTAAAAAAATACTCAGACACTGGTATTGCTTTCTAAGCATAGGTTTTGTCTTGAGGAAACTGTTCATAACTTGTTAGTTTTGCTTGCTTTCCTCTTTCATGACTGTTTCACATTCTGAGCATCAGCTGTCTTTAATCTGAATGAGGAGTTTACCTAACTCAAAGGATGCTTTCCCTGATGCCCTGTTTCTTTCTGAGCTGGTTGTTCTCCTGATTATTTTGTCCAAAGGAACAGAAATGAAAACGTATGAACTCTTCTGCCTCTTAGTTTTTTGTGAGGAGGCAAAACCTCATGTTCAGTCAGTATCTGAAATTCAGATTTGCACAGGTTCCAACTGTCTCCAGAGATGAGCACAGCTTCTCTCTTGCCAGGTACATTGCATCAGCACAGAGTTTACTCCACGGAAACACGGAGGAGAGAAAGGGGTGCCCTTCCGGGTGCAAATCGACACCTTTAAGCAGAATGAAAATGGTGAATACACAGAACACCTGCATTCTGCAAGCTGCCAGATCAAAGTGTTCAAGGTATGAGGTAGTTTTGGCTCTGTCATCAACTAGGTTAAGGCACAGAAACATGCAGAGATTTCAGATTGTGTAGGAGTGATGCAAATACTGGAGTAAAAGAACAGGCTTTTGACTGGGTATGCTTAAGATCTTAAACAGGACTTCAGTGCCGAAGGTGGCATAAACACTGACCTACACAGCAATTCTAGTTGAAATACTGCACCAAGACTTGTGCCAGTCCGTTGTGCCTCAAACACTACAAAAATACTGAGATATATAGAGTATCCACTGCGTTTTGATGCTCCTAGGCAATCAAGATATTAGGGCATCTTCAGTTTCTTTGATTGAATTCTCCACAAACAATGAAATTTTATCGTGGAGATCTTAAATACCTTGTCGTTGTTGTTGTTGCAGCAGAGTTTGCCGCCATGATACCTGGAGGAGAAAAAGATTCAGACAGAAAGCATCTCAAAGCTCCTAATCTGGGCATAGAAGACCTATAGCTACTTAACAACAAGCTCTCCGTAGGCCTGTTTTCTCAAAGAATCTGCTGCTCCGGCTTTGTTCCTGGAGCAGTGTCTTTCCTGTTTCTGGAAAGATGGTGCAAATGCCAGTTGAAGTGCATAACTTATAGTCTGAAATAGTTGGAATCACATCTCAGGACTGTGGTCAGCCTATTTTAGAATTGCAGTAGGTGTTAGTGGTGGATGTACAGAAACAGTAGAGATGCTTGATTAATTCTTTTCTTGAGAAAATGCAGATCTGATCTTGTTTCATATGTAGAATTGCTGTAAATCTTGAGGAGACTTTTGTGAACAGATTAGATAAATCTGTTGGCCTCTGTCTCCAAATTTGTAATACTTGGCATAAGGCAGAGCCTGTGCTTGTACTTATAGCCTAAAGGAGCAGACAGAAAACAGAAGACTGACAGGGAAAAAATGGAAAAGAAGACCACCCAAGAGAAGGAGAAGTATCAGCCTTCCTATGAGACAACTATTCTGACAGAGGTAAAGTGTTTTAGACACATCCTACTACATCATGTTGGGAGATAAATTTAAAAGAAAACAGCGTCTGAACCATGGAGATTGTCTTGTGGAGACATGTATGCTCCGATCTGAGTGAAACAGAGTGGAGTGAAATTATAAAATGACTCTCACTGTTAAAATTTATGAAAGATGCCAAAGTTTCTTGTGTTTTGGGGTATAAAACAACCCTTAGCAGCCTTGCTTTAAAAAAAAAAAACAACTTCCTCCATTTTCACTGTGCTCCTGGGCACTTGTCATGGCCCTCAGGTGCCAGCTGTATGAAAATACAGTTGTCTGTATTTTTTTCAGAACTACTTGGCAAAAGCTCATGTTGGAGATGGGGCATTAAGCAGATGAATAGACTGTCTGATTAAATTAATAGTTTGTTTTTCTGTTATTGTGCCTATGAAGCTGCTGTTACATGCAAAATCTGAGAAGATTCTGGGTTATTCTCTGGGAATATCTTGTGTCTTATATTCTGATGCATCTGGTGTAGAGTTGTATGTGCTTCTGCCCCTCCCTGTCATTACTGAGGTATCTGTATAAACTCACCATAAACAGGACTCAAGAAAGGGATTTAGAAGTGTTGTTCAGTCTCCCTATGGGAATGTCCTGTTGTTTGATTTAGTTCTTAATTTTTTTTTGGACCAACTTGCTGGACTTCCAAAAATGATGTTAATTGTTCTTTATTTAAATCAACTTCCTGTTTGTGAGATCCAGTCTCTCCCACTCAATTTTCCTCATGTTGCCAGGAGCAACCGGCATGTTTTCTGATTGACAGACCTGATTCTACTGAGTTGGCAGATGCCAGACTCTCCCCATGAGCTCTGATGCACTTTGACACATTGCATGGGGAAATACAGGTTGCCAAAGAGTTAAATATTTGCCAGTGCTTGTGGAGATGATAAAATATTTGCTAGTGTTTGTGGAGATGATAAAGCTCCAAAGCTACACTTGCTGTCTTTTTATCGTTGCAAGCAAGGCCCCTACAGAGCATTTTCTTGAGCTCTTGGTGGTGGGGGATTCAACAGGGCTAGATTTCTTCTGCTGATTACTGTGGCTTAAATTCAGAACAGAGTCACCAATTCTAGCTGGGTTACTTTGGTTTTACACTACTGTCATGGAATGTGGAGTCTGACCTATATTTGTGAAGGCTTTTAGTATCTTTGTGTCTGTCTGTCCATCTTAAATTTTCTCCATTTAATACCCATTTATGACTTGAGCTGTTTGACTAATGGCCAGAGATTTCAGCAGGCTGGTTCACATTCTGCTCCTTCGCGGGTGTAAACCTGAAGCAATGCCACTGGAGCATTTTTGTCACTCTTGCCTGGATTTAATTAGGGATTTATAATTGAGACCAGGGGTATTTCTGTATCAATGCTGCCTTCAGTCTGAGTTGACTTACTGGCGTTGCTCTGACTTACAGCTGTGCACACTTTGGCCCAGTGTTATTTGGGGACAGGCTTTGTGAAATGGGAGAAAGAAATGTGGAATGCACAACTGGAATCAATCTGGCCCCCTGACAGCCCGCTTGGAGAGCAGTGTAGAAAATCCATGGCCCATCTCCTCCTCCCAGCAGGAATGATGAGCTGAAGCTAGTGGCGTGGCAACAGCATGAATGTGGTATTAGAGGAGAATCGAAGCCTTTATTTCCATCCTTATGAAAGTTTCCCTGCTGTCTTTCTTCCAACAGTGCTCTCCCTGGCCAGATGTGCCTTATCAAATGAACAATGCTCCATCTCCAAGCTACAACAGTTCTCCCAACAGCTTCAACCTCGGAGATGGGTATGTAAGAAATACATGCTTTATCTTTCCTGTTGGTATCGTAGCCTTTGTGTGTCCATGCATTTCATACCCTGGAAGAAGTAGTTAAGGACCACCACCCTTTCTAGGAAGGGGAAGGTATTTCCTAAGGTCTTTAAGACCTTCCATCCAGGAATTCCCTGTAATTCAGAGTACTGTTGGTATGTGCACTGTTTATGTGGTGGCTGGAAGGTGAGCATCAGAGGGCCTCCAGAGCAATTCCTCGTGAGAACACACCACACCCTGTACCTGCAATCCCCAGTATCTTCTCACAAGTGTGTTAGAGGCTTTCAGCACCTCTTCAGAGTTGATATTTCTTCCTTACGTTCTGTTTTGAGGGTAGTTTGGGGTACTGAATTCCCAGGTGAATGAGATGTAAAGAAATCCTGTTTGGGTCAAAACAGCCTGGGTTTTGAGAAGTCCTTTAAGAACAAAGGACTAATGAAGGCATGTTTAATTCATTAAATAGCCATCATTAAGAGACAGCTCTAGTCATCCTGAAATGCTCAAGATAACTGGTGTCAGAAAGGTACAGCAGTGTCCCTCAGTACTTCTGAGTCCTCCCTGCTACATACTTTCCCTTAGGAATTTGGTGAAGGCCTTTTTCTTTTATTAGGACTCTACCATCTTGTTTCCTTCCCACACAACTTAATTACCAATCCATGTTGTATCACTAATTTTCAGTGAGTCCCCTCAACCTGTGAAAAAGGGCAAACACTGAAATTACAAAATTGTGTTAGTAGAGAGATCTGCTGAGCATTTTCTTCCTTTGGTAAAATCCCTGACATGTTTAGGAGTCCTGTCTGTGTTTAGGAGAATTTAGTAGAAATGTGGTTTTGCATAATTTATGGCACTTGACTATGTTTAAGAGAACACCAGGGTTGAATTATAAGGTCCTTTTTTCAATTTTTGTAAAGAATTATTATTAGGTGGTGGATTTAGTTAGGATATTTCTGGCTCATAGAAGTTTTGAGTTCAGCCACCCTGTAGGTTACAATTTTCTTGCTTAGATGATGTCACATTAGTGAGTCAGCCATATGGAAAAGTTTGATTGAGGTCAGTAAACCTAAGTTTTTCTCTCAGTTGCTGAGGAGGACCTCAACTGACCAGCAAAAGACTCAGGCAGAGAGGGGTTTTTTTATTCTTGTTCCAGATTTTGGACACCTTTATAAAAATCTGATAGTGGAAAAAAAGCCAAGTTGGATGTAACTTGTGAAAGTTGAGTCAAGTAAGGAGGGGGAAGAGGACGGACACTGCAATGTAAAATTTAAAATAATGTATTTTTTTTCTCTTCCAACTTTATATAATTTCTTTTAGCAACAGTTCTCCAACCCACCAAATGGAGCTCCTGCCTCCCAGCAATGATGTAAGTACTTGAGATCATGTTAATGTGGTGCTTTTCTCTTTTAGGACACTGGTGAACAGTTCATTTCAAGACCTTCTTATTCTTTTTGCAATGTAGCATCTCCTTCCTTCTGCTTCTATTCAAGATGCCCAGCAGTGGCTTCATCGTAATAGGTTCTCTCCATTCTGTAGACTCTTCTCAAGTTTTTCGGGTGAGTTTAAACAGTCCAATTACTTTGGGTTTTTTTCTCTTCTCTAAGTGCAGCTCATGTAGCATCTGCTGCTGGCCGCTTTTGATGGGACACCTGGTCTGATCCAGTGTGGTTGTTCTTTTGTTCTTAGATTAGTTACCATCTGTCAAAACAGTTTGTAGACATATAGAGTAATTAAAAATGGAAGAGAATACATTAAGATGGAAAGGACTTCCCAAATTCATTAAGTGCAACCTTGAAGCAAGTCCAGGGCCTTATGCAGTTGCCTTTGAGTATCTCCAAGGCTGGAAATTCCACAGTCTCTCTAAAAAATCTCCTCAAATACTTAACTATTCTCTTTTCTTATATCTAATCAACATTTCATCTTCCGTCTGCTGCCTCTCACCCTGTCCCTGTGCACCTTTAAGAAGCATCTGGCAGCTTCACTGTACCCTCCCATTAAGTAGTTATACACACCAGTAAGATGGTGGAAGGGGCAGTTAGAGGTGTTGAAACCATGAGGAGGCTCTCTGACTTGCAATATGATGAAATAACCCAGTGAATGTGACAGTTACAGTAAACTGGGTCATTTAATGGCCAGAGTGAAATACCTAGCTTGTTCCTGTGTTGTCTGGAATATTTTCCAGTGAAGCACTGTTCTTTTGGCAGCTTCCAGGTTTGTTTCACAGTGATTGATTTGAGGTGCACACCTCTCTGAATTTGAAACTTCTCTGTGTAAATCTGTCTGGTTTAGCTTTGTGGATTCTCTACCCCCTCTACCCCTGCCCTTTTCTGCTGCCCATACATATTTGGAAGCTAAGATTTGCTTAACTTCTGAAGAAAAATTAATTTGAAATATGTAGGTGCCGACTTACTGAAGATGTCCAAAGAAGATTTTGTTCAAATCTGTGGGCCTGCTGATGGAATTCGGCTCTTTAATGCAATTAAAGGAAGGTTTGTACTATTTCCTTCCTGGTTTTTTGTTATGATAGCATCCCTTGATAAATTTCAGTGTTAACTGGAAGTTAATCCTGAAGCTGTAGCATTTAGACCTCCTTTTAATACTTCGAAGAGGTTCTCTCAGGGACTGGAGATCACAACGATATTCAAATCCAAGCACAGCTCAGAAATCTTGCCAAAACGAAGCAGCATAATGTGGGTCTCCAGTGGTTTATTTGCTACCAGCTGATAGCTTACATCCATTTCATGAGAGACACAGCCTACAATACCTTATGTTGCATCTCTATCAGAGGTAACAATAAAAAAAACAAACCCCTGGAGCCTCAAATGACTCATAAACTTACTTTCATTGCAATAACCTCATAAATTCTGAGCAGGATTTAAATCAGTAGAGGCAGGTATAATGAACTGCTTAGCAAGTGCTGTAAACTGTTTATGCTTATCTGATCTTGAAAGATTAAGGTACTCTGTATCACCTCCCAGGAGTCTCTTGCTGAACATCCTAAGCCATCTAGTCACCAGCATCAAGACTATCCCTTAGTTTGTTATTTTTGGACAGCCTGAATGGCTTCATCTCTTACTGTTTGATAGCTGACTTGGAACAATTTTAGATCTACTAAATAACTTACTACTGTTTTTGATTAATCCATAGAAACGTAAGGCCCAAGATGACAATTTATGTCTGTCAAGAACCAGAGCAAAACAGGTCTCATCTCCACCAAAAACGAGAAAATGGAGATGGAAGTCTTTGTGGTAAGTTCTTATGTATGGTCTTTGTGAAATACTTACCTGGTGAGAATGCTGCTTCCTGCCTGAGCTCCTGTGTGGGACAGCTTGGTGTCCTGAGTGTTTGAAGGGGTCCTGTTTATCCCAGTTCTGCCTCTTTGGTTATGGTTTCATGGCTACAGGTTACAGGTGGCACCATCTGCTTGCGGAGCAGACCCAGCTTACAAGTTAGCTGCAGAATGCCACAGCAAAATCTCTATTCAGTTCTTTGTAGGGACAGTAGCATTAAAAACTACCCTTCCATCCACAATTTTCTTTAGATTATGTCTTGTTTGAAAATATTCAGGGAAATGGAAGGTTGGTATGTCTTAAAGTGAGGTTCTAATTCTTGAAAGTTCAAAATTTTTGGGAACTTGTCATCCCTCACAACACAGTGTACAATCAGATGAGAATAGAGATTGTCCTTAAATCTTGCACTTAGTAATAAACAGGCACAGCTTTCCTACCTGGTAGGTATAATTTGGATTGTATTTCCAGAACAGTATTGTCATCTGTGTTGTTACCTTACACATTGTATGTTTTAGTTTGTGCCAGTGGATGGCGTCTAATAAAATACTGCTTCTGTGTGACATAGCGTGTGTTTTACTCTTTGACTGATTTTTTTTTTTTTTTAAACTTCAAAATCAGTAAAAGAAGGTTATCCAAAAATGTTAGCAGCTTTATGAGAAGGCCATTTTAGTGCCCCATGATGCAAGTTGTCATTAGTCCCCGTGTTTTCCTCTGGGTAAAAGCTGTGTGTGCTTTAATTGCCCGCTGCATAAAAATAGTGGGTATTTTTCTGCAAATCATCAAGCCAGATATGTGGGGGATGCTTTGAAATACTAAGCTTGTTAATTCCATTTGAACCTTCATCTTAAACCTGTTTGGTTGTTGATGCTGAGCCATGTCTTGGTGCCATCTGTATTTGCTGTCTTGTAACTGCACTCCAATTGTTGCAGTGTATCATGCAATCTTCTTAGAAGAACTGACCACGCTGGAATTAATGGAGAAGATTGCAAACTTGTACAGCATTTCTCCACAGCAGATAAATCGGATCTACCGGCAGGGACCCACAGGGATCCATGTATTAGTGAGCAATGAGGTGAGGGGGCTAAAGGGATTACATCTTTGTTATAGATGTAACACTTGTCTGACTTCTTGAAGTTAGAATGAGCTTTCAAATTATGGAATGCATCTTCAAGGGAGAATTTCAAAGCCATTAATCCCAACAAGTTAAGGTAAATACTTGGAGTGAATCAGCCATGTGCAGCATTGATTTCAGTGTGCTTTCAAGACCTTTGCTTTGTAAAAGATGCTGAGGTTCTTGATTTTTTTTTTTTTTAAACAAAACAAAACACAGCAAAATTGGTCATTTATTGCTCTCTCCAACTACCTGAAAAGAGGTTGTGGCAATGTGGGGCTCAGTCTCTTCTCCCAAGTAACAAATGTCAGGATGAGAGGAAATGGCCTCAAGTTGCACCAGGAAAAGTTTAGATTGGGTATTAGGAAAAATTTGTTTATTGAAAGGGTTATCAAGCATTGGAATGGACTGCTCACCATCCATGGGGGTGTTTAAAAGTCATGTAGTTGTGGCACTTGGGAACATGGTTTAGTGTGGGACTTGCTGGTGCTAGGTCAATGTTTGTGCATGACAGTCGTAGACATTTTTTCCAACCTAAATGATTCTATGAATTTCTTTTCATTTTGGCTACTTACACAAATTTTGAAGTGAGGATCTAAAGTAAGAGCTTTTAAAATTAAATAGGTAAGTTCCCAAAGAAGGTAAGTTTTAAAATCTGTAGGGCAGTTAGTTTTACATCTTGGCCCATGATTCCAGGCACTGGGTCTGTCACTATATACACTATATGCACACTATAATTTATGGACCTCTGCTACTGTTTGTGTCCCATTATATGATGCCTTAATTTAGTCCATTCCATTAACTTGCAGGTTAACAGTAAGTTGCCCTTCTTCCTCTTTTCCCCCTACTAAATTACTTACTCATTCATGCACCAGAATCACTTAAGGAGCCTCATTTATAAGAAGCACTGTTAAAACAAATGAAGCAGAGCATAGGTCTCAACTGGAGCCTAAATTCAAGGCTGTAATGCTTATTCCTGAAGTCTCCTTGCTATTCCAGCCTGATTAAATCTGAAACTTTGATGCTTTATGGATGCAAAATGCTTGAAGGCAACTCTTGTTAGAGGAATTGCATGAACCAGCTTGGGTATAAGGCTTTAAGTATTTGTTTAAGTCAATTATTAACAAGGTCTATTGCTTTTTAAATATTTTTTCTTGTTCTAGTACTATAGTGGCAAGAGTGTGGCACTCTGTGAATGTACTTCATGCATCATTAGGAAAAGACACACAAACTGGCCAGAGAAGTTTGATTTGAAGGAGTAGGGGCTGGATGTTAAGTCCAAAAGAGTATAGGGAGATAAGTCTAAGTTGAAAAGGGTATTTTAATGTGAGAACTTACAGCTGAAAAATGCCCTACTTCAGTGATATTCTGGAGCTAGGAGAAAGCTTTTTCTCAAAGCTGGATTTCATGAGCTGATCAGAGAGGTTCTGGTCACACTGCCCTTCTCTGAAGTTGTGTCCAGCATTTGCCTCAACTGTATGAGACACCTCCTGAAGGTAATTCACCTCCTCTGTCCCACATTGCTAGTCCAAGATGGGAGGAAGCATTGACTAAGGATGAACCTTAAATGGGCTTTTCTTATTGGATCTGAAGTAATTTCAATCTCTTTATTTAAAGGTGTCACTAGAACCTGCACCTGTTCTGAAAATCTAGTTGTTTCTCATGAATAACTGAAATGGCTTTAGGTTCTAGTCTTTCTTCCCATGATTGGCCTTGTGTCCAGTAACAATTTCACTGTGATTCCTGTTCCTTGACAAAATACAAGCAGGTAAATGATTCCTGCAAGCACAGCATCTGTATTAATGTCTGGTCAATAGCCAGGTGGATGCTGCTGAGGTGGCATTTCAGTAGCAACTCCTTTATTCAGCAGGGAGTCCATTCCTTGGGGTTTACCATCTCCAGGTATTCTTTAAATGCCAGTGTAAGTTCAACTGAGCTCCATCGTTTAGCTGAACATGTAATTATCACTGTTGGAATTTTAGGAAAGGGACAACCTTCATCCAGTCTAAACTAGTACAGCTTCACTGAAAGCAACAAAGAGCATGATGTTTAATAGAATAATTGGAGTGGTATAAGAACCTTCAGGATCAAGAGCTGTAAAGAGGCTGGTAAAGTGCTGAATAAGCTAGATCAGTTTCAGGCAAGCTTATTTAGTATGAGCTTCCCTTAAACACACTAGCAACTGCAAGGACCTTAATTAATCAGTGATGTATGTTAATAATCTCATGGCCAGGGTTACTCAGGACTGTGTAGGACTAGACACCAAATACTGTTTGATACCTCTCCTCTAAGTCTGTACTGGCATTGAAAGAAATGTGAATTTAATTGCTAAAAATATGTTGTGTTGGCTTTTTTCCTTCTGCTCTTCAGATGGTGCAGAACTTCCAAGATGAATCTTGTTTTGTTATCAGCACATTAAAAGGTGTGTATTGCTGCTGCTATTACCTGCTGCTCTAAAGATAATTCCTCCTTTCAATTGCACTAAACGTTATCACAAACTCAGTGCTGTTATCCTGAAAAGATAAGTAATCTAACCTAGTGCAAGTCAAGGTGTTGGCTAGACTATGATAGACTGATTGATCAGTGCTTTACTCTGTTACACTGTTACAAAAATTTCGTAAGTCCATTGACACCACTGACGTAAATGACCAGAAAACCTTGGAGTAAAATGATAAAATATGACAGTATGTAGGGTTCTTTATATAAATTATTTGACTTAGATGTTCAACATTGGTTTTCATGAGTGGGTTGTGAAACAAGCATACAAACTAGAAAGAAAATTCAAAGTTCTGTATTTCTGGTGTTTCCTAAAAGCAGTATAAATATGCTTTGCATTTCTTTGTTACAGCTGAAAGCAATGATGGCTACCACATCATTTTAAAATGACCGTGCTGCACACAGAGACTTTAACAGCCTAAAATTTAGTGCCTCACTGAGATTGCTACAACCTAGACTGGAAACATGAAGAACCTTCTGGATAAATGTTCCTGTGAACTAAGAATTACCAAACAGCTTAAGAAAAAACTTGCTTTTACAGATAGAAATTTTTGGTGGTGTGTGATTTTGGTGGGTTTGGTTTTTTGTTTGTTTGGTTTGGTTTTGTTTTGGTTCTTTTGTTTTTTTGAAGCTGGAGCTGAGAACATCCTCAAAGCTTGTACATGTTTCTTCCTCCCTCCCTTCCTCTTCAGTCTTAAAAGTTGTAGAGGTTTCTGCTTATTACTTAGAAACATCTGCCTTGTACTAAAGGGAAATGAAAGATAAACAAATCCCAATTCTCTTGACCCTCATGTTTGGGTGAATTGATTTACTTACAGTTCTGAGTGTTCTCTTGCTTTTAACACATTACCCTGATGCTGATGGACATGGACTCCCCAAGGCTCCTCTTGTATGCTTTGAGGTGGAAGGCTTGGGGCTACATCCCAAAACAGATTGGGCAATGCAGAGGATGGGTTTGGTGCCCAGCCTTCACTTGAAGTGTCAACTCTGGAATCCCACACTTAGCTGTTCTCCACCTGCAGATGTGCTCAAAGTCCAGAGACCTTGGTCCCTCCTGACAGACCTTCTGTAGTACCAATCCAACTGAACAGTTTTGGGGGGGTTCAAGGGAGGACAGATAACCTGAGGCAAGCAGTTCAGTACCATATTATTATCTTTAGCTTTAGAGTAGTCTCTGTGAATGGAGCATATGAAGGTTTTCTGAGGAAGTGTTTTGAACATTCAAAGCTCAAGTGCTCATGACAAATTCATACTATGGATTTATTCTACTCTACAAAGTAGTGAGTAGCTGCTATCTTTACTGTAACTGGGAATTAGATGTTTTAATCTTAATGGATTTTTATCCTGTAACTGAGGTAAAACTGAGTTTTGATAAAGACCAGGTAACAGATCATCTTAGTTGCTGCTTCTTACATTCTGGCTCTTTCATTTTTGACTCCTGTTTTCAATATCTGTAACTATGAGCATCTCCACCCTCCCGTGGTCTTCTGGGACTCCATGCAGGCTCCATTAAAGAAGTGGCTTCCATTGAAGTCAAAGGCAAACTGGATCACACCTTTCTTGCGTGGATGAAATCATTTCAGTTTTGACAGCTAAATAATAAGGCTGTTTCCCCAAACTGAGTGTCCATATACCATCAAAATCTGATTCTTGAACATTTCATTTCATCCTGAACTGACAGGGAAAGCTGAAATACCAAACATTTTCCTGGAATGGAAATTTTTCAAAAAATGAGAAATTGTTAGCTGGAAAACACTGAATAAAATGTTCCAGCCTTTTGAAATGGAAACATTTAATTAAATCCATTTGGTCCTTTAAAGCAGCATCAGTTTGGGCTACTGTTGCAGCCCTCAGAAACTGTCTTTCGAGTGCCCTGCGCGCTGTGTCTCCCTTGGGGCTGAGCTCTTTGGCTGAATTACAGATCCCATGATGCTCCTACCCTGGGTTAGTCAAACAGGGAATGCGTCATGAGGGCTGGAGAGGTGCCCAGGGAAAGAGGGGGCCATGGAGCTCTTAAATTACAGCTCCCAGCTGAGACTAGAGGAATTCGGATAGACACGGACTGATATTTCTCTGACAAAAGTTATGTGTTTCAAGTTTTCCCAACAGAAATAAACAGCAAAATATTGAGAAAAGCAACCTTTTTTTCATTAAAAGCATCAAGTTTTGCGCAAAAAACCCCACCCATCCCCACTGATTTTTTTTCTTTTTTTTTTTTTACACCGAAAATAATACTAGAATAGAAAAATTGTGTTACAATGGGAAAACCTTCAGCCAACTCTGCTAATTGAGCAGCAGTGCCTACTTAGGCACGATCTTGCTCAACTGGCTGTCCTGGATCCTCCATGAATTCTAGGCATCCAAAAAGAATACCTAGGCTTTGGGACATGGTTCCTCCCTCTGAAATGAAGGAATTGAGGCTTCTTGGTTGAGGAGCAGGCTCTGTAGGTGAGGAGGAGCTCCTGGCTGTGGAATCCTGGTTGTGGCCACACAGTTAGAGCTGCCTTCCAAGACAGTAATGAATTCCAGATGCCTTTGTGAGTAGGTGGGACCAGTGTGCCCGTGTACCAGGAGCTGCTTGATTTGTTTTGTAGAAGGTGCTTTGGAAGATGGATGTTGGCTGTGGTTTTTCATCGTGTTCTGTAATACTGTCCCAGTGCATGGTATGGCTGTTGTGGGCATGCAGCTCAGGTGAATCTGACCTCATGAGAAGGTTCAAAATGGACCTTGAAGTTGCCAGGAGTGTAGCCTGTATCATATCCACTTCGATGTGATAGGCCTGTAGCTGAGGAGACACAGCAATACTGATACACAGTAGAGTGAAGAAAGGATAGAGGTGGTTTTGTTGCCAGAGCTAGGGACTGAGAGCTGTTTGCTTATTTTAAAAAGTCTAACTTCTTGAGTCTTTAAAAAACAACTTTGCCCATGAGGAATTATATGTCAAAGTCCTCATAGTGTTTCAATAGCACTTGCTTGATCAATTTTGAACCAAAAGAAGTCTGTTAAAGCTTTGCTGTATTTAGATTTTTAAAAATAAAACAATTTTACTGATGTGAGGGTGAATTTGATAATATATCTTGCTTTCATGCTCTAAAATGGTATACCAGAGTAAACAATCCCAGAGACTATAAATAGTTTTCAATGGGTGGGTGCTACTGTTTTGTCTGTTTGAGCCTGTTGTAAAGCTGTACAGCTTTGGGGTGTGTAATACCTACACTTATTTGACAGAGTAGTTCTAGTCCTTGTTGAACCTCTGTAGTCCCAGCAGGAATTTGGAGGTTTGTGGTTAAGTAACACACACCCATGAAGACACAGCACAGCTGGTTTGGGGTCCAGGAGACTGTTGAGTTACTTCAGCTTAGAATCATGGACTATCTCGAGTTGAAAGGGACCCATAAGGATCACTGAGTCCAATGCCCTGGTCTTTATAGGAGTACCTAAAACTGATCCCTGTGACTAAGAGTGTCATGAGTGTCAGCCAGAGCATCCCAGGGGTGCCTGTCCCAGTGACCACCCTCCCAGTGAAGAACCCTTCTCCAGTGTCCAGTCTGAAATTGCCCTGATTCAGCTTTGTTCCATTCCCTCGCATCCTGTCACTGGTCACCAGAGAGAGATCAGCACTTCCCCTCTACTGCTGCCCTTGAGAAAGGGGCAAAGAGAAAGAAAGATTTGTCTCACCTGTGTGTCAGGTAATTCATGACTCTCCTTGGATCTGCCATCCCTGGAGGGACTTGTTTGACCTGTTTGTGGAAGTGGCAGCCTCCAGAAGGAAGCTTTTGTTTCCTCAAGACTGGAGGAAGCACAAGTGTTTAGTCTGGGATAGATACCTAAAATCTAGATAGACTAAAGGCAAGGGAGGTGAGTAGCTCCCACTCACCTAAATAGCATTTACTTTGTTCTTAAGTGCCTGTTAGACTTATTTTTACTTTGTTGTTGTTGTTGCTCTTGCCTCTTAAAAAGTAAGAAAACCTGCTCAAAGTGATTTAAATGAGACTTTTTTCAGCTATATGTGAAATTTGTACAGCAGAACTTTTATAAGGACTGGAGCTTAGGATTGTTGGGGAAGATGAAACAGGACAGCCTTATAAATATGATTGCTGTTGTTGCTCTTGCCTTTTAAAAGGTAAGAAAACCTGCTCAAAGTGATTTAAATGAGACTTTTTTCAGCTATATGTGAAATTTGTACAGCAGAACTTTTATAAGGACTGGAGCTTAGGATTGTTGGGGAAGATGAAACAGGAAAGCCTTATAAATATGATTGCTGTTGTTGCTCTTGCCTTTTAAAAGGTAAGAAAACCTGCTCAAAGTGATTTAAATGAGACTTTTTTCAGCTATATGTGAAATTTGTACAGCAGAACTTTATAAGGACTGGAGCTTAGGATAACAGTGAGTAACATGGTTTCCCAAACTGTCCAGCTTTTCAGTTGTATGTATGATGACAGCCACTATGAGTAAAAGTGGGCTTGCTGGGGATGAAAAGGCAGAATCATTGTGTGATTAATACCAATGTGACTCTAGCCAATACTGCAAAGTATAAACTTGACTTCTTGTCAGATCTGTACTGTCTGTTTGAAATTTGCTAAATTGTGGCATTTTCTCTATCAACTGAGTAAAATGATACAGATCAGTTAATACGACTTTGGTGATGTCCTGAAAACTCACAGTAATGCCCACGATACACAACTGCAGGGCAGGGAGAGGGCAAATGATCTGGTGATAAAAATTTGGCCATCTGACTGGGGTAGCAGGACCGGTGCTATTAAAATTAAAGCTCCTGTTCTTTCTACTGGCCCTGCATGGTTAACTGGCTAAAATAGAAATGATCCTTCAATATGGAAAATACTGGAGTTCTCATTGTCTTAGTGTGAAATTTAATGGGCTGAAGTTTCAAGAATTGGAGGTGGTAAAAGGATTCTTGCATTTGAGAAGCCCTGAATGGCACTCTCCTTATAATGTAACATAAACATATATATGCATATATATACATATATATCCACATACATACTGTACTGTATCAACACATATTTGTGCTGAGTACATGTGTTCTTTGGCTTTGACTGGTACTCTGCTTTGTTTAGTTGCAGTTCAATGTAAAAGACTCTGGTTGATCAAGCTTCAAAACCCAGCCATTCCTTGGGTAGAAATGTAAAAGTCCATAGTAGCAACTAGGTGATTTGGACACGGTACATTGGAATGATGTAGATTTGATGAATTTTTGATGAATTTGCGATATAAATCCCAGGCCTTGGTGAAGATGAGCATATTCTTTCACTGACACTGCAGTTCTACATTGCAGCTTCTGAAAATTAGTTAGAGTAACAGAGAATAGATTGCCCAATGCTTTGTGAACTAGTAAGGCTACTCCATAAGCAGAACAACCATATGATGACTTTTCCTAGCTCAGTGTTGTATTGCTTAAGCATTGGCTGTAATTCTAACAATCATCTGGTGGATGACTGAAACAGGTTTTTTTGTCTGTGTCTGTTGGGGTTTTTTGACTTCTCAAAGAAATGCTTGTATTCAGACTGTAGCTTCTCTTTCTCTTACAGTTATGAAATGGTTTAACTTTATGCTAGTCATAGAAATACTTCCTTAAGATTATAATGTTTGACAGCACAGGGTACTCAGATGGGGAGTGTTTGGCTTTCATCATCACTACTGTGGGTGAATAGAAGGCAGACTGGAGGTGTATCTAACATCCTTGGCTCTCTCTAACAAAAGGGTTAAGCTAGTGCCTAATTTTTTGTGCATTTTTGATTTGTACCTTTTTTTTTTTTTTGCCATTCCCTCAAAATTTTGCTCCCTGGCGGGGTATGCATTGGTGACCAGATGGTGTACCCAACTTTTTAAAGTAGCCTGCTGTTGTCCCGGTTTGCTTGGGGTGAGTGTTTATCTTTCAAAGGGGAGTTAGCTCTCTTCACTGACAGTGCAGCTGTTAGAGGCAGGCAGTGCTGGCCACAGAGTTGGCATGATGGGCAAGGGCGAGTGGAGGTGGGTCGATGGGAGGCTGAGGCGTACCAGTTGTGAGTAAATACTGCCACACTCTTCGTCTTTTCCTATGTTGGTTTTTGGGTTTTTTTGTACATGAATAAATAAAAAAAGCATATTTTGCACTGGCTCTTGTACTGTTGTGCAGAAGAAATCCGTATCTAGAATCTGTGCTCCAGTCAAAATGCAAATAAATCTGTTTGTAAGAAGCACGGGTTTGGTCTCTGTTTATTTGGTGCGGTTGGGCACAGGAGAGCCTTGGCATCAGCTGCTGCTCAGTGTGCAGCTGCAAGGGGCTGGGTGCCCACTCAGGGTGAGGGGAAGAGCAGAGTTTGCAAAGTGCTGGCCAGAGAATGTCAGCTGCATCCCAATGTCCTGCAGCATTTTCTTCGAGTTGGGACTGACTTCATTTCCCCACAGCACAATGCAGTGACCAGTTCGTGTTTAATCCAGGTCAAGGCACCAGGAGAAATGCCTCGTTCTTGGAGAGGCTGTGACAATGGGCATATGCGTTACTGCAGGCACCAGCTGTGTCAGATGGCAGCTGGCTTTGGTCTTGCAGTGCTCAGAAGGCACAGTGGTTCAGAGCCTGGTCCTCACATCAGAGATGAGCAGAGTCCCTCAGAGCAATGCTCTGTCCCATTAAGCAGCTGTGAGACACATGGTGGCAGTGAGGTTTGGATGTGAAGCATTCACAGTGGTTTGGCTGGAAGAACTCCAGTATCCTCTAAGGTTTAAACCATAGATCTAGTAACTTCCATAGTCAGGAAATGAGCAGATGTTCGTTCAGTGTCATTTTCCAGTTGGAGAAGGTGGAGCCCAGTTTGGAGATAGTATCTTCCAGCAGCCAAACTTCATCTCAAGGCAAAGTATGGATGGATGCACAACCAGGGTAAGGGTGCTCCTTAATCTGAATTCATCTCATAAGCAGTTTCAGCTCCTTTCTTGTGCTGAAGAAGTACTTTAATCACAAAATAAGAAAGTGCAGCTTGGGCCTGTATATATATCTGTTCATATGCAAAGTACAAGGGCACAGACACTGCTCCTAGATAAAGGTAGATGAGAATTTAGTATTTTTCCCTCCTAGTCACTCAGGCATCCCTGAGAAGAGGAAAGGGACCATCTACCCCGGTTTCTATTAGCTTAAAATTCCTCTGGAGGCAGAAATTCATGATACTGTAGTCAACTGCTCCGTGCATGGTCAGGCACCATCGTGCCCCACAGGGCTGCTGGGTTTAACATGGCTTCAGTGTAGGTTCAAATCCACTTCCAGGCTGCAGCCAGGCATCTGTGTGGGTTGTGCCATGAGGGCACATGCTGGTAGGCTCTTGAGGGTTCAAGGCTGGCATTTGAGTTCTCCAGGGCTGTCCGGAGGGTGCTAAGTTTGGGGCGGTTACTGGCAACAAGTGCTTGGTGACTTGGTGGCTCTATGAGCCCTGCCAGCTGCAGGGGCCATCCCTGGGGCTTTTGGGAGCAGAGGGTGAATCCCACTCAATGCGAAGTGGGAGTACCAGGGGAGTACCACGTGTATGGATAGTTCCCACCAAACTCTACACAACATTATCCCTCTTCTTCTGTAAGCTTGACCCATGTGCTGGCAGGGGTTGGTCAATGCAGAAAGGAACACTGGGAAGATTTTTACCTAATAAAGAGGGTTCAAGGACAGGGAAAGTGGTGATTCTGCACAATTTAATTTCTATGGGAGACACATGTAAACAACCTCAGAACAGACCCAGAAGTTAGCAGCAACTGTAGGACTGAACAGGAACTGTTAAGAGCTTTTAATGAGTGAGGAAAAACAAGACCTCGGACTGGAGCTGTTTAGTCAAAGCATTGGCGTACTCTCATCTAAATCCTCAACAGCAAGTAAACATTTTAAAATTAATTTTCTAATTCACAAAACAATGCAGTCTCTCAATTAATTAGATTAGTCACAACTATGGACCTGGCAAAGAAATAACACCTGTCATACTCTTTCTGTGAAGAAGCTAAATGCTTCCAGGCTTACCTGAGTAGGAAAGATTTGACACTGCAATAAATTAAATTGTTGAGGGGGTTTTTTAGTATATTACAGCAGAGGCTGGTTGTCCTGATAAAACTGGAGCTTCAGCCAAGTGTTGTCTCCCCTGCTCCCCAGAGATGTGTGGTCCAGGGAGGCAGGGCTGTCCCATCCTATCCCATCCTAAATCTTCTATTTTTGTCTGTTGCAAACAGTGCCACTATCCATTTTGCTGTCTAGAAAAGCCTCAGTTCTGATTTATCTGATATTAAGTAATAAGCAAGTATGATGCAGCTGGAAAAAAAGTTTGATTAGCAAGAATCCAAAATTAGCTGAGCACATTAGTGGACTGAGAAATAATTTTTCCAATGGTGAAAATTTAAATGCTGAAGACTATGCTTTAGAGAGGAGACATGCTACAAATATTATGTTGGATAGACTTAAAAAAAAAGTGCAATGCTGAGAGGAATTCCTCCTTGAAAATATTTTCAACGCCTAGTATCTCCCAGAAGAAAGAGTTCCTGGATGGGTTGGCACCGCTTTGGGGATTAAGATCTCCATGATCTTAATAGTGTAACCTGTGGTAGTAAAATAAGGGGAAAGTTAAGTAAGAAGATGAACACATGACTCAGGGCAGGTAGGAAATTGTGGCTGAGGGTGCATGGCCAGAGCATCCCAGAAAGGAAACCCAGCACAAAGGCATGGAGGCCACATACGCTGAGCCAAGTGCGTGCTGCTGCACAGCTGTCCTGAGGACAAAAACATTGTCCCAGACAAAATTATTCCAGAGCCGCCCACAGTTTCCCTTTCCCATCAGATTTACCTCGTTTCACAGCAGAGCCCATGAGGCCACAACTCTTGTTTCTCCAGCAGCCATAGTTATTCACTGTCACATGCATGGCTTGAAAGAAACAAAGAAAGACATGTATCCCCAAATGAAAACATGGGGATAAATTTGGTCATTACTGAAGTGATTACTGGGAAAAAAAAAGGAGACACATTCTTCTTTTTTTCTAAAGCTTTGGTTCCCTTTTGGTTCTTCCAGTCCCTGCCGATGGCTTTGCAGTTTTCAATTCTCAAACAGTTGCATTTTCAATCTAATTGTGGTGATGGTTGTGGTCACCTGCTGGCCAGCTACACGAGCAAAGTAATTGAGAAAATGACCCTGTGGATTCTTGGAGACTCCCACTTTAAAACAGTGAAACAGTTTTTTCTCTCTCATGAACATCACCAAGTGGTGTTAATCTGTTACCTTTCAGGCTCCCATGCCCACAGGTGGTGACTCTCTTAGTCTCTCTCTATGAAAATGTCCTTAAAGTTACATTTTAGAGCAAAGCACCTGGGCCGCAGTGGTGCAAACAGCAGTATGAGGAGCCTGAACTGAGAACCTGGGCCAAAGAAACTTATGTGTTTGTCAGGGCTTAGGGGCTATGGAGAAGAACTAGCCTGACACTTGCTTATAAGATGAAATCCTCGTGTCATTGCAGTATTGTGGAACCCAGAAAACCCCAAACCATCCCATTCCTGGTACATTCCTGATACATTCCTGACTGGTTGTCACCAATCTTGGTTAAACTAATTCGTGTGGAGGTGATTTCAGGTTGAATAAGGGAATAAATATAAGGCACCTAAATTTAGAAAAGAAATTATGCGTTTTGCACCCACTAAGCACTGGAAGAATGGTAAGAACTTAAACACCATAGTATCACTCAGCCACATGTCTGTTGTCTGCAGTGTCTGTTGAGACACTAAACCCCATCCCACCAAGCGTGTCAAAGCCACACTACCAGGCTCCTTTTTCAGGTGTTTTGCTTGTCAGCTTGTGCTGGTTTGGACAAATTTGGAGGAAAATTTCCTCTGATAGAAGGCAGGTTACAGCCAGCCCTCCCCCACCAGGTTCGGGAAAAAAGACATTTTCCTCTGAGGAAAGTGAAGGAGATAAAAAACTATTAAACAAACACACAGGAAAAGGATAATAATGCTAAATAATAAAACCTCTTGCTGTGGAGAGAAACCTGGGAAGACTTCAGCGTCCTTCTGTAGATGTGGTCTCTCTCCTCCTCCTTGGAGCTGGGTCAGTGTGGGCCCACCTCTGGGGCCTTGGTGGAAAATTCTCCCAATCTGTTCTGATGTTGAAACAGTCCAGAAGAGAAGAAGGGAAAAACCGAAGTCCCATGAAAACAAAGTTCAACTCTCCGTCTCCCTCCCTAGAAAAGGAGCCGAAACTGGCTGAAAGGCAAGAAAGGTGCTTCCCCTGCTCTTGCTGCTGCAGCGGGATGCAGAGGAGTGTGTATGTGTGTCCCTGAGCAACTGCTTTGAAAAGTTCTCTTGGTTTTGTCTCTCCCCCCTCTCAGGCTCAGTTTAAAGGCACAGAAAGGCACAAAATTAATTTCTGGGCATAGAGCAATAGGGGATACACATCATAAGGTCACCCCAAGACACACCTTCAGCGGGGTGCCAGGTGGGTGGAGGGTAAGGAAGCCTTCTGTTAGTAAGTGCTGAGGAAGAAATTGATGGCCCTTAATTAAGAATGACACTTTTTTACCTACCCATTTGACTTTTTGAGAGATCTTATGAGGAAGCCAGGGCTAGAAATTCTCTTTCTCCCAAAGCTGGGAGGATATCCTGGGAGGTGCAGATGAGCCAGCAAGTGTTCCTGGGACTTTTAGTTTCCCAGATTGGCCCATGGTGGGATCAGCCTTACTAGCTCAGAGACAAGGAACCCTCCTTGCACCTGGTCAGTCGACCTGGCTTTATAAACCAAATCATTCCCTACCTCAGCGGCTGTAGGAGAGGCAGTGCTGGGGTGGGAGTAGGGGATTCATCTCGGGTGAGTGGCTGAAGAGCCTGAACTTGCGTGTTGTTAACAGCTTGTGTGCACTGTGCTTCTTGCTGGACTTTATTATTGAATCATGGAATTGTTTGATTGGAAGGGACCTTTAAATGTTGTCTGCTCCAACCCCCCTCCAGTGAGCAGGGACATTTTCACATAAATCGGGTTGCTCAGAGATGTATCCAACCTGACCTTGAATGTTTCCTGGAATGGGCTTCCATCACCTCCCTGGGCAGCCTGTTCCAGTGTCTTACCACCCTCCTTGTAAAAAACCTCTTCCTTATATCTAATATAAATTGACCCTCTTTTAGTTTAAAACCATTACCCCTTGTCCCATTGCAATGAGCCTTGCTAAAATGTTTGTCCTTTAAGTACTGAAAGCTGCAGTAAAGATCCTTAAGAGGTCTGTACCAGGTCTCACAGCATGAAAATCCCTACTGCTTTCCCCACCCTGACAGTATTTTCCCCACTTCTCTGGTCATCTCTCTCATTTCACTAGGGGCTGGCAGTACATGGTCCATGCCAGCTGTGATACAAAGCTTTGCTGTTAAAGAACTGGGAACTAAGCTAATGGCAGAGTTTGGAGAAGTTCTGTGATGGGAACATGTAGTGATGCTCTGTTTTTAGTGAGCGGTGCTCCATCTGCTCTTTCTGCTGTATTCCTTAAGGGTCTGAGTGACTTGAGGTTTTGCCTATCTGGTTGTGTAAATGAGACAAATCCTGAGCAATTCAGAGCAAAAATCATCTTGTCTAAGCTATCCAGGGGATAAAAATGGTCACACAGGCAAGTAATTTTCTGTACCCAGATCGTAGAGCCGAAGTCTTGGTATAGCTAGCCAGCAGTATCACCTTCAGCTGTAAACTGTGCTGATCCCTCCCAGCGGGGCTCACCTGTGATTGTTCAAGAAATTGCCAGCCCAGTGCTGGTTGTGCAGTGCTTGGCATTGGTGGGAACTGTAGAAGGATGCAATTAAGTCAATTACAGGCTGGTGATTTTGCATTCAATGAAATAATTACCCTTGAAAACTGGCAGTGTCGATGAAACTTGCTCCCAGCCTTAATGTCAGGCTTCACCATCTTGCCAGAAAGTGTGATTGATGTCAACCTGTGATTGTGACAAAGGCTATAAACTCATAGGCTCATAAAATAATTTAGTGTGGGAGGAATCTTCAAAGGTCATCTGGCCTAGACCTAGCTCAAAGTGGGGCAAGGCCAAAGGCTGCTTGGTCATGTGCAGGGTCAGCAAGAGGAAGCCCATGGCCAGTGCTAGCCAGGAATCCAACCAGAGATTGTAATTTCCCATTCTTGCCTCAGATAATTCATGAATCACTAAGAAAAGCTTTCTGTCTTTCCAGTGTTGGGTGGGAGAAAAGTAAAACAACATAGGTGTGCCAAGCCATAATTATCTTTCAGTTCATCCCTTAAGAAAGTTTATTTAAAAATTAAATTGGGATGTATGTGTTCATTTAATAATTTTCCCCAGTGAATAGAAAAAAATATAACTTGGCAACCACTTTCTTCTACCAAGTTGGGCAGTTCTTGTGATGGTGTGCTGGCCAGCTAACATGTAGCTAGCCCCAGTGGAGCTGGACACTAAAATCTTAAGATTTTACTTGCTAACAGTACTACTTCACAGTGACAGGTGAGATTGGCAGTGTGAGGGGTCTGGTGGGCTTTAAATTGGGGTGAAGCTTCAGTGGATGAGCTTTTTACACTCACGGTAGATACCATCATGCTCCACGTGTGCTGTAGCGCAAGGCAGAGTAGTTTACATTTTGGGCAGCTTGGGGTGCCTGTGTTGTAAATGCATTAAATCTCCAAACTGGATTCTTGTGCAACTGGTTATGTGTGCTGCAAATTCCCAGCTCTGTTTGCTTGTTCCGGTGTCTGTAGATGTGAGAGGTGACATTAACATGGCTTTTTTAATGCATAATGAAAGAACACACAATCAAGAGGAGAAATGGCTCTGGAGTTGGTGGATAAGAGGTGCTTATCTTTAAGTTACAGTCTTGAAGTAAATAAAGATACAAGCTATTTTCAGTGCTTTTTAGTTTGGATGGAGAGGCTGCAGCTGGCAGGGCTTTCTACCCTGAAACCAAGATAAGTCTTAGAAGCTGAGCCTGGATCATGGGCTGTAAGCACAGGAAGCGTTACATGGTGCCTTTTTGCCTTTTCTTTGAGGAAAAGCATTGTGTTCCTTCAAAAAGGGGGAAATTCTAGAGGGTGCTTGATGGGAAAATTCCTAAATCACCCGAGCTGTGACCATTGGCTTCACACTGAAGAGTCCAGTTCTAAATGCAACACTCTCAGATGAATGTGAGACACATGCTAGACAGGGTTTGAACTTTGAAAGACTTAAAATGCGGAAAATGGCGTAATCTGATGATGATTATAGAACCAGTTATATATTTCAGGTGTTCTACATCTTACTTGACACATAGTACTCTGACTATTCCCTGCCAACATCACTGAGGATCTGTAGGCACCGTGGTCAGTTCAGTAGTAGATGCTTCATGGAATATCATTTTAAACTTCCTTCAAACACTTGACCTGTGCCTCAAACAGCTTCTGAGAAAGAGAAGAATTCTTTTGTTTTATAGCTGGTAATAATTTTTTTTGAGTAATCTATATTTGGGATGAAAATACTACTTCAAAACTGCAGTTCAGCAAATGGTAAATTTAGGTTTTGCCATTCAAAATTACTCCTGCCTCATTTTTTAAATGGGATTTCCTGACACAGACTTTTTTTCCCTTGGCAAAGTATTATTTAATTCATTGTTCACCTCAGTAAATTCAGGGCAGCAGAGCAGGGTGGAACACCAATTGCTTAAGGTACATTTTTATTTTTCAAGTTATTTAGCCTGTACACTTTGTTCTCACTGCTTTGAGTACACAAACTCTTTTCTGAACAGGTACCTGATGTGATGGCTTGGCCACAAGACCCATGAAATTATGATGGACAGATCTGAATGCCTCCTGACTATGGCTGCAGCCTCCCTGAGACCAGCTCAGCTGAGATCTATAGCGTTAATAGGAACTTTCTTAGCACTAGGTTTAAGCCCAGCCTTTACTAACTAATCTGGAACGTTTTATTTCTTTATGTTTTTTTAGTGGAGTGCCTTTGAAAGAGCTTAGAAAGACATGGTGTTTATCTGGGAGAACTTAACGTTGTTAAGGATGAGTTTTCTCAGCATATGAGAGGCAGCCACGCTTGGTGAATATGCCCTAGTTCTTGCAAAAGTTGCCAAATAAAGGGCAGTTTGTTTTTTTTTTTTTTTACACTTTTGTAATGTTCAGATGGAATTTTGGAGGATTGATGGTCATTCTTTTGCACATAATCTTTATGAAAAGAGAAATTCTGTAGTGTAAAAATAGTTTTGCTCTGTCAGAATCCTGTGGCAGCGACTGAACTAGGGAAGCATGGCTAAGCTCTCTTTACCGGAGGGAGAAGATGGGATGGGTGTGACTCCTTGGTGTTCAAGGTTTGCACACACTGCACCCAAAAGCATCACTTCAGTGGTGGTCAGTGAAATAACCCCGTGTTACAGAGCTGGCCAGGCAGTGCATCCCACCACACTGAACAACATATGCACTGTATATTCTTGAGTAAGAACTTTTCTGTAGCACTTGATACCCAGTAACATTTCTCTTTGAAGGGCTGCCTGAGCATTTTGATATTCCTAAGCAGATCTAAAGAATTAATGGGTTGATAAAATATTTTCCACAATGAACTATGACTGAGCTATAAGGTTGGTTTTGCTGAACAGCTGCAACAGTGGATGAGGTATATGTTGTACTGCAGCTGAAGCACTTGGATGTTTGTATCAGCTTCCTTGAGAGTCACTGGAACAACACTTAGAGATGCTACTGAAGAGAAAGTCCTGCTGTAGCAAACAGTGGGCAAAATTATTCAGGAGTACTGATGCTCATAGCAATTCTGCCTTTAGATCTATTGATCTTTCTTAGTGCGCGCTCCTTTTCCACCTAATTTGGCACAGCTCTGTTGCCAGTTGGTTACTGATATTACAGTGTAGGGGTTGATAAGCACTTGCCAGCATTCAGAAACTTTCCATTCCCACACTTTGCAAGCCCTTGCCATTTTTCAAACCTGTCATTTGAAGCTGTTTGAATCATGGAAGAACAATGACAAGTGAGGGAGAATGTGTTACTACTGATATTAATCTGGGAGCCTCCTTTGGTGCAATTACCAGCTGGGGAGATAAAGAGTGTGTTTGGATGAGGGTCAAAAAGTAGAGGTTAGTGTACTCTAAGAGAAGATGGAGAGTGCTGGATCAGCACCAAGCAGTCACAGCATGTTACACTCTACAGGCTGGGTCCTCCACATGGGAAAATGTAGCCAGGGACACCCCTGGGACAAGGAGCAGAGAGCCCTGGCTTCACCTGTTCTCACTGTCGCTGGAGATTTAGAGCTCAGAGGTGAAACTCCCTGCTCTGTGCAGGCAAGAGCAATATTTGATCGTGCTGCACAGGTAAGGTAAGAGCCATGGGCAGTCACCAGTGAGTGCTCTGACATTTCCAGCCTGTGCCCCACATGTCTTCAGAGACTTTGTGATCCTGTGAACTAGCAAGAGGTGAAATTGTCATGTAGACATAGTGAGCCTTCTCTTCACTGCTTAGCTGATGAAAGTAAATCTTTCCTTCTCCCTGGACTTGTACTGCCTGGGTTAGGGTGTTGTGTGGCCAGACAGTCCCAGGAATTGATGGGTGTGTTAATGACCACTCACTACACAGTTGTAGGTAAGACCAGAAAACATTTGTCATGTGGCTTCCTCTTCCACAGAATTTCCTCTCCTTCCCCCACTCTCCCTTTTATTCTTCTTTCAGCTTTTCTACGTGCAATTTGCCCTATTCTTACTGCTGATTCTGCACTGCTTGTCTTTGGATGAGCTGTCTGTGCTTGGGGATGGGCTCCCACACCAGGAGGTGTCTGGCTGCTGCACTGACCCACAAAAGATTCCTGCCCTGCGTTTCACTTCTGCCTGGGCTGTGGTGTGAGCTCTGTGCCAGTGTCTATGTAGTGACTACTCCAGGTTAGAAATAAATGACTGGCTGTGATTTGGGAGAATTTCTTAATCTGATTAATCTCATAGTTACAACAGTGGGTATATTGGTCTAAGACAGTCTGTTTGAGGTGGGTGGGGAAAGAAAATGCACCTTCAAATATGACAGTAGCAGCCTCAAATGAAAAGTGTGTGTTTTGTCCTCCTTCAGACAATACCAGAAAGGTCAGCAACAAAGTTGTGCTACACCCTGGGGTCTGGTTTTGTTTTTCAGTGGAGTGTGAGTGAGGGGCCACATCTCCTACAACCTCTTCAAGTAACCCCTGTGATGGTTTAACTTCACTCTCTTCCTACCACATTGCAACCACAAAAGTGTGGTTGCCCTCTCAGTCCCCTCATATCCCAGGGTGTCTCTGGCACAGGTGGTGGCAAACCTGGATTGTGAGAGGGGTGAAGGCTTAAAGAAGAATGTTTTAAGCAGGGTCATTTGCCTGATCTGATCCTTAATACCTCCATCCCAGGCTGCTGAAGCCCATCAGCAGGAAGAGCTGGGGTGTATGGCTTGGCTCTGCCTGGCAAAGACCAAGGCTAACCCTAACTCTTTGCTGCTCCATAGGGAAGTTGAGCATGAGCTCATCAAGTGGTTTGTGTATTTGACTGAAGTCTTCAGCTAGGGATGAGGCAATTAACTAGTAAAAAACCACAGGCCCATAGAGAGAACAAAACTCTATTGAGGGAGCAGGCAGCAGCATGGATCCAGAGTTGTGTGCAGCTTCCTGCAGTAATTACAGTGCAACCCCAGTTCCTTACACTTACTTTAAAAAGCAATGCCAGTACCATTATTACTTGAAATGGGCTACTATTTAATCACCCAGTGGAGCTCTCCCTGTTTTCATGCTTCCACTAAGTACAGCTCCTTAAAAGACAAACAAACTCATGCGCTCTTTTATTTTCCCTTGAGATAAAGCTGTAAAACAGCCAAAGCCCTCAGTATCTCTCAGTGATTTTGTTAGTGGTCTCAAAACATCACACTGTGTAAAGCTTTAGGATTGCTCAAACCAGGAAACCTGACACAGAGCTCTCTTTAGTTTTTTATCTGAAAAAAAAAAAAAAAAAAAGACATTGTGTCATGGATTTTTAGGAATAAAGCTGCAAAACAGCTTGATGTGGGTTTCTCTTTTAACCAAAATAATGTGTTAAAGCATTCAAGATGTCAGTTTACTAAATTTCATAGAGTGTGTAGAAGTCTTAAGATCTTCTACCTGCAATGACACATAAATGCCAGCACCACTAATTTTGCTTAAATGCTTATGTGCAACTTCTTCCACAAGGCTTGACTCAGAACTGCTCTTTTGAGATTAATTATGGCTGTACGAACTTCAGCATGACCACAGTGGAGGCTTGGTGCATGTGCTGGTTGATCATCACAGGTAGCCCTGCTGTGGCAAAACTACTTTCACATGGGACTTAGCAGTGAACAAACTGTGAGATGTGGTGGCTTGGCAAAAGTGAAATAATTGATGCACAGACCAGATCCTTGCACTGCAGTATTTTTTTTTTTTTTAGGTATTAGCTGGGAAAAAACCCCAAACCCAGAGCATTTGTCATTCTGCAGGGTAGCATGGAATGAACGAACTAGTTTGCTTTAGGCTGCTCCCAGACCTTTTCAAGCCCAAATGCTGATTGCAGAGGCAGAAATTCCTCCTTGTACATTCTGAATATGGGCAGTGATAGAGAAATTGTAGATTTTTCAGAAGTGAAGAAGAAAGCTGTTAGTAACACTGGACTTGGAAAATTGTCACCCAGAACTGAAAAATTTACTCTGGTTTTATTTATTTTTTTTTTAAGTATGAGTGTTGCTTGCTGAATGCAATTAATATTTTTCTGTAGGACTAATAAATAAGAACTGATTAGGGACCCGGTTTTTTTTCCTAGAAGAATGTAGTGTATCATCAAAATTTCTGGTAAAGAAAAGAATGGTTTGAGTTATCCTATGATGACAAACTCAAAGTCGAGAACAGGACCAGTCAATTCAATGATTTCTTGATATAAAAGGGATGCAGGCACATGCTACCATTTGTGATGTTCTTCACCCTAGCTCTCTAAAGGTGTTTGTAAATCCTGTGACTACTGTTATTGTTATGACCTATTGTGAATTAAGATGCATCGCTTGATTTTTCACTCATATCCCACTTGACCTAAAGCAATTGGATTCCCTGAGGGGATGAGAAGGTTTGTAGGTAGAGGGTAGGGTACAGGTA
Source organism: Coloeus monedula (assembly GCF_965178545.1). NCBI lineage: Eukaryota > Metazoa > Chordata > Aves > Passeriformes > Corvidae > Coloeus > Coloeus monedula. Next base: position 28,878,221 of record NC_138787.1, on the reverse strand, counting down.
ATCAGGGCAAAGTTTCTGAGTAAAGACATCATCTTTTGTTATTATATTTGAAAAAAGTTGGCAGGTTTTGAGGCATGAAAGAACATTTTCAGCAATACTGCCTTCTCCTTACAGACAGCGCCTTGCCTCTGCCCTTACACCATCACAACCACTGCTGTTTTCTCAAAACGGTCATTCTTTTAGTAGTCTTCAAGCATCACCCAAAACACTTCTTGTGTTTCCTGCAACTCAAAATAGAAACAATATCAACCTTGGCTTGTGTTCAGCAATAATCCTGATAAGATTATTCAGGAACCTCAACAGAACAAGTTAAAAGTAATTTCATTGACGCAGTTCTGTGGTATACTGAAATACATCAAGATGTCATTTGTGGCATACTTGTTGTCTTGCTTTGTCTCAATCCTCAATCCAAAGATATGAATAATTGTAATGGATTATTTGTGGTGTTTGAAGAAACAAATGGTCTAAAGGTATGTTTTAGGTTTCTTTCACTTTTGGCTGCAAGGTCTGGAAATAATTAAACCTACTAGACTCAAAAAGAAATGCATGTGGAAAGAAAACATCTGGAGGTAGAACTTTAAATATCTTAAAGGGAGTGAGGAGTGAGTAAATAACATATCAAGATGAACTAGCCTGGGGAGCAGTGGCTTTGGGCCCTGATTTATAGGTCTTATTTGTAGGAAGAGATAGACCTGAGGTCTCCAAGTGAATGACCCCAAAGCTGGGGCATAAAAATCTGATTTGAAACCATCTCTAATGAAGATACAGAGCAACTGCAGAGATGGTTTTAAAATATCCATAGGGTTAGTAACAAAGAGGGTAAGTATGACATTAGTGTCCTTGAAATGCCATGAATTAGGAATGTGGATAATGATGGCTGGAAATGTAATTGCATATGAATTAGCCTACTGATGGGGGGGAACAGAACCATGGTGTTATACACACCATTACTAGCTCCTGAATGGCTTCCAGATAATATTGGAAGATAATTGTCTGTACAGCTGCATGTTCTCTGTCTGCTTTCAAACCTCTCTGCAACCATGTGGAGAAGATTTTATTATATTTTAAATATGGGTATCTTCAGAATATTCCAATACCTCCTGAGCTTGGAGAAAAACTCTAATTATTGCATAGCTCCAAAATTCCTGGACTGGAAACATTTGTACATCTCCATGGGAGGAACATAATTCCTGAAATGAACCAGGTCCTTAAGAAATGAGAGAGTTTCCACTTGGTATTTTAAGGCCCTCTAAGAAAGCTCAAAACAAGGTGGTTTTAATTCTTTTTAATTCTTTTTTAATTTTGGTTTGGTTTTTTTTTTTTTAATTCCTGGGTGCACACTTTGAGACCTGTCTGTATAATTTCAGAGCTACTGAAATGAATCTGAGAATCAGGATGTTATTTTGGTGGTGGATGAAACAATAATACAACTGTCATGAGAATGTTAGGGATTTTTGGATGAATTATAGAGTAATCTAGGTAGTGGCTTGCATGCTTTGAGCAGTGACTGTTTTGGTGGGTTTTTTTAGTAACCGTCATTTTTAATATATTTTACCATACATGGATTCCTTTCATTACAAGCCTTGGCCTGATAAAAATATGGCCTTAATATTAACTGATCTTTTTATTTCACAACATTAAGCTCTTAAGAAGAGAACATAGTGGTGATATGTAGAATGTAGCATTTTTTTATTGGCAGGGGTGGGCATTTCATGTCCCAAAAATCAAATCAAGATTTATAACAAAACAAACATATTTTATTAAAATGAAGGGAGGCAGGAGCTGGTCAGGATGAGTAACATGTTTATAACAACTTTCAAGCTTCTCTGTCTGACTGGATCCACGCAAAGTTCCTTCAACTCCATCAACACACACAAGAGCTTCTGTAACTGCAGAAGTACCACTCATGCCAGCCATGAGAAAGGCAAAAGGATGAGAGTGGAAGTGACTGTTGGTGAAAACAAGGGTACCTGGAATTTTGTGTAGTATTGGAGAAACTGCCTTGATATCTTTTGGTGGGAAAAGAAGGAAGTGCGGAAGATGCTGTGCTGAAGTACTATTTATAGGTGCTCTGATGGGAAGCCTTGGGGAATTCCCCTTTCTTTCTCTGGACCCAAATCTCCTCTAGCAGAACTGGCCCCTTTCCTTTGTGCTGCTGCAGAGAGAGCAGTGACAGCAAGGCTGAGCAGGAGGAAGAGCGACGGAGCAAGACCTGGAGGCTGATAGCAGCTTTGGGACCTTCTTGCAGACTTTGGTTACTGCATTTCTTCTTTGTTATCCATTGTCGTCTTTCTGTTTTGTTTTGGTTTTTTTTCTCATATTCTCCCCAACCTATGTCAAACTGTCTTAGATTACAAATGCCAAGGGCTAGTTTAAGATACACCCACATTACATTTTCAACTCCTAAGCATTAGTGCCCAGCAGTAATCCACTTCAGGACAAGCCGGAGACTCAGCCTTGATATAGTTTGGCCCCTTATGGAAAGGGGCTTTTGTGACTGCAGTGCTGGGGAGACAGGCAGCTGTATGCAGGGAGCCAGGCTGGCTGTGGGATGTGAACAGCACAAGTGTGGGACAGGTGGATGCATGAAAGATGTATGGGTGGTAGCTGCATGCAAGCCAGGGAGGAAGCTGTTTGGGATGGGCTGTGAGTGTGAGGGGACAATACAATATATCCCTAAGCCCAAACTGAAAAATACTTTATCCCACCCTGGGGCCTCAGGGAACTGCTTGGTGCAACTTGCTGCTTGGATGCAGAATTGAGCCCTGCTTTGTTCACAGTCACACTGGGCTGTAGCTTGTGCTCCTGTACCTTTGATGACTGACTGATGTCTGTCAATCACTGTGTTCAAGTAGGCCTGTGCTTTGACTTCTCACCTGGGCTCCACCTGCACCTACTCTATGTAAAGGGGCCTCTCCACCTTGCAGCAACCCGTAGAGGTTTTGTGGTCTGGGCAGAGGTGCAAAAGGAGCCAACCAAGCCCTTGCAGAGCAGTGCTGCAGTGCTACCCTTGTTCTCTTCCCTCTTTTGAGAGCCCAGTGCCTGCTGTTCAGTTTCTACCAGCAAGTTCTTGCAGGACAGACTCTTTGCATCTGACAGTGGTCTGAGGTCCTTGATGCTTGTGTGGTTGGCTGGTGGGATGCTCAGGCAACAGTGTCTTCCTCCTTGCACTTCTGCAGAAATGTTGCATTTCTGAAATGAAGTATGTTGTTTGCATGTCAAATGGCATGGGGCATTTTCACAGCTCTCCTGGCAGCCACAGGCTTGGTGGATTGAAGGCTGAAGAGCTGCCAAGAGCAAGCATTTAGAAAAAAAATAAAAATAAAAAATCCCTTGCAGGCAACTGCCAGAGTTTGGTGCCAGGTTAATCAGAACTCCCCATTGTCTTTCTGAGACAAATGTTCTGATTAAATCTATTATTGTTGGGCTTGATGGGACAAAGTGTTACTGAGTTACATCATAGCTATAATGTGGAAACTGGAGCACAGCACAATTTATGGTGGAATGTTCCCTGGTATTGTTCAGAAATATCACCACAGAAGAAGTTTGTGGGAATGATTATTTGAAAGCTGCTGGTCTAACAGTGGCTTGAGCCCAGCTCCAGGGTGTCTAACTAGGCTCTGCTCCATAGCTTAAGTAAACTACTTAACCTCCCTGTTTCTGCTTTGCCCTTTATGAGCAGTGGTGTTAAGTGTTTGTCTGCCTTCCTGCAAGGATCTGCTCGTGTTTCCAACTGGCTCTGGTTTATGCACCCGTGCTGGTGTTGCAGACTTTCACCATGTGTGTTGGACTGGGGGTTTTCTCTTCTTTCTATCCAGCCTGGTCATCATGTTCTCATCACTGCAGCATCTCAGAGATGCCTTGGAGTGACTCTGGGTCCTGCCTGCTGGGGCTAACATGGTAGAGAGAACCTGGCACCCACCTCTTCCACAGTTTCCTCCTGAAGGTCTGCAGTCCAGTGCCATGGAAAGAGCACTGGGACTCCCTGGTCCTTAAACAGTGCTGGCTTGAGGACTGCCCGGTTCTTAAGCATGGAAAAGAAGCAAGCAAAATTTTGGTTGTGCAAGAGGCAACACTGATGAGGCCTCAAAAAGGCTATTGCAGGACTTGAAAGAGGTGGGAATCAGACTGTCTTGTCTAGCCACCTTATGTGACTTAATAAAAGACATATATATCCATGAGACATGTAGTGCATGAGATTGCATCCAGATTTTGTGGCTCCCATCCATCCTCACGCAGACTGAGTGCTGCCTGGCTCCTGGTTGTCCTTAGCTAACAGGGCTTACCGAGGTGACAAAGCACACTAGATAACTCGAGCAATATTGGGGTCATCAGTATTGAGCTGAACACTGAAATTTGGAGAGAAGGTCAGTTATCTCTTTCTCACTGACTCTTTTGTGTAGCAAACAAGGTTTGCATGAGCATCTTCTGACACTTATAATGTCATCTCTGCAAAGTGTCATTGTGCTGGAGAACAGGAGGCAAACTGGACTAAAGGCACAGGAGACTTAGGAAAGCAATAACAGAGCATACAGGGGTCTTAAATGGAATCTGCATGGGATCTAGCTGGTCAGGTTTACCATGATAGTGGATCATATGTCTCAACTTATGTCTGTAATTCTTTGAAGATGCTCTAGGCTCCTAAACTCTCAGGAAAATATTTTCATGATGCCAAAATTCTCAGCCTTTGATGACTCTCCCTGACCTAGCTGAGTCGCCTGCTCAGATGCCTTTCTCCCTCTTGTGCAGTTGGGGGGAAGGAGAAACAACACTTTCCTTTCCTTCATCTCCTCTTTGCCTTTATCTTTTTTCTCTCTGTTTTTTGTTTTGCTTTACCTGTGTTTGAGTCACAAGCTAAAAAAAACCAGCCTGTGGCATCAGCAGGCAGATTTCATGCTGTAATCACCTGGGTTGTGTTGTCATAGCTTTGTTGGTGTTTTGGCCATAAACACACCATTCTCACTTAAGACACAAAGGCTATGCTGTAAGTTAATTTTGCTTGGCAGTATGTGCCTAAAATAATAAAAGGTTTCTTTTTGTCACATGTGTTTAATGTAGAAGCTAATTAGAAAGGAATGTTAACATATGGCATTAACCACCAGCTGCAACATAATGGCAAAGCTAAATTTGGTAATAGTGAAGGGGCATAAGCCAAGTACCCAGACCAGCAGACAATGGTTAGTGTTACCAAAAAGGGTTTGTCAGTGATACTGAAACAAGTGGGAACAGTTCAGCTGGCAGCTTGAAGATTGACATTAGGATCAGAGGTGTAGACAGAAATGAAAAAATAAAATAAAGTGATGGAACTGTTTTGAAAAGAGATGACTGCATGGATTAGTTCCCTCATCAATTGATGAAGTTAGTTTGAGTACCAGCTGGTGAAGCTGTACCAATGATTTTCACGAGCCATGACAACTTATGGCTTATGAGCTACAATGGAGGAAAGTGCTGAAAATGTGTGCAGTGCTGTGAGGAATGGATTCAAGATGATGTGAACTAGGAGTATGTGGCGTGTTCTCATCCCTGGAGGGGAAGAATAAAATAGTCTAAAACTGTTTTAGGAATAGCAGCTCAACATAGTCACAAGGACACCACAAGAAACAACAAAATATTAATGAGACCTTCCAAAGATGGAAATTATTGACCCAGACACCCTGCTTCTTTCAAAGAGCAGTGAAATTAGAGAAGTTCATAAAAACACTAGGAATGGCAAAAGGCAATTCTACCAGCAGTGAACCTGATCATGGGATCTAAGCACTGAAATGAAATGTTACAGCAATGTATAATGAGGCAAAACAATGATCTGGGTTATTCATGTAAGAGTATCTGGTGATGTGATTTTTTTTATTGATGAAAATGAAAGGAAGAAAGTGGCTCGACATACAGGAGTGAAGCCTTCCTGAGGGGAAAATATGGGGGAAAAGTTTGATGTGTACAAAGGAAATAAGATGCCTCCTAACATTAAGGAAGACATTAGTGGTTGATGAGAGGAATGAGGCACTAGACTCAAGCCTTCAGAGAGAAATATTTGCCAGTTTTTTGACTTAGGAATGCAGACATTGCTTGTGGTGGATGACAATATCTGCTGGGACGTGACAGTGTAATGCTGTTACCAAACATGCTGAATTAACTGGGTATTTTTCTCAAGATCCAGATTTGTTAAATGTCCATAATTCCTTTTTTTAAAATGAGATTTACTATACTCTGCCTTTTCTAGAAGACATTTATTAGACAGAGGCTGTCAGTGCTCAGAACAAACGTTTCCTTGAAGATGAATTTATGATATTTTGGAGGTAGTCAGATGATAACTTTAGCTAAGCTGAACAGGATTCCGCAGTCACTCCAGACAGATGTCATTGAAAGAAACCCTCAGTATTCAGCAATGCAGCTCCACACAGATCTGCCTTCCAGAAAAATGCCATCTCCCTCGCCTGAGAAACTGAAATACTTAAAATAGGCAGTGGCTCTGGAACTGCATGGGATCAAAAGTAGTTTTACTGTGACTGCCAGACCCAGTGCCCAATCATGCTGTGTCTTAAGACCTGGCAGAGATAAGATCTTGACATGCACAGTCTGGTTTTCCATGTCAAGAAAACCTGGATGTATCGGCCTGGAGGAAGCCATGGTGTTACCCAGTAAAGAAAACTGGACCTGTTCTCAGCAGATCAGGAAGTGCTCAGTCCTGCGCTGTCTGGTGCTGAAACCATTCCAGGTAAAATGGCAAACTGTGCTTAGGAGTCATCTTTAGTCCTCCAAAAGTTAAGTATCTAAGCTAGGGGTTTCATATCCCACTATGGCCAGTTTGCCTGGAGTAACTACTCCAGCCTGCTTCAGGTCTCCCCACACATTTGGGGTGAATCCTGTTGATATGCAGATGGAGCCTATGTGACCAGCGTACACTGGTGATTAGCTTTTAAATGCTGGAGATTGAATTAGTTGAGCCCAGTTCTCCTTAAGTGTATCCCTCTTTTTTTCTGGAAAGTGGGGAATTACCCCCAGTCTTCTCTGAGTGTCTCCCTGTGCAAAGCTGCAGTTTTTTATGCTCAGGTGGATCAGAGTGATACTGTTGAAGTGGGAGCATTCCTGCAGCCTAATTTCAGGCAGGCTCCTTGTTAAGCTTGATGTTAGCTGTTTCTTAATATGTTTACAGATCTTGACTTCCTTTGGTCCTGGATTCTGCCATTCCAAGCATTTTTATTTTCAGTTTTCTGTTTCACAAAACATCTGCAGGTTTTAATGGAACTGAAATGTACCTTAGAAGGGCTAAACATGCATCAGTCAAAATCCTTCTGGGAGTTATTTAATTATTTTTAAAATGTTTTAAAGTGGCTTGTTGGATTGCTAGCAGTGAGGTCAAGCAGGTATTTGCCTAAACAACACCTTAAGGTCTTTAAAACCCAACAGAGCTGTAGCCTATGTCACTGCCACCCCCAAGTCAGGTGAACTTTGTCCCACAAAAAATACACCTGACACAAATCATTGCTTGGGCTGTGTTATCTCCAGCTCAAGGAAATGAAAATAAAAATGCAGATTAATTTCTCATTAAATTTAAAGAACTGCACATGCATTGACCTAGGAAGGACACTTTTTCTTATTCCATCAGCATGAGGCCTTTGCCTGTGCTGCCAACTTGACCAATATTGCCCATTGGTCTGAATGGCCCAGTGGGTCCCTAATTTCTAACCTTAGTTAGCGATTTTTTTGCAAACATGCACACAGATAAGATTCTCCCTTGGAAAAAGTCCTGTTGCAGGACTTCTGCCAGGCTTTGGACTAGTCTGTGGAGATCCGAGTTTGCTGGAAATGTCTGGCATTTCAGTTGAGTCACCACGCCTGGAGGTATTTAAAAGCCTTGTAGATGTGGTGATTAGGGACATGGTTCAGAGGCAGACTTGGCAGTGCTGGGTTAATGGTTGGACTCAGTGATCTTAGAGGTCTTTTCCAAGCTAAATGACAGATTCTGTGATTCAGCTTGTCACTGCAGCCTGCTGTACTCCCTGCCTGCTGCACGGTGCAGCCATGCCCACTGTGTGGCTATGAGTGTTCTCCTGATACCACCTAAACCAGCATGATATCACTCCTTTATCTTCCCCAGTGTGTGGAAACTGTCTGGAGAGACAAGGGGCTGAGGATTTTGTGTGCCCAGCTAGAGACATGTCATCGGGCACCCTCATCTTTATCTTATGGGTATTTTAAAGTAGCAACATATAAATCCATGTGTCACCTGCAGAAAAGTCACTGTGATTTAGCAGTAGAAGAGACCACAGACATGTAATGCATCATGAGGGAAAGCTGCATCACCACAATACCTGAACCCCTTGCCTGGCACTTGCCTCCACCTCCCACTTTGTGGGAAGTAGTTAATGCTGAGGTGAACTGAGGACACATTCACAAACACTCCTACTCTTATATATGGGTTATCTGAGATGCAGTTTATATGTGTGAAAGTATAGTAACCCCAGACTGATGGCAATCAGTATTATTGGCAAATAGTATCTACTTATTGTCATTGTTGGGAGTAGTGTACAATTAGAAGGATTTTCACAGCCACCCAGAGTAGTGTGTCAAGGATCATTTCCCCTTGGCTTTCCTTGCAAGAGACTGATTGCTGATAGAAAGGACATAAATTTCAACCTGTTTGAGCTGGTTGTAGCCAGTTTTCCATAAACACATTACAGTTTAAAGCCAAGGAATGCTCTTTAGAGCAGCTGGTGAGAAGGGAATGGCATCCATTCAAACCAACATGGCTGAAGAAATTTTGGGTATGTTTTTGCATAATAAACATAATGTATGCATATGTGTGTATGCTTACATATAGGTAGTACTTTCATTTACATAATGCTCAGTAAATAATCTCGACTCATTTTTCAGCTGTCAAATACCTATAGAAATATCAATGGTATTTTACTGCTGTGTTGGTCATTTGCTCAGTATTATATAGTTTTGTTCGTCTAGTGACAAGATGGAAATTATTCACACAGATATGGTAACTGGAAATTTATTGCTGCAAATCTTCTGTTTTACTTTTTAGAGATAAGACATGCAGTGTGCTGGTGCTGACACTGTCTGGAAAATGTTGTGTTCCTTCCTTTATCATAGTGCTTGCTTTACAATGGGCTGGCAATCAGTTTTATAAAAGTTCTGAGCATCTATATTTGAAAATCAATATATTCAACAATGTATAATCCCTATCAGAGCATTGACTTCCTCCATGAAACACAGATTTCCTCTGTCCTAGTTTTAAGTCTTTAAACACCTGTACATAAAATTTCATATGTGCCACACTTAAAGAGACTCTAAGTTGTTCTGAGAAAACATGAATAATAATTGACTATAGAGCTGGCCAGCTGTGTTTTCAGACATGATTTGCACACGTGTGCTCACACTCCTACAGGGCTTCTCCTTACATGGGCTGTATAAGACAACATCAGTTTCCACAGCAAAGGTGGTCTGTGGTTCGAGTTCTCAGCTTTGCCCCACCAGTTACACCTGCTGACAGCAGTTTTCACGCTGAGGGGCAATTACAAACCTAGCGGAAGGTTGGTGTTTTTTCTGCAGAGCGTCTGGAGTAGCAATGAACACGCTTGTTCTTGCAGGAGCTTCCAGAAAAACCTTTCCTGTAATAAGATCAGATCATCTTGTTCAGATTAGCAAGTTGTTAGTCTGGTTGTTGCTCCTGCTCATCTTTAATTTCTAATCTAGTGACAAGCTGTGAGTTATTTGATTTGATTCTTATGGCGGATCCAGGGAAAAAATGCAGTGCCTTTAGGATCACTGTGTGGCTGAAAGCGAAAAAGTATGTCCAGTTTGGAAGTCTGCTTTTTATGAACTCCTCAGTGATGATACAAAGTGCAAACTTGAAATCCCTGCCAGGGCAGTCTGAGAAATACAGATTTTATGAGATACTTGAGGAATTTGCAAACATTTTTGAGGGGAGAACCAACAGTTGTTTCAAATATATTTATCTGTGACCTAGAAAAATTGTTCTTGTGGTTTTGTGATCTAATGTGACTTGTGCTATAGATCTCCACAGTGATTTTAATAACTGATTCATTACCAGTAGTCCAAGTGTACTGACCAAAGACATCTTTAGCAGGCATATGAGCTCTGAGTGCACTTCAATTACAGTACACAAGCAAGATACTACCATGTATGAAAGAGCTGTATGACTTGTATTTTTGCTTCAGTTAAAATATAACCAAAGCATAATCTTTTGTACATGGCTGTATGAAAGACTGAATCACGTGCAGCAGCACAGACATAGCGGCACTACCATAAAATCAAGTGGTTGCTAAAGGATTTAAGATATGATTCTTAAAGACTGAAAAAGGCACTTCTTCTAAATGGGGGGATATTAATCTCCACAGTTCTAGTAATTATATTTTATTATACTGTGTCATACTTTATTTTACAGTGCTTTTTGTCATGGCCAAAGCAACTGGTGTGTATTTGAAGTGTAGTTTTAAAGCACCAATAGTGCTTTTGGAAGTTGGCTGCATTTCAGTGGTGGTGAAGTGTCAAGTATGTGACTAAAATTTCAGTAGATTTGTAGCTTTTAATTCTATCATTCAGTTGCCTGTTCAGCTGGGTTGTGCTGCTTTTATCAGGAATAGGTGAGATTGACACTGGCATAGAGCCTTCCTTCCTCTCTAGAGCTTTCAAAAAAAATTTAAAAAATGAATGGGGCACAGAAAAGCACCCTAAAAGGGGGCATTGGGAGAAGCCTCTTTTTTACACTAAGAGATGTGAGAAACTCTCTCTGTCTTTAGCTCATGGCAGGGCAGGCTCACTTTATCACCCTGAGTAGAAGCAGCAGCAAGAGCAGCATGCCATTTCTTCTGGAAAGAGCAGCAACATGAAGGGTTTGCAGGTGAAGAGTGATGCTGGAACTTAAAGCATAACTTTTAATGGGAGGGTGTTTAACCAAGCTACTATGGGATGGCATTGATTATCTGCCTCTTGGTAACTACTGAATAAGGTCCTTGCTGAAAGGTATGTTTTAGTCATACCAAAGTACTATTTTAAACAGAAGAAGCCATTTCAGTAAGTAGAAAGGGAACTGACAAGTAGTATGCTTTCTTCTGGCTTTAACTTCTCTGAATTATCAAGGTATTGCTGGTTTTTGCAGCCAAGCCATTTATGAAGTTCAGTCTACCTTCCTCCAGTGTGAACTCCTGGGAAAAGACCCAATTATGTCCTAGGCCAGATGCTCAAAGATTGATGTTTGATGTTTATTCCTTTCTGCTACAGTCAGCAGGTTTTATGCTGTTGTATTCTTCATGATATGGCCCCCTTGACCCTTCCTGGGAAGGTAGGTGCATATGTATGTTTTGTGTTGTTTTCCCCTCTTTTGGAGAGGGATGGGCCTTGCTGTGAGGATGGGGATACATGACAGAGACCCATGCTGAGATTTCTATGAGACATCAGCCCCATTTAAATATTGGGCTGAATATTTGTCAAAATCTGAGTCTTTGGCTAATACTGTTACAAATGTACAGTATTTTGTGCTCCACCTCTTGGCAAACACATTGTCCATTTGGTAAAAATCCTCATATGAGCTGGTAGGAAAAAATTAGATGGGAAAACCTTTTGCTCAATTCTCAGAACATGGGAAAGAAACAAGAACATGTGAAAAGTACTTTGGATACTCTTGGATGAGTGGTCTATGAGTGTACATTAATTCATTATAAAGAAAGTTGCATCAGCTTTCTTTCTGGAATTTTGGGGTCTATATATGATGCCCCCATGGCTACAAGGATCATGTGTTCTCAGCTGACTGTAGACAAGTTGGTGAGGAGCACTAATGTCAGCAGAATGTAGCAATGCTCCCCAGCACGTGGTTCCCTTTGCTCCATGTCTGGCCTCCCATCTTGGTGCTCTGCTCTCTGTGCCTGTGTTCTCATGACCATCTCTGGTTCCTATCATGGGGCGGAAAACCTTCCCACGGCAAAAAGGTCCTCCCTTGACCATCTTCCTTCATCTCAGTTGTTTATTCACAGATGAATTATTGATCTGGTGCTGGTAGCCTTGAGCATTGTTTCCAAACAGCAGAGACAGAAGCTGCTTGGAAAAGCAGTGATGAAACCAGAATGATAATTGCTGTCAGTTATGAAGCATTTCTGCAGTCTCAACCAGGCAGGAACCAGTGGGTGGCCAAGGCATGGCTGAGGGACAGAACTGGTCTCAAGACTGAGAAGTTTGCTCATTTAAAGGTGAGTCAGGCATCTGTGTGGTGCAGATGGATTATTGGCAACAGATGTCTGTCCATAGACCTGTGTTTTCTTCAGCATGAGAAAAATGGGGTGGTTTCTGAGCTTGCAAGTTGGAGTCTGCCTGAAAATGGTCCTTCTTGACCACTTTGAGTGGGACCACCTCCCTCCCTCTGCCTTGGCTCTCTGTGAGCCTGCTTTTCAACAGCCTCTACAGCAACCCCCCATCTGAAATTTATTAGAGGAAAAAATTGCTAAAACTGGAAATGACCTGTTCACCTCCAGAGGCCTTCATGCAGGCTGCATCAGGGAATTTCATGTATTTTCTTTAGGTAATTAAGTTGGCAATGGAGAGTTTTCTTTGCAGGACATCATTAAATAGCCCACGTGCTGTGCTGGCTGTTACACGTGTGGCCTTTTGCCCTCTGCTGGAACCAGCAAAAGGTGTGTCATAAGGACATTATTCCTATAGATGAATCAATTCACTAACCCATTTTCTAGCAGCAGCATTAGGTTTCTCTGTTCCTTGTCACCCTGAAGCGCTGGGTGGATGCTGTCTGTGTCTGGGTGATGTCTCTGAAGCTGAAATGACCCAATGACCAGCCAAGCAGATTTTTGTCTCCAACAATTGTGTACTGGAAACTGCCTTGCCAGCACGCGCATGGGCTGCTCAGAAGGTGTTGCATTAGAGCCTCTTCCTAATGAGCTGTGGGATCTGGGAGTTGTGCATTAGGCTAATCTTTCCAGGAATTTGACTTGAAAGCTTCCCACATTTCCAAGTACAGGACATGCCCATGCAAACTAAGAGGTGGGTGTCTGAACTCCTATTTGACTGTTTTTCTTCTAGATATTTATTTGCCCTTGTTCTTGAAAGGCTTTTTAAAGTCCAGTATAATGTCAGATGTGCTAAATGCTGTAAAAATCCTCCAACTCGTCAATCTCGGTGGATTTTTGCTTGGCACTTATAGGTTAGGCCTGGAGACACAGCCCTTTTATAAGTGTGCTGTGTGCTTTTAAACTCCTATGTGAGGACACTAAGGCATGAGGTTTTCATTTGCTTTGCACTGACCCATGCCTGCAAGTGAACCAGCTGTATAAAACACAAAGCAGCGCTCTATTTTCCTGCTGTCCATGATGGTAGGACTCCCACAACCTGCTGACGCTGGTGACCACCAGCCCTGTGCCCCAAATCCCTGGAGCCTGGGGCTGACATGCTAACAGGGGGAACAGTCTCCTGCTGCAGAAGGACAGCCCATCTCCTGCCAAGTCTTGCTGTGGCAGCTGCATCACCTGGACCCCATCCTCTCCTCGCTGTCAGACAGTTTTTGCCATTCCAGCCTGTCAGTGTACCGCAGCCATCAACATAGACATTCCAGGGGAAGTTGTGCAACTGTCCCTGCTTAATCATTAACTGGGACGTTCTAGCTGTTAAACTTTTTTATTTATGTCTAGATTTTTGTGAGGGGAGACACTTGTTGGACAGGGCAGGCTGAAACACACACAGAGCTCTGGAGCTCAGATGTGCTCTGCCCTGTGTACATGAAGCTGAGCAGCGCAAGGCTGGCCAGAATTGAAAGCAGAGCTTCCAGTGACAAAGTGAAGCAAAACCGGCTGTTGCTCATAAGAGCTCTGGCTTTGCTGAAGGTCCTGGCTGGGAGCTGCTCCGTGCTGGGTGTTGCAAGTGTCAGCACGAGGAGCCTGCTTTGCAATGGGAAAAGCCAAGGCCAGAGCCAGGACTTGGGCACCTGCATGTGGAGAGTTGGGTTGTCACAGCAAGAACCAAACCATGTCACAGTGGGAGGATCCCTGGAGGATCTCTGGGGCTGGGGTGGTGTGGTGTGGGGAGGGCTGGAGGGAGGTGCAGATGGGGTTTTCTTTCCCCAACATGTGGGGTTTGTGGCTCTTGCACTGGGGCTCAGAGCTCTCTCTTAGGCTATTCCGAGCCAGTTCCAGCTCACTTCTGGCTAGAGGTGGTTGGTGGGGAGATGATCCCTTCTTCTGCCTTCATTCCTCACCTGGTGCTGCATTTTACTATTCAGCTGGGGCATATCTTGGTTTGAGTCAGTTTTGGCCACATTGATTGATTTCAGAGATTTGCGTATTTAAAGCATTGAAACAGCATGACTTGATCTGCAGAGAAGCAGTCTGAGTCCCTGCTCCTTTTGCACGGGGTCTACTATGTCCCCCATAAGCACCCCTCTCTGATTCACTATCACACTGGGTATTTTGGAAGGTGTGAGTGATAGCAGCTACAGTAGGCTGCTCTTCAGACTGTTCTTCCACCTCTAGCTTGCAAGGTCCTGCAAAGCTACAAGAACAGAGGAGCAGAGTTGAGAGCGTTGCCTGGGGCAGAGCCAGGAGGAGGGAATCTGTGTTCCCATCTCTTCTTCCCTGCGCCATTACCCCTGGGATCAGGAGCAGTGCAGCAAGGTGCAAGCAACATATTTTACACCCAAAATATACTGAGCAAAGAATCAATCTAGCAAACAATCTCATGCTCCACAGAGAAATACTTGAGCTGTGTTTGCTGTTGTTTGCAGCCGTGCTGCACCATGGCTTCCCAGTGAAGTCACTGAGCCCAGCTGGGTGTAACTGAGGGTGGTGCTCACATTGTCTGGGCTAAATGTCAGCAAGGAACAGCAACAGTTGAACAAGATGGATTTCCAGGCATTTCCCTTCTTCTGGTCACACAGAGCCCTCATTCTTGGACAGCTGAGGCAAAAAGACAATAACGAAGTTATTTGAGATGGAAAAGTACCTAAACGTTTTATTCTTTGTGCATAGAAATAAACAGAAATGAGCTCTGGCTCTTGTAAACATCAACACCCAGTTTTGTGTATATAGCCCTGCTGTTAGGAAAGCTTGATGTGTTCTAACTCCGCTTTGAATTTAGGGGATAAACAGAATCCATCGCTCAGCCCATAGGGTTCCTGACCATGCTTCTGAAGATGCCCAGTCAAGATTTGAGTGTTACCTGTGCTGATGTGATTCTGCCTTCCTTCACAGGCAAAATCAGCTGGGCTAGCTCAGAGCTGCCACCGAAACTGTTTGATCCAGGGGGGTGGTCACAGTGCTCTCTGGCAGATGGACCATAACATGCTCATGGATGCTTGTGTTGGGTGTCCAAAGTTTCTTGGCTACTACATCCACTAGTGTGACTAACACAGGTGATATGAGAATGTTGAGAAAAGCCCATGGTTCTAAGCCTTCCCAAAGAATGTCACCCTGAATTTGGACCAGATGTGAAACACAAGACCTTTCTTTACTCTGATACAAGTCTGAAAATGTCCCAGATAAGGCACTGACTCTTCAGTGATAGTGTAGAGGGACCTGGACCATGCTTGAAGGGGAGCTGCTGTCAGATGAGTCTGCTGTAAGAGCAGGTCTCTAAACAGTTAAAGGCTGGCATATTTACATTGAATGTTTTGCTAATGTTGATCTTCCAAGAAACCTGTTGTAAAACTTGCTGCAGGACTGCTTCTGCAACTGTGTGCCAGACAGCAACTGGAGCCTTGTGTCCAGGACAGGGCCTCATGAACTGGTGTCTAGGAAACCCTTCTGCACAAGGCAAAACCTTGGTTTTCTGTGTTTACTGTTCTGTGTTATTGTGAAACCTGTTCTGAAATATTGTTTCTAACTAGAAATTATTTGAAACAGATTCCTTCTTGCCATTCTTGTCATGGTGCTCACTTAAAACTCAATTTTTCAATTCTTGACTGAAATTTTATTACAGGAACTGATATATCCAACTCAGTAGGGAAGGGGAGATTTGATCTTAACCTGACCTTCCAATAAGCATAGATACAGTTCCACTTTTAGAAAAGTATGTGAAATTGGACTTGGTTTGTGTCCTTTTTATATAGGGTTGAACTCTTCTGGTGTACATGTATTTATAAACTGAAAGTATATCAGCGGTGGGATAGGAAATGGATAACTTTTACTGTCTTCAGGGACTGGCATGGCTATAGGCATACAACTTGCACATGTAGAGAACTGCAAAGCTACGATTTCCTAGGCTGTGAGGTGATGTTGTTGAGTTTGCTTAATCTTGCAGTTGTCATACCTGTTGGGAGCCTGGCTGCCGCATGCTGACAGCAAAGCCTGGCTCTGTGCAGGACACTGTGCCCAGTGCGTGCATTCTGCAGGGCACTTCTGCAGGACTCTTCTGCTCTCTTCTGGCCAAGTCTTGAAATCCAAACCAGGGAAGATTTTCTCCACATCTCAGCTGGGTATCAGGATTGATCTCAGAAGTTCTGTGGTCAACACAATCCTTGATATGCTGGTGGTACAGGAAATGAGGGGTGGGGATGAGTGTGCCCCATCATCAAGTAAATGGAACCATTTATGGGTTCCATTTCTCTTTCCTTTTCACCCACAAAACTTCATGGTAACCAGTTTCTTCTAGAGACTTTTGATGTCCTCAGAGGATATGTTCTCACAGTTACTGCAGTGCTGCAGCAAGTTAGTGATTTCTTTTCTCCTGCTTGGGGCTTGCTTTTCATGCTGATGCCTTTTCCTGGTTGCTATATTCCTAATGTTTAAACTCAGGGACTTCCTCACCTACCTACAGCCCAGACCCTGCAGTAATAGCACAGAACCGTCCTGTTTTTCTTCAGGGTAGCTGATTTTGGTGTAGAGACAGGTTCTGTCTCACAAGGGTTGAGAACTTTGGAAGCGGCAAAGTACTGCTCATCACACCTTAGTGCCTTGGTGCTTGTCTGCAAGTCAATGTGCTTATCCTGGACCAAAATTAAGTATGCTGTTGAATTAAATGAAAGAGAATTTATACCCATGACTGAATTGTGTTTGAAGGTGAAGCTCTCAACTCTTTTGCGTACTATTCAGCTGCTCTGGATAGTTGAGACAAGTGAGGTCCCACGTGGGATTAGTGTCCCCTTTGAGGGACAGAAAACTTGGACACAAAGACACTCAACTAAGTTCATATAGGGTCCTGTAAGGAGCCAAAGCCACACAAGGAGCTCCATGTCCTCACTAGAGTCATCGGCCAGGCACAGGAATCCTCTAATTGGTTGGGAAAGAGGGCTGTACCACATTCAGACTCAGGGTCACTGCCTTGTGTGGCCCATGCCACTGTCCCCACTGGTGGCTGGACCTGGAGGGGTGGCTGGTTGAGCAGACTGTAGGTGCTGCCGTGGGTTCACACTGCAGTGCTGCTCTGCTCTAGGGATACAACGATCCCAGGATGAAAAAAATCACCTTTACCTGTAATCAAAGTTCCAGCCTGCACAACTGACAACCCTAAACAAAAGGCAGTTAAAAAAGAAGCCCAATGTTTATTACCTAACATGTTTTCAAAACCCCATCGTGTTTAACCTAAACATACTGCTCTTAGGGGGTGTGAGTCATGTCTTTAATCACTAAGATTTGAAAACAGCAGGTAAATTAGCAGGTTGCAATACAGGAAACCTTTCTTAGAATGCCACACTGCCAATCCTGTTGCAGGGTTGGGATCTCGGGTGTCTTTTCCAAGAACATACTTAAGCTGTGGACCAGCAATAGTTAGATACATTCAAATCCAGTGGAGCTGTGCTGGCAAAGGTCCTGTGTAAAAAGCAAGATGGTAAAAAAAGCCTTTTGTTTGGATGAGATCTATCACTCAGGCTAACCTGCCCCAGCATGAGGGCTTATGTAAGACACACATGTGTCTTCATGCTGGTGTAGTTACACTGGAGAAAGTTTTAGAATAGACTTGTCTTATCTTCCTACAGACACTCATGTCTCCAGGTGTCCATGGCATGGAATATAAATGGCTTATTCATCATCATGGACCAGCTACTGTTAAACTTTGCTGGGATTTAAAATACCATCCCAATGGTTTTCTACCATTTTCCTGACTCTTAAATGACTACTTTCATTTTTATGACTCTTTTCTGCTACATATAACCTATGTCAACATTGCTGTTACTTTTATTATGTTGAAAGTACTCTCCCATCTTTTTCTCGTTTTTCTCTTCCTTCTCAGCCTTCTGCTAGCTTTCCTTTTTTAATCTAACCTCCCACAGACTATTGCTGCTAAAGGTATGGATGCTGGATCACCACTAAGAAAATCTGCTGACTTATGATGTTGTTGAAGATACTTGCACTTCTTTTTCATTATTACTTCTCTCTGTCTATCTGTACCAAGTGCGAGAGTCTTGCCTTTCAGACCTTGTTTGCTTTTTTTTACCCTTCATTACCTGCCTGATGCCCCCTACTCACCTGTGCCCTATCAAATGCTTATGAGCATCCTCAATGTCCTGCAGCTGTTCTCATGCACTTACAAGGAGCCTGTGTCCAGCAGAACTCAATGGCAGGCTTTCAAAGGAGACTGTAAGAAACAGAGAACAAAACCAGGTATCTTTTCTCCAAGGTCTACGTCTATAATAAATACTAATGGAAAGAACCAGTGGACTAGCAGCAGCTAAGGGGGCAGCACAGATGGAGTTAATGCACAGGTACTTGTTGGCATACCTATAGGTTTACTCACTACAAACTGATGTTTAATTATATATATATTTTTTGTTTCTATCCTCACTTAGTTTCTCCTGTATTTGCTGCTCATCTTTATAAATTGTGAATTCTTTAAGGCAGAGGTTTTTGCATAACATCTGGCAATCTTGATGAAGTACTGGGGACACAGGTACTTAATAATAATGTTATTATTAAATAAAAATGAGTGTGCTGCTCATGACTCCAGGTCTCATTTATCCACAGCTTCATGATGATTTCTTGATGAGAATCTCCTTGGAAGCTGAGGAAACTGGAACTTCTTGGACTTGGCATATGACACCAAGAATCTGCAAACCTTAGAGGCTCTATTGAGAGTAAGTTAAGAGATGAACTATGTTTTTTAATTTCTGGGCTTCATGCTGTGCAGCTGGGTTCTTCTGAGAACCTGCTGCTCTTATTAACAGGATATGTCTCAAGCCTTATGAATTTTGCCTAAGGTAGCACCGCAGCGTGGGCTGGTTTTTGGTATAGATCCATGGGCTTCCATGGTCAGCACAGGAAGCTGATGGCTTTAAGGTTTGTCTTTCTCTCATATTGGAACTGCTAAGATTGGGGCAACTCTAATTTTGAGTGCTATTCACCACTGACTTTTTCCATTTTCTTCCTGGGCTTCATATTTCCTCACTTTAGCCAAGAGGCAACAGGTGGGACACAGGAGGATTGGTCTGACCCAGAGAGGCTCAGCAGCTGATCTGCCAGGAGCACAAAGCCATTAGCAAACCCTTGGGGTTTGTGAGCCCAGGTCCCTGGGGGTCCTGACTCTTACTGAAGGTCTGGGCAGAGATATCTTACTGCAGGGACTCATTACGTCTAGGCAAGGCTTGCAGCAGATTGTCTTCTCCATGCATTTGAATACACTGTCTTTAGTCTTGAGTAAAAACAAGAAGGGAGTTTAACATACAAGGCTTTTGCCATGTTGTTTAGATTCTGATGTATCCTATCCAAGATTTTAATGGAAAGCTTTCGTCTCCATTCCTATGGGCCAGATACTCAGCTGGTGTAAACGCAAATGCCATCGCTGCTGTGTTCTTTGACGCAAGGTTAGGGCTGAGCTCACGGTGGTGTTGTGTCTGGGAATATTTTTATCCTTTAGAGATATTTGCCCCCTCTCCCCCTCTGTCTCCTCAAGGATTCTTTCTTCTCAGCAAATGTGCTCCTCTGTCTGGAACATATGGGAAAAGTATTTTCTTCCATTCCTTCACCACTCAAAAACTGTCAAATCAATTTGGCGAAAATTAAAACCTTTTGGGTTGAATCTTAGCCTAGAAAACCTCATCTCCCAGCGGAATCCTTAAAGAAATTTGTGAGCAATTTCCAAAAAGGATGGAGCTGTCTTGTAAAACAAAGCTGGGGCAGAAACCAATTGGAAAAGCCCTTTGGTAGTAGTTACACCCATGTCTTCAAGTGTACAAACTTCACTTTGACTGTCACATGAGAAGGAATGGTGGCTGTTGATATCTGCAGCTCTACACAGTCAGCAGGGTAATCAAGTCTAGTGACCAAGGCATGCCCTTCTCCACCTTGTTTTTCATCTGTGTGAGTCTTTACGCTTCTGTTTTTGGCTGGAAATGTAAATGACTAAGTATTTGGTACCAGACCTTGCAGACTTCAGAAGGTCAAATAGCTTGGAAAAGCTTTTTAAGTTTTGGATTGTTTAACCCAATCCTTTGAGATTCACTGAAAATTATATAAAAAGCTGTCATCTTTGTGGATGAAATAGTGAAGGGCACACTGGTGAAGCAGCAAAAAGACTAATTTCTTACAGTTGGTTTTATTGTCAAACTTAGTTGGTTTTGTTCTAATTAAGTGAGTATTGTCCTGATAACTGTCCTTGCAACCTGGGATTTTCTTCTTTGATATTCTTGGATATTGAATTGAATCAAATCAGAGTAAGCTCTACCTTTGACTTGTACCAGTTACAGTAGTGGGTGAATTACTAGCAATTTGATGAATTCAGTGTGGGAAAGAGCTGTAGCCAGGTGGAGAACATTATCTGATTTGGGGTGGGTGATTAGGACCTCTTGTTCAGAGTGATTCATCCAAGGAGAGAACCTATCCAAGGAAAAAAAATGTGTTCACACCTAATGAACTTTCAAGCCCTGTAGCACATCTTACATCAGTGTTATTACAGACACATTTCTAGCACCTTATATTGAGGAAACAGGACCTGCAACTTGTGCAAAATATCTGCTTTGCCATAGCATTAATTTCTTAGTAGCACTGATGCCTTTGTTCTATGCACCACCACAGGTGGTACAGAACTCTGGTTGAATCTGACTTTTTATACGCCTTCAAACTCTGCACAGCAAATCCACAGTCATTATGACTAGAGCAATTCTTTGTAGTGTATCCAGCAGACACTTATATAAAGAACATTGCTTGAAGCTGAAACAAGTACTCTGACTGTCTCTGTCATGGTAGAATTCCTATCAGAACACCTAAATGATAACTTCTGGTGTTTAAACATCAGATTTTACCTTTTGCAGATGTCCTTGCCCTTTTTAGCACTTGGAACACGCTATGGCCCAGTTTTTGTCATCGTGTACTGTAGCACATGCTGCAGTGTTAGGCATGATATCACTATGAAACAAGGAAAAGAAAAACCTTTTTGGTAAATTCTAGTTGTTCCTTTAAATCCCATTGTTCCAGAGTACACATATCTTGAGGGTTGGCTTTACAGAGATCTAGAGACCCTCTGCAGGTTATCATTACCCTCTTAGCATCCATGCCCTGCTTCATACTCAGTATGTCACTCAGGGTATTGATGATAACGTCGCTATCACAGGTGCTGGATGCTCTGAACCACCTCTTTGCTGCTAAAGAACCATTATCCTCAGGCTGGATATCAGTACCTTGAAAAGAAAACTTCTCTAAATTAGTTGGGGGGTGTTTTAAATGCCTGTGGACTGGAATACTGGAGGATATAGACAGAACAGGACCTGGAATCTGAAGTCCCTCTCCTGGCTCTGAGAAGTGGTCTGTGGGATGTCTGAGCTCTGTGTCTGGCAATGTGTGCCTCCAGGCCATCCTCATTTGCTGTACAAGCAGCCAGTGACCCTGCCTGAAGCATCATCCAGGGCAGGGATGATCTCATCCACCCAGACACACACCGCAGTTATCGTGCCCCCAGGCAAAGCCAACTGGGCTTTCCACAGGTAAGCACAGGAGAGCAGGTGGGAGCCTGTGCTGCTCAAACCTGCCCTTTCAAACCGGGATAGGCATGACCTCTCCTTCTCAGCTTTGCCCCTCTGTCAACCAGGATCTGTGATACTGACTTCCTTTATTAGATACTTTGACATACACTGAAGGGCTCTTTTTCCTTCTGTCAGGATTCCTAATCATGCAGTAAGATCTGCTGGGCTGATGTAAAGGAAATACTGCAGGGGAACAAAAGGTTGATCTGTGTCCATCCAAAAGCCTGCAATCTTAGTAGAAAGTAGGCATTATGGATAGATAAATATTTTGGGCCAAACATGGGGATAGCTATTGTAGGTTAGGTAATGCACCTCAGAAGTGTGTAGCTGTACTCTGCCTGCCCTAGTTTCACCCAAAAATGTTGCTGAGTGATGTATATGAAAACTTACCTATTCGTGAAAATTTAAATATTTACACTAAAATTGAAAGAGATTATTCAGGTCATTGCTTCCTTATAGTAGCTTGTACCCTTAGTGCTTCTTGGATCATTGTTTTCACTCACACTTATTTTCATAATGCCTGTGACTATTGAATTTCTGTTACAAACATGGCCAAAAAAAAAGCAATGTTACAAGAAGATTATTTAGCACAGCAGACTGATAAAGACAAAAGCTCCCAACTTCAGTGTGAAGACACTACAGAGCAACAAAAGATGTCCCTGAGGACACAGACCTGAACAGAAGCTGGAGGTCAAAAGGATTTGTGAAGGAGTGGTGTTTGTTGTAGCTGTCTTATGTCCGTGCTGGTGTTAAATAATCTTTGGTTGTGCTTGTTGGTATTAAGTTCAAGTAGCTGTCTTGCATTTAGAAAATTCCTAAAAGTCTGTCAAAATATTGTAGCAGCTTTTGGTTTAATGAACTAGTTCCTGAATTTTGTGCTTGCTTCCTTAGCTCAGCTTTTTGTTGGCTCACCCTTCCAATTCTGGTGATGGAAGAGTAGAACCTAGGTTAGCTTTTTGTTTACAAGAAAGCCAAGAAAATGTTCTTGGTTCATTGTAATTTAGGAAAAATGCAGGACATTTTCAGAAAGCTGGAGCTAGTGATGCTGAGTTGTCTCTCCTCTAAGGAGAGCTGTAGGTGACTCAACATCAACTTGAGTTAAACTGCAGGAAGTGGCCGTGGTCTGGAATGGGACTGATTCCAGCCACTGTGTGAACTGTTGCTGGGGTGTTTAGGAAGAGAGGGAGCAGAATGAGGCTCTCACCTTTCTGGAGTGTGCCAGAGTTTTCTTTTACATGAAAGTTGAGGGATGGTTCCTGCTAAGAATCATGGAAAGTGAATGTTGTCCCAAAGTGTCCATCAAGTTGACTCTTGGTTCCTTTAAAGTCAAACCCTGCCTGGATTTAGCCCATGGACTTGAGTCTATGGTAGAGAAGGGAGGAGGCTCAGTGCTCATGGAATTCATGGAGTTTGCTGTGCATGTGCAGAGGTGGGGTAAAAGCAGAATTTTGCTGCTGTCCTCATCTTTGCTTAATGCAAAATGCCAGAGGCAAGAGATGGACTTGTTGTATGCTTAAGCTGGCAGATGGGCATGGGAGGTGCAGCAGGCTTGTTCTTCAGCCCAGTTTGCATGGCACTTGGATGGAAACACAGCTCCAGGAAAAACCAAATTAAGCTTTCTGCAGGTGAGGACTTTTCTTTGGATAGGAATCCAGATGTGGGAACATGAGATTTTCTGCCTGGATTTTTCCCTGCACGTCCCATTGAAGCTAGATGGATCCACCATGATTGAGGGATGAGCCATCGGCAAGTAGGCTCAAAGGAATATTTAGTTCCATGTTTGACTCAGCAGGTCTGAAAATAAGTAGTCAATTTGGATTAAATTTCACCATGATATTTAGGTTCCTAAATAGAAATTTGGATACACTGATAAGAATTAGGATGTTGAATGCTTTCAAGCTCACATTGTGAATCTGTGATGCAACTGTGTCATGAAAATAGGAGGTTTCTTTATTCCATTGAGCAATTTGATAGGATCAATCATATTAAGAATTTAGATATGTTGAGGGAAGGAGGTAACAAATGGAAGATTCATCATGGCTCAACCAAAAGCATCCACGAAGTCTCTCTCTCTCACCCTTCTATTTGATGCGCCCAGATGGCCCCATAGTAAGTACACTGTAAAAGGCTGAGCCACAGCCTCCCTTTGCTGATCTTGGCAAGGTCTGGCTTGTTTGCTGTTTGTTCTGGATTTCCTCAGGCACAGCCAGCATGCACGGATCTGCTTTTGACCACTGCTGTGAACTGAAGTCATGTGGGATGTTTCACTTGCTGAGCCACCTCCAAATCCCAGACTCCTAACAATGCTCTGGCTGGAAATCTCCTCCATCGAACATGGGCTGTGCTGGTTGTGAGCACATGTAGAACAGGGAGGCTGCTGCCAAGCACGATGCAGTCCCAAGGAATATACTTGGTTAGATAAATGGATCATATTACTGGATCTCACCAGTTAATACCAGTTGAGGACTTGGTCTCTTGTGCTTTGAGGAAAGCTTTTACGGTGCATGTGGCTGGCTGAGTCAAAGGAATGCCTCTCCTCTGAAGGTGTGTGGGAATGAGATCAGACTGTGCCAGGCAGGGGTTTTGGAGGTGCACACACTAGCCTGGAACAGATGGGTACATCCATATGTCTTAGAACAACACCTTGCAGAGATCTTGCTCAGGTGCCTAGAGTGGCATGAGATGCACAGTTAATTATATGGGGTTTAATTAAGGATATCCTACCTGTGTGACATGCCAATTAGGGATGTATGGTGTTCCCAGACTAGGAAAGACTGACTGCTTTAATGACAACAGTTCTTGTATAAAAATAGGTTTGGCATATACTGAGAGCTACATACATGTGTCTATGACTGCTGAGAGAGATCTCCTGAGGGTTCAGGCTGCAGAGCTGGAATTTGCTCAGGTCTGGAGCTGTTTAGATGAAATGAGGGGCAGTAAGGGGAATTTGCACCTTTTGTCCCTAATCATTGCAACTTTTCCTGCAAACTTCGTAGTGAATTTCAGTGAAAACTCTCA
Source organism: Coloeus monedula (assembly GCF_965178545.1). Classification (NCBI taxonomy): domain Eukaryota; kingdom Metazoa; phylum Chordata; class Aves; order Passeriformes; family Corvidae; genus Coloeus; species Coloeus monedula. Next base: position 28,853,290 of record NC_138787.1, on the reverse strand, counting down.
TACTCAGTGAGCAGATCATCCATACTCAGATGACATGCTGCTTCCCTAGGCTATTGGACCGGGCAGTTGAGCCAAGGAAGGCTCCTGCCACCTTTATGGGCTTTGTTTCAATCTGAGCTCCTCTGAAAGCAGCAAGCTTATGTTGAACCTTTGACTGCTGAATGTGGTATTTACATCTGCTCACATCAACAGAAAGCTGCACATGCCTACACTTACTCAGCCAGAGAAAGACCTGAAAATCCCCATTCCATTCAAAGGACAGAGATTTGCCTTCCATTCCTCTGCCAGGAATTCTTAGTCAAATCCTATGGAAAATAGTCCTATCTGAGTAGTAAATCTCAGATGCTTCTGCGTGTTTATTCTCTATTTCCATCTCATTGGCCTGAGTTCATTTTTAACCTTTGATTAGGGCAGCTAAGAAGGGGAGGCAGGCTGGGTGGGTTTTGTATTTTTTTTTTCTTCCTAGCTATGTTTTTTTTTTTTTTTTTAAAAGTCACCTAGCAAAAGAGCAGGGCAGATGGTCATAGAAAGATTGGCTTTGCTTAACAGTGCAAATGAGTTGTCCCTCCTTCTTCCTCTCCCTGTGATAGGTTAGACTGGAACCAACTGACCTGGTTCTGCCTGAGCCAGCTCCAGGGGGATGATAACAGCCAAGGGTAAAAACAAATGAAATGCCTGCATGGTATTTCAGCGTTGCAAACTATAATGTTTGCAACAAAGCTCTACAACAGTTTGGGTCAAATCAAGACCAGTTGGTTGCCCATCTGACCAAAAGAATTTATTGTATTTTATGCAGTACTTGCTCTTTGACCCCTTTAGTATATAGGCTGAATTTCTGGTACTCATTCAACTTCAGAGCTCCTGAAATTCAGCCTGAATTGAATTCAGTGCAATAACTTGACGTAGCTAACTGCCATGGAGAGATGCCTTTGAAACTTCTACAGTTTTTGGGCCAGGTGCTGGGGCCCAGATCTGCCTTTACAACAGTTCCTTGCTTCCTCTGGGTATAAAAAATTGAAATTATTCCCTACCTAGAACTTAGTGGTCTTGGCAAAATATGGGATTAGCAGACATACAGATGAGCATTGCTGCTTGTCTGCACGGCAGACAGGCTGCCTGTCCAGCTTTTAGGAGCTGATATGAACTCTTTATAAACAATACAAACTTTATGTAAGACCTACACAAATTAGGTACTTTGTTATTCTGTTACCACAGCTCCATACTGTCTCCACAGTATGGAGAAAACTTTGCACTTTAAATCAATCACTTTAATGTGCATTTTCCAAGGAAAGTCTGCACAGGGGATGGCTGTTCCCCTGTTCAAATGCTGCTCTCCAGTGTAATTGAGAGACAGCATTTCAGGGGCAGGATCTGGTCCTTAATCCCAAATTTGCATGTCATCACTTGAGTCAAATTTTGTCTCCAATACCCTAAAAGCTGTAGATAAATAACCTGAACCCCAAAACACTTTCAGCCAGAAGAAAAATGCCCTAAAATCAACCTAGTGCCTCACTCTAGTGGCTTACGGTGCACAAATCCCTGGGACCCGATTAGACACATCTGCATATTCTGAGGGAATTGTTGGATGAAGGGGCTAAATCACCGTGCATCTTATCTGAGATGTTGTGGCGGTTTGGTGAAGTTCCCACTGACTGGAAAAGGGGAAATACAACACATATTTTTAAAAAAGGAAAAAAGGAAAACCCAAGGAACTACAGGCCAGTGAATTTCACCTCTGTTCCCAGCAAGATCATGGAGCAGATCCACCAGGAAATGAGGCTAAGGCATGTGGAAACCAAGGAGGTGATTGATGACAGCCAATGTGGCTTCATTAAGGACAAATCAGACCTGAGAAATGCAGTAGCCTCCTACAACAGGGTTACAGTGTTGATGGGTAAGGGAAGAGCAAAAAGATGACCTAAAAGATGTAATATAGATAAAATCAAGTGAGAACTGTAGTTCATGCTGATGCTGTCATGCATTATGATGATGCTCAAGTTGGAGCATCTCACATGGTGTGATGCTGAGCTGGGAAAAGAGGCAACATGAAAATATAGAAATTCTGCCAGTCAGTAGTCCCTATGGAAGAAATGCCACATACAAACAGAGCTTTATTTGCAAGGCATGATGCTGTCACCACTAACTTCAGGGCAACCATGACTACTAGGGTAGTAAAGTATGCCAGTTGAGAGGACCATTCTTTAACTCAATTGATGAGTTAAAAATAAAGCTTAGGAGTTATTACCTCTCTAAATGTTCCTAACAGCATTTCTCTATATCTCCCTTAACTCCTGCACAGAAATGTACACATTGATCAATATGAACTTTCATCTCTCCTTCTGAACACAAACTGAACTCAGGACCTTTGACATGATGGTGAATGTACCTGCATTTCCCTTTTCTTGCACCTGCATTTCCCTGTTGGGCTCCCTTTATCTCCCCTCATGATAAGTGTTGCCTGGGAGAGGGTCTGCTAGACATGTTCATTCTGTCCCTAACTTGCTGGTCTCCAGCTCTCATTTGCTTGGATGTGTCACTATGACTTCCAGATGTTGTGACAGACCAAGTAAACCGTGTCTCTTATCCAGCTCCTTCTGTAGGCAGACAAGATGGAGAGGGGTTTTGCAATAAGATTTTTTTCTAATGCTGACAAGAGGAATCCTGTGGGCTTTAAAAATGCATAGAAATCTCATCCCTAGTAAATTTTCTGAAGCAGCTGGAGGTTGGTTGGTAAAGGAAATATGCACAGGTTCTTCTTTTAGTTCAGTCACTTCTGATGCTTTGAGTACAGGTACAGTTTTCCTGGCAGATGATGGAAGCTTTGCACGTGGCACTGCTGAAAAGGAGCCTTTTTTGCTAGCCAGGCATGTACAGGAAATGCATAACTTTCTGGGATTTATTAAAAGTACTGTTTTTAATAACTTATCTAGTGTGACGGATGAGAAGGAAAAACTCTATAGTCACACAGAAAAAGATTCCAAACTGTCTGTGTTTGGGGGAAATAGGAGATTTATGTAGTAGTTAACATGCAGCTGTTTCGGCAACCATTGTGAAAAAGAGTGATGAACTGCAGTCCAGATTCAGAAGTCATCAAGCAAGTCTGCCCTAGTAATCAAGAGATGGCCATCAAATAATGTAAAAAGCAGTGAAAGTCAGGAGAAAAGTCTTCTGATGGAGAGGTTCGCAGCTGGGGAAATAAGATTTTCCCAGACTCCTGCATGACTACAGGGCAGGGATGCTGCAGAAGATTATTAGAGCTTGGATTTTATCCTTTGAGCAGCTGGGGTGCTACAGTGACACAGAGCTTTTAAATTCAACTTAATGGGACCTAAGTCTAAAGACAAATTTGTGGGTTAATCTCAGGGAGATGAATGCATTTCCATATATAGATAAGTGGCTAGCTCATCCTCTGATGTAAATGAGCATATATCCATTATCTCAATGGTTGTGGATATATTCCAATGCAGTGACCTGGCACATAAGATTTAGAAATGCACAAAATCTGCTTCTCAATTCAAGAATGGCACCCATGTAACTCAGCTGGCCTTATTTGGCTCTGCTGGTATTAACCCCATTAAGTACTCTGCATTTCATCTGTAAACAGCTTTTGGTCTTTCATCAGTTCCTTTCCCATACATGGATTTTTTCATGTACCCTTCACATCATTAAAACAATGATGCAAACAAGAATCAGAAGAAACAGAGAACCCAGGGATTGAATAAAGCTTGAGTGCTGCAACCATTTTACTTACCCATCTCTTTGGGGGACATCAATCTGCACCAAAAAAGCAAAATTGTGCAAATAACATCACATAAATATTTGTGCTTACATAAAAAGAGAATGTGTTTTTAATATTGGAAGAACTATAAGACATGTGCCAGATTCTCAGCTGGAGTAACTGAGCACAGCTACACGGATTTACATCAGCTGAAGATCTGCCCAGATGTTTGGAGATGGATGGATAGAGAAATCTTCCATTTTAGTGTTATTTAGATTGACAGTTATTTCCCAAGCTCAATAGTTCTTCAAAGATGCAGAAATACCTTGTAAACAACCCAGATATTATTGTCAAATCCCTTTTTTTTTTTTTTCCCATGGATCCCAGGAAATACAAAGGGCTGTAGGCTCATTCTGTGATCTTGTGGGTGAAGGCCACATGAACATTTTAAGCCTGCTGAAATATCTCCACCCAGCTTGGAAAATGGGTTCTGAGAAGGATCCATGGACAGGTGTGGGTCAGGCAGAGTTTTTCTGGAGAAATGCACTTTTGTTGTGCCATGGTAAATGCTGGAAGGTAATGTGCAGAGCAGGGTCAGGCTGGAGACTGACTGACTTGTCTAACTGGGCTGAGGGATGGGAAGGGCAGGGCAGAACTGTCACCACAGGGAAAGGGAGAGAGAAAAGAACATGCTCTGCTTGGCTTTATCCTCAGGGGAGCCTCCTCAGCCTCGATGAATGGGAAATCGCCTGCAACCCTGGGAAATACAAAGGGCAAATGGAAAGAGTTAGCACACACCACTGCTGCTCTGTGGAAATATTTACCAAGAAAAGCTTGAGATTGTGTTAAGATACTGACTGAAATGACAGAAGTGTGAGATCAGATAAAAGATGAAGCCTTGACTCACAGCTTCAGCATTTTCAATGTCCCCTTGTCAGCTACAGCACATGTCTCTTGCTGGATGGTGTGGAAGCACCACCACATCTGGTTGCTTCACTTGTACCCAGCTCTCTTGCAGTGTAGTGGGTACTGTGCTTTTCTCTGCACAGTGCCCTGCTTTAGCAAATCTCAATCATGGCTCCTTTCCCCTTCAACAAGACCAGATTTCCAACAGCAGGCACCTCTCTGCTTAAGCTGCCTGAGGTATTCTGTGCTTTTCAGGGTGAATGCCATGTTTTGAGACTTGTGAGAAGCAACAGGGCTTTCCCTGCTTATAGAGAACAGAGAGAGGGATGTCACAGTCTAAAAATCTTCTAAGGCATTCAAAATACAACTTTACAGAGTCCCAAAAGCCCTGGCAGAGTGAAAACAAGTGATGGCTTTGAGCTGAGGGCATACAGATCCTTGCGAGATTTGATGTGCCAGTTCAGCTTCTTTTGGGTCAAAATTTTTGCTGCCCAGTACTATATCCGGTAGGAGAAAGCACCTAATGAATACAAAAAAAGTCATCGCATTCTTACCCAATTTAGCTGCTACTTCCAGGGACATTAGCTGTCTTCAACAGATTGCAAAGACTTGTGCACGTGATGAATCATAATGTTGTGCTTAGAGATGGCATAGGTGATTTTTTTGTTCTGCACCCAATAACTGTATGCTTGCTGGAGGACTTCTCCTTGGCTTGAAGGCTTCACCTCTTGACCTCATTTTCAAGCAGAAGTTAAACTATAACTGAATTGCTTTGCAGGTTGGTACAAACGGCGCCTGAGGCGCTCTCTGCATTTTTCTCAATTAAAACAGAGAGTAGAAGCACTTTGGACAGTGGACCAAACCTCAGAGAGACGTGGCATGCCCAGAAAAGCAACTCTGCGGGCTGGACCTATGTGTTCTGCCTATGGATCTCATGGACTAGAGATAAGGAATACAAGTTATTTCTGACTCTGCTCCATAGGTACTGGTGGGGTCCTGCAGAACTTTTCATGTTGGATAGCTTTTGCCTCTAATGTGGCCAGGAACTAGTTTGTGCTTCTACATTTCCACAGCACTAATTCCAGTGAGGACTCTGCCTGTGACGGAGGACTCCTATGTTCTAGCGCCACAGAATAAATAGAATAAATATTTGTATTAATGGTACATGAATGTTTGTATTAAGATGCTGTGTATAGGGCCTGACAGAGCAGTTGAAGACGAGGAGGAAAGAAAAGCACAGAAAGAGTGACTTTCAGGTGCAGTGTGTAGCTCTGGGCTCCCCTATGTTACTCTCCCACAAATCCAGCCGATCTCCACTTTTTGTTTGTTTGCAAGACGAACTTAATTACAAAAAAAAAAGACCACCAAAAAAAAACAAAAAACCCACAAAAAACCAACACCACCAAACCAAAACAAAAGGCTTTCTTCTGCACTGACTTGCTACGATGTTTTTTTCTTAGATGGAAAGAAGCTGTGGTAATGTGACCATACAGGTTTGTACTGCTCCAAGTACATTTGTTTTTTTTTCCTGTGGGCACAACCTCAGAGCTTTTGAAAATACTGCGTTAATATGTGGCACTGAGATATAATTTGGCTTTCACTCTTTAATTACATGTCTTCCAGCACAGAGCTAAGCCCATTAGTACCTGCCCCTCCTTCCTCTGCACACCTCTTGAAACAAACTTGTTCAAACGGTGTGGCAAAACACTGCACGTTCCTCGGAATGCTGAAGGTCTGTTTGAGAGAGGTCTCTTTGGTCCTCTGGTCCTGTGTGGCTGGAGGGAAGTTTTTTGAGGTCTTTGGTCATTTCAGCAAACACTGTGATCTTGGCAAGCCTTTGTCTTTGTGATGGAGAGACAGGGTGTGAGAAAACAAGATTAGCATTTGCAGAATGGCTTTGCTGCTGCGAGCACCTGCGACTAAAATGCACGTGCAAAGGGCTCCCGTCCCTGAGCTTCCCAGCTGGATCCTGACTCCAGCACCCCACTGCTCCGCATGGCACAGGGCCCACCGTGGACTGTGGATCTCCCACCACATGTAGAGACCAAGTGATGGCAGTCAGACAGAGGCCTGGGTGCAAGAGGCATCTCAGCCTGCCCTATATTTTTTCTTTTTCTTGTGGGAATATCGATACAGTAGCAAAAATCACACGGACAAATAACTTCATTTATTATGGGAGAGATGGTAGAAATTTCAAGCTGCATGTAAAGAATTGGTAGGGAAGGATTCTGCTCTGCTCAGAAATAGCATCTGCATTTGTGCTCCTTATTGAAATAACATTTCTTGCTGGAATGCTGGCAGCTCAGCTCAGGCCCCAGCTTTTTCTTTACTTCTGCATTACTGTCTGCTGTGATGTTACCATGGGAAAGCTTGCCCAGCTGTTGGTAACAGTCAGAATGTCCTGAAGGATTTTGGAAAACATCTGTGCTTTTTCTTCACTCAGGCTTCTCAAATGGTTGTGCAGCACTGGCACTGGGTGTCACACAGATGTTGTTCTGCAGCCAGCCTGGAGAGTGGTTCATGCATAGACAGAGACATATGCATTTAATGTGCTGTGTGCAGACATTCTCCCTGCTGGTGTGCAGCCACCTCTGGGGGTCTGGGATTGCGGCTGTTAAATGCTGCACAGCAGTGTTAGGCAATGTGTAGGAGAGGAGGAGAAGCAAACAGAGCCCCACTGGTTTGTATGAGCCCATAGTAAACAACTGCTGTCAGTCATAGAATATCTAGAGTTGGAAGGGACCCACAAAGACCACAGAGTCCAAGTGACCTAGGTCCTGCTCTGTGATCCTTGCTGAATCTCTTTGAATTTACTGGTGGGTCTTTCCTCTTGGAAGTAGTCCCTAATCCCTCTTTTAGCTGGAGTAAGATTGTTTGTCTTGAGTGTTTGTTCTCCTTTGGGCTCTGAGGAGAAAAAGGCATTCTATTACTCAGCCCCCCAGGCCATCCCTTTTCTTCTTCTGGGTATTTTCAATGCTTGAGTTTTCCTGCGTTGGCAGGTCTGTCCTACATTTCCAATAGGTCAGTTTTGGCCGGTGTGTGCTCCCTCCCTTTCTGACATTTGCATCTGGGCAAAGAACCAGTCTGATCCACTGTGCTTGGTGCAGCTGATCCCTGCCTTTCCTAGGGAAAGCTGAAACCTCAGCAGGGTGTGTGGGGAGAGGAGGCAGGCTCAGAGCCTTGCTGACATATGGATTTGTGTCCTTTTACCTTTACAGTCACGCTGAGGTACAAGGTGAACATGCGTTTGGGAGCAGGGACATATCTGGGCCAAAACTCTCCCGAAGCTTAAAATACCCTGAACTGCTTAGGGGAGGTAAAAGAGCAATGTTATTGGTAGCTTGGCCTCAGGCAGGAGGCACTGTACGTCTGGTTGTGTTTATCTGGAAGTGGAAATTTTATTCAGCTTTGGAAGTGCTCAGGAAAGTTTGTAATGTTTAATGTGATTTTAGTGAGCTGGAAATTTGGTGATTATGCTGATTAATTGGGGGTAGGGGAGTTGATTCAGGAGTTAGAGGCACCAACTCATGTGGGTGCCTTCTGTCACTTGATACTGGTTACATACAGTTTTTCCTCACGTGGATTTTTCCCCAAAGAAACACTGAAATCAGTGAATGTATCCAGCTTAGTATATCAAAAGTGAAGTGAAGATTCTTGGTTTCTGTGTCTTTCAGTTTTTCCACCTATAAAATTGTGCTTGGAAAATACTTTGATAATGCACTTTGAAAGTATGTTGATAAAATGAATCATGCATAATCCCTACCTGTCTTGCTTTGAAAAGCATATTGAACCACTAAGAGCTGTCAACATACCACCTGCAGGGTGGGGCCAGGCTGGACGAGTGGTCCCTGGACAGGGCCCTCCGTGTCCCCTGGGAGGTGTTTTGCTGCCTTCCTCAGGATAAGTTGTCACAGGCACAACACTCCTGAAAGATCTCTCTGTGTTTTGAGGAGCTGAGCATGGATGGGGGAATATGGGTACTGCTTTCTGTCTGGGAGCACCCACTCCAAGTGGGTGTGTTAGCATGCGTATGGATGGCTTGGGAGAGTGCTGTTCCTGCTCTCAGAGGGGTGGAGCAGTCATGGCTCATTGCTGGGCACTCGAGCTCATTTTAATGTTTCTTGAGATGAGTGCTTTACACCTACATGGTGTTTGTGGCAAATCATCTCCAGTCTCCACCGCTTCCTGCAGCTGGGAGTTGAGAGCTGCATTATGCACTCAGCCTGCACCCCTCAAAACTTGAGGCTCCTCCTGGGAGGTGACAGAGGGAAATTTTTGTCTTTGCTTATAGCAAGATTTCTTATATTTCCTTATGTATTTCCTCTCTTATATTTATAACTCTCTGTACTGGGCTTGCTTTCCTTCTTATGTTAGGCTTGCTTTCTTTAGATTGTATTACTCAACCATCCCCATCAGGCCCTGCTTTTGCCTAAAGCCTTCCTGGACGTAAACCAGCACACCAGCACTAGGCTAGTGATTATTTAAGTTATACATTAATTCAAAGCTATAGTAGGACTCCATTACTTGCCTGTAACAGATTACTTATAAGTAGTAAAATATTTAGTGGTTTTGATTTTGTTACTCCAAGAAAGCTTAAATTACTTAAAGCCAGACTGTTCCAACAATCCAAGACTGGGGACAAAAAGGAGTTAAAAATATAGTTATAAGGAGCTGATTTCTCCTCATACCTGAGGATGTGGACCCATCTTAGATACTATTTTATCTTCAGTGAAGAGTTTAAGGGACAAATTCTGCTTTCTTCAGAGTTGCTTGTGCTGATTTCAGGTCAACTAAGCAAACACCCAGGACAAATCCAAACAAGAAACCCTGCCACCTTCTCTGGGATTCAGCCTCATGATTTTGTGAAAAAGAATAAAACTTTTTTGCAGTTCCTCCCTGCCCCCCCCCCCCCCCCAAAAAAAAAAAAAAAAAAAGACAAGAAAAAGCAAGCAGCATGGTGCCACCACTGGGATTTGTCACACCTTGAGCCCCCTTGTGAAACTGCAATTTACCTTTGCAAGTCACAGCTCCCAAGCAGCAAAGCTGTCATATTGTTCCTGTTTCCCAGTTCCTTATTTAAAATGTAAACATACATCCTTTTGGGAACCTGACCTTTTCCAGTGCTTGATTATAATTGAATTATTTGCATAGGAGACCAATTTTCATTCTCTGCTCTTGTGGCAGGTACACTGCGTTTTCTATTAAAGGCGTCGGTTTTCTGATTACTGAGGAAACTAAGAAGGTTTACAGACAATAATGTCATAAAACATGCAAAGTTCTTAAAAGTACAGCCTATTCTTTCATTTTATGGGCAGACCAGGATGTTAGAGGAGTCTTTCTCCAGTCTCCCAATCCCTGCCTGTTTGTTTACCAAAGTGATCAAAGTTCCCAGGCTCAAAGTTCTGCTTTGCCTCTTGAGGCTGCTGTATGAAGGGCTTTAATGTCTGTTCCCTCAGGCTTTAGCCTTGCAAACTGAACAGGGGTTCAGGAGTTAAGCCTTGGATTTTCCGCATCATCTTAGTCAATTGTAGCAAAACGTTTCTGGGACATGTGAGTTTGTTCTGGTTTGGCTCAAATGGAAGAAATCCTGGGAAGGCTGGGCTTGAGTCAGCTGTGATGCATGGGCTCCTCTAGATCCTGTTCCAGCTCAGGCAGTGATCTGTACTGCTGAGCTGGAAGAAGGGATAAGCTAAATATCAGGAGAAATCTGCCTGCAGAGCCTCTGTGTCAAGGTTTGGAGGACCAAGTGGTTTAGCCTTTACAGCAGTGCATAAAAAGATGTAGTGGTGGCCTGGGATGACCGCCCGTGGCAAACAAAAGTATCGTCGCAGAGTAAATCAGGCTGGAAGGACCTCAGGAGGTCTCTGGTCCAACTCCCTGCTGTAATCAGTGCTGGTTTTGGGTCAGGTTGCTTGGGGCCTTGCAGGGAAGTGTGGTGGAAGTGCACAGGCTGGATGCCTACGGCTTGTGGAGATGGGCAAGGCACCAGGAGATGCCCACTGTGAGAGCCCACAATTCTCCAGGCCGTTTTCTTTCAAAAAACTCTTTTAAATCTCTCTTTCTTGGTGAGTGGGAGCTGACCTGGGGTGCAAAGGGACTGCCTGTCCCAGGGCAGATGGTACTGGGATACAGCAGGGTAGATGTCTCAAAGGATGGGCTTTGTAGGATATTGTGCTGCCCTCACTCAGGACACAGCTGTCCATTCCGCCACACCCCATGGAGGGCTCAGGTGCCTCTACTCACCTTGTCCTGCTGCTCACCCCCATGGTGGGGCAGCCAGCACTGAGTCACTTGTGTGTCTTGCCTTGTTAAAGCCTGTTTTGCAGGGTACAACATCGCACAATACCAAGTCATCTGGGGACAGTGTTGCCCAGGCCAGATCTCAGAGGGTGTTGTGCTTTGATCTTCTTTTCCCCCCAAATGCAAGAAACCACAAAGACTTCAACTCCCTCAGAAATTGCCACGAGATGAAAATCCTGTGGAAGAACAATAGCTGCAACGTGGTTAGAACACGCTTTTATTTTTGTTCCTACGTGTTTCGTGCAATGTTAGGCTGTGGTTATGCTCGTGGAGAAAACAGCCAGTTCCCTACTGTTACTGTGTGGCAGAAGCACTCCAGAGATGTGAATGTGAGAAGGAGCCATTGCAGTCATATGTTGGCTCACATGTGCCTTGAGCAAAAACCTTCTCCCATTTCGGCTGCCCTGAGCCCATAAAGTAGATGATAATTGGGATGGCCTGGACCTGGCCTGAAGAACAGCTTCAACCCAGCTTGCCAGGGTGTGCAGGGCTGCTGTGAGAGTTCAGGGTGGGACCCAGCCCTGCGCTGAGGCTCTTAGGATGGTGTGATAGCTCAGCATAGTGTACATGTAACTGCACTGCAGTTATTGCAGAGGCAGTGAGTTAAACCTAACAGCATGCATACAGCTTATCTTTAAATGAGCTTCTTTTAAAAATGTTTTAGTTATGCCCATGTCAGATGCTGGGGTGTCAGCCAGGCCTGCCCCAGAAACTGAGTTTGCCACCCCCGAAAAATCCCCCAGGAGGACATGGATCTGGTCCGTTGAGGATGTCAAATCCACCACTCCCCACAGATGTTTTGTTCTGCTGCTTGATTGTCACTCTTGCAGTTAAAAATTAAGCTAAGGAGGGCTGTGTGTGAGCTTATTACACTTTGGTTACTGCTTTATTCTTCTATAAAATTTCTCACAATCTGGAGCGCTGGTGTGTTGAGCATGTGGTGGGAGGATGAATGAATCTGTTGCAAGGTCAGCCTGGCCTTGCTGGCCATGGCACACTTGCATCAGTCATCTTTTTCATTCTTTCCTGTGAGCCAAACACCATCAAAGAGCACTTTACATCTATAAAGCCTCAGTTAATTGTAATCACTTTGTAAGGGAGTTTTATAACCTACCAAAGCAATGTGTGTAAAGAAGCACCTCTGGGGACACTGGAACACTCACTGGGGCCAGCACCAGAGCTCTTTGTTCAGGGGGCTCAGAGCCAACAAACTGTAACTTTGCCCTGTGGGGCAGCCCCCAAGAATCCCCAAATTCCCTAGGTAAGCTGTGGCTCTACCTTTTGGTTACAAGCAGAAGGACATTTTTAGCTACCTCTGAAAGCTTTTGCAGGAGCTGTTAGGATGGTGGGTATCATGGGGAGCTGCCAGGGGAAGTGGGGGAGTAGGAGCTGGGATGCTCCAGAGTCCATTTACTTGGCAATTACCTGAGTTCCTGGGAAAATTGTGTCTCCCTGAGTGATGCAGGCAAGGCTGCAGGTGAAGTCTGTGGTGGCAGTGGGGCCGGAGTTGCACACCACCTCCCAGCCTCAGAGCATCCGTCTTTCCTGCAAAAGCCAGCAGGTTCTGCTCTCTCCCAACCTCGTTTAAAAACAAACGTTTCCCTTTCTCTATTTGTGACAAGGAAGGAGAGCTTCAAAAGGCCGCGTTGAGCAGAAACTTCCCGGCTCTCCTTACACCCCAAGGGGCTCTTTCCGCAGCTCTGCAGCCGGAGCTGCACCGGTCCCACTCGCGGTCGCGCAGCTCCATCTGCTGTCGCTGCGCGCATCCCGGAGCGGGGCTGCGGGCGATTTCCTCCCTGCAGCAAGGATTAGCCTTAGGTTCGCTTGCTCACAGCAAGGGGCTTAAGGAATTGTGAATAAAGATTCTTTCTTCTGCTCTGCAGCGGGCAAAAAAGTTTTAGGTCTCATTCAGCTGAAAGTAAAAGCCCAAGTCTTGGTCCCGGCTCGCCAAGATCCTTCCCGGACCCACGGCAGCTTTTGGTGTGATCAGCAGTTTGTGCTTCTGAGGAAGGCTGGAGGTAAGGAAGTCCAGGGTATCCTCAGAACCTGCAGATGGCTGGTTACTGCCCTGGGAATTTTCCTGGGACCCAGGTATGCAGCATCTGGTCCATCCTGGTTGGGAATCCTACCCTGACCCCTTTTCTTCATGTATGGCCTCAAAAGGGGGGCAGCTATTGGCAGCAACTGGTGTAGAGGCTGGAACTAGACCTTTTTCTCCCCCAGGTTTTTTTCTTCTCTTGTAGTTTTTAGTCAAATAAACAAATCCCATCATTTTCAGGGTGATGGGAGTGATAATTTGGGAATAACGTGAGATTATTGTTTTCCTCTGAGAAAAGGCCAAAAGTCTTTGTAGCTGTGAAGTGGAAAATGTTGCTGACTTTGTTTTTTCTTAAATTTCATTTTTTACAAGCCCTTCTCCCACCAGATTTTCAGACTACTTCCCTGTTAGATAGTGGGGAAATGTCAATAGTCTGTTTAATTCCCAGTCTTTACTATTTATAACTTGAAACGGTAATGCTGAAAAGATTACAAATACACATTTTAAAATTATCCCTCTCCATACTCTGGTTCAGATTTTGGAGTTATCACAACTTCTTAAAATACAGAGGGCTGTCCATGCACCTTTTCCATTGATGCTGAGTAACTTCCTCTATGCCAGTGCTAAAAACCCTTTAGACACCTGAAGTCTCTCTGTTTCCTATCACTGAAATGGGGCTAATACCCCCTAATCTCAAAGTGAGTTTTGTAAGGATGAAAAAAACCTTAAAAACTATGTGGAGCTGCTGAGTTACCACAGTAAGGGCACTCCCTTTTGCAAGCAGCTAAAATGCAGTGTGCTGAACAGCTTTCACAAATGTCTTTGGACAAATACTGGAAATTGTTGAGCCTTTTTGTTGAGAGCAACCTGGGCAGAAGATATCACTCTGTAGCCTGCCACTCCCCTAGCTAATGTTTTCTGATTTTCCCTGTACTTCAAAAGCTTGCCTCCTTCCTCAGCTGTATTTGTATCTCAGCTGCTCCAGATGTTGAGGGTAACATCTGCACACTGCTTCTCTCCTCTCTCTGCAAGCTGCTACTAGAGAGCACCCCTGGCAACTCTCTGGCTGGAAGGTGACCTGAATATAAAAGTTTTGGCCTCTGCCAAGAGGCCAAGGACAAAGCCCTAAAATCTTTCCAGCTCCTAAAGCCTCTGTCAATTCTGCCAGAGGTTAAGCCAAGTGCTAATCCTATAGGAGCTTTGAAGGTTTTAAGGAAACCCCAAACACAAAGCTGCTCAGAAACTTGAGGAACGTGGGAGTTGTCGTTTGGGCAAGTGGACTTTGAGGAGCAGCACTGCACTGGAGTCTGTCAAGTGTTCAGACTTGGCTTCACCTACTCAAATGCTGAACAAATGCCAAAACTGTTTGGCCAGAGTCAGGGAGAGGAAAGGCTGTTACAGCTCTCTCCTGCACACAGATTCAGTGACCAGACTTTCTTTGTCCCACCCTCAGATTTATCAGGACAATTAGCCGAGCCATACTCATATGGCCAAACAGCAGGGTTTGTCTTCTGAGTAACTCTAGGCTAAGCCCCACCACCATGGAAGAAATTCAGATAGTCTCTCTATAGCTCTGTCACCTTTTGAGGACCTTGAGATGTTGCTCTCTTTTTCTTGGTATAAAGTTAGTTGTCTTTTGGACAGTAAGACCAGCTGATACTGGAGGAATAATTTTTGTTGTTGCTCCAAACTTACCTGTTAATTTTTTTTAAGTTTGCAAATCAAGCTGAAAGCTTAACAATTTCCTCAAAGTTTTGTGTCTGTGGGATTGGCACTGGACAGCCCCTTAGAGCCACTTGGCATGACCCCGCTCTCTGGCCTTGCACCCCAGCAAGTCCTTGGTGCTTTGTGTCAAAAAATGATTTGATTAATGAAGTGAAACCTAGGCAGAAATCTGTTCAAAGGCAGCCTTTCCTCCAGCAAATGTCTCCAAAGGCAATGGAAAGGAGCTGATTTTAGTAGCTGGCAAAACAGGAACATATGCCCTGACATCTGCAGTGGGGATGGTGTTGGGACTGGGTGCAGCTACTGAATGGTGCTGTAGCACAAGTCCCTGTGGCCTTGCTGCTGGTTTAGCTAGTGTGGTGGGACAGGAGGGAGCTGAGCTCCATGTTTTGTCAAGAATGGGCAGTTTTTAACAGCAGCTGAAGGCTCCAGCCCAGTACAACCCACATGGAGGTGACCCTCCTTGTTAAGAATCAGGAGGGGGATCAGGTGCTGGATGGGCATTCTGGGAGATGCCCATGAGATCCACGAAGCTGCTGTGCCCATGAAAGTTTCACCTCTGCTCACCACCGATGGGCAGGGCATGAAGATCACACACCTTTCTAACAGCTTTCTAACGGGAGTGCCAGCGTGAAGTGACAAGCTGTTCACCTCCAGTGCTGGAGATTCGTTCTGATGGGTCAGAGCATCAGGCAGACATGCCATAAGCACATCAGGATGAAGCAAGTCAAGGACCTCTGGAGCCAAGTCTCTGCAGTTCTGTGATGCAGATCTAAGGCAGCATTTTAAATTTTTTTTCTGCATCTAGACAACTTGCCCTCTCAGCTCATCAGCTGAAGGATTTTCTGGGTCACCATGGACTATCTGCATGGCCCACACCACAAGGCCCTAGGTCACAGCAGTGCAGGTGTGCTTGTCCCAGGGACAGAAGGACATGGTGGGGGATGGAGGGTAACATCTCTGGGACCTGCTTCCTGAAACTAGGTCACCTCCTGTGATAGTAGAAGTGACTCTCAGCACAGATGGCAGGTGGGACCTGGGAATGACCTTGCCTTGTGGTCATTTTCTCATGCAGAGGCTTAGTTGGTGCACTGCAGGCAGTTGTTTGGTGACACGTGCAGCAGGTGCTGAGCTCACTGTGGCCAGGCAGTTTCTGCAGCCATGGGGATATCTGGGAAAGTCACTTTTGCCTGGTGTCATAGTGACTTCCCCTCCAGACCCAAGAGATGTCCTGCCGCAGCTCATCTCAGAAAAAGACTGGTCCCTTTCCCTTCTGCTCTTCTCTTTTCCTTTCATGCACCCTGCTCTTGGGAAGGGCATCCCTTAGGAAATTATGGATAGACACAGTCTGCTCTACTTCTCAGCCATCAAATTCAGATCAGCACTTGGAAGGAAAGAAAAGGCAAACCATCACTTAATGCACATAGGGAGCTGGAAATGCTGCAAGGGCTTTTTAAAACTCACCAATTTTACTCATGTCTAGTTATTGCTGGGAAAAGCTCAGACAGTACAAATAATGTAGGTGCTTATCTCATCCAGCCTTAGTGGGTTGTTTAAAATGCCTTAACTGAGCTCAAAAGTGGTGCTGTTTTCTCTCCCTTGAAAACATATTTACTAGACATTACATTTGTTTGAGAACTTTGCTGATTGACTCTAGGTAAAAATAAGCACTGTCTTGTATTACATTGTTATGCCACATAAGCACCTTGCATAATTACCTTAGCCCCAACATAATTTTAATTATGTTAGAATTAGTGCAAAGAATTTTATCTGAGACTTATGTAAATATTTTGTGCTCTCAATACTTTGATGTGCCTAGAAAGAGATTAATGTTTGCTTTGATAATTAGTCTGTTGTATGTGGCCAAAAATTCATTACAAACACAGTTAATTAAGTTGTCAACAAACCTTTGGTCTCTGACTGGTGAGAATAATTCAATAATTTTGTTCGGCTTGAAGGGGGATTTTCTTTTTATTGCTATCAACCCCAGCTGTCTTTGGGGGCCCATGGCACAGTGGAATTTTCTGGGAGGCCGCACAGAGCTGGACGGGACATTGTGCACATGGTGCTGCCCCAAGGCTGTAGCACAAGGAGGGGAAATGAAATTCCACCTTGACATGAGCAAGAACTTCCTTACTGTGCAGTGACTGAGTACTGGAGCAGGTTGCCCAGAGTGTGGAATCTCCCTCACTGGAGATATTCCAGAACTGTCTGGACACGATTCTGTGCCATGTGCTTTCGGGTGGCCTTGCTTGAGCAGGGAGGTTGGACCAGGTGACCCTCTGTGCTCCCTTCCAGCCTCACCTCTGATTCTGCAGGGTGCAACTCCAGATGTGTCACCATGGGTCTGTGCCACAGAGGACAGAGGAGAATGTGGGCTCGTGTTCTGAGACTGGGGAAGCAAGGGTCACTAATGCTTATCTCCAAAATGTTATCTGGTTCTGCTGAGGGATGAGGAACGCCAGGGTCAGTTGTGCTGCTTGGAGCTCATAAAAATTCATGTAGACAGCCTGCCTTGTGTCTGGGGAGGTGTCCTGGAGCTTGCCTACTGACTGTTCATATTGTGGGTCCAGAGAGGGGCCAAATGCCTCCAAGTGCTCTAGGAATACAGCTCATGTCATAAGAAATCAAGGTCTTTTCCCCAAGCAGCCTTTCTCTGTTGCAAGAACTCTTCAGGGGGACTGTGGCCTGGCAGGATCTCTCTGTACCCCTGCAGCCCCCTGCCCTAGTGCTGTTACCATGCTACAGTGGGAGCACAGACATCTCTGGTGCCAAAGACCTCTTAGCACCATGCTCACACTTTGAGCTGGTGTGGCATCCCCCATCCTTTGTGTGTGAGGGCCGCAGCTGCCACTGGACTTGGACTCAGGTAGGTGATAGAGAGCCCCAGGAGGAGTGTGGGTTTGGGGCATCACTCAAGGACCAAACATTGAGTACCTCTGAGTGACTCGTTTCCATTTCAAAGAGCCCATTTGTTTTATCTGGAAATTAGCTTGCATCCTCTGTAGAAAATGACTCCATAAATACCACCGAGCTCCCAGCCAATCTTCCCTTTTAAATATATTTTAAGTGCATGATTAATACACTTTCCCAGCCCCTGTCTGGGGCTGTGCAGGGAGGTCAGGGAGCAGGTAAATGAAAGAAAATGGCTTCACTCGGCATTGACTGGGCTATTAATCACTGCCCATTTTCTATAAATCACGGCAGATGGCAGAAACAGGCAGGCACTCATGGGAGATGACACACTGTGCATGACGGGAATTGCGGATCGCAGCAGACACTGGGAAGAGAAGAGGTTGTTCCTCGCCCTGCTGTCCCCAGCGGAGGGAGGCCGTGGCACAGCACTACACCTGTGACTTACCTCCATGTGACAGCTCTCCCCTCTAAGAATGGATGTAAAAGTTTGCAGGAACCCTGGAAAATTCACAGCATCACAGCTGGGCTGGATGGGCCTGTCTGGGGATGGCTCCGCTTCTCATCAGGCACAGAGGCAGCAGAGGGGAGGATTTGCTGTGTAGGGGTGGTGTCGAGGAGGATGAGCCCTGACTGTCAGCAACTTCTGACCACTGTGGTCAGGGATACCTTTAATCAGAGCAAAAATTAAAAATTTTGCTCCTGACACTGAATGCTCATGATTGCTTTGCCTCAGAGCAGATGCAGGTGGGAAACATCAGGGAAGAACTTAGACTGATAAAGTGAGGAGGACAGATACATCCTAAAATGAGCATGCATTTGGCAGCAGTGTTCATCTAGGCATTTTCTGTGCTGTAGTCGTGGAGGGATTGCCTTTTCATGCCTGGGAAATTCATCCTCCTGAAGTGGATGACCTTCTAATACTGCCCTGCAGTGCTATGGGAGTTGTGCTTCCCTGTATCTGTAGTGCATCTATGGGTGGTGGAAAGCAGCTACGTTTTTTTAGGAGGCCAGACAATACTATATGTATGGATGAATGGAAAGAGTATTTTATATGGAGGCTCTATGAAATATAAGGCAAGTACAAATTATGGGCTCTCTTCTCATGCATGTTGTTGGTCCCAGTGAAACCAGTTGAAATTATTCCTTGCTGCATTTGGTATTTCTTCCACAGAGAATGGGATTTTTTTTTCTGTCACCTCTCTTTTCTACCAGAGAGACAGAGGGATGTGTTTTTCCCTCCTTTGATGCAAGGAGAGCTTATGTTGAGCTAATCAGTTTTGCTTTCCCATAGCCTTGTGTTCCCCTGCTTACCCCAGCCAGACCTGCAGCTGGACACCCTTGATGTTGCCTGGCAAGGAGAGTGGGATCGCTGCCCACAGCACCTCCGGCACAGCTCTCACCTCCAGCCCTGGTACATAACAGCAACAGCTCCCGTTCTGCTGGCAAAATAGTTGGAAGAGCAAACTAGGCTGGCTGCCAGGGACTCCCAGTTAAGCCACCACCAGCAGGGAGAAAATGTTCCAGAGTGGGGAAAACCAGGATCACCTGCTCCAGGCCGGAGTCTGTCCTGCCAGCAGGGAAAAGGGTGGACAAAGGTGGGGGGATGGACATAGTAAGTGCATTTAAGGCTTGTGAAGGACAGCTTGTGTCCATCCATATGAATGTTGATATGGAGGATGCTCCCTGAGGGATGTGGTGGGTAGTTGAGCACGCTGAGGTTGAGTGTGTGCTGCTGGGCGTAGGTGTCACAGGGACTCGCAGGGTGACAGATGCAGAAAGTGAGCAGCAAAGTAATCCTGGAAGCATGTGACCAGCAAAGGAAGAAACAGCCTCAAAGAAGCCAAAAGGACCCATAAAGACACTGAGTGGGAGATGTGAAGCAGAAGACATGTGAGATCAGGAGAGGAGAGATTAATATGCTGCAGCCAAAAAAGCTTTACATTATAAGGCGTGGGCAGGGTGATGGAGAGGATGGCATGGGGACTTCAAACAGCAGCTGGGTGGCCTTGGTGCTTGCTGAAGTCATCTTCCCCAGCCCAGGAGATGCTTAGGGATGTTGCGTGGCTCCTGTTGCTCCCACCAGCACAGCTAGATCGGGCGAGGAGGAGGGCTGGTCGCCTCCACAGGCAGCTGTGTGCAGATGTTTTCCACTGAGGGAAGAGCACTGAGGGCATAGTTTGAAAGGAAAGGGAAAAATTGTAGCAGGAGCTGGAGAAAAACTGTTGCTGAAGGAAACCTTGCTCTCGGGCTGTCTGAAGAAATTCAGGGTGAAACCCCGGTTTTTTGGCATCAAGGTTCTTCCTTCTACTCAATGTTATTTAAACTGGATGTTTCTTACCCCAAACAAGCTGTGTTTGGCTGCACTGCACTCCTCAGCCGCTCCACATCCCCACTGCCCTGGCTGTGGCTGGGCTGGAAGCTCTGTAAGGAGACCTGGGGGAGGGCTGGGTCCCCCACCCCTTCCTGATCCCCTCCCCAGCTCCCCCGCAGGCCTCACGGGAGCCTAATATTTGTGCATGTGTGTTTTAACACGGCATATGGTCTTCATTACACGCAGACTTCTCGCTTCCATAATTATACCATGATGGGAGTTCCTGTCAAAGCCATAAAGCAAATTCTCTTCCCCCTGCCGTGTCCCTCCACCCCCATGAGCCTTCCCCATAAAACTCGCAGGGGTCTCCAGTTTGCAAGGAGAACCTTCCCTCGCTGGTCTCACCGTTAACCCTTTGCCTCCTCCCACTTGGCAGCTGCTGGAGGAAAGCCGAGCTTTCCGCATGGGGTGCTTGCTTACCAGAAAAGGGGAAGGTGGTGCCTGGATTTTGGCCGTGTGAGAAAGAGCAGGGAGAGCCAGCAGTGCCTAAACCGTGCTGGGAAGGTGGGGAGGCAAGCAGCAGCCTAAGCCAGTGCCCTTGTTGCCTGCTCTCTCACTATCCTTGAAGCGTGCCAAACCCACCCACTGCCGAAATACAAGCCCCTCTGGGTAGCGCATGGCAGCTGTTTAACAGCACGCTGCAACACTACCCTACAGTTTAGGACAGGAAATGAAGGCGGCTGCATCTGCAGGGGGAATTTAAGTGCCCAGACTGCAATTACCTGTGCTGGAGTTTGGCCAGAGCCCTGCTCCTCTGAGCATTGCCACGGGGCTGGACGCCGATGGCTGGCGCTCAGGTGCTGTGGGGTCAAGCACGGCTCTGGAGGCTGCTCGGAGCCTTGTGGTTGATACCCAAACCTTGTCTGGGGTGGATGGAGGCAGAAAAACATGGAGAGGTTAGGCACAAGAGGAAAATTCAGCTTTATTTGTATGTGTATGTGGGTGCTGCATTGAGAGGCATTGAGATCATGCAAATTCAGGTGCCCTTTTTTTGGTGATTGGCTGAAAAATGGGCTTGAACAGTCTGTAATTGCACTAGAAATAGTGAGTAATAGAGGGGACAACTTCTCTCAACAAGTTTTTCTGGCCCCTAAGCCAGGGTGCTACTGACAGTCAGGGAAGAAACCATTGCTGGGGCTGCTCTGGCCTTCGGGGCCATTGGGATGTCCCCTGTAGGTGTGGGCCGTAAAGAGCTTGCTCAGGGTCACGCCAGAAATCCTGCTCTGCTCTGTGCTCATCATGACATGAATAATTCTGTTTCCCACTAGGTGGTAGAGAAGAGCTTGGCTGAAAATCCTCCGGTTTCTCACAGCTGAGCAAGAAAGGAAGGGAGGTCGTATAAAACCAAAGACCTCTGTTTTAGCCAAGACTGCAGCAGATCCAAATGTCAGAGAGGTGCCACTGCAGAGAGCTGGGGGAGAGGTGAGGGGTGGACGGGGTGCTGAGCAGAGCATGGGTGCCACCCTGCAAACACTGGGTCCTGCTCTTCACCAGCCACTGCAACTGCTGTGCCAGGCACTGGTGGCACACTTTTTTTGACATCTGTGGGTATTTTATGACCCTTTATTGATTGGTCTTGGGGAATATGGTTTGAAATGGGCTGTACCCAATAAAAGAAAGAGGGAGGCAGGGGAAGTGTTCATGCTGATTGCATCTATCACATGCCAGTCCAGTATCACCACAGCCTGTCACAAACCTGGTGAGCTTTGCCCACAAGCCTGCACTGCCTGCATAGCAGTGA
The DNA here is from genome assembly GCF_965178545.1 of Coloeus monedula. NCBI lineage: Eukaryota > Metazoa > Chordata > Aves > Passeriformes > Corvidae > Coloeus > Coloeus monedula. Next base: position 28,831,575 of record NC_138787.1, on the reverse strand, counting down.
CAGTACCTTTAGTGTTTTCCACTGATGTTAACTCCCTATAGCTCCCTGATTTTTCCCTCCCACAAGTCAAACACATCTTCATTGACAGCAGGTTTAGCCAGGTGCAGGAGTTATTCCGAGGTAGGATTCATGCCCAGCCTGGACAGAGGGACAAGAATGTTGGCAGGAGGAGCCCTGACACCTCAAAAGGCGGGTTTCCTATTGATATCTGCAGTCCTCCCAGCGACAGCCCAGGGCTAGGATTCACAGCTGCCTCAGATGACTGGTGTGCTTGAGCTCCTTTCACACACCCTGGAAGATCAGAGGAGTGGCAGTGGCTTAAAGAAGTCACACCTGAAGGCAGGATCAAAAACACCTGGCTCTTGCTGGACAGGTGTTTATTCATCTGACCAGTGCTTATATGGCTCTAATGAGGTAATTCTGCAGCTTCCCTCAAGTCTGCATTACCCTTATCCTTACAGAGATTTTCTTGCTGTCTAGCTTGAATCTTTTTTTTGCTGCACTCAATGCCCCTGACTTCTTGTGCAATACCCCCTGGACAGGAAAAGTGTTTTTCCTTTTGACTACAGTTTATTGCATATCTGAAGCCCACTCCCATACCTGCACTCAGACACCAGTATCTCCTGATCTTACCTCTACCCCTTGCACACGTCTTCTGTGTGCTCTTTCCCGTTATCCATATCTTCCTTGAGGTTCAGGCTCAGCAGATCCAGGCAAACTGATTAATCAACCACAGATCAGCACCCAGGACACTTGATTCCTGCTAGACCAAAGACCAGCTTGAATTTTCAGTACCTGCTTGCTTTAGTTTATGCTTTCCAGGCTTCTTTGTGGAAGCTGGACCCCCAGTGGGAGGTGGAGGCAGGGAGTGAGGCACCAGTTTCAGCATTCCATGCTCTTCCCTGGCTCTAGTGTATCACATTTCACCTTAGGAATTTTTTGCACTATCTAAAATAATAGTTCAAAGGATGAAGGGTGACAGGTGCTGCAGACTGGGGGTGTGTCAGCATCCCATCACTCAAACGTCCTGCCTGGATTCATATTTGCACACCTCTGTAATTCAGAGGAGGGTGGAAGCCCTAGCTATGTTTCTTTGAATTATCTGAAGTCTAGATGGATGAGCTGCACGTGATGGCGTGAAAGCAGGGACTCTCTCTAGCATTTCTGGGCAAACTGGGTGAATGGAAGCTGTGCAGCTCAGCAGTCAGGGCTGGTGTCATCCTGGAGTGCTTGTGATGCCAGCGCTGCACTGGGATGCACAACACTGGCTCATAGCATTTTCCTAAGCACACCAATCTTGACTGGGAAAGGGGGTATGACAGAAAGTCTGACCCAGCTGAAAGTACCACTGATATCTTTCAATCTGAAAGTACCTGAAGTAACTTTGGAAGGTTCCTGGAGCTCTGAGGTGGTTGTTTTAACAGCATGAGGATTTAGAGGCAGTGTGTCCTGTGCTGAGTTGTCCAGGATAAGTGCTTAAATAGAAATAGCTCACTTTTCTTCAGATAGGCTCATGATAATGGTAAACATTTCCTAATAGATCCTGAGAAATGGTGAACCTGAATTTTAGGTGCTTTTTTTTTGTCAGTCAAAGGAAGCCTGAACATAGCGTAGTAACTTCCCTGGAGAGAAAGGTCCCCTTTCAGGAACATGCATCTCATGGGTCCAGAAGGGAAATAAACATGCAGCATGATGCTGCAGGTTGAACTGGAGGGTGTTCAGCTCCCAGCTGGCTCCACACTTCTGGAATAGTGGCTGCCTTGTGTGAAAAGGAGAGGTCCTGGAAGCCCCATTGTCCTGTGCTAAAATATGATACCACAGTCCCCATGTGCTGTGACCCTGGCCAGTGCACACTGTGCCAAAACACACTGTTAGAGTGAGATTTCCTCCAGGACAGACAGAGACACAAGCCTTCAGGCTTGAAGGATGATCAAGTGGAAGGAAGGAGGGTTGTGTGCTTCAGGAGTGGGATTATAGAACAAAGGGGTGTCTAACACTAACCCTGCAGGAAGTTTGTGCCAGGAGGTGCCTGCTGGTTTTGGGGGGGTCAGTGTGAGCTGCCCTGAAGCCACAACAGAGCAAGGCAGAGGAAGGACATATTTGAGACCTGGAGGCTGAGCTCCTTCAGACTATGTGGCTCCAGTCTGTGCACTGGGTCAAAGAGGAGAGAAGTCTGCAACCACCAGACTCTGTCTATAAGGAGAATTCTGAGTGGTTGGCAGTAAAGGCTCCTTGGGGAATTCAGGGGTTTCTCTTCTTCTTGACCACAGTTTTCACAATAGTTTCCAAAACTCCTGTTCCTGGGAGCATTCCTAGATGCCCTCACGCTGAGCAGTCCCCTCTGGAGCACAGAGAGAGGCATTTATTCTGCTTTAATTTGAACCTTCAAATCTCCCTTGGACAGGAACAATATGGAATAAACAAGCCTTGTGTTGAAATGCACTCCTCCTCAGCGCTACACTGACCTAACTTGCTTTTCCTATGGAGAATCTTGATGCACTTTGTTCTTTAATGCATTAATCTTCACAAGATCCCAGGGAAGCCAGGAAATGCTGCTGCTTCTCTCTCCCTCTTGTTTTTATGGATAGGGAACTGAGATCCTAAGTATCCCACAATCAACTAAATGCTGTCCAAACTGCTTGTTTTGTACCTTTTCAGAAAACCCAGAGACCAGCAGAGAGGGGTGTGTGTGCAATGGAGGTGAATTGGACCAGAACTGACTGGAGTGAACAGCTCATGTTGATGTGAGGGCTTTTTTTCCTGTAAGGGAAGGTCTGAGTCCCACTGGACTTTGCTCGCTTCCCAGCACAGAGCAAAGCCGGTATCCCCCAGAAATGGAAATCAGCAGGTTTTGGTGGTGTCCCTCTGCTCTTGGTGTATTACCAGCAGTTTTGGGGTTCCTGCTGCATGGCCTTGAGGCAGCCAGGCAGCTCTCCAAGCCCTGCCTGCTCTGACACAGCAGGACTTCTTGTCTCCCTTGTAATGTTTTGAAGTAAGGAGCTTTCCAGACAGTTGTAATGTCAAGTGTCCATGCGGGTGGGAAGGGGGTGAGAGGGGACCCTCTATTTCTGTGAGTGCTACCAGACCCCCCAAAAGGCTGAGAGCTTGGAAAGCATCCACACAGTTGATCACTTCCCTGAACTATCTGTGCTTCATGAGCCTTCAGCTCATGAATCTTGGAAGGCAAGACCTTCTCAGGAGATTTGTGGTGCATCCAGTCCCAGCTAGAAATACCACAAGAAAAGCCTCTCTTGGGGAGATCCCAGTTCTAAGCAGGAAATGCAGAGTGATGTGAGAGTGAGAAGAAATCCAGATGTGGGCCACTATTTGCTTTATTTTACTCTGGGAAACCAAGTTCTCTTTTGTGGGGTATAGTTTTGTCAAGCGTCATTCTCAAGCATATCTAGCCCTCGTGTTTGCCAGCTATGGTTGAGTCAGACCCACATATCAAAGCTCTGTGTGTGTGCGTGTCTGTGTCCGGATGCCTGTGTGTGGAGACAGCTTCCAGCAGATCACTTGCTAACAGACTGAACAGAGCTACTCACTCCCCCATACAGACAGAGCTCTGGCTCACACAGTTGTCTTTTGCACTGGCTTTTCTCCTCTTGGGCCAGTGCTGCATTTTTGAATTACTTTACCAAAGAGCACTTAAATGTTTGAGTTTTTCAAAGCGAAGCAGTTTCTCCACCACCAAGCCTTTGTTTCCTTGCACTGTTCAGGAGTTTTCTTTGCAGTGTTACCTTGTTTGCAGTCCCAGCCCAGCCTGGGAAACACGCAGCATAGTTCAATGCTGGGGAAAGCAACTCTTTCCTTTTAAAAGGAACTACTTCGTGTGAGTGACAGCCAGCCAGGGGTGGGAGATATTTGCTGGATTTTGGAGGGTTTGGTGGTGAGCTCAGGCTCTGGAGGAGTATTTGCAGGGCAGGAAAACATCCTGGACTTGCAAGGTAAATACAAGCCTGAAGACAAGTTTGGGAAGCATGTTATGACCATGTGTGATGTTGGTGCTTGCAGTGCTCCCCTGTGAGCTTTGCTCTCTTTGGCTCTTGGTCTGTGGGGTTTACTGTGATGTCGTGGCTCTTGTGGTGCCAGGGAGCAGGAGGACATTATACACATGCCCACGAGCAGCCAAATCTTTATTAAACCTTGAAAAGATCATTAATCTCACCCAAATATTTGCTATTTCTAAAGTTTAGGTAGGGGGTAGATAGCTTCAGGTGTTTGGCAGCTCACAGTTACAATTAAAACTAATAATAACAACAAAGTGGAACTGCTGGTCAAACTCCCCCACCCCTCACACACTTTTCTTGAGCGCATCCAGTTGGCCCCAAACCAGTACTATTCCCCAGCAGAAACTTTCCAGCATTTATTCATCACACACAGAGCTGACAAGTGCCTCCAATTCTCTAGTTACCAATGCACTAATGAACATCTGCTAGTCCTTGCAAGTTCAAGGACTTGGGCAGGGAGTAGACTAGAGACCGAATTTCTCTGTGTGTCTGAATAAGGTAAAAAGTGGATTTTACATGAGGGCAGATCCTTACTCTCTGGTTCCTCATGCTTCTCAGATAATGGCTTCCAAAGTCCAAACCCTTTGGTTAACAGCTGCTTCTGTGAAGTGGGGCTTTGAGTGAAGGATTGAATGTGTCTTGAGCTATTAGAAAAACAAGAAATAGACATCATTTTTAGTTTGTAAGTAAGTTAAGCTATTCCAAGTCTAGCTAGTCTTTGCTGTTACTAGTCCTGGAGAGCTTGAAAACTTCTGCCAACCATGCAAGATCTTGTTTTGCTACCTTTTGCTAGTGGGAATGTAAAAATTGCCCAGCAATATATGCAGTCAAACCAAACATCAGGTCCCATAATGAGTATCTCTGAGAGACAGCTAATTACTTCTCCAAAACCTGGGAATATTTGCTCTGGAGAACCATCAAATAGCAAGATCTGTTCTCTACAAAAAAAATTGCTCTAGAGATTCTGCACTGTTACTTTATTCCTGTCACAGTTTTATTGCTGGATGCTACATACAGGAAGAAAATTCAGCTTTGACTCATCCCCTTGGATTAACAGCAGGTACAAATTGCAGTGGCATTTAACTCAGTCTTCTAGAAAGTAATTTATTTGTATTTAATAATTCCTGTCTGCCTTTACACTAGCCTTCTAACTCATTCTGTGCCTTGTCACCCATTACCACCCAGCATGTTGTTACCCAGTGTGAAGCTGGTATGTGGAAATGGGGAATCCAGCTCAAAGGAGTGCGTGCTACCTCATGGGTATTGCTCAGCCATGCAAGGAAACCTAAGAGCTCTGAAAAATAGGAAAGGCACATGTGAAAGTTGATGCATTTAACCACTGGGGCATCTCCTTTAGGAGGTCACTGTCAGCACTTTTCTTGGAGGCTGGAGCTGTCTGTAGGTGGCTGTTTACAGGTGCCTGTGCAGGGCAGTGGTGTCAGTATGAACTGCTGTGCAGCACACAAATCATTTCTGATGAAAATTAAATACCCAAAAAAGAAATTCCACTACCAATGGAGTGAGCAAATCATGCACAAATGACTAATAAATAGCACTGCAATCTCTCCTTAAGCTGTGATTTATCTGTCTGGAGACTTATTAAAGAAATGTTCCTGCTGTTTGCACAGTTTTTATGATGGTGCTGCTTTTTGACCCTCTCGAGTGTCAAAGCCTCTTTCCCTGCTCTGGCAGTCCCAGGAAAAGCCCCACACCTCCCCTCCACTATGCAATGCCTGTGAGCAAGTGCACCCACACCCTGACACCCTGGCCCTGCCCTCTCCTAGCCTCACATGGTTGCTCTGTGCTGCAGTGAGATGCCCTTCTTGTGGTCTGTGCCAGTGAAGGAGCTTTCTGTGTTTTGTCTCCTCCTGATCAAGGACAGGACTCAAGGGAATGGCAGGAAGCTGAGTCAGAGGAGGTTTAGGTTGGATATTAGAAAAAGGTTCTTCACCCAGAGGGTGTTTGGGCAGTGGAACAGGCTACCCAGGGAAGTTGCCACAGCACCTGTCTGAGTTCAGTAAGTGTTTGGACAATGCTCTCAGGCACATGGTGGAATTCTTGGGATGTCCTCTGCAGGGCCAGGAACTGGATTCGATGATCCTGATGTATCCCTTCTAACTCAGCATATTCTATGATTCCCTTTTCCAGGGTTGTTGCATCCCTGCTGGGGGAGCAGCTTATGCAAGTGCTCTCTCCTTCTCCCAGGCAAAACCCACCAGTAACATTTGGAATGTGAGTGGGTCAGGCTGTTTTGGGCAAAGCTGTGGGAGCAGTAGCCTGGCTGCTTCTGACCCCTTTTCTGTCAAGGGCTTTCTCTGCACTCTGCAGTGCACTCAGAAATACTGAGCTAAGGCCAGACAGAGGAAAATCTCGAACACATGACTTCAAAAATAAATAGTTTTTTCTGTCTTTTAGATAAAATGTGTACTTTGCATAGCTGGCTTTTGAGCTCCAGCACGTTTGGGGTCAGCAACACTTTGAGGTGGCAGTGTCTTGCTGACATTGTTGGATGATGGGGCAACAAACCCCTACATGTCTTTTTGATGTGTGGGACATGACAGAAGCAGCTAAAGCTGTTCTGACTCATCCCTCAAGCATTTCTGACATCAAAATGTAGACACAGGCAGTGCTGAATGGTCAGGACTGTGTTGAATCTTTTCTCACTGCTGTCTGGGGAAAAAAAAAATTTAGCTGCCAATGAGGTTGATTTTTACTCTGACAATAGTTCACCCTGTAGAATATATCATGTTACGTGACATGTAAAATTGAGGTATGATCTAACTTAGAGGCTCCTGCCCTCTTTATGAGATGCACATCCAATGCACATAATCCCCTTTTAATAATTATAACAGTGGAGTATTTAGAAAATCACAGTGTTCAGAGTAGGAAATGGGAGGGAGTAAAAGGCACTTGAGGTTTCAGCTTTCACTGCCCTTTGCAGCGCAGGACAGGGAATATTTGCACTCATGGATGTGTTGTCCCTGATCCATTGGTCAGAATTGTCTCCAGCCTTGAGCCCCTGCATGGCACCAGCTGCATAAGCAAGTCCAGCTGCCCACCTTCCTCCTCTCTCCCTGTGGCTGAAGGACCATCCTAGGAACCTGCCATATAAGTTGGCTTCCCAGATGTTCCCAGGTCTGCACACATGAGCCACACTGCACATTGGACCGTCACATTCCTGACTGCAGGTACATCTGCAGAGCCTGAAACCTTGTGACAGCAATGCTAGGAACAGACAGATCCAGCAGAAATTAAGTTTATTTCATGAAAAAATTCATGCAGGAGATGCTCTTCAGTAAAGTCAGCAAAATCTCTAGATCGGCTCTATTTACTTTTTTAAAAATATTGTTTCAAAATCACAACTCTCTCTGTTAGGACCTTCAGGAGCATCAGCTGGGCGGGAGCCAGGGCTGTTGGAAACCATCATCTGGGCTGTGATCCATGCTCTGGCTGCCCAGCTGTGGTCATCAGCTCCCAGTCCCAGTGGGGTCCTGCCCTGGGGCACAGCACACACGCTCATACCCTGACAAATACATGCAGCTGAGAAAGACTGGAAGTTTCCTGCTTAGTGTCTGCTGTCAGAAAATGCTCCTCTGCTAAAATTGAGCCATCCCCATGGGAGTGTGTCAATTTGGACAAACTTAAGTTTAGGGAAAAAAAAATCAGAATAACTCATTTCAATAAATTCACAGCAGTCAGCAGTCAGCTGTCAGAATGGCACATTTCAAGTTTTCAGTCTCAAATGCCTTCTCTTTGGCACCACTGTGCATTAATGTACACCAGAGTACAAATTCTTACATGATATAATGCAAAATGAATTACGAAACAGAATAATACTATACAAATCTGGACTGGAATAGAAACATGGAATACTCAAAATATGAAATATACATGAAATACAAATATAGTGGAATGGAAAAGAGAAGAAATAATCAAAAAATGCAAACAAATGCTTCAGTTGACCTGAAAGGAAGTGTTTCCAAAGTACTGTTTTGTAAGGGATTGTTGATGAACCCAAATTTCATCTTTCCTGTTCAGGTTTTAGTCTTATGTCAGAAATCCTAGTTGGAGGGAAATGCAGGGCAATAGATGCATGAATGTTTTTATAAACATACACAGATATAGCTACACTTTTATTCTATTTGTCTCTTTCCTTCTTTTTCCTACGGCATCTGTCCCATTCTGGAAACTGAAGCTGTTTAAACTTTCTATGACAGAGTTAATTACAAAGCAGTTAAGTGACCCAGTTATTTATGAGAGGTTTTGATCATCCCATGGATGAAGGGACTTCAAGTTCCTTTTATTTTTCCTTCATGTCACAGCCAGGGCCATCACAGGAAATCTGGTGGTAGCATCCATTTGCCCAGGAGGGTGGGGAAGGTTGGGAAGGTTGACCTCTTTCCACTTCTTTGCTTTGGGGGGACTTTGGTGATCCACAGTCATTGTGTTGGTCCCTGTGGATGTGGGTGAATCTGACCTGCACTGCAGCCACTAAATTCAGTATTAGCATCTGCAAGTGCAGCTGCTGAGGTTTTGAAACTTTTTTGCAAGGCTTAGGAGAGACAGGTTGCTGCTTTTTTGGCCTAAGAGGAGGAAACAGTACTTCCCTGTAAACAAATGTTAAGTAAGGATGGCCAAACCCTGCATCCAGCAGTGACTCTCCTGCATTCCCACAGGTCAAGGACAGGGTGTCTATTTGAAGGTGGATGTTTCCTAATGTGCTCGTTGGTAAGGTAAAGCAGGTTTATGACAGAGCCGAGATCAGGCATTAATGCAATAGACTGGTAATTCAATCACTTTATAGAAGTTGATCTGTCCTTTTTATTACAATTATTGTCAGCCCGGGTGTTTCGTTCCATCACTGAAAATAAACATCATTTATCATACTTGTAAAGATTAGCCCCTGACAGCTCCAGCTCTGCTTTGCATAAATGTGTATTAATGTCGGCTCTGTCTGAAGTGGAGAGAGAAGTCTATATTTCACAAGAATGATTAGACAGTGTCACCACTGCTTTAAGTAATGTCTTATCATGACGGATAATCAAACAGTGAAAAAAAACAACAAAAAAAGGCAATTTATTGCATATGCATTTTTTGCTTTATTGGGCTGAGAAATAGCAATAGTTTTGCTACTGCATTTTTGAGGTTTGTAATGTCCAGGTCCTGGGCTGGTGACGCTTCTCTGGGTTTCAGGGGGCACATGGTGTTTCAGCTTATCAGCAGAGCTGGTACCTCCACCTCTCTGCAAGGCTGCCTTGAGTCTTCCCATTTGGAGACCCAGGAGTCAACAATTTTGCCAGACTTTTAACAGTCTGCACCTTGGGCTGAGTTAAATTTGGAAAGTTTCAAACTAAAATGTTGATGACATTGGTTAGAGTGAGATTAAGGGAAAATATTATGCTTAGGCTAAAATATTTTTACAGACATTTTCCGGAGAAGCTCTAGGGCTCCAGGGCCTTGGAGCAAGACCTCAACAGTTGGCATGTGCCTACCCTCAGGTCAGGGCTGCACTTTTGCTGCTCCCATCAAAATGCACCCACATTAACTGCAGGGAAAAAAAGATCTGTTTGTCAGTGTGTACTTTAGAGATGTTAGAGCTCAACAGCTGAACTCTGTGTGCTTGAGGTCTCAGCTGACAGGAGGGAAGGAACCCTGTTGCAGTGACTGTGTCTCCTGGCAGTCGCCATGGAGGATGTCTCTCTGGCATCCAGAATGAAAATCAGCTAAAGACACAAGCTGAGGTGTCTCTCCCTGCCAGTTAAGCCAGGGCAATGCCAAGAATGTTCCCCTGTCACCTGAACCATTCATTCTCTGAGAGAGAAATGCACATGGGCACCGATGTCCACGACACACTGACTGTAAGTCAGCTCTCTGCTGCAGTGCACAAAACACCTCTGCGACTTTTGTGAAGAATGTCAGAGCTGAAGCAAAGTCCTTATCATCAGTGTCAGAGCTGCTACTGGGCCTCTATAGTCAGTTTTAGAAACTGAAGAAGGGAAACCAAACCCAACCCCGTATGTGTTTTCAGGTGCCACTTTTGTTTTGCTGAAGCTTGAGTAGTGCACTGAAAAGCCTATGATTTCTAGGCATTACATCTGGGTTTTGTGAAAGCCCCAGGCTGCAGAGTAAGGGTGCTTTTGTGAGAGTATCTGCTTTCATTCTTGCTGGTTTTAAAAAGTAATTTCCAAAGTTTATGCCTTCATGGGGGGGAAAAAAAGGCAGACAACAGCTTGGAGGCATGCATCCTCAAAAGAAAATGTCAAATAAAACCTTTTATTTATACTCTTATAATTTCTAAGACAGCCACCTTATTTTGGAAGGCTTGTGTTTGAGATCAGTGTTAATTGAAGATGACACCTTAAAATTAGCCCACTGCAGAGGTATCTCATTGAATTAGATCCTAAAGGAGCAGTAATGCATTAAGTACCATATATGAAAATAAATAAACCTCTTCCCTGCATAACTAATAGCTACTTCTGCTATAAAGCTGAAGCATTTAAAGCACTGGAACTATACTGAGTGCTTATACTGCTATTTTTTCTTTTTTTTCTTTTTTTTTTTTTTTTTTTTCTTTTAATGACAGCCCCAGTTTATTCCCCTTCAGACTACAGTTACCTCCAGTTTTACCTCCTCTGCTCTGATTTGGTGCTGGGTGGTGATACAAAAAACACTGTGGCACAGCTTTTCGTTTGCTAAAGAACCTGAAACTGAAATTTCACTCTGGAATAAAACTGGAAAAAAAAAAAAAAAGCTAAAGTAGTGCAGGTGAAGGAGCCAGTTGGTGGTGGTGGAGGGAAGGAGTGGGTGAGGATGGCACTGGGACCACTAGCGATTGAAGAAATGCTGATTTTAGCCAGTGGTATTAGCAACTGGCACTTTTTAAAGTGCTAAAAGCCTTGGACACAGATTACCATGCACATATTTCAATTTCCTTTAAATCCAGGGAGATTTTCTGTTAAAGCACATTCTCTCTCTCTCTGACTCTCTCTCTTTTTTTTTTTTTTTTTTTTTTTTTTACAGCTAGATTGTGCTTGATGGGGACTGTTAACTGAATGCAGCATATTATATATTACTTCAATAAATCACCGACAGCCGAAGCATTCAATATCATGCAGAGCAGTAATCAGGGGAAGTCTTAATCACACTTTAAATGGTTTGGATTTATGCTCTGCTTTCCACGGGCTACTGCCACTGCTGGAAAGGCACAGAGGCACGGCTCCGTGGTGGCCTGCCAGGACCTGGTCCAGTCGGTGCCAGGGGCTGGGAGCACAGCCAGGATGCAGGGTGTCTGCCAGGGGTGCAGCACTCGGGCCAGCGAGGATGAACAGGCTCCAGGGCTATTCCTGGAGCTGTTTGTACCCATGCTATGGTCTCTTTAGATTGCCTGGGCATTTTGGTGTAAAAAGATGTCACCCTGACAATGTAAACAGCTGCTCTTATTGCATCAAGGTTGTACAGATGTGTGGCAAGTCCCGGCTTTGTTTTGACTGAAAAAATGTATTTTAGCATAGAATTTACTTTTGAAAAAATCATCAGATAAGAGCAAACCAGCTGCTATATTCTTTTGCCTTTTACATTACGTCCAGGAGATTAGAAACGCCTCCTGGATTTTTGTCAGGGAGTGGGAGACGTAAAGAGGAAGGGCTGACTTGAAAAAAACTAAACAAGCCACAAAGCCCCTTAAATATAATTTTTAACTTATGACTGGTGACCCATTGAGGCTTTCCATGAAAGTAAAACTTTCCAGCTGGGGGCTGTGGGCACGAGGTCCATGCAGGTCTCATGGAGCTGGGTGCCAAGTGTCAGCCCACTGGCTGCCGCCGGCAGAGGATGAGAACCTTCCTTCCCAGCACCGTCACACGCCTGACCTTCACCTTCACCCTTGCAACGATATACAGATGTGCAGTGACGTCATCTGTCTTGGCCACAGGGGGACATCACAGCAGAAAACAATAGCCCCTTTTGAGGGGAAGTTAGTCATTTTGGTTAACCCCATGGCCTGGAGCACGGCACAGACGTGAGTGCAGTCACCAGCCATCGGCACTCACTGGGGATGGGGACATCACGCTGCTGGGTGGGAGGTTAACAGGCTTGTTAAGCACATCTGGCTGGGAGAGCCCTGGGCATATTGTGAGCTGCTTTCCCAGTTCAGAAATACTTTGCAGGCCCCCTCAGCTGGAGAGAGTGAGTCTCCCTTCCACCCCAGTGTTAAAAGTAGTCACATTGCCTCCACCGTAAATTAGTGCTCTAGCAGTGGAAATTTGAACAAGATCCAAGTGGAGCAGAGATACAGTATCTGAGATGGTTAAACAATGGTCCTGCACACAGGAAACTCTCCCAGAATGGTGGATTTAAGTTCCAAGGAGCTTTGGTGTCTGACCGTTGGGTTCATCCCCTCCACCCCCCATTTTGTTTTTCATTCAATTCCATGTTGTTCATGTCTCTTAATAGGGCATCCTTCATTATCATTATCCCTAATAGTGGTTTATTGTATTAGTTACAGTTAATTTAAATGTTACCGAAGCATTGAAAACAGATTGCAGATGTTTTGAAACAGATGTTATTTTAATGTTAAAACAAAATCATGAATATTTATGGATCATTATTGCCTGGGTTGAATTAAGCTCTTTAAATAGTAATGTATGGGTTTAATGTCTTTTGAAGGAAATGCTCCAAAAAAGGTGAATGGAAAAACACTGTCATATAAAGATGTATAAATTATTTCTTCTGGCAACACTGAGTTTTTCCTCTATGAACAGTCAGAATTAATTACTGTTATATTACTAAACCAGGTACCATTCTTGTTCTCTAGCTAAGCTAAGACAATTTTTTGAGCTCAGAAACACCTATTGAACTCTCTGTTTCATAGTGAAGGGGCCCACCTGCTCGCTGCAAGCAAACCTTAAGTTGCAGGAATATTTTGGACTTATCAACTTTAAAGGAAAATAATGTGAAGATGATGCAACCACACAACTCACTTGATGTCAGTCTTTCCTACAGAAACACAAAGAAGGCTTGTTAATGCCGCATGCAGGCTGCCTCTGCTTGAGTCATATTTCTTTCTTTATGGAGATGGAGTTAGTCTTTAAGGCTGCAGCTCAAAATGGCCTTTCATTCATTACAAAGTTATTTAGTTACGGGTAGGTAACTCTGAATGACATTTCTGCATCTTGCACTTTATTAGTTGATCTTAGCTGCTAAATGACAGGGAGAGATCAGCACATTATGGCAGGGGAGTTCAGTTGTTTTGGCCAGTTTTAGATGGGGTCCAACCTGCTAGAGTTGGAAATTTGCCTTTGAGATGATGAACTCAAGAGGCGTTGATGATGATTAACACAAGAGGAAAGGGGATGAGATAATACAGTGGAAATTTAAAAATAATAAGTCTGTAAACACAGGGATGATTTCCTCCTCCACAGACAAGCAACACTTCCACTGCCTTAGGATGAGTCATGTCCTATTTCAAAGAGGAACAGCCCAAGCAGTAGTTTGTCAGCACTGAGTCTGGATGATGCTGGGACCACAACCCATCTTACTGTACTTTGCTTGTGTCCAGTGGGACTATGTGCTCTAACCTGCAGCATTGAGTCTTTGTCCTTTGTTTTTTTCCTTTTCCCTCTCCAAATTTATCCTTTGGAGGAAAGCCTGAGTTCTCCTGAAGCTGGCAGAACTCCTTGTCTCCAGTCACAAAACCCCTGAGCAGATGGGCACAGGTTTTGGCTAACCACAGTGGCAGTTGTTGAGCATTAAGGTCTGTAATCTCATCCAGGAACATCTGAACATTCCCCTTCTCCCTCGGCCGAGGGGAGTGAGCATCTCCCGCGCTGCTCAGGCAGACCTCCAGCACAAACATCTCACTGCTGCCACAGTGCAGGGGTTTGCCCCAGGGCCTCAGGACCTGCATGGTCAGGAAAGGAAGCAGCAGTGTACCAGCCTTTCAGCTTCCAGTGTGATGTAGGTATAGGGGTCACAGGAGAAGTGCTGAGGAGCTGCACATTGCATCTTACTCCTGCTCTGAGCAGAGGCGAAGAACAGATGTGACTGGAAACATCAGACTTTGTCTTGCTTTCCAGAAGTTGGTCAGGCAAGTTTTCTGTTGTGGTCTAATCTTTTGATTTAAAAGCTGTACTGAGAAATCACATACATCCAACTGAAGAGGTGTTCCTTCAACAGCTTGGACTTGCAGTTTCACTGCTTTCATGTCCCAAGGATCACGGAAAGTCTGGTACAGTACATTATATTCAGTAGACTGCCAGAAAGGGAGTTCATTTAGTTTGATGACAGATTAATACTGATTCACAAATTAATTTTGTCTCTTTGTATATCAAGGGTGTCCGCAACTTATTTAATTTGTAATAAATATAATTATAGAAATGAATGAGCTATCAAGATTTTTAAAGTATGATCCATCAATGTTGGCATGACTTGTAATCCTGGTCATTATAAATAAAATGGGTCTTTTGCAATATGGAATGCAATTTTCCCCGTAGTTTGTCTCATTATTTTCTGACATGTGGGTTAATATTAAATTACAATGCCTTAATTTTCAAATCAGGGCTCAATTTGTAAATAAGAGGTTAATAAATAACCTTTCCAGCTGGAGGCCTTATTGTGACTTCATTAAAATAAACTTTTAAATGAGATGAAGCCTTGATGGTACCCACATTGTCTCATCCAGTACATAGCAAAGCAAAAAAAAAATCTCCTATGGCTGCCAAAAAAACCTACCCAAAGTCATTGTGCCTCCAACACATTCCAATGGTCTTTTAAATGTCCCACATAACTGGGCTATACCCTGATTTGCTCCATCTCCTGCTTCCTGACACACAGAGCACATACTGAGCTGTTCTTCTTTGAGTGTGACCTTGAGCACACTCTGAAGGCTCCACGTGCTTGGTGTCACACATTGTGCCGTACATCTTAGTGGTCCTTCAGTGGATGCAGCTTGTCACTTCTGTCACTAAGCTCAGACCTACTCCTGCTTCTTTGTCTGCTTTCTGCTGCATTTCATGTGAGGTTTAGAGAGGATATTAGGGAAAATTTCTTCACTGAAAGGGTTGTCAAGCATTGGAATAGGCTTCCTGGAGAAGTGGTGGGAATCACCATGGAAGTGTTCAAAAAATGTGTAGATGTGGTGCTTCGAGACATGGTTTAGTGGTGGATTTGGCTGTGTTAGTTTTATGGTCATTCAAGTTTAATGGACTTTATGATCTTTGAGATCTTTTCCAACCTAAATAATTCTGTGATTCTCTAATGCTCACAGCCGTGAGCTTAAAGTGGCCAACTGAAAACAGAGGCTAGACAAGAGTAAGAGAATAAAAGCAGGTATTTATTTGAAGGCCCTTCAAAGGCACACCCTGGGCAGTCAAAAGCCTCTGAGGGGCTCCACCCAAGATGGACACTGGGTCACAAGTTTTTCATACTTTTATAAGTTTCGTCCATTTTTATATCAGGGTTAATTCTCCAATTATAATTTCAGGCAATGATGTAATTACACCAAGTTTGCTCCCCCTGTCAGAGGCTTTAGTTTACATATTTTGGGGCCTGGGACAACAAGGTGTCCTTGAGTTCAGGCCCAGAGAGGGTTTGTTATGTCTAACCAGCATGAGAGAACAGTAGCTAACAGGCTATCTGGAGTTTCAGAGTTACATACTAAGCAGTACAGGATTTGAAAAATATAAAAGTTAAAACCTAAGGCATCAGTTGTGTCTCTCATTACAACTTCCAGTGAAAAAGAAAAGACTTTTCTCAACAGGTGCCACATTCTTTACAGGAATTTAATGTTCTGAGTGGGATTTCCACAGTTGCAGAGGTGGAAGGAAAGCTCTGACTTCCCCATTGAAGGCACACACCTGTGACTGGCATTGTTTGGGCCTTGGACCTAAACTAAGTCGGTTTGTTCTTTTTCCCATTGCTGGTTGACCAGCTTGACAAAGGCCACTTTCCTGGTAAAGGGGAGGTTTCCCCTGAGAGAAAAGTAACATATGCAAGTTTATAAATAAAAAACCCCAAACACCCAACCCCAAACAAGAACTCCAGGATATTGTAGGAAAACTCAAAAAAACCAGCCCACTCTTAAAGGAAGCAGGAGGTTGCTCTGTGAGACAGAGGTTGAACTAGTTTCGCCCATGAGTGCTCTGTGCTCTGTGTTTTAACTATGAGAAATGGTAGGCTCGAAATTTGTTAAGAAAAAAACAAATGACCAAAACCCCAGGTCATTTGAGGATTTTATTCCCCTAATTTGAGTTGCTTTCATTTACTCTAACAGAGAACACTGATGCATGTACACAAGAGCTAGTTTACAATTGCAATCCCTTGATGGTTCTCCTGCTATTTTTAGTCAAAGAAATGTCAATTTATTTTCATTAGTACGACAGGTGTTTGAAATATCTTAAAATAATAAACCTCTTCCTCTCTATCACTGGGGTTTACTCTGAGGGGAGAAAATACCTTTTTTGTTCGCCAGTTGTACTCACAAAAAAGCCATTTCTAAGCCCTGCTGAATCTGTTGGAACATCTGTGGGCCAGTGCTTTGCCTGAAGGACTTTGTCAGCACTTAAATAAGGGCTGGGAAAGAGATTTTACCTCAGGTAATCTAATTGCAACACAGTACAGTATTTTGTGTGTTACCTGGAATAATTTTAAACACCACTAAAAATGTGGTTTTTCCTGTCAAAAGGAGGGATGATGCTAATCTAAAAGGCCCTCAGCCCCTCACTTTATTTTACACCTTTTTCTTTTGTGGGATCTGCTCCATCCCAAATTCCTGCAAGCAGAACAACTCCGTAGAAAGAGCAGGAGTGGAAAAGAACTCCATGTGAGCTCCTGAGAGATTTAACTTTTTCTGGTACTGATTCACCTGTGATGAAACCAGCCCAGCTCTCTGCATAATAAATCTTTTTTTTTTTTTAAATGTAAATGACAGCTAAAACATTATTGAAGAAATGTGCAGATTATAGTTTAGTTGAAAATCTTTTTGATGTCACTTTTTTACAAGACTACTTCAGAAGTCATGTCTCAACCACATGCTCTTGTAAATTCAAGGTTAAGATTTGGAGGGTTTTTAGGATAAAGTCATTGATGTATTATTAGTATGTGTTAAATTTTGGGAAAGCTTTTGAATGGGTTCAGATTTTAAATTTCCCTTATAATTTGGGCAAATACAGACCATTTTTTGGAAGTGTTCAATGACCACAAAGCTGGCTCTCTTCTCTAGGAAAAGCTTCTCAAACACATTGATGTCATTGGTGCTTTCAACACATAGACCACTGCTGATTTGTTCAAAATGCTCCCACTTATTTCCAGTTAATGATGGAAATGCTGGGATCTATTTTTTTTTTTTTCCAATTAAATAGAAACCTTCACCTGGCTCAGCTCCAGTTTCTATTCCCTGAAAACATTTTTCACATTCTCTGATGAATCTCCTGACATTGCTAAGACAAGCGATCATTTCCTGAGAGCTCCTCAAGCAAGGCGAGACCTGTTTGGTTCTTGGACGGCTGCTAACAAGAGAAATTCACTGGCCTGCAGGATGTGATTAGGATCACCATGTGGAGCACCCTCCTCAGCTGGTGCTGGTGCTACAGGGTGTTCAGCCTTTTGGACTGCAGAGCAAACCCCATTTTCTCACCCCTCCTTAAGATCTTCCAGATACGGTTACGCCGCCCTCTTTCAGTGTGCCTGGAGTGATGTTTAATCCTCTGTGCATTTCATCGAATTTCACTTATCGTCATTATTGATGAGTGACACCGAGGTTAAATGATTCGTATCAAGACATTTTGCTCAAAAAAAAAAAAAAAAAAAGAGTACATCAGTTTTGAGTCAGTGGAGACACTTTGCTCAGATGCCAATCAGATGGGTAAGTGCAGCAGGCAGGTACCTTCTCAGAGGGCTGCTTTTCCAGTTGGGAAGGGGCCCAATGAAGCCACCTGGAGATTACCAAGTTCTCACTCTACAGTAACAGTGGCAGAAAGGGAGAAGCACGTTTGTTTCTTGCAGCTTGGCTGAGCTGCAGAGCCTGGGAGTGCCTTTGCTCTGAGCTCTACAGCCAAGGGCAGGATGCTGGTGCTGCCAAAGGGTGGGGCAGCCCACCTACAGACTCCAGGCGTGGGGCTGGAGCGCCTTTCCAAGATTGCTGCAAATCCGTCCCAGGTGTGTTCCTCAGCTGCTGTCACTGCCATGGTTGTTTCCCTCGGAGCAGGTGGCTGAAGCTCTCCAAGTGCCATAGGACTGCGGTGCCACAGGTCACACCACCTTTTCAGGGGACGGCTGCTCGCACGACTGGTCAACCAAGTGGTGGTAAAAAAGAGGTAACAGAGCTAAAGATGGTGCTCTTGTTCCAGAATTCCTTTGTGTGAAGCTCTACAGATCTAAATTCTTAAAAAATAGATCTCTCTTACACCCTCATAAGCATCACTTCTTTGTTTTGTTTTTGTCACGGCCAGTTACACCTCATGGCCCATGGAATTTTCCAAGTGGGAAGACACACTGGGAGACACAAAGCCATGAGGAAAATTAGCCCTGCTTTGTCCAGAGTTTTGTTTCCTTCCCTCCTGCTCTCCTCATTTCATTTGATCTATTTTAACCACTACTACCACTCTGTAGCACAAACCTTAGTGCTTTGGCCAACATCCAGCTGTGAAATGTGTGCTCTTCTTCTGCATGATTCACTCTGCAGGTGTCAGGAAAGCTGTTCCTCGTGCTCCTGAGTCAAAAAATGCAACTGTCTGTCTGTCAAAGCCTGGCAGAGAAGATGTTTGTATGGGCAGAGCACACTGGGGTCCTTCCCAAAAAGGAACAGCAAAGGCATAGTGACAGTGGAGAGGTGACATTTGTGGAGGTTGTTTTCATCTGTACTCTTTCTGTACAGTGAATGGAGAAAGGGAAAAAGAGAGTCCTTTAGAAGACATTCAGAGCATCAGACCAAGCTTCTGCTTCAAAGTCTTTCCTTAAACATCCTTTTTCTATGAAGGCTACCCTGGGCTGTACTTAGTAAGTTAAGGCTAGACAGAGGAATGTCGATCACAGATTTATGTAGCCCCATTCCCTGCTTCCTGGTGCAAGAGCTGCCTTTTGTGGTGTGTTGCTATGTGTTCTGCTGCCTACTGATACCACCCTACACATGATGGTAAAGGTGGGATGGTAAAACAGCCTCTGACAGACAAAGGTATCAGCCAGAATTTACTTTTTGGTAAGCCATTGACACTTGATGTTTCCAGCAAGTGCACTGTAGTTGTGCAGCAGCTCTTCCAGAGGTGACAGCAGGCATGCTACTATACCCCTGACATATCTGCCTGACAGGTCAGTGTGGGGAAAATGGAAAGAGGGAAGCAAAGGGATGCATGTAATGAATCAGAAGTGCTGGCACAATTGGAGGAAGCTACAGTAGTCACAAACCCTCAGCATATGTGAAAACATCGCTTTGTTCATTTTTTTTTACACCAAACATATTTAATATGGCCATTTCACATTTTACATGAATCATAAATCAAAGAGAAATAAGTGTATTGGCCACAACATGGGTTGTTTTGTAGCTTCTAAATTTCTTAAGTGTTAGGTCATTTTACTTACAAGTTAAATGGCTGTCTGCAAGAGGCCTTGGTTGGTCATAAATAGTCCTTCCAATAATATAAAACACACCATTTGTTTACAACACGTATGCGCTTCCAAGTAGATCCAACAGCTCGTAAAGAACAAGAGCCCCTATGTCATCCCTACAGAGACCACTGCAATAAAGAGCTGTTGGAATGACTCCGTACTCAGTAAGTGCAATCGGATCCAGCAACAGTAGCTTTTATGGGCTTTTTTCTCCCCTCCAGGAAAACCTGAGATATTAGTGCAATATTAAAGAGCTGTGATGGTTTTACCCAGAGTGGGATCTTACTCTTCCTATGCTCCCACTGGTTTTGGGAGTGGAGTGAGGTTAACACTCACCAAAGAAGGTCAGAATCAGACCTGTTAGGATGGTTTGTTTTCATAAGGGATACGATTGATTAAAAAGAAGGTTAATTGAATATTATGCAGCTGCCACAGTAGTATAAACTCCAAGCCCTGGCTTATAAACAACATTTGTTGCAGAAGGGTTATTACCTGCTTACAATTGGAGCAATGAGCCTTTCATTCCTTGTTTATTCCAGGATGGTGAAGCAGTAAAAATGCACATGCTGGTACATGACCTCAGGTGGGCTCCTAGGAAATCTTAGCCCAGTTTAAGTAATAAATATGTTCTCACACAGGCAGAGGTGTGCCCTGATTGAACTCTGAAGTGAAACACCAACTAAAAGCAGCTTTTGATCTAGATTAGAAACCTACTTTAAGTGTTTGAAGTAGAAAAGCAGTAGGAGCTGATCTGAGTCTCCAAAGCCTTTTGTCAATAGAAGAGATCTGAACAATTTCCTTTTAATACTATTACTGCATTTTTATTGTGATTTCTGTAGTTCTTGGACAGTACAGAGGGGTGTGATATTTATCCAATGGATTTAAAGACTAACAGGATCATTAACACATTCACTGACTCAACCTCAGATCATGCTGAGCGTGACCAGATCAGTGTAAGAGATCCACAGGAGCACGGGATTCACCTTGCCCCACTGGAGAAGGCATCTAAGCTGGCTACTTGAGGTCACTCTGTAATCAATGAGGAGAGTGACACGTCTTTCAGAGGAAAGTCCGCCCCATTCTAGGTGTCTAAAACAAGATGTGCCAATCTCTTCCCATGGACTTTGAAGGAACCCAGAGGGTTCGTCCCATATGTACCTGATTCTACATACCTGATTCTGCCAATCAGCTCAGGAAGGATCCTGCAGAGAAGAAAAGGAGTGCATCCCCTTCAGTTGCTTCTGCATGAAACTGCTGGTTCATTTGCACCAAGTGTAATTCACTGATTCATTGGCCAACTGCTTTGCTCAACAGTTTTCATTCCAAACTCATTGCTGTGCCCATGAGGATCACCTGTGAACAGCCTCCTCACCCTCCCTTAAAGCTCTAGCCCTGTCCACACCAACCCACCTCTACAAAAACAAGTTGAAAATCAGTCTCTTGAGTAGCTCAGCTGACTCTTGCTGCAGCCAAATTAAATCTTTCTCATCCACAGGCTGGACAAGACTCTAACGAGATCACAACTGATGTATCTATCAGTTGCTCACCCAACAATTGCTTCCCATCACATACATAATACACAGATTAATTTCTCCTTTCTCCAAACCCAATATTCAATTTGCCATTGTCATGGCCCATCACAGCTCTGCTAATCTGTCCTACTTCTGTCTCCTTTTGGACAACGACTAAGTCAGTCAACAAGCCATTTTTATCATAAATCTTCTGGTTGACAAATTTATCCAGCCCTTGCTCTGAATCCCTCTCCTGTGCTGTCCCTGCTGCTGTTCCTAAGCACCACCGGAGTCCAACTGACTGTGCTGGTGTGGTAACGACAGACCAAGACCAACCACCATTTGCCAATAAAAAGAAATAACAACAGACACAATGAATTATGAAAAAAAATTACTTTTTAATGTACAAAAGGTTTATATACAGGTTCAGCATGTTACCTCCATTCTTATGATGTAGAAAACAGCTAAAAATGTTCTTAAGATATAAATTTGACAGAACAATTCACCTACAGTATTTTAGTAATGATGTCTTCTATACATAATATATACAGTGCTGGAAAGATTATTATAATACTTTTTCAGTAAATGAAGGAAGACCACCACTGGAAAGTCCAAAAAATCTCAAGTCATTGGAGATTTGGTTTTGCTTTTGTATTTGAACTTTTGCTAATGAGATATCTGTGAGGAGGGACTCAGTAGCCATCGTTGCCCTATGCAGCTGTTAAAAAAATCAGATTAGCAATTGAAGGACACACGAAAGCCTGATCCATCTCAGCACAAGAGATGCCCAGTTGTACTCCAAGTGTCCAGGACAACATACAGTGTCCTAAAACATGTACTGCCCTCTTTTCATAAATGCAAAGGCAAAGGCAAGGGCAAGGTCAGTAACTGCAGGAGAATATATACAGCAGACTATAAAAAAATCCCTTTAAACACAACTTTCACAGGAGACACAAATAAACAGCCAGGCACTTTGCTTTGCTTCCCCGTCCTCATGCACCCTGGACATCAGCAGGAGTCATTGAGGGGTGAAGGGCAGGGCTGAGAGCACCCTGTGTGCACCCTCTGCATTTGGGATGAGGATGGATGAGACTGCGGGATGCTGAGCAGCACTGCCTTGCACCAGCCATACCCAGGGCTACCCAGCAGCAAAGCTGTCCCAATCCACCACTGCCAAGCACAGCTCCTGCCTATCTGATATCACAGAGTTTGCCTGCAGGTAACACGTGGCATTTTCATGTCAGCCCCTGGTCATGCTGGGAACAGTGATCAGTTTGTGCAAAAGGAAAGCAAAGACACCAGAAAGCACCTTTATAAAGCTGTCCTGGTCCTGTGCAGGAGACGGAGTCAGGTGCAAATGAAAACATCACACTGATATGACGGGGAGATGGGGAGGAAAGAGTGAAGCTCTGCAGATGCTTACTCAGTCCAGCTGTAAGAACCTGTTGTTCCCTGCCCTTCAACATATGGGGTACAAAGTATTTGAGGCTATGAGAGCAGGATGAGAAGAGTTGTCCTTGTCCAACGCTGTCTGAAGTTAAGCAAGGCCTCCTCCCAAGTACATGTACCCCACTGCTTCTACCCTGTTGTCTAATGACAGCAAAAATAAATAATGCAACAAAGGTTAACTTCAGTGCCAGGTGGGACTGTCCTGGAAACAGCTGATCACTATTATGAGCAGTTATACTCTGGTGGAGACCTTGGCTTTGGGAGGCTCCTCCTATCTCTTCCCCAATAATGCTTCCAAGAGATTCTCACTGACCAAGCTACTATTCTGACTCAAATACTTGTTTTGAGACTATCCACATGTTTGGTCCTGCAGGTGCAGTCTGCTAGTGCAGGTGCTGCAGGCTGCAGGTGCAGTCTGCTAGTCAAATGAACAACTTGGGTTGACTGTGGTATATTTTTTGGATACAACAGTTTTTCTCATGCTGTGGGACATGTTAAGCTAGCACTGGGTGCATGCCAACAAGCCTGCTTGTGGGGCAGGGTGTTTTGGCCCCACATCAGTGCGGCCAGGCTCCTGTTGTGCATATGGAGCCCAGGCAGAGCTCTGCATTGAGCACATCACACAGACGAACCCTCGCAGATTAACCTGCTCCCCCAATGCTGCCACAGTGCACATTCGGCTGGAATGATCATAAAACTCTCTCCATCACCATCACTTGTTTTATGTGAGCACCTCAGCACAGAAAACCCGCCAGAGAGAGAAGCTGCTGCAAAGCTCCAAGGGATACGGTAATGTGTGCTCCAGCACTCTGACA
The DNA here is from genome assembly GCF_965178545.1 of Coloeus monedula. Classification (NCBI taxonomy): domain Eukaryota; kingdom Metazoa; phylum Chordata; class Aves; order Passeriformes; family Corvidae; genus Coloeus; species Coloeus monedula. The sequence continues at coordinate 28,808,193 of NC_138787.1, read as the reverse complement.
TTAAAGATGCATGTGGGGCACTCACAGAAAGTCACTGTGTTCAGAAGGTGCAAAGTTATGCATGTGTGTCAGTCTGCACGCCAGAGCCTTCCTGCCACAGGGGATTATTTCCCAGTGATTGCTGTTCCCCGGCCTCTGCTCCACTCTGCACATGATATAAACCACGTTGTAAACACATCTGATCAAAGTGTGCATTCACCTTTTATGTGTCTCATCAATGTGTCTTTCCAATGTTTTCTCAGAAACACCACTATGTTTTTATAAATGTACATTTTATATACGCTTCTGACAATACACTATATTTGATTTTTAAAGGAAGAGAGAGGCCTTGGCTACTTAACAAGAAAGCATGGTAAGGCACTTTGCCGAGAAGCCGTTTGGAATCACTGCTCTTTGCAAGGTACAAAGGTATTTACGGTATAAAACAATACTGCTGGCAGAGGGCTTGTTTGGAGACGTAACTAAACCCTACTCTCATCAGAGCAGAATATGTAGTATGGCTTTTATTCTAACCAAAACCGCATCCTCCCATTTCTTTCTGAGGTGGGTTGAAAATGAAATTTTTTTGCAAATGTAACTAATGGAAAATGATGGGGAGTGCTATTTTACAGGGCTTCCCGGAAGGGAGGGTTTCATCTCTAACCACCCTCATGCTGGCTCCTAGCTTGGTGGTGATACTGTTCAGTGCTCTGGGAAACCAAGCCAAAAAAATAATACTAGAGGTGCACCCTTGTGGTACTGCCTGCATATAGTTTACATAATTCTGTACACAGACTTTTTAAAATTTTCATTTTGAAATCCTTTAATGTATTTAACAGTTATAAAAAACCCTACCCTATTGAAACATTATTTTTGACAAGCACATTCATACAACTGCTTCACGCAGAGCCCCTTGGATAGCACCAAGGCCTTGTGCTTTACCATTACGACATCATGTTTAGAAATTTACTCTCTTCTGCCAGCGTGGTTAGCATGGAGCTCATATCACCTATTGCCATATTGCTTATCCCTGCAGGTATGGTGGGCAGTGTCAGAGAGTTTCGTGGAGTCGTCAGGCGAGAGGAGTTCTGGGAGAGATTCTGCAGGATGCTGGGGCTCAGGGTTCCCGACATCAGGCTCGAATGGTCCCCATCGTCCATGATGGCATCAAAATCTATCTGGGGCGGCTCAAGACCTTGAGAGTCCACTGTGCTGGACACCTGGTTTGTTCCCGGGGAAGGCAGAGTGGCTGGCTTGCTGTTTTGTGTGCACTGCTGCTGCCTGACCCGACAGTCCGCGTGGTTCTCGAAGCCGTTGTTCTGCTCATACATGTGGATTTGGCCGTAATAGTACATCAAGCTGTTGTCCCTCGTGCCGTCCGCACACTGCTGGGCTGGTGCCAGCAACATGTCGCTGCTTCTTTTATGCATGGCCTCTGTCGTCTCCTGGCCCTGGCTGATGGTGTTCGTAGGATGGGGAGTTCTCATGTAGCCCAGCTGCTGGGTGGTACGGACCCCTCGGGGTCTGCTGCCTGGGTTTGGCTCCAGCGGGGGACGAGGCTGGATCATGCCAGGAGGATACGCCTGCGCAGCTGAACCCATCATGCTCTGCTGAGGCTCAAAACTGGGCTGATTGGAGGTCATGATGGGCTGAGGAAAGGTCTCCTGAGCCACAGGGAAGTTCAGGTGGCTTGGCTGAGATGAGTAGTTCTGCTGACTTGGTTCATGCATGACCTGTCCCAGCACTGTGCGCTCACTGTTGCTCCTGACCATCAAAGAAGGGTCGGTTGCCATGTCCATTTGCTGAGGGTGAAGGTGGGGTCCGGACTTTGCTGCCATGTTGCTACAATTAGGAGAGATCTGATTTGGGTTGCCACTGATTGCACTGGGGCTCAGCATCTGATGAGGTTGGTTATACCCTGTGTGCAAGCCCATGTCGGGGTTCATGCTGGGACCTAGGCTCATGGGCTGCTGCCGTAGCTGCATGCAGTTTAGCCTCTGCCCATCCATGCCCATGTTTCTCTGCATAAAGCTCTGCTGTGTTACATTCATACTGTTGTCTGGCAGCTGCATCTGCTGCTGGTTGTAGTTCTGGTACTGACCAAAGTTCTGCTTCTGCTGGACCACTGCTAAGTTCCCTTGTGAAAACTGCTGCTTCGACTGATTGGACATGATATCAACTGTGCCTGAGCTGACTTCATTCCACTGGACAGGCATGTTATTTTTATTCATGTCTGAAGAAGTATCAAAACTCATGGAACACTCTGCCATCATGGGTCCCAAGTGGCTCATGCTTGTCTCAGCCACCGCCATCCTGCGCTGGCTGGTCAAGGCTGGAGGCTGCAGCTTCCCACTTCCTTGGAAGTTCTGCATGTCATTGCTGTACCCCATGGAAGTGCTCTCAGCCACTGTCCCATTGCTCTGGGATTTGATGTACTGTACCACGTCATCTGGCAGCATAATGTCATCATCTCCAATGGGTGCGTCTGTCTCCCCGGACATGGCTTCCATGGTGATGTTTTCACTGATGCTCAGTGGTCGGGGTGAGTAGGTGTGCCGGGGCAGGCTCCCATCTGAGCGCCCGTAGCTCTGGAGACCAAAATTCCTCCTGTCTGTGGCATGTGGAGGATGGAAGGGGTTCACGCTGTTGGTGCTGTTGAAGCGGTGAACTCGTGGGAGGGCCTGGGAGTCTCCGGGAGGTCTCCTCACTGGGTCACTTGCCCGTCTGGTGCAGTTGCCCTGCACCTCCTGGGGAAATGCTGGAGCTGATGGGTAGCCATAAGTGTTACCATCGCTGCAACGCCTGGGGCCTGGCGGGAGGCGGATGGAGGGCAAGGTGGGGTCTGGTCCATCCATAAGTGAGATCCTGTTCTTCAGGGTCATCCTCTCCATGTTTGGCAGGGGGGTCGGAGGAGGGCCCCCTGTGGCAGCAGCATACTTGGCTTTCAGCCTGTAATGCTGAGCTGGTGTGAGGTTCAGCAGTCCTGGCATCCCGCTGCACTGGCTCGCCTCGCTCGACCGGCGGGAGGCATCCGTGGAAATCGGGTCGTAGGAGTCAGCAGAGCTTGTGTTATTGGGGCGGTGCCCAAGATGTGAAGCCTCACTGGAACGGCGGCTGGAAAAGTATGGGGAGATCCCTGAGGATCTGCGGCTGACGGTGTAGGCAGAGCTGACGGTGCTTGTTGTACTATCACGGCGCTCGTTGAGTTGGTTCAGCATTGTAACCTCATTGACAGACAGCTCCATTATTCTGGGGTTAGGCAGCATAGCAGAAGAACCACCACTATTTTCTAGAACAGAGCCTGAGAGAAAGGTTGCAGGGAAGGAAAAGGTCTAGTTAGCTGAGAAATTTCACTTGGTAGTGTTCTAGGTGGCAGAATACAGACCCACAAAGCCGCCCCCAAATATTTCATGGGAGTGATGGAGAGTTTCACGTGCTGCTAGTGAATTCAAAGCTTCATTTCTAGCTCCATGCTCATGCAAAAGGAGCAAGAAGTCTGGGGAAAGAAGAAGTCCCTACTGCAAAGACTTGGTAACATGTACACCCCTTAAACTCAGCTTCTGAGGAAATATCTGCACATGGGCTTCCCTCAGTAGAACAAAGGTTGGACTGGTGTGAAAAGTGCCATAGGGACAGAACATAGCTGCAACCACAGCTGCCCTCTGGGACAGATGCAGAGCAGTCAGGGATAGCAGGCTGAGAGCCCAAAGGCTGACATTCAAAGGCTCTTCCAAGAATAACCCAAGAAGTTCTGAGATCTAGTATAACCCAGGCACCATGCCTTGGGACTTCCTGGAAAAGTTAGAGGATCTCTAGAGGGTTCATAAAGATGCTTTTATCAGGAATTACCAGCAGTGGGAAACAAGCCTATGAAGCTGGAGGCAATAGCCAGGAGCTTCTGAAGTGACAAAAGGCCTGTCAGAGCAAGATTATGGAGCGAGGTCTTGTTTGGATTGCTGCTGTGCTCCAGTGGTCTCCTAGGAGGCACATTAGCCCTTGGGGAACTGTTACTGCTGAAAGAAATGCAAGCAGTCTTGGGACTGTAACAGGGACAAAGAGGACAGCTGTGTCTAGGTTCTGGGCAAGCTCAGAAACAAGGACACCAACACCTCTGTCTCCCTTCATAGGTCCATAGAACTGAGCACCTGGGCTTCTGTTGCACATCACCAGATGGCTGTGTTTACACCCAAGCTGTCTGTTTTACCTGACATCTTAATCTAGCAAAGCAGGACTCAGAGGCAATAAGAAATGATCCTCATTCCTCCAGGGCAGACTCTTGGTTATGAAACCAGGGTCAAACTCTGGGAGGTTCCTACAGGACATGGTCCAGGCCCAGAGCTTACCATTTCCTGAGATGGGAGGCAGCTTGGTGTTTCTGGCTTGTGGAGCTGGGCTCACCCATGAGCAGGAATCTTTAACTGTCTTGAGTTTCTCTTTCTTGAGCTGTTCAAGTCGTTGCATAGTCGTCATGTGTTTCCTTAGCTGCAGGCTGACTGCCGAGTTACCAGATGAGACCGTTGAGTCCACGACAGGAGCGTTGTCATCCAACGCCGTCAGATCTCCCAGACTTCCCCCGCTGTGCATGTTCATTTCTACTCCACTGTCATTGTTGTTGGTGCTGCCAAGGGGTGATGGCTCACTGCTGCATGACGACTGGCCACCAGGACTGGACTGACACATCTTGGGGAGGGAAAAGAGGAAAAAGAGTTAGCCAGGTGAAAACACTGATGGAAAAAAAATCAGGAGCCCAACATCCTCAGTGTTAGTCCTGGAGGCTAGGAGAGCTCCTGTCCTAGGGTCTCCCCTTTCTTGTTACCCCTCCCTGCTGCAGGATCTCAGCTCTTCCAAAAGGCAGGTGCCCCTTCCCTGTGAGAGGAGGATGGGACAGCACCCCACAGCTGGAAAACCTATGGTGATTCAACTGCAGGATGGAGAGAAACCAAATGCTCTTCCTCCAAAAGAAGGAGGACAGATGTTTCTCGAAGAAAAGCAGCACGTCACCTGGTTGTGCAAGGTATATTGCAGCAAACACTGGCTTATCCAACATAGGATCAAGGCTTAAGTATTTCAGACACAACGTATTTTTGTCTTTAAAATACCCTAACATATAATTAGGTTAGCTGACAAACTTCCCCACCAGATAAAAACCTGGTTCACTGTTTGCAAACTCCCACTTGCAGATAAGGCAGATAAGCACCATATTTATTTTATTTACATTAGGAATGTAAACTACTCTCATTGGGTAGTTTATTTGCAGCAGACACTATATAGTTTGAACTTGCTCTGCTGCTGCTACCAAACAGGATGCCTGGCTTTTCTGCTCCAGGCCCAGGCTCCAGCAAAAAATGGGAGTGCTGAAAAGGCAACATACTCTGCCCTGGGCCAAGGTGGGAATGCAGGGTGCTGCAATGTTCTTACTTTACTCCATAGCAGCCCCCCATGAGCAGGATTGACTGGCTCTAATTGCCCTTCAGTCCAGATGATAGAGACTGCAATCCCAAGATTTAATGGCAAGTTGTGACGCTGGGAGAAAGGTGGCAAAGGGAATCTTTGAGCACTGCATCCTCTTCTTCTCTGTGTTCAAGCAGATCTCCCCTATCCCTCCCCACTGCCCCACATACTTCCACTTCCACCCTGTCAGGGTTAAATGGAGACAGAGATCTGCAGGAGATCATGCTTTATACAGCTATTTTAATACAAAGGATTTCTTTGCTCACCTTAGTACCGACTGTCCTTAGGAAGGTAGAGTAAGGAAGGGTAAGTGGGAATAAAGAACAGGTTGTTAGGACAAAGACAGCATTAACAAAAAGGACCAGGTTAGTAAAAAGGAGGAAGAGGGAAATGCAGAATACAGCACAAATTACCAATATATCCCCCACTCCCATACCCCATCTTCCCTGCCTTCCCTCTTCAGAGGTACAAATATAAGCTCCTAGGAGAGACTTTCTACCTGTTTCCATGGGTTTGGGGTGACACACAAAGATGGGTCAAAACAAGGAGCCTGGGAATCATGAGAACAGTGATGGGAACCTCCCACCACCCCAACCTTAATGAGGAAACAGGATGTGGACCCACCAGATGAGATGCCACCTGTTAGATGTGCACAAGTGAGGTATGCAGTGCTAGAGAGGGACAGTGAAGATAAACACATGAACCAGGGCCCTGCTGCTAGTGAGATGGCTTGGCTGGAGCCCTGAGAGCACAGAGTGCTAGGAAAACAACCCCATACCTTCAGGAGAAACAGGGTGGGGAGCTGTAACTGTGTCAGTGTTTACATAGGAAAAAAACAATAAAACACATGCAGGAAGAGTATTGGAGAATGGTCATTCTGTCCAGTAGTTCTCACATTTAGCTTTTGTAACACAGTACAGAGCCCCATCACAGTAAACTGTTTCTTTAGTCGATTAGAGACATTCTGGATGTGTAAATACTCAGTTTTTTCCTAACTGAAACATGCTGCTCATTGGTAATTTGTCCGACAACACATCCCCATACCCTTCTGAGAAAATCTTTGTAGCTCCAGGGCATGTTTTTCACAGGAATAACAATCTTTTAGCCTGGATTCAAATCAAGAAAATATGTATTTTGGAGCTCAGTGTCCTTTCAGCTCCAGTGAGAAGTCTGGGGAGTATGTGAATATTCCTTTGCAGGTGAAGGTCTTTTCTTCTGTATTCAGCCCATACCCTGTCCCACTCTGAGCTGATGAAGCAAACCAGAACTTTGGGTAAGAAAGTGAAAAGAAACATCAAAAGGCAAAAGTGATCAATGTGTTGCAATGCTCCATCTCCTCCTCCACCCTGGATGGGGTGGAAGAAGCTTCATGTGTTTGAACCCATCACTGTGCACAGCTCCTTAATACCACTGACCACACTACAGCCAATTGTGGAGCTGCTGTAATGGCCAGAAAACTGATAAGTGGTCTTTGCTTCAGCTGGTGTCCACTCATGGAGCTGTAAAGCTTGGTTATGGTTGTGTGACAGCCTGTACTCTGTGGGTCACAGCATTGCTTCCATGTTTATTCCTAGTTTCCCTCTCCTGCCCCATCATCCCGCTACAATTTTCTATGGCAGCTGGAAGTCACGTATTGAATTTATGTACACCTGAGTAATCTGCTCTAGCAGACATGGACTGATCAGGGAGGTGGGACTAGATGATCTCAAGAGGTCCCTGACAACCCCAGTGACATTGTGCTTCTGTGCATAGTGGACAGGATCAAGGAATTGAACTTGCTTTAAGATACTCAACAAAAATAAAACATCTAGTTTTATCCCCACTGGCTTCATCAAACAGCAGCAGCCTAGAAAGAAAAGGAGTGAAAGGCGAAGGGAGGAAGAAAAACGGGACTGCTTAAGCCAGGACCTTTGCTTCAAGAAGCATTCATCAGTCTGTGCCCTGTGGTCATTGCTCAATTTAAACTGGTGAGGTAGGTAAAGCTCATTTGACCACAACACTCCTGGGTTTTACCCACTTTCACAGCACAGGAATGCCAAGCTCAGCACGGGCCATCACATGGCCCCCATAACTACAAGGGCAGGAATTTATGATGCTGGGTAGGAAGGTGCAAAACGTACTGGATTGTGCCCTGACCTGCAGTTTCATTTCTGGACTTGAATTCTAGAGTTGCAGGGCACGTGCCCAGAGAGGTAAATGGAATACAAATGCTTCATGCCCCTATTGCATCAGAGAGATCAGGAACCCTGTCATTTCTGCCAAAAGCAACTGCTCTTACCACAGAATTCTCCGTTTTTATCGTTTTGACTTGTAAGCAATCCTCCACGCTCCTCGTGGTGCTGTTGGCCTCGGGGCTCTCCTCGGACACCTTGCTGCTCTGCTTGGCGCTTGCCTCATTGTCCCCATTTTCCTTGAGTGGAGGTGGCCTCGGGTGAACGTCATTGCGCTGCTTCTTCGTGACGTGCGCATCAGGCCCGTGCACTGTCTTGACGTGTTTCCTGAGGGAACTGGGGTCTGTGTACCGCTTCGTGCAGCCAGGGATTTTACAGACGTAGGGTTTCTGTCAGTACAAACAAATCTTGGGTTATATTTAGAATAAGCCCAAATATTCCAGGTACAGTGTATGGGCCAGGAAAATACAATGAGCAAAGCAGCAGGAAGCAGCAAAATGTGGAGCATCTGCTCCACAGGACTCTGTAAGACTGAGATACGGAAGATGTGATATATGGGCTGCTGCTGATCAACAGAGACTTGGCCGGTCATTTCACGTTGGCTAAACTTCTTGTTTTTAGTTTCTAGATCAAAAGACAGCTAAGAATTCATGAAATACTTTCCTAGTATTACTTTCCCACGTATGTATTTGCTCGGGTGGCCACAGGAATGTTTCCTGATTAAGGATGGGAGGGAGGTGATGTAGCGGACTGGGCATAACACATTCGCACTGCTAAGGTGGGATCTACACCAAGAAGATGTCTGAAACCTTTTGGCTGATGGAAATCCAGTGAATTCAAGCCAGACTGGATTCACCCTACTCAATCTATCATACCACTCCAGCACCTGTCACCTTGAAATCTGTTATTGTGCAAAACAAACCACAGGCATGCAATGTTTTTCTTCAGACGACAGCACTCTATCCCGAATTCATGAATCATTGATTGCCATAGGAAAACAAGGCTGAAGCCATGCTTCTGAAAACAGAAGTCAGCAAACAGATACTTTTATTCTTTTAACTTTTTTTTTTATTTTACCAAGTCTCCAATTCCAAAGTGTATTAGCACTGCAGTTGTTTGAGCTGGTGCTGCTGCACTGGAAGCTCTGAATTCATCACAAGTTCTGCTTTTGGCCTCACAACTACTCTACGTATTTTTCTGCCAATGCACTAGGACAGATCAATGAGAAAAAACAGACATGTTATTTGAAGGCTACCCAAAACGACCATTCCTATTCTTTTTTTTTAAATCTGTTTCGTAATTTTGTCCAGAAACTTAAGTGAAAGAATACAAAGGAGTATATATATTCTTTGCAGAAAGCCAGCATAATCACGTGAAAAACACTTAAAGTCTGTTTTTTATTCAAAAGCATGCTTCCTGACTGATCTTGGCACATCCACGTAGCTAAATCCACGTAACACCCCACTGAGGTAAATATTTAATATATTTTAAAGCTGGGTAAACCAAAGCACAAAAATTAAAACAGTTTGTTTAAAAATATCATGCAACCTTTTGGGCAAGCATTATAGAAATATTATTGCTGCTATTAAACATTATTACAATGAGCAGAACCCCCACCACATGTGCTGAAAAAAATCTGTATATGAACAGCTCAAAGATTTTTTATAAATATCCTTTCGGCTCAACAGTTCTGATTTCTCAGACCCCAGCAATTAGGGTAACAGGATCACTGTTGCTTGGACAGCAGACACTCTACCTAAGAGGATTCAATCACCCTCTTCATCAGGCCATGCCCCCTGCAACTGAGCTGAGCACAACTGCTGTTTCACTGGTGTGCCTTCATCTATCCCCTGGGTTATCCAGATTCTGACATCTAGTGACATCTTCACCCTAGTGAAGTCTTGAGTTTAGATATCTCAGGAACCTCCATCCTACTCTCATGCACACACAGGGTAATACTCATTAGGGTGGGAGAACTCCCCATGCACTAAGCAGAACTGGATTTATGCGTTTTAGCCTTGTTCAGCTTGAGTTGCTGAAAATGTCTCTCTGAGTCTTTGGCTCGTGCCACTCCTCTGTGTATGCACTGGAGAGTGGTCACAGGATGAAAGCCCCTTTTCCAGGTGTAGCTTTGAAGGTAGCCCCTGAAGGGACTCAAATAGTGACTGAAAGTTTAAAATGAAATAGTGTGTATGACATTTCAACAATCAAACAAAAGCCAGTGTGGTAATATATCCCCAGCCTTGAACTTCAGCATGTTTGGACCATACACCTACGTCCTGTCACACAATGATAGTGACAAATACAGGGAACCTGGAACTTCCCCCTTAGAGAAGACTTGGATGACTAACTCTGAAACTGGTGTATTCCAAGTAAACACTGCAAGCAGAGGAAAATATTTAGAAGGTAGCTAGGAACCACAATAGAGTTAACAGTGGGTAATGGGAAATATTCACAGCCACAAACTTCTGCTTTGCATTTGTGTGGTTTTGTGAGCCAAGGTCTCCGTACAGTTTGCTAAGCCAGTGGTCATGGCCACAGCTGGATGCAGGACCCTTGCCTGGGCCTGCTGCCCAGTGTGATGAGCTTTGCTGTGAGGGATACCATCTGTTGTAAAGGATCATGTTATACGTTCCTCAAAAAGAGGGTGTCAAAAATATGGCCCAGAGAGCATCTACAGATCTCCCACAAGTCTTGGGGTGTGTCTGAACTGCATCAAGCAGGGTTGAACAGCAGTTCAGGAGTGAGCATGACTGCAAAATGTAAGATCATTTGGATAGTGACAGTGCCTTGTAATTCCCATGGCAAGGCCAGCTGGTCTGGTACAAATCCTCCACTAGTGGCTGTGCTGTTCCTACCTCTGAGAAGGCCTTGGTGTCCTTCAGGGGAAGCAACTGCAGAGGATAAAAATCCCTATCTGTTATCTGAGTCTTTAATTTGTCTTGTTTGAAAACAGCTAGTGCCAAGTATCAGTGTATTTATATCAGGGTCCACCAGAGACACGGAGTTGGATGCTCCTGGCCTACAGCCTCACCTTCTTGCACAAGGGGAACCCAAATGATCAGACTTTCAAGTGTGTTCAAGCTCTGCTCAGATGAAGTGAGCAGTCATCCCAGATCCAGTGCAGTTCCTGATCTGGATCACTTGGGAATCTGAACCCACTGGAGAAATTACATTTACTAACACATTCAAAATGAATATTCCACATGTAGGGACATGGGACACTAGCTGGCTCAGATGGGAAACTGCCCTGCCTAGAAAAGTTCCTGGTAAAGCTCCAGGGATCTGAACTCAAGTGATCTATGGGCAAAACAGTCGCTCACATACTGTCAAGTGTGCACAGACTGCGGTGAGTCAGTCGGTATCCAGCACTGAAAGCTGTACTGGCAGTCTTGATCCATTCACATGAGAATCCTTAGGAATTGAAGAGAGATGCAAATTTCCTTTAAGACAGGAAAAAATGTTGCAAAAATGTAAATCTTCAGTGGCTCGCTTGATTTATTCAACTTATGAGTGAGAATATGGAGAGTGGTTTAACACTGCAAAATTAAGACGTGGAAATATCAACAATGAAAGGGGCATTGGATCCAGCACTGGAGGAAGGCAGAGAAAGCATCCAGGGCTGGAGAATGAGCAATTTCCAACACCTAAAATGTGAGATTAAACCACAACTGGCTACCTTTCAGGGGAAGATGCTTTAACACAGAAAAATGATGTAGTCAAATACCAATTACTGGGAATGCAGGATGCTGAGCAGACGAGAGGCTGCAACCTATCTTTTTGGTCCCTCCTGGCCTCAAGGTTGGAATAGCCTTAAAACAACCCCAAACTATCCAGTTTAAGTGTGGATATGGGTTAATTTTAACCCATGCCTTGCTGGTGGAGAACAATCCTGACATTTGGGTTCATACCCAAACCAATTCAGAAAACACTGGGATCCTGGTCATTCATCAGGTCCATCTCAGCATCATGGAAGAGGATTCTAGGCTTCGAATCCTTATTCTGACTCAAACAGAATCTCTGAAACCTACAGAGTTTTGGTTATCACTGACTACTTCTATGCCAGAGATAAAAATACTCCCAACAAGCCCTTTGTAGACACAGCATTGCTTCAAAAGGCTGTCAACCGTGGCAACTGCGTTCCATTCTCCAATTGTCTATATTTAACTGTTGCAAATTAGGCTACAGACTGAATTCTTCATGGCTGAAAACACTATTAGAACTTTAGAGTGTTGTTTTTTCTTCCCCTGTCAGCTAATTAGTGGTAATATAAATTTCAATCGTCGGCCGTGGTTGATTGCAACAGACCATCACATGCGTTACAATAAAGGCAATTTCCTCTGCTCCCCAACTACTAATAGTGGGTCTTAATTATCCAAGGTTAACAAAGCATTGCATTGTGCTCTATCATTGTACATCAAACGATGGAGGGAGTATTATTTCCAGAGCATCAGGATCCAGGGTAGCTGTTATATTACTGCAAGTCTGCTCCACAGTAATATTAAACACCATTTGCACAACTGTACAATACTATCTGTGCTATTAAAAATTATAAATTTGGAAAATGCTTGTTTTAATTTCCAAAGTCGATTAAAAAGTTTGCATACTTTAACATCTGTTTATGATTTCAAACACAGCTTTCATAAATATAAAGCTAATGTGGTCTGGCTCCGCAGCAAAATAAATCCCATTAAAAAATAAGATAAACCTCTCATTACAGTAGGTTTCTTTTTACATGAGTCCAGTGTGTAAAGTGTATGTTTATTGTCAGCAAAACTTAAAAAAAAAGCCCTCCGTTGAGCTGTGGTGAGCCCAGGCTTACCTCATTGGAATGTGTCCTGTTCTGGTGCTTGGCTCTGTCCGAGGCATTGGAAAAGGCTTTATTGCAGCCCTCATGTTCACAGACATAAGGTTTTTCTCCAGTGTGGGACCTCAGGTGTGTCTTTAAGTTCTCCAGGCGGGAATAGGCTTTGGAGCAACCCTCAAACTAAAGTAAAAAAAACACACGAGGAGTGATTAATTAACCAGAAAAATTTGATTTTCCCCATGCCTAAACCCTTCTCATCTGTTTCTCATTCTTTCTTTTTTTTCTTCCTTTTAAAGGGCTTGTGTTTTAGGGAACAACATTCACTTTGTTGGGAGAATTTGCTTCCCTAGGCAGGCTGAGAGTTTCAGCAGTGAGTCATATTTGAGGTGCTACTCCTTGTTTGGTACCCACCTGACATTTCAACAAGTGACTCTTTTCTTCCAGCAGGGCTAAACACCCCTCCACTCCTCCCAGAGCTCTCTTAGCCCCTCCTGCCACTCCTCTGCATCTAAAACACTCAGAAACAGGGGCCCCCTCCTTCCCACCTAGGGAACTGACAGATTCTCCACAGTCTGACCAGCCCTGCAACTTCACTACCACCAGCACTGGAAAGGGCAGACCATTCCCTAACACACAAACAGAAATCTAGCAAACTTTAAAGTTTCCCAAATTACAGCTTGGGTCTACTCTTGGAGGATGCTGTGGTCAGGCTGTCTGACATTACCAGTTTAAAAAACAAGACTCTCAATCTTGAAGACAGATGGATTTTTGGATGACAAAACAGGCCAGGAACCTTCCTCCTGGAAGGAAACCAGCTGCCCACACAACGAGAAGGAGCAGCCTGGGAGATGTGGAGAGGCTTCTGGTGATGTAAGTCCTGTCACCCTCCACTCTGACTGAGCTGGAGGTTTCTCTCTGCACCTGCCCTGTCTCAGCATGGGAGGATTTCACCTCAAACTGAGGAGGCTCTTAAGTGCTCTTTGACAAAACAAGTGGGAGGTTTTAAGAAATGCAAGGCTCCCTCACAAATTCTAGCTAAATGCTGCACTGCCAGTTCAGCTGGGAGCATTGAAAAGCCCAGGCTGTACTTCCTATACAAAAACCACCCCTTACATTTCAACGAACAGCCCCTCCTGCTGTAATGTATGTGTTGTATTTTAGTCACATCACTTAAATGTGTCTGCAAGTTCAGTCCAGTTGTGACAAGACTTCACACTGCTCTATTTGAGTCTTGGCCAGTGAAGAAACTGAAGCCACAGCAGGACAGGTCATGCTCAGTGTCTGATTTTCCCATGGGCAGCTGAGTGGTTCTACACATTCAAAGGTCTGGTCAAAGGCACCTGCATGCAATAGCAACAGCACCAGTCTCCTTGTGCTCCACATGCACAGGACCTGACTGACTGCTAGTGAGGGAGGCAAACAGGCAGCCCATGAAACCCATGAAGCATGTAGGCACAGGTTGATCCCATGTAACTTTGTTGCGTTGGAAAATAAGTAGGATTACTTAAGATTCCCTTTACGGTCTAGCATAGGGATGGTGGATGTAAGGCAGACTTGCTCTGCTCATGCTGTTTCCTTCCACAGCTTTGTCAGGGTGGGATGGATCCAGTTCCTCTTCCTCAGACAACTTTCATTAGCCCATTTGTCCCTCAGAACATGCCACAACTCTGAAGTAGCACAGTATATCTTTTTCTTCTCTTGCCCTGTACAAACAATCCTTTACAACTCAAGTCGCTTACAGTTATTGAAATACATCATTCCTCTTGCTGGAAAACAAAGGGAACTCAGCATGAGACAACTCATGTGTCCATTCTAGTTTTGCTGGATACTGACACAAAAACGCAGTTACTAAGAGCAGAAGTTCTAGGGCCACATTTTCAAATAAGAGCTTCTCAGTAAAGCAGCCTGTGCATGTTCAAAGCAGTTGTACCCACTCTTAAGTGTGGATTTGATTATGTCAGTGGGAGTTCTGGCTGTCATCTGTTGAAATAATCCTTGACCAAATCCCAGACTGCAATTGGGCTCATCCATAGCTTTATGTACACCACAAACTTCTTGTCTGAAACAAATGTTGCTTTGAAAAATCACTGCCAGACTTGGACAAGGAATGTTCTGCCACAGAAGGGCACTGTCTGCAGAGCTGTCACTATCCCAGACAATTGGAAAGTGGTGGTTCTCCAGTTCAGTCCAGTTGTTGCTTCAACGTATTGCATATGGAGGGTGTGCAGTTCTCCAGGAGGCAGAGGATGACTTGAGACTCACACACAGCCTTGCCATTGCTCCAGTGTGACACAACTGAGGCTTGAAAGAGGCAAGATTTAGCAGTAGTGTTTTTTCCTGCTCCACCACAGCACTGAAGAGCATGCAGCCACTGCTGTTTTTGTCTCCTGAGTCCCTCTACCTGCAAGGGCAGGCTAGACTTGCCCTCAGTGCTCACTTTGTATGCACCAACAATCAATATTTCTTGATACTTTTAAGGAAGATTGGTAAAGCCCTAGACTGGGCAAAGTGCTTTAGAAGATTAAAACAAAGGACATGGCCCTGTGCCTCAGGGGAGCTTATGCTCTAAATTAAATGAACACAGGGCTGGAAGATTGATAAAGGAGTCATGCAGCAAGCAAATCATACATATCCTAATATTTGTAAGCAGGAGCTGGGGCAGAGCCAGGGAGGGAGCAGGGCTGTAAGTGGCTAATGGAGCAGAAGAGGAGGAAGATATGGGAGGAGGGCTCAGACATTTGCTGAGCAGGAAGAGACTCATTCCTGAGACTCTGGGGAGAGGAACAGTGTAATCCTGACAGCAGAGGAGATATGAAATGCCATCAAGAGGAGAATGAAGACAGCAGAGGATATCAAAAGACAGGGATGGCCCTTTGGGAGGAATAAGGGCTGGAGCATATGAGGAGGGAGATTGTGAACACTTCTCCCATCAGCTGATCACAGCTACTGAACTCCGTACCTCGCTTCCCTCTTGTGCCCCCCATCAGGCATCCATGGCTGCCCCACACCAGCCAGCAGTGCGGTGGGAGGCTCCAAGTGTGAAGGCACATATGGGATTTAATATTTTGAGGCTAGGGAGAAGGAGAGCCCAGCTCTCCCATGTCGTCTGTGAGCCTGCACCCACAGGGCTGAGATACAAAATACTACCCCATATTCTTCCTCAGGCAGTGTTTAACCCTAGGCGCAGTGCTGCTGGTATGCAGAAGGTCTGGGGACTGAGATCTTCTTGGTTTATGCACCTATGGCTTAGCCTCTCCTCTGGATTAAGAGAGCAGACGTAGGAGGTGTTGGCCTAGATTCCCATGCTGGAAAGAGGCTTGTGTGCATGCGTGCACGTGGGTGAGGGAATCTTGCAGTCCCAGAAGCTGTAGTGCGTAATGCCAAGTTAGACATGACCAGGGTTAGGCGGTTCCCCACAGTGTGGCATTACTGGCTTTCTTTCTTGGATGTAGGCAACTAAATTGGCTGGATTTCCACCTTAAGTGACTTGTCCTGAGTTGCCTTGGATCTCTGTGGTAGATCTGAAATAATTTTTTCCATGGAAATACAGTTTTGCCCACTCAACACCTCGCTCAACCACACTCCTTGACCTCTTGTCCTGTCCCCAGGGTCTAACCTGCAAGTAGCTGTAAACCAGACACAGAGGGCAGGACTGGCTCTGAGCTGGTGCCAGTGGCTGCCCTGGTAGAGCCCTACTTGAAGCCATGCCCGTGTCTGCAAACACATTTTTGTGACCACCCCAGCCCAGTGTCCCACTTGCTAAGTGAGATGCACCGTATGTCCCTGTCAGCTCACCGTGCACTTGTGTGGCTTCTCTCCCGTGTGCCTTCGCATGTGCACCACCAACATATACTGAGCCTTGAAGGGCTTCTGCTCCCGCGTACAGTCCTGCCAGCGGCAGACAAACTCCTTCTTCTCCCCATGGATGTGATCATTGTTGATGTGCTGGTAAGAGAGAAAGGAAAAGCAGGTCACTCCTGGAAGAGCTGATGCCAGCAAATGTCACATGGTGCTCCAAAAGCCAGATGTTCCCTCCCCAATGCTTGTCAAGCACTGTAGCACCTGGGTGCCAGGTGCACAGGTAACACCAGGGACACAGGACCCAGTACTGTGGTCTGGTGTGTCCTGCAGAGAAAGGTGTGCAGCACCCAGCACACTGTGTCCAAAGCAGCTAAAAATGGGAGGTTTGCAAAAGCAATGGGGACCCATGGGGCCGGGGAGAGGGAGTCCTCTCAGTGTGTCCCCAGCTACTTGATGCCACTCTTGAGGGGGATGACAGAGTAATTTTTGTCTCTACTGAACCCTCCTGTGCTTCATTTACACACCTGAGACCCTTTCCTGGGGCACTGCTGAAGGATGGTGGACAGGAGGAGACAAGCCTCGATTGGATTCAATAAACTTAAAGGTCTTTTCCAACCTAAACGATCCTATGTTTCTAAGCCCATATGCTGGCCCCATGACATCCACCTGCTGTCCAGTGCTGGTGGCTGGCAGGAAATGACAGCATCTGAGAGCTATGCACCAGGGAGAGCTCAATTACTGCTAATTACTCTGGCCCATGAAATTTTGTGCTGGAGTGTTGAAAAGCCAGACCCAGAATGGTGCCTTCGTCCACCCTGGTAGGAAGAAGTGGGTCGTTTTTTCCCAGTACAGGGCAGATGAAGCCCTGCCGAAAATAAACAGAGCCAGAGTCCAGCCTGTCGGCAGCGCCGTTCCCGTGGCGGCCTTGTCTCTCTGAATGGGGTCTCATTGCCAAAAATAATGCCTGTCCTCGCTCCTGTGTTTTCAGACGACATTCACTGACAGGAAATCCTAAAATAAACCACTTGGGTTTGGGTTTTGGCTTTTTTTGTGCTGAGATTTTTTCCAGCCCCCGCCTTCATTCCCCTGGCCAAGGCCAGGCACACACGCTGCAGCTAGGGATGAGACTCTCTTGGGGCAGTGAGGCAGCATGAGGACACAAAAGTACATTAAAACAGATTCATCAGCCTTCACAATCCCAGCTGAATCCAGTCTCAGCGTTCTGTGTGCTGCAGCCCAGTCCTGGGGTCAGGGTCCTGCTGGGGTCCCAGTTCTACTGAGGGACAAGAGGAGGTGTGTGGGGCTCAGCTGGTCTCTTGGGCACCACACATAAACACTGAGAGCCAAAGCTTCGTGCTGGGAGAGTCGAGAGAGGCTGGGTTTGGGAGAGGTTTCGTACGGGTTTGGAGTTCTACTGCCTACAGTTCTGGTTTTACAACATGGCATTGGTATGAGATTTTAGCCTCAGATGGTGGAAATCTGATGAACCTCCCCAGAGGCCCATGGACATGCTAAACCATGTCCAGACCAGACTGGGAAGATATGTCTCCAGGCTCTTGTTTGTGTGGTAGTCTAACTTGCAACCAAGACTACAAACAGCAATGCTGGAGTGTGGGAGTGCACAGGCTTGTCTATTTGGTCTTGTTTGAGCCAGAGGAAGAACATTTATGGAAGGGGAACTCTAGCCCTCATTCAGGACTATTCAATCCCGGTCTGGGCAACATCTGCTTCCCATCACATAGTGTAGGAGGAGTTGCACAGCTCACCCCACTTCAGCTACAGCTCCTTAGCCCCTACCTGGCTGAAGGCTTTGCTTGGGCTTCTCTCAAACTGAGTGTGACCTTTGAGGCTGGGAGCAGCAGTATGTTTGCAAAAATACGTCATCACTCCTGCTGCTCCCTGTTGACGTGCATTTCTCCCACAAGCATACCGTGTATGGGGAACAGACCCTGCTGGCCCAGGTACTTTGCTCTGCACACAAACGACAGTTTTTCCATGCATGGTGAGATGGCACCTCCTCAGAAGCCGGCCCACGACATCTGTATTTCATTTGCATGTGTATTTTGGGCATCCCAAAGCCACAACTCCATGTTGCTAGTAATCACAGTACAGAAGACTCAATTTTTGTAACCTTCCAGATTTAGGAAAATCTTGGGATATTTCATCAAATGTTTTTCTTTGGTTTGGTTTTTTGTTTTTTTTTGTTTTTTTTTTTTTTCTGGAAATAAATTGTGCTGAGCAGCCTGGTGCTCTGCACTTTGCTCTGGGCAGAGTTAGTTTTTCTTACATCTGAGAGGGAAACACACAAAAACTACTGAACAAATGTGAGCCCAGCCCATCTGACAGTCATGCTGTGGTTTAATCCCAGAAAAGCAACACTCCATGGCATGCAATGTGCAACCCATTAAGCACCTTATCACTTAATTGACCTTGAAAACTGTTTCCAAATCTGTCTGTACTCAAGGACCTGATGCACTGAACCTTCTGGCTTCTGGCAGAGGCAGGCAGGCACTAGCCTTAGATGGAAGAAGAGCACGGGCCCAAAATTTTAATTCAGAGTGTGGTCCCTCTGGACAATGTTTGTTTGTAGAACTTGGGCAAATGGTGCCTGATGCCTATTTGGGGGCATCTAAACATATTTGAAATGAAGGTATATAAAAAATGGAGAGAGCAGACACAACCCCTCGGGAAGGCAGCCACATGGGTGGCCCCTGGCAAGCTGGGAGCCCAGTTGAATAAGGCAGCAAAAGGCTGAAGGAAAATGAGAAGGCAGCAGCTCCTGTTGCAAAATTTGTTTAATCCATAACTCTGCTGCAAGCATCAGGGTTGCTGGGCTGGTGAATTCCCAGCAGATATGGGCTGGCTTCAAACAAATGGACTCGCACCATAGAGCCAAAATAAGGACTGGGAGGGTGTTGGGCTGAGAGCAGGGATGTGGCTTAGACACAGATTGTGTCTGATTTCACAGGCACTTCTCAGAGTATGAGGGATTTGTTGATCCCAGAAGCCAAAGGAAACCAAACTGTGGATACCCAAGATGAAGCAAAGCATACAAAAGGTTCTTGGAATTAATTAGAACTGAAAATCTGATTAATGACTTGGTTTGGGGATCCTTCAGAGAGCAGTTTTGACACTGGTTTGGGAACATCACTGTGATTATGGAAGCCGTGTTTCCCAAGTCTTAGAAAATCAACCCACTTTCTGTATTTCAGACACTGGAGCATGTCTCCAAACTCTGAAGGTGCTCTGTTTCTGTGGGAGGGATGAGCCGAGCAGGTCAACAGCCTCTAAGTGATATGGCTCCACAGCTCATTAACAGCAGCATAAAAGGCTTTCCCAGCCTGGACTAGGACTGAGGACAGCATGGACGATCCCTGACCCATAGCTGGTGTAGCTCTGTGGGAAGGCTGAGTGAATATGGCCAGTGAAGAGGGAAGGGCTCAGCCCCCTTCCCCATTTTATGATCAGGTCCTCTGCACTGAGCCTTCTGTCATTGGGCCAGGCACAAGGGAGACTGGAAGTGCAGCCTCAGCAGCTGAGAAGGGAGCAATATCATATAATCTATGAGAGGCTTCCTTCAGCTGAACTCCTCCGGGAGCAGCGACCTGCTTTGGCAGTGTTTACACACCGTATCTCTGATTTGCACCTTTAGTAGCTCCCAGGGTGAGCTCTGGCTGTACAGAAGCTAGTGATAAAAAATGAGGACAAGTGCACAGAAACCCAAATTTATCGCTGGGGTTTCCTCCCAACCATTACTCACATGGACGAGCTGCTCCTGAGTGTCATATTCCTTTGTGCACCCTTCCCAGTGACAGTTAGTCTCATAAATAACCTCAGGCTCCTGTTTACATTCATCCTTATCAAGATCTTCTTTCAGGTCTGTCAGATGCTCCTGCAACACATAACGGTGCATTGTATAAGGTGAACTTCTTTCATCTCAATTCCTTCATCACTCATAGATTACAAGGCAAGTATCAACTGATCACAAAACCATGCTCGTTGTGGCTACATAACATTCATGATTACTGTGAAATAAAGAGCTACAGAGTTTTGGCAGAAGTGGGTCAGAGTTGACTACAAGACACGAGGCACCCCAAAGCCACTGTTGCTGCAGTGCCTGGATTCAGCCAGGTTGTGGGCAGTCCCAGGAAAGGCTGGAGAAAGGAAAAACCTGGCTTCTGACCTTTGGTTGTGTTCTCTGCTGGAGCAAAACAACTGATCTGGGCAGAGTGGAGAAACATGAGCATGAAGAAACCACAGAGCAGTCAGAGCCCAGAGCCCAGACTCATCTGACATGGGCTGGGCAGGGGACTCCTGTTTTCTGCATCTCTCAGTAGATGAGAAAATGATACCTAACCCTTACCCAAAGATTCATGCCTGCAGGATGCTCCACAGGGACAAAGTGATGAGCTCTCAAAGCACTTCTCTGAGAAGGGAATTTGGAAAGCTTCAGCAAGACCCAGTGAAGAGCAGGTTGCAGGACAAAGCTCCTGGGACTCTGGACTCATAAATGAGTTACTTTAATGCTGGGTACACTGTGAGCTCTCTCCTTAACTTCTTTGTCTAGCCAGCTCCTCAGTGCTAAATGAAGCACAGAAGATTTTGTTATGGCTGCTGTGAGGATGGGCAACTACACAACAGTAACAGACAACATAATCAGTACAACTCCAAGTAAGGACAATTGTCAGCTCTGCATGCATCAGACACCTGCACTACAGACAAGGCCATCAGCAGCCAGTATTGGCTTGGGAATTTAGCAAGACAAAACCCTGCAGGTTTTGACCCCCTTCATGCCCTTTCATCCCAGCTACTACTGCTGCGTAGGACAAAGCAGACAGCAGCATCTGGGGTGACTGACCACAGCAGACACTGTTCCTCATGATCTGGTGCTCCAGTTGGACCCATATGTGTGCAGACACAAACCCAAACTGTCCCTGGCCTGCCCAAACAGACCTATCTGACTGCCATCTCCTTCCCCACCAACACTTTTCCAATGCCTACTGGGGAGCTGCAATGATTAACGACTTAACAGCATTATATGGCTTGGAAAGCGAGACATGCTGTACCAAAGTTCAACAATTTTCATTAACTAGCTCATGACATACGTGCCAGCAGTGACTTTTCAATTCAAAAGTTTAGATATGGGCAGAAAGAGATTTGTTTTAATTAGCTTTTAATTTAAAAAAAAAAAAAAAAAGATATTGCAAGGTGGCTCTTGGGACAGGAAACTGTAGTAATTTACAGAAAGACTTCTGGAGATTCAAACTATACCAGAGCCCAGAGCAACAGTCTGAGAAAGTTCAAATAGCAACTTCTTTTTCCTGCAATTCCTATTTGGTTGAGCTGTAAACATTATTATTTTTGGAATGTTTGTCTCCATACAAAGTGCGGTCCCCAGACAACTGTCATTTTCTACTAAAAATCTTTTTTTGCCAAAAATTTTATACCTTCTGCTGGAAAAATGGAATTGTAACAATTTAATTTGTTAAAAAGGATTGACTTGTTTCATTTCTAGCTAGTTCAATGCTAGTCTGAATCTGTACTGGAGCCCTTGTGGCACTGTAGAAGTTCAGTAACTCAGGTCCCTCATGCCTGGTACTTCACTGTGTCCCACAAATCTTGTCTGATTGCATTTTTTACAGCACAAACCATCATGGGAGATGCTGGCTGGCCAAGAATTGCGAACACCCAAACCACAACTCACATGAGGTGTTCCAAATGCAGCATTTCCAAAACAAAACATACACACTTTTGGGGATGGATGAACTTCATAGTCAGCAAAAAATTGATCAGTCAATTACTAACTGACTGCAACACAACTTTTCAGCACAGTCTCCTGCAGAAAAAGCATTTCTAAATTTAATTAATTCCTCTTGCTTAGACCAAAGGAGACACCCACTACATTCAGTTTTTTAACCTGTTCTCCTTGCCAAGAATGGGCTGTCTCTTACATGGTACCTTCTAGTAATTTCCCAGTCAATACTGAAATGCTGCAAGATGTGGAACCTACACTTCCCTTAGGGAATTACTTCACATACCCCCTCACTAGGAACTATTAGATGATCAGCATGCATTTTCCTACTCCTAATTTCACCTTGCTATTCTAATCAAATCTCATTGCACTGCTTTAGACAACTCCCCCGCTCCATGCTAATTTCAGTGTTTTTAAGACCCAGTGGATGAAACCCTGGAGGAGGGCTACAGGAGTGAGCCAGGCTGCTGCTATCCAAGTGCTCCCAAACTGGGTGCACACGGCTTCGCATGGAGCAGCGCATGGAGGATGGCAGCCATTGAGCAAGCAGCTGTCTGTCCCACAGCTCCTCTGCTACACATACTTTGAGAAAGTAAGTGATAGCTTTCAAATATTTTTTCATTTGCTGCAAGAAATAAACACACTACCCTATTAGCCCAGGCGGTGGCCAGATTGGTTTTTCGGGGCATGTGATTTTGCAGCAGTGTGTAGATGCACTCCTAAACTCAAAGCTCCAGAGAGGTGCCTCTTTGCCCTAATCGTGCTGACTACAGCATGTTTATCTTTCCCTGATATGCTATCTTCATCAATTTTACCAGCCCCCTGATGACTGCACACGTTGCTGTCCCCATGCATCATGCTGAGACCTGCTCCTGAACCAGGGCAGAAGGAGAAATTTGTCATCAACTCTTCCATTCGCTTGACAATAACACGGCCTAATATTTCATGAAAATGAAGTGCCCAGAGCACTCCTGATAGTTTACAGTTGTGATAAAGGACGGTCAGATGGATACTGTCAGCCATTAAACAGTTTGCAATCACAGAGCTCCAGAAAGAAAGCAAAGGCCTCTGGGCCCTTCTTGGTGTCAAATGTTGTGTCACCAGCGTAAAGGATGTTTCTAGGAGCAATTCCTTGTTGAATCAAGAAGTTGTCCTTTTTTTGCAAGCTTTCTACCTACATGCAAGCTTCCCTCATAATCTATGTTTGCTCTGAGACGTTTATACTGCTTGCTTTGCAGCACAGAAAACTCAGACATCATTTTTATGTTATTACACTTGATGTATTTGCTCTCTCCTTTTTTTCCTATCCAAGCACAGCAACAGCAAGCAGAGTCCCAAGTACCCACGGAATGCTTCACTCCGTCACTGCAGCTCTGCCCTGTACCTTCCTGGGCTTTGTGCTCCAAGATACACCCACCTGCCTGGCAGATTTTGCTGCCTTGCTCCCACCTGCAGCAAAAGATGCCAAGAGGATCGTTCCCGAACATGAGACCCAGCAGCTCGCCACCTCAACCCCACAACATGGCTCACAGCAGGGAGGTTACCTGTGTGTTTGGGGACACTGGGAGCAAGCCCTCAACTTCAGTCTTGACTTTGCTGCGTTTGTTAATTACTGGATTGACGGTGCTGCTCACGGCCGACTCACTGCTCTGCTTGCTCTAGGAAAGAAAACCAGGCAAGAAATGGCACCGGGGTTTGGGGATGACAGACAGTGGCCCACTTCCTCATTAAAAATTAACTTAAAAATCAGTCATGTTTGAGCTTCAGGAGTGGCAGGGGAGAGCAGAGTTGGCCTGGGGTTCATATGAAAACCAACCCATGTGGGTTTGTGCAAGGCAGAAGGGATGGGAGAGAGGGAAGAAGAATCAAGGGCAGCCCCTGCTTCTGCAGGCTCACCAGTGAGCTTGGCCTTGCCACTGCTGCTCTGTTCCAGAGCAATACAGTCCATGGCATAGCCATCAAAGCCTTACACACCCCCCCACCCAAGCCACAGTTTTATTTCTCAATGTGACGAAATGATTTGTTGAGAAAAGGAATTCCTGGGGGGAGCAAGGGGGCTCTAGTTATATGTGAGGGCTCTGGCATGCTGAGTCCATGAAAGACTATGTGTGTAATTTGCTAAGCTCTTAAAAAAAAAGAACAACTTCAGGAGAAAAAACATCCCATTGTATGTGCATAAAATTGGAACATTAACATTTTAAATACTCTTGCTAATTGCTCAAGATTGGTCCTGCAAATTATTAAACAGAGGCAGAACTCCTGCCAGCCACATAATTTTGGTAGCCAGTTTGTAAGGAGAAAACAAAACCAATCAATCAAACAACCTGCAATAACAAACAGAGTTTGCAGTGCAGCAGCCATGAGAAACCCTAAAACAATAAACCAGTCTTAAAAGTTCAGTATGATACAACTAAAACAACAATTTGAAATGGGTGTGACATATGGTGAAATAAGTCTTTGGGGAGAAAAGCAATGCAATTTAGCCTTCGAATGAATGTAAATGGAAAAGAAAAATGATTAAGAGTATGCTAGGCATATTCATTAACCCAGTGCATGTGGAGGGCTTGTGCACACATGTACACGCTCGTGTGCTCACAGATATTTGTAAGATGTACTTAAGGTGTGGGATCTCATTCCTGGTTTTCAAAATCTGGCCCCTGGTTTTGCAAAATTTAGCAGTAAAAATCAACAGCAGGGACACATGAGAGAAAACCTACCGAAAAAGAAGGAACAGTATGTAAAATGTGAAGAGGTCCTACATAGGATGCACTTACATGTTAAAGATTAAGACCATCGTCATGGTTCACATGAGTACAAAAAAGGAAAGAGGGATTGGTGAAGGTACTGAAGAAGCTTGGTTCATAGGTGCTTGTTTTGCAAAACACTACAGCAACTGATTTCCCTCAATTTCAACAGGACATAATGTGTTCAAGGAGATTTCCTGCCTGGGATGAACCTTGGATATCATGTTCAATACTTTGATGGATGAAGGCCTTTGGTTTCTGCATGGGTAGGTGCAAAGAAGGGAGATGGGCACAAAATTTGTCTGTGACTAATTCAGAAACACTTGACAGGAAAAAGAAAAAGCAACATAAGGGGATAGCATGAGTAAAAAGAGAATTGTTAAAACTCCCACAGCCACCGTGAAGGGAAGCCTACATCCCATGGAGAATATGCCTCCATTTCCACATGTGCCATGCAGGATGGCTGTCCCTACCTGGCTGGAGTCAGAGATGCAGTTGCTGTTGCTGCTGCTCTGTGCCGGTGATGGGTTCATGGAGATGACTGCCATGTGCTGCCGCGGGGGGAAGGTTGGGGATGGCTGGATCAGGGGAGGAGTGTGTCCGAAGGCTGAGCTCAGGCCTCTTTGCTGGGTCAGGATCTGCTGGTACGTCACGGGGTTTAGCGGGTGGGGGAAGCTGAATGCCGGACTGCAGCAACAGGAGAAAGAGAAATGATAAGGAGTTATTTTAAACAATATTTATCAAATTAGCTAGTGACTGATTCAAGTATGGTGTCTTGAAGACTCCAGGAGCCAGGCTGCAATGCCCAGCTACACACCTTCAATGCCAGGATAAACCTGACTGCCTGCTTTACTGCAAAATCACGATTTGTCTTGCACATGCTTCAGCAAACTTGTGAATAATTTTCACCCGAGCATTAGACTGATTGTAATTTCTTTGCTTCCTATATAAAAAAAAAAACAACAAAAGCCCTCGGCAGCGAGTGCAGAAGAGGATGGGACTTGGGCTCATCTGGCTTTGCAGCCCCTAAGGCTCCCAGGTTTTCCCAGGCAGACTTCTTCTGCAGACTTGCAGCTCTGGGGTTATGCTAACCTGGATATGAAAAAAAAGCATCACCTGGCTCACCTGGCACAGATTACAGCAGGGATGAATAAGTATCCATTAAACATAATCCAAAACTATGCAATTTACTCTGCATTCAGGTGAGGGGAGTGCTGGCTCAGGGGACTGCTAAAGCATGTCACCCTTCCTATGTAGGTCACTGGTTCATCTCCAATCTAGGTCAGCAGTGACCAGGAACACCACTCGCCCCTGGCTGCTTGGGCAATAACTGGGGCAACAGGTCTGAGACAAGATGCAGCACTGGAGAGCAGTAAAAACAGAGCTCTTCTTTTGGAAAAAAGGGGTTCACTCCCAGGGGCACGTTCACTGGGCAGAGACAGAGAAGCACAGGAGATGCTCTGTGGTAACTCTAGACATGTGATGCACAAACCATAGACATTCAGCCCAAAAACTGATTATTTGCCACCTTCAAGAAGTGGCTGTCCTGAACCTTTACCCTCATGGTATTTTCTCTCACACCACTAAAACTGCCCAGGGTCTGAGTTCTCAGAGAATGGGGCCATAATTAGAAACACGCTTAATTACCAATTTTGCTTTTGGAGAGAGTATTTCATTCCTGCCCCTAAGACGCTGTTAAAATAATAACAAAAAAGTCTTTTCATGCCAAAGTTCTGGCAGTTATGCTGTTATATATGTAACTCATTTTACAGATCCTAACATTTAGGATATATTTTTAGAACACTGAGAAGGGTTTCAAATTCTTTATTATTAGTTGATTATTCTCTTGGAGGCCAGAAGTTGATCATTAGGTCAGTCCCCAGATACTGATTTGTTAAAAACACCAGACATTACTCTTAATATCTGAGTATAAGTTAAGATGCTACAGGTATGTGTAGCTAATGACGACAGGTAAAAAGACTATAAAAAATATGATTACCAGATAAGAAGTTGCAATGTGTTCAAGTCAGCCTTATGTTTGATTTTACAGTCAGTTTCTAAATTATGCTGCTGGATAAAGTAACTTACATAATTAATGTTACACTTATTAATAACAACATCTCTGTTTTCCCCCACAAGTTTTAAGCATGCATAATCTTTATAACCCTTGCTTTGCAACATCAGTGTTAATTAGATCTAACATTTTTAACAGTTAAGTAATAAAAAGAATAATAACATTGTGAAACTTGGGTGAAGCAATCACAGTAGGAATTGACAAGAGTCAGCTGCCTAATGTAAGTGCTTTTTAATTAAGATTTGAACAAAACTTGACTCAAGGGTTTAGATTTGGTTTAAATACACTTTTAGAATTAGGCTCTTCTATCCACCCAGGCAACATTTTTTCTAAGAATGTGGGCCAATAATTTGGAGAATACTTTGGGGCAATCTCTTAAATCGAAGTGTTTCTTAACCAGTCCAACTGCTCACAATGAACATTTTTTAAGATAAATTTATTATCTGTTTCTTCTTGTGGGGAGGCATGATCATACTGTAATTACTGGAAATGTGGTAGCCAATAACCCAAATCCAGCCAAAAAAACCCCACCCCATATGCCACGAAATACCCTTTCACACGCAAAACCGGATGGGGGCTTTGAATTACTACACTACACAGCCCTGATGCACAAAAGCAGAGGTTGCGAGGAAGGGAAGGTCTCCCTTGCTGGAGGATCATCCCTTCTTTCGTGGGGATGGTTCCTCAGCTGAATGGAGCTGATCCCAGAGCTTTACCTGATCGTCCCGGCAGATAAATGGCCGTAGGAGCCACTCGCTGCTGAACTGCTTCTGGAGTTGTTGATATACGCCACAAGAGAGTTTGGGGAGGTCCTAATCATTGTCTGGAGATCAATGCTGGCATCAGAGAGCGGGGAGATAGACAGGGCTCGTTTCCGGCTTAATCTTGGAGTCACCCGTGGGCTCGAAAACCGGGACACTGCAGGAAAGAGAGATTTTGTCAGACAAGACCAGTGGGCTGCTCCCTTCCTGCAGACAGGCTGGAAGTCCTGAGAACTGCTGCACTCATGACTGCTGTGGGATGTTCAGGACCCAGGAGCAGTGCAGGGACCAACTGCCCTTTGATGGGAGGTTTCCTCTCTTCTGGGTGCTGAATGACAGAGGTCAGGCAGCACCATGAGCGCCTGCTTGCTTTGCTGTCCTCAGGGGTACAGAATCCTGTCCATCACCCCCTTTCACAGGCACTAAATTAACTTAAAATTAAAAGAGAGAAAGCCCTGCAAGGTTTCCATGAGCGCAGCCGTGCCCGTTGACTCGGTGTCAGGAGCAGCAGGCCCGGGGAGCCGCACATCCAAGCTGGGGAGACCATTGCAAATGGTGAGTGTGTGCCTGCGTGCGGGGGGAACGGAAACCAAATGAGCATGAGCACAATGCTGACCATCCAATTAATGAAGGAGGCGAGGCTCCAGAAACCCTGAAAGTAAATTAAGAGTTTTAAGGAAAGCAATTTGGCAGCTCAGGCACAAAGTTCAAGCTCTCCCCCTCTGAGGGGACCTGCCAGTGCCTGGACCCTATTAGCAATTGTCAATCATTCAGGCATGAAGTAATTTCCAACCCTGCCAGGCCCATTTATGGATCTGCAATACATGATGGGTTACTACTGTACAAGTTTGGCATCCCTCGGTGTTTCGGCACTGCTAACTGGAATGACTGACTTCACCCAAAGGAAACTCTGCCCAGGCCTGACCCACCTGCAGATCTCTGGGGTGGCACAGACAGGAGTTGCAGATGGGCCATATCACAACTTTCCCCAGTACCATCGTACCAGATCGAAACCCTGCCTGGAATGACTCATCCCTCCAAAGCAAGCAGTTGTTTGGATCGTGAATTTAAAAAAAAAAAATTCTAAGGGTAAAATATAGCACTTGGTAATGGGTTCTGGTTGGTAATCCCTGCCATCCACCCAGGGGTGCAGGAGGGCTCAGCTGCTCCAGCTCCTTCCCTTGATGAGCACAGCAATGTATTACCACCTGACTTTTCCAGTGGTGGTCTCCCCAGAAAGCGTACTATGAGTATATCCTATTACACACCATGAATAAAACACTAGACTACCCAGACAGGAAATATGAGCTATTTCCCTCTAGCTAGTTGAAGGCACTGATTTTGGTTGAACACCACCAGGTACAAACCTTGCACTTTGTAAGAGCATGAACTTTCCGTCCTGATGACAGTGCTGGTATGTGAAAGGGTGAATGGGATGTAGAAGGAGGTAAAATATATTCTGCCGGTGTGATCAAACAATTCCTTGATTTGCATTGGCTCACAGAAGTCTGTGTCAACATTTCCCTGAGACCAGTGGCTGAGCTGCAGTCTCCATGACTCGCCTGTGCACCAAAGTGGCTCTGTCACTACCATGCCTGGGTGCTGTGTAATCAATGGGGTTTAGTATCACCATCCTCTTAGTCCCCATAATGACCCTCATTGCACAAGATAAATGACTTGCCCAACGTCCCACTGGAAATCCAAGGCTAAGTCGGTACTTGAACCAAGCACTCTTCTGACTTTTGTCCTACACCTAAGAAGCTTCAAGATGCAATGCCTTTATTGCAATACTGACAATATTGGGAATTTCTCCTAAAAATCAGATTGTTGCATGTATGTTGAACACATAATATTTTGTATAATTACATTGTGCAGCCTCACGGGGCAGAAAGACACTAGAAAACATGGATCAAAGATCAGGCAGCAAACAGAAAGCGCAGCAGTCTATAAAAACCACCTCATGGGTGTTAAAGCTGTCCCATGATTTGGAGGGACTGGGCTCAAACTTCCCTAGTGCTTGCAGCTGGAAGACTCTAGCCCTGAGTGACACTTCCCTGGAAGCTGGAAAAGATGCAGCCACTTTGGAGAGGCACTGCGGACAAAACCAAACTGAGCAAATGAACTTCCCTCAGCAAAGGTTGGCCTGAAGGGCTGAAATGGAGAATTGCCAAACTTCACATCTGGTTCCTGAAATCTAAGCCCTGCCAGAGCCCTGGACGAAACAACATGAAGATTGCTTGCGTTCAGATCATAATGGTCCTCTGGCCGTAAGGAACCTGCACCACAACCTGGAAAGGCCTGGGTGCTGTTCCCAGTCGTTCCCAGCCACACCTCCTTGAGCAAGTTGCTGCTTCTTTCTGTGTCCCTATTTCCCAGTGTCATCTATTTAGATGAGCTCCTTTAGACAGGGCTTGTATTTTATTCTGTACGTACTGCACCAAGTGCAATGGGGCCCCATCTCAGATGAGTTGTCAGTGTTTCTGTCCTACAAATAATATGTCTTTCCAGATATAGATACTGTTTCCTGCATTTGCATTCCCACAGTCTCCTCCTTCTCTAACAGAAGGAAGCAGGCCAGATTTGACAGTCATATTTATCTCTGTTACTCCCACATCTCAAGGGAGATCTGTTTATTAATGTGCCACTTCCCTTGATAAATTACTAAATAGAAAGAAAAGCCTTGTACTCATTTCTCGCTGTTCCTTCACATGATTTATGCCCACAATGCTGGATCAGCCATTGGTTCCCATTAATTTTCAGAGGGAAGAAGACCCGATGTCCAACAGAAACCTGGGTTTTAGCAGTGCAGACGATGTGGGCACCCCTCCCTGCTGCACACAGGTATGTAGTTTTTTCCCCATGTAAAACTCTGCGGGAAGCTGTCAGATTTTCAAGCTCGCCTGGGAATTCTCCAGCCCAAAACCAGTAATATGCATTGCGTTAGTGTCCAGTCTAATTTAGATCCTGCAGGTACTGTGGGCTATCTGAAATGTTTGATAGCAGATCCAATAGGTTGGGCTCATGCTTTACACAAAAGTCTCTTAGGTCTTGCAGGCTTCCACAGAAAGCTGTGACCTAAAATCGTGCTATGGATGAACAATTCCTCTCTTCTTAATGACAGCCTGCCCAAGGTGCCTGGGAAGAGAATCATCTGGGAAACGGAAAAGGAGTTTAAGCACGTGAAGAAATGCTCACTAGTGCATTTAGGAAGAGAGAACCTTTTCAAAATTATTATTCAAAAGCAGATTAACAACACTGGGATTGTTCTAAATAATAAAGTTTGCCTGACCTGAATCTCCTGATCTGAGGACATGGAGTACAAATGTTAAATGGTACCAGGCAGCAGCACTGGTCAGCATTTGTGTAGCTGTACATAGCAAGGTGTTCAGCACAGGCTGACTGACAGCCACTGAGCCACATAAGCAAAGTCCTCTGCTGCCTGAAGTTCAGTGCTGTTCCAAAAGAAAAAACCTCAAACAACTGCTTTAGCAGGGTCTGTGCCCAGAGAGGTAGCTAAAGGTGGGATCCATTTTTCAGACACACAGATGGAAAGCTTTGGGAACATTTATCACTAACAGTCCTCTCTCCTCTCCCCTTTCAAAATTGCTGACTTCTCAGAATGAACAGGGCTAGTTAAAAGAATTTTTTGATGTTTGGAAAACATGCTGGGGCAAGTTCCCAAACTGTCAGATTAGCCCCCTTCAACACTCCTATAAAGAAAAAAAAATTGGCATTTTTTCTGTTGTTCTGAAAGTTGTTGTGTTCAGAAACCTAAAATCATCATAGGTTAACATGAATTTGAAACAGTCACACATTGAAATAAATGTAGGAAATTATTTCAAAGTTCATTCCAGTCCTCTATCAGTACTTCAGTTTTTAAAATTAATTTCTCTGTGCCTCTCTACCTCAGATGGAAATCTTTCTTACCTTCAGGTTTTTTTCCCTTGAATCCTACTGAGATATGGAAAAACCTTTTTTGTCACCCAGGCCCACAAAGAAATGATAGGCCAAAGCCCATGCAGCAAAACAAGAAAAAAGATAACTTCATGAGACCTCTTTATTGCTGCCTCCTCTGGTGTTAGATAGTGTCTCCAGCCAAGTACCTTTTACAGCATCCTCAAGGTAGGTGGTGGCTGCTCTGTATCTGCTACTTCTACGTTCTGTCTTGAAAAAACATCTATTAAAGTCAGCAGATGCTTTCCATGGACTTTGGAATGTGGAATAACTATGAGTTTAAAAGCTGACCTAGAGACTTGCTTATTTGAGGTATGTCATCTTTACTTTCAAACTAATTCTTTCGCACTTTGAAAACATAGAATGTTGGCGCACCCGTTTTTATGCACATACTAACATCTTGGGTTTTATTTCTTAGGTGTATATTAAAAAACTTAGCTCTAAATGTGAAAATCTGACTTCCTTTTTATTTTTTTCAAAAGCTAAAGATACCTGCTTAGAAATAAAACTGTTTAAGATTTCAAGCAACAAAAATATCCTTTGGCCTGGAGTAAGACACAGGAACTTTTAAGCCAAAAGACTGTCCCCTTCTCTCTCCCAAGTCAGGAGAAGAAGTGAACTGGTGAATGGAAGGGTACAGCACAGGCTGAGCCCAAAGCTTTGGGCATTGGTGGCAGCATTGTGGATGGCAGCTCATGAAGGACAATAAAAAAACTTACCATAAGCCTTTGACCCTGGTGCCTCTCCTTACAAAAAGTCAATTCCAGATACATTTTAGAGTGTTTTAACTGTTGTGCATGGGCTTTTCCTTACCATTTCACACATAGACCCAGATACAGTGACTGTCACGGGCTCTGGTCTACATGCTAGAGAATAAATATAACTCACATATTTTAGGAAATCTTTCAAAACTGCCTGGAGTAACTTTTCAGTAGAAAAGTTCCTGACTTTACAGTGGCACTATCTTTTCAGGGTAAATGTAAATGCCACAGTTCACAACCAAAAGACATTTCTCTCCTGGGATGTGTGTGTTTAAACATCTAATTTCTAAACTAGCAAGAATTCAAGGCTGAATTTTCGAGTGACATTGGCAGTGTCTGCCAAATGTCCCAGCCCAGTCCAGCTGGGAGGAAAGTCCAGATTTCTTTGCTAGAAGGCAAGAGTATCCTTGGCACTTTCCTGTGGTGCCTGTGAATTATCACATCCACAAGTTGCTCAGAAACTGAGATACTCCTCCCAAATTTAGATTAATCCACAGGTCAGTGATGACCAAATGGTCAGCTCTTACACATGGCAGCTTGTGGACTGAGTCCTATGCCTGATCCCAGTGCCCAAAGGCAGGATGAGACCTCAACTCACCTGGGATGTGGGAGCAGAGGTTCCTGCTCCGACCACTTCTGTGGCCGTGGGCCAGACGGATTTTACAAGAGATGTTTTTTTCTGGAGGGAGAAATCAGACCTTATGTCACACTAGAAACAGTGGCAGCAAAGCCTCCTGAAAGGAAACGCCAGGCACTCAGTGGGAGCTCCTTCGAGGCTCCTTCAGGGTAAGGAAATCTTCAGGGTAAGGAAACTCTTTACAGACAAACATGTTGCTGTGATCTCGACTGTACAGGGTCACCAGGGGAATCTGCTCCCTAACAGACGAGTCTGTAAGGCACATGGGCTGCAGATGGCTCGCACCCTGCCTGCCCTCCTCCCGCCTCACTGAAACCCAGCCAGAGCCACTGCTTCCCCTGCATCTCCTGGCCAAGCCCCAGGATAAATACAGTGTTATCAAAATGGTCCCTCTTCCTCACCATTCACCAAGAAAACTCCATCCAAAGTGTACAGAAATATCCCCCCCCCCCCCCATCATCAAATTAAATCCAAGGGCCCCATAAAAACACAGGATAGTCCCTTAATCGATAAGCAGCAATAAACTACAAACATTCTTATTGTAACCAGTTCCTTATTCCCCTCTCTCCTTCTGCAGAGGCAATACACCTCTTTTTTAGACTGCAGCAGATGCTGGACATTTGTTCTGGCACCAGACATTGTCCTGGGACCCTTCTTTCTTCCCTCCCCAGGCCGGTCAACTTTGCAGTTCAAGGAATACTAATGCTTCCCTCAAATCCTCACTGAAAGACAAGGCTGCATTCTTCTACTCCCAATCCACAAGGTAACTGTTTAGTCGACCCAACTTGCATATGTAAATTGAATTCTTTAGAAACCAGAGTGCAGCAGGATTCCAGACACAGCACTTAAGGGGTGCTCTGGGACTTCTTCTCTCTTCTGCACATATTTTTCTGGGGAAGAAAACAGCACTGCTGGCTAGAAATGGGTGGGAAATTGTTTCCCGCTTTCTGAACCTTTTCTGAGATTTCAGCAAGTTTCCATTCTATGCTGGGACAAAGAAAACAACAAAAAAATACATCTTTGAGAGTTTTTAAGGAAGCGACTACAGAGCGCGCCGTCTACCCAGAGTAGCCAACAGCGGGCTTGTTTTGGAAGTCATCTGTGATCCAACACATCCAGCCTGCAAACCCAGGGCTGCTGGTCCCTCAAGCCCCAGGGGAAGCACTTCCTATCTAGGTCACCATGAGGCTCAGCTCTCTGCTTTTGTCCTGTGCAGTTGCTCCACATGAACCTGCTGGAGAGAGTCCTGAGCTCACCTCTCCCAGCCACGTGCCTGCCAACTGCAGTCACCACCAGGCTGCACTGCCAGCCCTGCTCCTTACCCTGCTGGCTATTAAATCATTTCCTTCAAGCAGAAAGGCTCCAACAACACTGACTGAAAGAGGCTGGTGAAGCTGAATCACTGTTTGATCTGGGGAAATAAAGTCCTGCTTAATAACTTGCCCACATCCCAGGCAACTGTGCCAGCTGTTGGCCTGCTGGCTATGCTGGGCTGAACAAAGCCTTTTGCCAGTTAAACTGCTGATTGTGAATCAAGACATTTGTGACTACCTAGCATCAGGCAGCAAAAACCAGGGCAGGGATTCCCCCTCTAGCTCCAGAACTCAACAAAATGACAGCACTGCAGGGTCATCCCTGCTGTTGGTAACTGTTGCACAAACATGTCTATACAGCCTTCCCAACATGAGGGACTACCTTGGACCTAACTTCCACTCAAGATGCTTTTTCCCCATTCCCTGACTCAGCACAGTCAACCAATCACAGTCTCAATGCTTCCTCAAAGTGATGGATTTAAAGACGATCTTTAATTTTCACCCTGGCCATAAGAATCTTATTCCAAAGATCTGGATCTTGTTCCTAAAGCTACCACTATTCCACTCACTGATTTCTTTTCTCTTTGTGATGGAATGGCTTTGCTTTGTACAGCACTTTGAGATCTGCCGATGTACAGGCTATAACAGCAGCAGCACTGAGTCAGTATGGATACACTCCTCCTTAGAGAAAATGGCTTCTCCTGAAGGGCTGAGAGTAGTCACAGGAACCCCTATGCCTAGGGGGAAAAAAACAGCTGGAAGTACTAAACATGCTTAGAAAGCTGTAGCCATCTCCAGGGTCACTGTGCTCCCCACCAGTCTTTCCTGCCCCAGGGATGCTCTTGCGCAACCACTCCATCACCTGGAATAATTCACCGTGTAGCACTACTTCTAAAAAAGAAATACAAAAGATTGTTTTGATCTGGTGACTAGAACCTGTAAATACTATCAAATGTACCCCGTCAACAACGCTATGACATTGGAAAGTGATTAATTTTTGATTTGAAAGTGTAGGCTTTCCAGAAAATGGGATTAAGCCTGGATTCAAACTCCACTCCTGGATTTCAAGTCCCTGTTTGGATGAGGAAATGGAACAGGAGAACTAACTGAAGGGTTGTTTAGTCTCCACTGGAACTGGCCTGAACACCCCAGCAGTCTGGTACGTAGAACTTAAATGTGGTCTACTTCAGTGATTTAACAACTTCTAGCTGCACACTGAAAACCCAGTAGAGATGCAGCTCTGGGCAGCCCAGCAGCCCAGCTTAGTCACCATGTGAACATTCAGCAGCCCTGGCACAGGGTTGGCACCAACAAGCTCCAGCTGACATTTATATCCTATTATTTTTCCTGACCTTAGACACATGATGGAGTGAAAAACACTGACAAAAACCATGAAGACACAGAGAAATTCTCCAAGAAATGCAATTACAGGAGCCAGAAAGGCCCAGGTATGTGTCTGTGGAAGAGCTACCATTCCCAGTGTCCATGGCTCCCATGGACTAGCCTGCAGATGTCTGGAAGTGACGTGATACTGAATAGGCCACAATTAAGATATGCTTATCTCCTGCTTTTTCTTCTGCAGGTGCCAGTGTTATCACAGATGAATGATGGTGCTGCATGTGGTTTAACAAGAGCCACCTGCATTTTTAGCAAACCAGTTCTTGTAAAGTTTCTATGTTCCTGGGCTCCCAGGGAAGAAAAGGGCTCTCTGAATGACAGATGCAGTGAGATGGTGACTCACTGGGGGTTTATGCATGCTACTGATATTCTTGTCTCAGAAAAACACCATAAGAGGATGCTTTATTAAATTATCTGTTCAACTATTTACTTAGGCCCTGCTGATTTAAATTTTTGAAATAACTTTCTAAAAAGAGAAGGAGACACTGGCTCTTCATCCAGCATTTCAGAGCCATCCATTTTACTCTCTGCCTTAATAATGTACAATTCTCTCTTTTCTCCGGGTGATGGATAAATGCAGGCACGTGGACCAGAGACTGGTACTGGACTGGTGCTCCTTTACACATTCTTAAAAAGTAGTGTCTCATGTCACATTCTCGTAATATTTGAAAGTTTCCATCTCATGCAGAACATGAAAAGGCCCAGAAAAGGCTTTCTAGTTAATCACCAACAAAGCTTTTCCAAAAGATCATAATAAATGCTTGGTGAGCCCTGGCTCTGCAGTGAATCATGGTTATGAGCTTGGCTGCATGAAACCGAGACCTTTGATACATGATTCACTGTAGAGTTGTTTTCAGGAGAAGGCAAGCAGTATGAGAGTCTTCTGCCAAGGGGAGTATTTCAGTACCTCAGATAAAGATTGATCTTCAGCAAACCAGAGGATGAGCATCTTGGTGTGCTGGGAGCCAGCCTGTACCACCATGAAAACAGTTGTGTTTGCCTCCCTCACTGGTTGTTTATCTGGCACTTCAGTGAGGCACTGCTGGTCAGAGATGGACTAATAAGGAGGCAAGGAGGAAGGAGTCTTGTTCATGAGCCCGAAGAGAACTTGGCAGGGCTCGTTTGCACCCATCTGCTATAACCACAGGCATTAACCCTTGGGAGGGAAGACAGAGCAGTCTTACTGACCAGCTGCTTTTTAACAGAGAAGCCTGAGATATATTTTGAGAGTCAGAGGGCAGGATGGTACCAAGGAGCATGTGCTCTCTCTTTCAAACTGGGATCCACGTTCCAAATTAATCTAGGAATTGGCAGCATAAAATGTTCAGGTAAAGCTTCCACAGCAGCTGCAGATGAGAAACTTTTTCCATTAGAAATATCTGTAAACTCCCATCACTGAACAGCCAGAACAGCTTTTATCATTCTAAACCAGTCGCTTTATGAAGCAGCAAGACCACAAAGTCTTTCATCTTAAAAGCTCAACAACAGAAACTTTGAAGCGGTAATGAAACGATGCAGATCTCCACTCCAAAAATTATAATGGTCCACAGGCAAATCCAAAGACATCCCAGGAAACAGACGCTGAATCTGAAAGTTGAGCTGAGACTTCGCCTTCTTGCAGCAGAAATAATCCCCAGACTGCCCTCTGTAATATCTGACAACCCCAGCTCTTGCAAAATGTAGCATGAAATGAAAGGAAAGACATTTCTAACAGCTCTAAAAATCATTCAGACCTCATATATGCTTCCAGATAGTCTCTTCCCAGGGCAGCAGTCAGGCCACAGGGGTGACTCAGCACTGCAGTGCCTAACATGATTCTGTTTCTTCTTCATTTAGCCAGGAGCAAGAACTTTCTGGGTTTGTAAAACCCAATGCTATCACAAATACCACATTCCTGCTTTTTGTATTTCCTTGCACAAAGTACTATTATATTCTTTCCAGCGTGTCTCCCTGTTCAGATATTTTCTCTCCTTGTAGACCTGAGAGGTCCCAACCAAGATGAGAAGTCCACTGTGCCTAGCATGGCTATGCATGGACATGGCCCGCCTTCACCCCAGACACCAAGCAGTCAAAACACAGAGTGGGATGGGGAGCTGTAGATGAAGCTTGTCCCCAGGCATGCTCTGGTCCCCCATGGTCAGTGCAGCAGGACAGCAGCAATGCCCAGCTTGCTGGACCAGCCTATCTCCTACACATGCGACAGCCATGCCGCAGCCATGCCATCCTCCCTAAGAGACCAGGATGTACGTATTTTAAATTATGATTATTTTATATATATTTATGGAAGGAGGTGACCTTTTAAGCCAAAAATTATACTGCAGCACCCAAAGGTTACAGCAGGGCAGAGTGACCACATACAGCAACCTTCAGCTGGAGGGCAGTTCCATCCATCTACCCCAAAATTTCAGCCATGCCAGGAAGAACCCAAGCTGTTACTCACCATCAACGGGGCTGAGGTAATCGTGGAGGTGGGCTGTGCTGGCTGCTCCCCCGCCCTGCATGAGGAGGTCCCCATAGGGGTTTGGGTGGCCAGCCATCAGCGTCATTTGGTGGTAGTAGTCAGCAGGGTTGGCTCCCGGTGGTGGTGGGGGCAGCCCGAAGAGGCCTCGTTCCTTCAGGTGCTCATGAGCCACTGTTGGAGCCGCAGGCGAGGAGAGAAACATGGAGAGAAGGTTCCCACCGCAGTGTTAGACCTCGGAGCTGACGTTGGTGGCCCCGTCTCCCCCCGCGCCCCCCGCCAGCCCCAGCCGCACGGCTCCGCGTAGGGCGCGTGTGACGTGCGCTTGGGCGTGCTTCTGCGGACAAAGGAGACCAGGCTGGGGCCTCTGCATTCCTCCATTTCCGCAAATTTATAAACAATCTCTCGTTCCCCCTTCTAATAATCTTCCAGTTTGGACGCAGCCAGCACCCCTGGGAGGGGGGAGAGGGCCCAGGCTGCCGACAGCAGTAACCCTGTCAGCATTAACATCCCTGCCTATTAGGAACGAAAGACAAATGCAGCCCAGTTCCCGATAGCAGCGTGAGGAAATTAAAGCCAAGGTCTAATGCATAGAGCTAGGTTTAGTGTCTGGCAGCATAAAACCATTTTGGCTGCCAAAGCCAATTACACTCACTTTCTCCCAGCTGTAATTTTTCAAACCTGCCTCCCCACCCGCTTGCCCCATTAACTTATTTACCACCACCTTAAACAAGGAAAGAAAAAAAAAAGAGAGGAAAAGAAAAGCAACCCAAACCACAATGCCTTTCTTCTGCAGCAAACAATGAAACTGGTTTTGGAAGGAGAGGACAGGGCAGAATGCGCCCATGCACCAGCCATCAGACCTCTCTGTGGCGGGTGCCTGAGAATTCGGATGACCTTTTAGGGGAGGGAAGAAGACATATGCATGTCCCCATCACTACAGTGATGTTGTTTTAGTCATACAAGATAGTTTCATGTTGCCAGATACTAATCCAGGGGCCTTGTTGCTCTCTGGTGCACTTTGCTTTGCAGTGTTGAAGGGCTGCTGGCCCCTGCAGCAGCTTAGGAGCCAAAGCATGCTGGGTTTGCTGGGCATGCAGAGACCAAGTCCCCAAAGCCCAGCTTCCCTGGGCACTGAGGAGCCACCTGCAACTGTGTAATGAAGCTCTTCTGAGGAAGTAAGGCATGACTTACACCTTGCCAAGTGGAAGCAGTGTCGTGCATTTTCCCCTTTCCCTATTGGATTTCTTTGTCCCCATCTCCCCAACGTGGGGTCTGATAGGGCTCAGAGAGCATGATCACCTCTGCCTGCACCCAGAGCCAGCTTCCCACACATCCTCACCTTCCCTGAAGACTGTTGTGGGGCAGCTCAGGAGTAAGGAGGAAGAAAGTATGGCCCCTTGCCTTCACTCAGGAGCCACCCTGACCCCAGACACAAAGCCAACAGGGGCTAACCCAGCTGGCATTGTCTCCCCTGCAACATCAGTCTCAGCCAGGCCAGGCAGCCAGAACAATTGTGACCCTCTCTGGGGAAAGCTGGGCTCCCAGTAGAGACATAAGAACAGGGAAGCTCCTAAGAGAGAAAGAGAGTGCTGCAGAAAGGAACGTACTTTAAGCAAAATATTTATAATATGATCCAGCAGTAATAGCTATTCTCACGCTCTGCTTTCTCAGTGCGATGATGCAAAACAAATGTGTAGTTAAAGGGGAAAAAAGAAAACAAAAAGAGACAGCTCTCCCACTTCAGAGAGCAGCTGCGGAGCCTTTGCAGCTGTAAATCCCCGGGTTTTAGGGAATTTCAGTTCTGGTGATCTACAAAATCGCTGCAGTACCAGTAGCACAGTGTCTTACCGTCGGCAGGACTGAGGCCCCTGGCAGCAGAGATGACGGAGAGCGTGGGGCTGCTGTGCACAGAGCGGAGGTAATGCTCCATGTGGGGTGCCACGTAGGGGTGTGGTGGGCTGAAGGGCGACTCGCCAGGCCCGGCGGGGTGCGGAGACAGGCGGATGAGGGAGATGTCGGAGATGACGGGGCTGCCGCTCAGAGGAGGAGGCCTGGGAAGGAAACAGACACGCTGTCACTTACAGCCACCCAGAGCAGGCAAAGCTGCTTGCCACCCTTCTCTGTCCTGCCCCACTACCTTCGTCCCCAAGAGAGGAGTTCAAGCGTAGTGGGAAAACCCTCCCTTCTTGGCATATGCAGAGTCTGAAGTTCCCAAACTTCCCGTGGACATGAACCAATATTGCACTAAATATGTATTTGTGCAAGGTGGCTCACCCCAGCTGGGCTGTTGTGGAAAGGAGCATGAGCTGCTTTAGGCAGTGCCTGCACATAGAGCAGGCATGGAACACACCCTGTGCTAGAGATCCCACCCCACCTCCTTGCACAGGGAGGCTAACCACACAAAGATATTTGAAGCAAACCTGGGGTTTGCAAACTCCTCACTGCCCCTGGATATCCAGATGTTTAGTGCTGCCACATGCAGAAAGCCCTGGACAGGGCAGTCTGTGCAAGGATGGAAATGCTGCAAGGAGAACTTATGCGATCTTGAGCTGTGCTTTGCTCAGCCCAGCACGCGTGGCTTGGCCCGTGCCGGCGCAGCAGCCCAACCTCCTGCATCCATCACGGCCAGCACAAACCTCCTTGACAGGTTGGTGGTATGGTTCAGAGGGCAAAAGTTCATGAGAGGTTTTACTGCATGCTTTCTGGGGGCCGCCTCTCTTAAATCCCTCAGATCTTCCTCAGCCCAAGTGCTACCTGAGAATAAAGTCAGTAAATGCTGAGGGATTCAGCGGGTAACAAAAGTAAGTCACATGCGTGTTTCAGTGCTTAAGCAGTTTTTTGAAGGGTGAACAAGGATGGAAGAGAAAGTCTGCAGACTTCTCCCAGACACGTGCCCTACTGTACCCTCCAGCCTCTTAGACAAACCACAGAGGGTGCAAAGGAGGAAAAGTTACTCACCCTGACCTGAGAAGCAGAAAATCTGAGCTAGAAACTAAATGAGGCAGAGCTGTCATTCGGCAAAACAGAAGAGCAAAATCTGCTTTGTATTAGCTCCCTCTGTACTCACAGACTGCTGGAAGCAGAGCTGGTGTTGACACACAGGTCACAGCAGGGACAGCATTCGTCCCTGGCTGGGTGCTCTGGCAAAGCTGAGGGACATGGATGTGCACCCTGGGGGGCTGCACCCTGGGCACAGAAGACAACAGGGATTTGGAGGTCAGGGATCTGGGATGTGGGCTGATCTAAGGGAGGGTATTACAAAGGCCCTTCACTAAGACTATCCAAATATGCCATTAGTGAGTGCATGTAAGATCTGTCTCTCCATGCACAGACTACAAACATGATGGTCTGAGCAGTTTCGACACACCACCAGCAGCTCAGGATCTCAGTCCCACCCTGCCTTATCAACAGTTCAGGTGTATTTCAATTTATTTGTAATACTTGCATATCAACAAAACCACACAGAAATGTAATACAAGCTTTGCATACTTATTCAGCAGTTTAACAAGCATGTTTGTCTTTGTTTGATCTTCTGTGTGTTTCTCTGTCTTTCCGATAAATTAGTAAACCTTGTGGCTTTTTGAACACTTTCTGCTGATGGGTAGTAAATTAAATGCTTTCTGAAATATTTATAGTTCAAAGTACTTTCCTGTAGCAATACACACTGTGGCTCAGTGGTGTGAAATACCAGGCAGTGAAAACCCATCACACATAAAGGCTCTGTGGAGATGCACAGCCACCAAAACAGGTGGCTCATCAGACCCAGGCCGGGGTTTTGCCAGAGGAACACCCACCAGCATCGACCCTGTTTTCTTTCATGACACTGAAAGACAAACTGATGATGGCATGGCTATTTCAGACCTCATAACCTCCCCACCTGTGTTGCCATGGCCTTCCATTACCAAAATTATGGGGTGACCAAAGTCACTCTCCGGTGCCTCTCGCCATGACATCAGCCGTGGCGGCGGCGAGCTCAGGAAGCTGCAGCCGAGGCCGCTGGGGCTGGTTTCTGTCGAGGCTGCTAATAAAGGCATCCGAGCACGGAGCCGACCAATTTATTTCTACCGGGGAGGAGGGAGAAGTGAATCAAAGTCTCTGTTCCAGATTTAGTTTCAATTCATTTCTAATAATCTCCACCGCCTCATCTGGAAAAAATGAAACAGGATTAAAAAAAATGATGTCATTAAGAAAACATCTGACTAATTTTTCTTCTGACGAAGACTTAATATAAGTGAGGGGCGATGTAAATTAAAAGCAGCCCCAATCTTCCCTGGGCCACAGAGCCTGCCTTAATACATAAGCCATGAAAGAAGTTTTCTTACATATACAATAAGTTCCCTCTTTCATCAGTACTCACAGCTTCTCCCAAAAGGGTTGTGAACTTCTTTGATGCAGTCCTGGAACTATGTATTACCAGGTTTACGAGCCTTCGGAGCCTCTGCTGATCAAACTGTGAGGCCGACATCTAAAATGCGTATAACAATATGAAGGGTTTGCTGTTCATTTTCTCTGTGCTAAATTAGGCAGAAATGCTGGAATCCCTCAGAATAGGAAAACTCCACCCTGTACAAAGAGGTAACACTGGGAAAAAGATCAAGAATTTCCCCAAAATGCATGCAGCTGGAAACCCATCTGGTGTTTGAACATGAAGTTGGCCCTGTGCACAAAGACTGGGCTAGAGAGCAGGCAGCTCCTTATGGCTCTGCTTAAAGCCTGTCCTTGCTCATTGTTCCATCTGTGGACTAGGACAGCCATACTCCCATCAAGGTCTGGCTCCTGTGAGCCCTCCCAGGCAGATATCACCTCTCACTGTTGTACACCTACAATTCTAGCAAAACAACATCCCATAGCACAGCAAATTGCAAAATAACGTGGCTTCCTGGAGATGCCTACCAGGAACAACTCACTCAGCCAGGGGCATCCTCTGCTCCTAACTCCCCAAAGGTTTGAATTTTTTTCCCACTTTTTTCCATGTTGCATTTTTTCTTATCTCATTCCTATGTCCCACATTGAGCCATCGCACTGGCATTGCAACTACACAGTGAGAGGCAGCTGTATCCTCACAGGTCTGCTCCTTGCAGAGAAGAACCATCACATCCTGCTCTTTAGAGGCAGTGAATGAGAGATGAAGCAGTGCTGGAGGAAGGCAGCTCTGTCCCCATGCCCAGCTCACATCCAGGGCATGCAGGGCTCTCCATGCCCATGCCCCACACCCTGCAGTGGGACAACCTTCAGCTTGGTGTGGTGAACCAGCCCATGCAACGAAACCACGGTGACAGAGCTGCATTCTTCAGCCTGTCCACAGAGCTCCCTGTCCAGACCTCTGCTATCCATGCTTCTTTCCTGGATCCCACAGATAGCATGAGGAAAGCACCCCACCACCTGAGGGAGAGCTCTTGGCTTTGCTGAACACAACATTGTAAAAACATTGCCGTCTGCAGTGGGATGAGGGATTTCACTGGACCACATGTACATCTGGAGAAAGTGGGATTCTGGTTTTCAAATAGGCTAAGGGAATTGGGTGTCCAAACGCCATTAAATTTAATGTGAGCCAGGGGCCTGTTTTCCCCGCGGCTCCAGCGAGAAGCCCAGGCTTTATAA
Source organism: Coloeus monedula (assembly GCF_965178545.1). NCBI lineage: Eukaryota > Metazoa > Chordata > Aves > Passeriformes > Corvidae > Coloeus > Coloeus monedula. The sequence continues at coordinate 28,764,528 of NC_138787.1, read as the reverse complement.
TTAATGCTCAGGACTCGTAGAGCAATTTGCATCTCTGACGAAGCACATGAGCCTGGATTCATTTCCTCCCCTACCCAGGAGAGGCTTTTCCTTTGCTGCTCTTTAACAGAGGGAGACACTGAACTGTGAGAGATATTACCTGATGCCACCTAAGGGCTGCTGGGCCTCATGCTGATGGTGGGGGCATACAAGCAGGTAAAGGCTTTAGAGAGCAGGTCTTTACCAGAACAGTGGATGACCCCTCTGGGAGGGCAGAAATCTTGGCACAATTTCCCTGTCTTCAGCCACCTGCAGAGCAGAACTGTGAGGCAGTGGTAACACATGACAGCAGAGGAGCACGATCAGCAGAAGAGGAGATACCAGCATCTGAGATGAGACACACACTGCCTGTGGGTCATTGGGAGACTTCTGGTGGTTTCCCCGGACCTGGTCACTCCTTAACAGTCCTTCACTGGGGAAAAGAGATCTGCTTAATTTTCCTGCCTCTTGCGTTTTGCTGAAAGGAGTGACAGCTCATCTGAAGCTCTGCAGTCTTATCCCAAAGTCTGGGGGAAGGAGCTGGTAGTTTGCTTTGAAAACCAAGACAAAGAAACCTCAGCCTGTGGTTTTCAGTGAGGCAGAGCACTATGTTCCTGTGTGTGCCTCGGAGCCTGGCAGGTGCTCGTCTTTGATGCCACTGCTGGATGTAGTGCCAAGAAAGAACCCTCGTGGTCCCACAGCAGAGGAGCAGCATCCTCTCTGAGGAACTGGGCTGGGCTCCTGAGTAGGGAAAACCACAGGGACTGGCAAAATCAGTGCTGGCTGCTTTGAACAGGGCCTTGGGGTGTCTTTCTCCTGCTCTCCCTCTGTGGACATGCATCAGCAATCCCAAAATCCTACGTGGCAGAGATGAAGCAACATCTCACCGCCATCTCGCCACTGCTGTGAGTCCGCTGCCTCTGCAAGGGGCACTCAGCAATGAATGTAACAGTTAAAGAAGTTGCACATTTCTGAAATAATCTCCACCAGTTAAAGAAACCCCAGAAAAATGCAGACAATTATCAAGCACTAATGTTCCATGACTAGTCTAAATTAATACTTATGTGACAAATAAATTCATTCTGCAGAAAACAAAGGGCTGAATACTTTTCCATATGCTTAATGGAATATGGACACTTGAAGGCAATTGCTTTGTTCTACAATAAAGAAATGCATAGCTGCTAAACAGACATAGAAGCAAGGAACAGAACTACTCACGGGGAGGAGTACCATAGCCTGGTAGAGTTTTGCCATAAGAAAAAAGCTCTTAAAACCAACAATCCTTTCTAAACCCCACATAAAAACCCTTGCTTTTGTTTTGTTTTATATAAAACTTCCTAGCCCATTTTTCCAAGTCCTATTTTCCCAGAACACCACCTTTGTCTGAAGGAGATGGAGGAGAGCCATATAGATGACTGAAAAATGGACTGCTCTCATGGCAGACACTGAATGGATGGGATGCCAAACCTGTGCTCAACAGGAAACCTGAAGTGCCCCAGGATTCATGCTAAATGATTCAGTCTAAACAGCTCTCACCAGCCCCTCAGCTTCACCTCTGTTTATTTCTGATGTAAAGTCCCTTACAACAGGAAGGGCGAGAGGTCGCAACAGTTGTGCGGTACCCTCAGGATCAAACCCCACGAGGTCCCCCAAAACAAGGTAACTTCCAGAGGTCAAACCTGGGCCACGACTATCAAATTCACATGGCATTTGATCATTCACAAAGATTTCCCTCCCTGCCGTTTTTCCAGCTCGGAGAGCAGAGGATGTGCTGCAGGAGCAGCCAGAGCTGCCTTGCAGCCGCCTCTCCCCCCAGCCGCTGCCAGGGAGCACGGGGCAGCCTGGTAATGAGGCGATGGGGAATCACTCGTGCTTCCCAGCTCTCCCAGCACTGCAACAAGTTGATAATTACCCACTAAAGTGACCTGATGATCGAATATAAGACTATCAACTTGGAGAACCAGCCTATGTGTCCCTCTACAAAGAAATTGGGACGGGGACTCAAGAGACAACTCCCAGCCCCCTCTCCATCAGGATGCACAGCACAAGTAATTTTTTTTTCCCTTGTATCTTCTCAGCTCTAAAATAAGGTTAATAATTTTTTTTTCATATTCAGAAAGATGAATATATAGAAAATCAGAGCTACCTTTGCTAATTCAGCAGTTAATGCTCTCACTTATAAGATGTTACAGAGATTGTGAATCTGGACAAAAATTGTGACAGCTTTTCTGCAGAAATTTATTGGGCGTGTTTCATGCAGTTTGTATTTTCTCTTTTCCCCTCAAACATGTCTTTGAGCTAAAAAGGAAGCATAAAAATAATAATAAAAGATTTATAACAATAAAACATCTGTTTTAAAAGATATTCTTAACAACAAGGGTAAGTTCCCATCAGATGGGTTTATGGAAGGAATTGGTAAATTCAGCATTGCAACAAAACTGTACAGCAAAACTAGATGTTTTTTCTAAAAGATGGGCCTTAAGTGCACTACAAGGCTTGGAGTTTTAATAGTAGGAAATGGTAATTTCTCCCACTGTAGAAATTAAAGAGGGGAATCCCATGGCCAGTGTTACAGGTGTCAGATCAGGTAACTGTGGCAGTTCCATTGGGCCTTAACAGACACAAATCTCTGAATAGGAAATCCCTTATTTGTGAATTTGTGGTTTGGGCAGTGCCTTGAGAAGGATTTAGGTAGACACTATGAAAATCCCACTCCACATCCATTGGCAGTGGTAGTTGACATGCCTACAGTCTAATCTTCTACTACTGAAATCAAAGCAAATTCTGCCAGTGATGGCAGGAGCAACGAGAACAGGTCTCCAATGTGACTCCTCTGTTTTTCATCTACACAGTATCATAATCTAAGGCAGGTACAATTTCTTTGCATGATTTTTCCCATCCCTTAGACTTAATGCAACTTCTAGCACATGAGGTCAATTTAAAATACTTGCTCCAGGTGAAAAAAAAAAAAAATGTTGGTTTTAAAAGTGGAAAAAAAGTGTAAACATCTTTCATTTCTCCTTTTGAAAGACCATTCCAGAACATACCTGACTTCAATCCTAAATTTAAAATATCTAACCCCAAGAACAAATCAACCTATTTGACTTCACCTGATATATATTATTTTTTAATCATGAAATCAAAAGTGTTTTGGTTTAGCGCTTGAAACCTTTTTTCATCTAAGTTTCACCATAAGTTAACAATGTTTTTAAGCTTGCAGGTTGTTGGCAGCCTCAGAAGGGACAGGGGCAACTTTTGGAAGGAGCAAAGTTGGGAGCCTGAATACAGGAACTGGTTCTCAGATTAAAAATTCTCCTGACCACATATGGTTTCTTATTGCATTTGTGCTGCATTTACCACAACACGGGTCTAGTTTTGGCTGACATTTGTAGCCACAACTGCAACACAACAACAATAACAATATTTGCTTTTAAAATGGAAGAAAACCGCAAATTTTTATAAGTAAGGTTGCCCTCCATTATACAACACACAAAGAAGCAAGACATCAAAGGTAGAAATTAGGGTTGATACGGGACCTTCAAACCCAAATCAAATTAGTGTCTTAGGGAGAGATCTTTGATTTAAGCTTAATAGTCGTGATTTTTTCTTGGATTGTTTCATACTTAATCAGCCACACAACCCACTGTGCAGACATATGTTCCCAAAGCACATCAAAGCAAGTAAACATTCTGTTCCAGATCCTAATATCCTTTTTTTATCCAATTATCTTACTTACATGATCTTTTAATTTAAGTTCTGAAAGCCCACCTCTTCACACAAGCTTTTCTTTAGGAATGGAGGTAGAAGAATGACCAGCTCAGTTCTTGTGAGATACTTGCCAAAAAAACTGCACAACGAATAAATCAAAGCACAGCAGATGAGGCTCTAAGATAGTTTCTTGAGAGATTAGTGATGAAAGCCTTCAGAGAAGAAGCATATTTTAAGAAGGGGAACTTCAAGGAAGGTAGATGAGGCGGAGAGAAGGAAGAAAAGTGAGAGAAAAGACATGAAGGAAAGTGTGGATAGAAGTACAGGAGCCAGTGAAAGAAAGCAAAGCTAAGGAGCATTGCAAACCTGGAGGCATGTGAGCTTCAGTTTGAAACCACCAGACACGAGAACTTGATTCCAATAGTCACAAAATTTGAGAGCTGGGGTGTCAAAACGCTGCAGGCTCAGGGTGTGGAGGGGATGAAGGCTAGGCAGTGGCATGGTGGATTGAAGGAGCAAGCCTGGTGGGAACTGGTGGGGAAAAAGATGGGGAGAGGTGTAGACACAGACCAGATCCTGATGGCAGAGCTGAGGGAGATCTGAGAGGAGTCAACACTGGTGTGGGGATGTGGGAAATGGGTGTTAGAGAGATGTGTCGGATGTGACACAGCTGTTTCTCTGCATCTCAATGTTTTCCCTTGGGACACATGTTGAGGATATTAGCACTTTCAAGTGAATACTTTGCTTGTAGCTGTGAAGACATTGGGCTTGGGAAAACAAATGGAAGTGCATGTTTGTGGGGAAGAAATCTGAATTTTTTATCCCTGCCCAGTGTCTTCTTCCTATGCCACTTTTGGGTGGAGGTTTCTCTCCCTTAAAAGGTTATAACATTCAAGTGCTACAGATGGGTTTAGCATTTAAAAGACAATTGCTATACTACTTTGGAAAAGTCTGTTTCCATGTTATGACAGCCCTAACCCATTGAGGAAAGAGAAAGACAGTGGCAGCAACACCACAGCAACGGAGCTCATGGAAGAGTCAGGCAAACCACAGAAAATGCTTATTCATTCATTACACTTTAAATCTGCCTTGGCTCCATACCTGTCATATCCCAGAAAAGCAAAAAAAGACCATTCCTCTTCATCATGACTGTAATACAATCAACTGGCTGCAGCATTACTCTAACCAATGTTAACTAACAGAGTCTGTGTCTGACATCTATAATTTCATGTTAACAAATTAGGTAGACTCCTGCATTTCCTGGTACCTTGAATGCCCAAGAAGCTCATAACTTTTCTTTATATGCAAAATGTCAGGGAAAGGGCAAACAATGTTATGCCAGAAGACCATAGCCAAATCACTTGGTTGGAATGTGCTGTAAATCATGGGGTGAATGGAAAATGAATCTTTGTTCCAGGACAACAACTTCCAGCATTAATGTTTCTGCTAATATGCTCCTTTTCTATTGGGAATGTCCTCTTCCCATAATCCAAGGTCCTATAACTTAAATCCTATAGCTAAACAAGACACCAAGGAAGGAAAACCTACATCCAATTAATTACAAAACCCTGAAATGTCCTGCTTCTCTTTTCTAAAGTACAGGAGAAAACCATTGGTGTTCAAGCTTTAGAAAGATGACACACTTGCCCTAAGCAGCAGTAAGCTGTTGTAACTAACCAGAAGTAACCAAACCCCATAGTTTACAAAGGGGAATATAACAAAATGGGAACAGGTACAGCACAGATCTCTACAAAGCCTTTCCAGACACAGCAGTCAGAGGAGCTCTGTCAGTACATAGAGGTGATTGTGATAGTTGCACAGAAATACATCTCACACACACACAGACATGTGCCAAGCACTCTGCTGGTGTGCTGTGTGTGTACCTGCCTCTGGTGCATCACAGCACAAAGGAGTAAGAGACGTGTCTTCCCATAATAACAAAGCTTTTGGCTGGGGCTCCCTGGGTTTTCTGCAGGAATTAATTTTACTGGCATTTGACACATTTTAAACAGCAATAGCACTCACAGTAACCTCCAAAGGGAAATATTCCTGAACAATATATAATAAATACATTGATTTCTAATAATAACCACCTGCCCTAAATCTTTTTGCTGACAGATTTAGTTGGACCAAAGGCCCTTTTCACATCTACTTCATGACAGTTCCCATCACTACATAAAGACTTTGAAGTGCCCTAACGTGCAGTAAAATGCGAGATAACCTAAGAAACTGTCAATATTTCTTCACTTCTAAAAGGAAATGCTAATGACACTCAAAGAGCTCAAGATGTAATGTAAGATCTGATCCAACAGACTGGCTGATCTAACCAGCCTTTGCTTTGCAACGAGTATGCTGAAAAGCAAGCAATTATATAGTGAAGAGCAGAACTAGGTAAAAGTTTTTCACTGATATGACTAAGGGAATAAACCCTTTTTATTCCAAAAAAGCTTTATTCTTGGAAGTATCTTGACTTTTCTGTACAAAATAAGAAAATTAACAATAAATCCGCACTTCAACATGAATTTCTTCTTTTTAACCTATCACATTTTATTCCTTTCTTCTTTTTTTTTTTTTATCATTAGGAAGAAAATGAACATGAATGAGACATAAAAGTTTTAAAAAATCTGGACAACATTCTGCTAGGGTCTAATTTTCCATAGGGAAAAGTTAAGCAAAGTAATTCAGAGTCTCTCTCCAACTGCCTGCAATAAACAACTGGCATTTCTCTGCCAGCTCTAGCCTGCAATGTAAGACTGAGAAAGGCTCTACAGCAGGAGAAGGTAAAAGCAGTAAACAGAAGCCCAGTCCTATGGTAAAACCCCAGCACTGCTCACTGCACTGTACAACTTGAACATATTTCAAAGGAGCCAGGATGCTTCCCCCACCCCCAAATCATCACCTCATGGTAAGAAAAGATGAGGTGTTTTATATCTCATCTGCCATGTAACCACCCAAAAAATCTTCCTTGCAAAACTCCTTTGCTCCCAGATCCGTTGGTGTCATTGACTACAGCTGCTCTCCTATTCTTTCAGTTTTTCAATGGCATAGGAAAATATAACACATTTATCAAGGCAGGAATATGGATCTGATGTTCCCCAGCTGTTTACTGCTGGAAGTTTACACTAGTGCTTTTCAACCTGTGGTTTGCAAAACCCTTGGGAATCACTAAAAACCCCTGTAGGGGCTGTGAAAGACAGCAAAAAATCTCTGCATGCCTCTTACTATTCAGGCCAAATTCACTATACTATGTTTAAAAACTCTGCTAGAAAATTTTTAGGGAGGGCACAGACTGTAACAGCTTGAAAACCCCTCACTGACCCTTATGCTTCCCAAAATCAGTAAAAATTACAAACAAAATATTCTTAGAGTAATCCCTGACCACCGCCCCAATCCATCCTACACCCACCAACGTCAGCTGGCACAGGAATAGGCACGAGTGATTTAGGGAGCTTTGCCACGCCGGCGCAGAGGTAGCCCCATCTCCTGTGTCAGCTGTGTACCTACAACAATACCTCCTTCCCAACACCACGCACCAGGAGACCTGTAGGCCTCATCTTTCTTATCTCATGCAGCTATTCCTTATGCAGACACATTTCTGTATACAAATCCCATTATACTTGACCCTCAGTTCACCCTGTTTCCATTACAACGCTGTAGACTCAACCAGACTTGCTCCAGTGCCAACTCTGTGCTGTCATTCCTTGCGCAGAGTGGTAATAAAGAAATCACTGTTTTAAGCTGACAAAGAACAGATTTCTTACTAAGTAAACACTGATGTTTTGGTAGGGAAATTAAGTTATAAAATTGTGTCTACAAAGGGAGACCATACAGATGGAGTTTGTTAAGAGACAGCAATACAGTCAACAGTGGTTAATTCAATTGCCTGCTACTTATCAGATTTTTTTTTAAAAAGGCTTATCCAGCTTTTGCAAATGCAAATGCAGAAAAGCATTTCAAAGAGCCGTTGTCATTGTAGCTGGAGAGTGATGTACACACACACACATGGCCCTTCCAGGCCAGAGAACCCGGTCCTGCATATCCACCATGGCTGTGTTGGTGTCCAGCAGGTCTGGTGCTCACCGGCCTGGCAGGAGAGGAAGCCTGAGCACAGACAGCTCATCACCACACCGCCACCCTCCAGTGGCTTCTGTCCTTAGGGCTGTGCCATGGCCTCACTTCTGGCCACTGCTCTCTGCCTGCATGGGGCCTCTCATCAATACAAGATACCCCAGACCTTCCTTCAACTCAGGTTAAAACTGGGCACTAAGCGCAGCTGGGTAAAAGTAGGAAATTCAGTATCTCCAGTCCTTAGCTGACCCTTAAGTTATGCCAACCTGACCTCAAATGTCACACCTAATTCCCAAAAGCACCAGGTTGATGCCAAGTCGCTGAAGCTGTTTCTCTCCTAAATGCTGCAATGGCAGAGGCACAGCCACTCTTTATGCTCCGCCTTCCAGGGAATTTCAGCTGGGTTTGGGGTGCTTCCTGAAAAACAGGGGTTTTTTACAGCATCAGTGCTGGCAAAGGCCCCCAGACATCCTCCTCACACTAACAGTTCTGGTGCCTCCTCTACTGCTGATCCAGGGGCAGAAGCAGGAGGATCCTCATCACTTCACAACCTCAAAAATCACCCTTCCTGCATCTCACCAAACACCAGCTTATGTGGCATTTAAGTGGTGAGAGGGATGAGAGCCCCAGCCCTGTTTCTGCATACTCAAACTATGCAGAGCTGAGGAAGAGATGGATGCATGGGCAACTGCAGGCGCTCAACTCACAGGTTACAGCCACTGCTTTCCATAACAGCAGCCAGACTCTGTCTGAGATGGTACTCTAGGTAGTCTGAACACAACCTCAGTGTCCTCAATGGGGGGACAGTTTAAAACGACCAGAGAGTTGTGGAGGGGTTTTTTTGAACATTTTATCAAGAAGGATAGAAAACATGATTTATCTTTTGCATAGGATAAAGTTCACTATGGGATTCAGCATGCAGCATGATGTAAAGTCTCAGGCAAGCCAAAAGGTGTTAACACTGTGTGCCCTTTAAATGAGGCAATTAGTCAGTAAAACGATATATGCTTAGGTTGGAACTATGTAAATACACTCATTTTATTAATATAAGGCAAAAAACTAAAAAAGAGATATTGCTGGGCAATTAAATCACCAAGTATTGGTTCTATTTAAAATTCAAGAGAAGGGATATTAAACATACTCAAATTTTAATGGAAACATTTGCAGCAGTTTTAATAATTCAGCACAAAATGTTATTTAAACATTTCTCTCTGGTTTTGAAAAAGGCAAACACAGGGCCATTGTACTGTGGTCTGGAAATGAGAAATCAGAACTGCTCAGGTGCAGTGGATTTCTTTATTCATTTTAGACAACTCAGTGGCAAACAAACCAAACCTGGAAATCAAAGCTATGCTGAAATCCCAGTAGTGAGGTTTTCCATGTGGTAGAAGCTTTTGAAAGTCCCATCAGTCATGTTCTTGCACCATCAAGTATCACTTGCAGCTCAAGCTGATTTCAGTGGGGTGTAAGCTCCTACATGCATTCACTGTAGGAAAAGGCTGCTGATGGGATTTCAGTAAGAAATTCTTCTATCTTGAAGTTTACTTTGAGAATAGAACTTAAGATCCTGCACTTCGCATGTTTTGGGTTTTTTTTATTTAGTTCTATCAGCTGCTTGATTTGTTTAAATAAGGATGTGACAGGTGAAAATAATGTGGATTTTAAAAATATTTTATGGTTTAAATAATCTATAGTGTTATTAGTAACCAAGGAAATTCAACTATCCTGATCTGAACTGCCAATATTCACAATTCCTTTTGTGCACGTCACATCACAGTACAGTAAAGCTGTTAATGATCTAATGGCAATATAATTACTCTTATCTAGCATGCAGTACACTTTTAGTACTTGTGAAAACCATAAGGATTAATACAACCGTTCATGCCTACTAGAAAGGAGTTTCTAGCCAATGAAAAAAAAGGCACAGGCCATTTTCTAAGGTCAGTCATAGAGTATCTGAGGGACAGAGCAACTACAAGAAGTTATAAGGACCTCTTGGCAGGAGATAAGCATTTAATTACAGAAATCCCACATGAAAGCTCTCATTCTGCTGTTCAGTGAAGGAGGACAAAAGTTTGACAAGTCAAAAATTAACAACAAATACAGCGCATGCTATTGTACCCATGGATTTTTACAGGCATATTTGTCAAGTTCTTGTAACACCTCCCAAGATGCCATGCTGCCTGGCTGCACCATGTCCATCTTCTACCTTCAGCCTTCAAGCTTCTAAAAGTCTACAGGTTAATTTTTATCAAAGATTTCCTCTTGGACGCCACTGGCTCTTTCAACTGGAGCTCAAATGTGATTGGGGAGTGCAGACCATGGCGCACAGTAGTCCAGGAGACTACTTCCAGCCCAGCTTTCACCCAGTGAGGATGGTAACAGGAGCAGGAGATTAGACTGAGACCTTGCACTGGTAGGTAAGGAAGACTACACACACACACACACCACATGTACACACAAATCCTTTCTCCACTAGAAGTTTGTAGATCGCAGCAATTTTGCTGGTGAATGTGAGAACCACAAAATTGTCCTGCCTGGGAGAAGAGCACCAATAAACACAGAGCAGGAAGGGTTGGGTTTATGAAAAACAAAGTAATGAAGTCAATCACGGAAACCAGATCCTGGAAAAAGTCCAGTTTGGCAATGTAGTCAAAAACCAAACAAAGGGATAGGAAGCCACTGCATCTAGTGCAAGACTTTGGGAGGGAGCACAATCTGCTCTTCAGCACAAAACACCTTAAGGAATTTTCTGTCTGTCAATTTGTGCCCTTTACTCACTGAGTCACCCTGGGAAAGGTCACTCACCAAATATGCTGCACCAGAGTGACATACCTGAAGCAATTTGACACCTGCACAGAAATCATTCCCAAGTCTCTGCTCACCATCCATCCTTATCAGAAACCGTCACACAATTCACCAGACATGCAAACCCTGCTTAGCGGAGATCAAGGAAAGAGAAACCAGGCTGACAGAACCCTGAACTCCAGCAGCACGTCAGGACTTGAAGGGAAAGAAGTTACAGCTCACAGAGCTCCTACCTTCTTCACAGTTGGCAGAAGCCATCTCTTAAACATACAAACAAACAAACAAACAAACAACTCTTTGAAGAGATTCTTATTCTTGTGCTAGCACTCATCCGGGCACTGACACGATTCAAACCAGACGCGGTCGAGGAAGTCTGGAGTCATACCAGGTTTAGCTCTCGCATGCCAAGAGAGGTCAAGACCTAGCCAAGCCTTGAGTAGACAACTTGCATAGAAAATCCCAGGACACAGAGGAAGTGGCGTTGGTGGGAGAATGCCTTTCCCTTCGACTCACTAGGCAAGGCCACGTGACGATGCTCTGGTGAGGAATATGAAGCAGTTATCTTTCCTATCCACTAAAGCCCAAAAGTCCAGTGCATTTGTCCTCTGTAAAGATCCTCTGGAACCCTTAAAAAACATGACTCATAAAATATCTAAGCTGGCTCAATTCCATTTTAGTCTCTTACATTCTGGTCATCCCACATCCTGAGTGAGGGTTGGAATTTCTCTGGCCTAACCTGAAAAATGGTTGGGTTATATGTTTGTTAATTTCTTTTCCAAAGATGGATAGAAATCTATTTGACTTTGGGAGTCTACTATTTTTTCAAGTGAATAAAGCGGTTTGGGGTCTGCTGACACTGGTTTCACCGTGACTATTTCTCTATTTCTATATTATTGGAAATAATACACCAACAGGTAGTAACTCTTTAAGCATTAAAATGTACTGGATAAAACTTTGCAGATACCTCACTGTCCATCAATTCCTAGCAATACTTCTTACAGAGCATCAGTTGGGCTGGGGGACTAGGAAAAAAGGGAAAAAAATAGAAATGACTTCTATATGATTTCTGACCTGGGAACCAACTGCAAAATCCTTCCAGCTGGTCTGCAGAAAATAGAATTATTCATCCTGACCTGGTCCCTCCAATATACCAACTCTCATGTTGTACCCTGATCCCCAAAAGATGCCATCACAAAATGGGTGCCTTGTGATCTGGGTAAAACAGCAGCAAAGGCCTTATTTCAGTTACTCCCAGAGAACTGCAAACATCATTGACTCCTTGAGAGTCTTTTCAAACAAACAGGACCAACACAGTCTGACCTGAGTGGTCATCAGCTACCCAAAGCAGCACCTCAAACACTGCTAATTCCTTGAAAATTTGGTTTTCCTAGGAAGTAGACACTTGGACATTTTAACTGTCCTGTTTGACACCAGTTCTGGGACCTCTGTGATGATGTTGGAGTCACAGCAATGCTGTGTGGAAGTAACCACCAGAGCTCTAGAGTCCCTCTTCATTCGACCTTGACTTAAACTTTGCAAAAATCATCTAAAGAAATCATCAAGTGAAGCCTTTCATGAGCATACCTGAAGTCAACAGCCAAGTCCATATTGGAACAAGTAAAACCACCGATATGAACTATTTTTACAGCACAAATACACAAGCAGGATTTAGTAAACATTTCTATTCTGTGGTATCTTCAGAAAAGCACCTCTCCTCAGGACAGCATGTGAAGATGCATTTAAGTTTCTCTGAAGTCAACAGACCTAAACAGGCATTTCTAATTAAACATATACTTACATGTTTTCCTGAATAGGAAGAGGTTTTAAAACAGTTCTGTAGCCTAGAGCACTTTCTGTGTGACCCTCTGCATCATCAGCTCATCGTTTTTTTTCAAGTATCTTCTACAAATCTTCTCCTTCTTGCTAGTCCTCATTAGATTGATCTTCCTTTAATTTACTGATTTGATGACTGAATGCATTAATTCCTTCACCACCCTATCATTCTACACTCTGCTTTCTGTCATCTACAATGCAGTTTTCTCTTGTAAAATATCATACTTCACTTGAGTGAGGATGAAAGACAGCCTATGAAATCAAGTGTTTTATCTCACAGTGAAGACAAATAGTCTCAAACAAGAATGCACATGTAAGAACACCACCTTAATGCAGCTGTAAGCTTGAAACTTTCCTATTTTTAATGTATTAACCACACTCTGGTAGACTTCCTCTACCAGTGGTAGTTTGGGATGTGTGGTTACTCTGTGGGATCTTAAGAGGCTTTCAGATGAAGCATTCAATCAGCAGGTACCACGTCCAGCAGCTGGTCTGCAAATCAAAAGCCATGTAAGTAGCTCCATAACCAAGCTAGGAAAGCCTAGCTAGGAAAGGGGCAAGAGGGGAAATAAGACAAATTCTTTTCCAGGATGCTTTCACAGGATCAAAAGGGAAAATATCTCAAAGGCCCTTACAGGATTTAAGAACATAAATTTATTTCTTTGAGAGACTTAAACCCCAAAAGCTGAATGTGACTGCATTTTAGACAGCCCCAACACATTTTTTCCGTCTTGCCTGACTGCACCCAGGTGCTGTTATTAGTGACTTCAGTTCATGTGTGCAGAGTAGGAAGAGATGTAAGAGAGACACAAAATGAGTTGTGCAGGAAGAAATACCTCTGCTGTGAGGAGGCTACACCTGTGCAAAAGAAACACTGGCACACCAGTGCAGCCATAGAAAGGGCAGGAGGTGGTGGTGGAGCCTAATGCTCACATTTAATCTAACAGTATGTGCTCAGCAGCAGGGAAACCATGGTACAGGTCCTTCTGCTGCCCAGGGGTGGAAAAGGACAGCTCCTACCATGCTCTAAGGCACCACCCCCCCACCTCCCCACCAAGTATCTGCTTTAAAAAATCATCAAAAGGCTCACATTCTCCTGGTTCACTATCAGCTACCACAATCAATTATATCAAAAACCAACCCCACACACACCAATAAAGTGAGAGCAGGGAATGCAGTAAACTTGCTCTCGAAGTGGAGCCTGGCCAACTGATATAATCTAAACCTTGGATATGTTTTTCCATAGCACATCCTCCCATGAGATTTGCCATGTGCATGCTTCTACAACAGAGAGGAGACAGGGCAGAAAACACCCCCACTGGTCCTGCAGGAGCTGCATGGCCTGGGCATGCACACTGGGCTCCAAGTATGCACAAGCATAATGCACCTCATTAACATGTCTGTGTTTCTTAACTTCACTCCAGCCACTTCATGAATTTTTAGGTACTTAACTCCTTTACTAGAGATGGCTTTAGTGTCCTGAGTTTCAATGGAGGTTGGAGTAGTTTGACCTTAACTAGGATCCAGCTTGTTTGAAAAACACATTGAGCCTTTGCATTATCAGCACTTGACAAGCCAGTCCTAAGAGTCAACACTATTTTGAAACCCACAACACCCACTTTCAAACATTGTTAGCCAGACCCAGTACACTGGGATTTATGATCTGAAATAATACAGGTACTTTTAAAAGTTTGACCCTTGAGAAATTCTCTAAATTTTAGCTGTTAGCTAATTAGTATCAATGGTGAAACATAAAAGAACAGGAATCAAGAGTCTCCAAGGCAGAAAATTGTGTAAAATCACAAATTCTCAAAATGGTCTGGCACACAGAAGTAAAACATACTTATGTGGCTTAGTGTCAGAGTCAGGGATCTAGAAAGCCCGCTAAAACACACACCCTCCCGCGGGAGTGATGTGCAGGACTGAGATTTGCCAGAGTAACAGCACCCAGTTCTGCCTTTTGGTTGGTGCAGATGTGTCTGCATGGTGTCAGCTGCACACAGGGTATCCAGATCCACAGTTCTGCCAAACCGGGTCCTTTTTTCATTAGTATTTTTTCTTTAACTTTTCCCCCAGCCATCTGGGTGGTCCAAGAATCAGACCCAAAATACCTAGGATCCTTCGAACCACATGTTCTAATCCCAGCAGAATTGACTCAGTCCTTATCCATCCAGGGTAAATTGACTTCCCTGCTCTTTGCTGCGTGGGGGGAACTTTTGGATGAGATTTGAAAATTTCCGCTCTGTATGGACATTAAAAATCCTACATTTTTCTTCCAGTATCACAAGCCAGCACTCCTGCCATTAGTTTTTATCTCTTGGCACCCTGTGTAATTTGCTCCCCATGGCCACTGGTAGCTGGGAATCCAGATTAACCAGCACCTGAAAAGTGATGTGCCGCAGGCTTCATTCCACAAGCCAATGGGATGGATGGGGTTTGTCCATTTATCTTCACACACACTGGAAGGATTTCAGAGAAACAGTGAAAATGAGGAGGCTGAGTGGATTGATATTTGACTGTATGCTGCAGGCTGCGGCCCGGCCAGTTCATTAGAGCAGGGAGGAGGATATGACAACATGCAGCAAATATCTGGAGGGATGTGTTACACAAGGAGGTGTGCTAGGAGCAGACGGGTGAAATTCAGGGAGAGAAAAAAAGGAGGGTGGACCAGGAGAACTGCATGGAGAGCTGTATATACTGAGAAAGGATTTGCTACAGGATAGAGTAAAAGTTCAACCAGGAGATACAAAACCAGGAGATACAAGGGGAAACCCACAGACCCCCGTGCAGTACAAGAGAAAGTGCTACAGAGGAACAGAACACTGCAACAGGTCTCAGCATCTCTTGTCTTCATGACCGCAAGAAGCTGGTGAGAGGTGAAATACCATCTAGAGAGGTGATTTATTTAGGATTAAGAAAAAGAAGAGGCCAGGAAGGGCAGTGCTCCCCATTTAGCTGAGAGAAAACTTGAGAAACAAATTCGGAACGCTGGAGTTTAAAAGGGCAGGAAGTTGGCACTGAACATTTATCCATTTTCACAGATGCTGAAAGCAGTGGAGAATGGGCAATCCTATGGAGATAGCTTCTGAAAGACACGCACTCTCTGTTTAGAAACTCTTTAGAAAGCAGCAGGAGAAGAGAGTTCAAATAATTTTTTTTCCTAAAGCACAAGCTTAACAGTGGATAAGGTGGAAGCATGAAGTCACTTTTAATCTACTATAAAGTGAGGTAAGCAAAGGGATTATTACTTAAGACTCGCTGACATGAAGCTCTGAGAATGACATTTAAAAGCAATGGTGGATTACAGAGTGACATCATATTAAATGAACACATGCCAGAGGTTTACATAAAAGACCTGAAAGATCACGCTTTTGTTCTCAGTACTAAAACCTCTTAGCCATTTTCACTCTTCTGGCGGTGATTAGGCTAAATGAGAGGTGCAGTTTTTCACAGCACAAGCAACTCAGTGGCCCAGATCTTCACTAAGTGCAAATGGGCACAACTCCATCTGAGCTCACCCAGGCCCCTCACTCCAGCCCGATGTCACAGCATTCAGCAACTGGAGATCCAGCCCAAATATTTCTAAACCCAATCTGCATTTCATTGCAGCTTAGTGAGTCTGAAACCACTTCAGGTCCCTCTGGACTTCAGGTTTCAGTTATTCAAAGTACTCTGAAGGCTAGTTAACTAAACACACATGACAACAATATCCTGAATTTAAAAGAACAGCATAGATGTGTAAATCTCTCTCATAATGGAATATGCTTGAAAAATTTTAACAAGATTCAAAAGAGAAAGATGTGGAGGTTTGTCGGTTTGGTTTTGTTTGCTTGTCTGTTTGCTTTTTGGTTTGTTTTGTTTTGCAGAATAGTTTATGAGACTGGAAAAGCCTACAGAAACATATTAGGCCTGATCAGTGTTTTGGTTTATGCCTTCCCCATTTTCCAAAGACCTGATCAGCCTGTCCTCCCACTGAGGCCAGAAGATGCTAGGCATGTACCTTCTCAGTTTCTGCACAGGCAGGTAGCGCTATATACTTCTTCCCTGGTGCCTGAAAATGTGCTACAGGACCAATCTTGGAAGCCAAACAAGTCTTAGCTCTCAAGATATCAAAAGGATATTACTGTGATAACATTTTAGAAATGAGGAAAATAAAGCACAGATGGAATTAAAGTAATTTTTCCAGCTCCCAGAACATGACAGCAGAAGCCTAGTATTTCATCTGTGGTCTCCTGGAGTTGGATCAAGTGACCATCAAGTATTAATCCTGGTATTAACAGTCCCCCAAATCACCTCCCGTAGGTTACCAAAGAGCCACCTAAAAGCAACAGACTCCTGCTAATTACAGGCCAGGGAGAGGTTTGAGCCAGCCTTCTGGAGGGGACCAGCCCCTGCAAACCGTTGAAAACCCGCACATTCTGATTTTCTTAAATAAATAAAAGAAGCATGTGGGAAAGAAGGGGACAGAATAAATTGGATGTGGGAGCCCCCAAACCTGTTTCCCAAATGAGCAATGTATCTATTCGGTGAAAGTCGTAAAACTTTGCAAAACACATAAGAAGGCCTCTCTGAGCAGCTGTTTGCTTTGACTCCGGAGGGAGCCCGCTCTGTCTCCTAAGCAGCACAGTACCATCAATCACGACCTGCCAAAGATTTTCTACTCCAGTAGCAAAGTAAATATGAAAACACACGGGTTTTACTGGTATGTACGTTCTGTGGCTCAGCCGAGCGGCATCCTTGCTGCAGGAATGGCCATCACCAGGGGTCCCATCCCGAACTGCGTGACAGGATCCCAGCTGCAGCCCCGGGGGAGTGGTACCCCACGAAGGATAACTGAAGGCACTCTATGTACGCCTGATAATGCACAAAGGCAGCTTCACGAGCACACACTGCAAACGGCTCCTCTCCTCCATGGAGTCATGAATCCCCCCGGGTGGAAGGGATGGCAGAGCGGCCTCAGCAGAGAATGGGGAGCACTGTCAGGTAAGCCCTGGCAAGGATCAGCTGAAGCGTGCTCAGGGGCACAGGGCACTTGGAAAATTTCACTGCAAAACTCTGACATCACTTCAATGCATGTATCGGAAGCAAGACTTTTCAAAGGATTCCTATCTGACAAAATTGATGGGGTTTGTGTGTGTTTTTGTAGAATGGGAACAGCACAAGACACATCTGTGACAATAACAAATTCCAACTCTAAAGCAAGAGACACTGGTGTTTGTAAAAGCAGTTATAAGATGATGATGATTATTTTTTGTATGGCTAAACAACATATTTTCCCTTAACCCCACTTGGCCTCCCTTGGCTGAATCTCACAAAAAACAACAAAGGAGAGAGAGAACCAGACTGGAACAGATATTCAACATGGAAAATTTTGGGTTCGACACTAAATTTGGCAAATTTGTAAACACTTGAGACATAGTCTTTTTATGATGAAAAGTTTAACAGTCAACTCCTCTGCCTGTGAATCACCCTGCCTAAACATCTCAGGAACATTTTAACTGGTTCTGAAAAGGTATTCTGTAATGCTTAACAGAGTAAAAGGGAAACAAACTTCAACAAGGAGGGGTAATAGGATCAGATAAAGAAAAAAAGCGTAGGCTGGAGATCAGGAAAAATCTGCAATAATATATTAAGATCTCAGGGAAATGGAGGAAGATCCTTGATTAAATGAGATAAAATCCCTACCAGAGGGAAATTAGGGCAACTCCACATTATTATGGAGATGGAATTGTCTCTATGTTTAGGTCTTCGGGACAATTCAGTCCCTATGAAAGCCATGGAATCTGTGATTATCAGCTCAGGGTTTGGTTGGGTTTTTTTTACTATTTTGATGTGTGGACAGAAGAGCAACAACAATATTTTGTTAATAAATAATGTCAGAACTGCATCCTAAAACACCACCAGGATGTTGGTAGAAAAACAAGGCTGCTTTTGTTTGTCACAGTGCGTAATGCCTGATGGGTTTTAACCACAGTTTAGGAGCTACTGTCAAAAAGCTTCTTGCTGAGTCAAGCCTAGGCATGCTGTTTACTAGGGTTAGCCCCGAAGGCTCTTGCATTGGCAGGGACTTTTAAGCTGAGCTAAGGAGTTTTTAGTTATTTTTGTTGTGATTTAAAAAAAAAAAAAAAAAAAAAGGTAAGCATGTTATCACCTCCCATATCTGCCAGCAGCTTTCCTCTGGAGTCAAGGGCCTGTTCTTGCAAAGCTGATGCTGAGCCCCCTTAGTTTAAAGCAGATGGAGTTACTGCAGACACCAGGCCCCAGTGGAGCAGGTTTTTGTGAAGAAGTTCGCTAAAATACAAAATACCCTTTTTGTTAGAAAAGAACCTGTGCTAACTTATGAAGTGAATTTCTCTGGCTTTGAGCCTGCAGACACACCTGGCTGACAACTTTCACTCAAATAGTGCTGACCTACAGCCAACTGTGAAGAGTGAAATTCTGACAAATCAATAAAAGCTGCTTACAGAAAATGCATGTAAGACCCACCACTGCTCTTCCACAGAGCCTGGGCCATCCTGTGCTCTGGAAGAGAGGATCACAGGGAAAAACAGTATGTGGCTCTGTAATTTCATCCCGTATCTCCAGAAAAATGCAGAACCTCCAAATTTATTTTTCTGTCTTTTCTTAGCCTTTGAGTATTGCAGTATTACTATTAAATGAATGTTACGCTGTGGAAGTCTTGGCTCATACAATTTATATGCACCAATACAATTTCTTTTATTCATTCTGCTCTAGTTCTACATTCCTGGAATAGATTTCATCCCATATTCAGTTTCACTCCATTCTGCATTACATCCTTTGCAGTGTCCATTGGACACCAATCCTACCACTCCCTCTATCCTCTGTATTACCACAGGCTCACAATCATCAGATTCCAGGACAATATCTTGAATCTGCAATATTTCTGTTGGTTTGCACTGCAGAGAGCTCAAGTACCATCTAAATGAGATAATTTTTCTAGACAAGCCAAGCAAGCACCACGATTCTGTCAAATTGTTGTTAACACCAAGAAAAGAAGTCCAAAAGTTAAAGATGTCCAAAAAATTCACCACCAAATAAGTAAAACCAACAGTGCAGAAAAGTGGGTTGTCCTAATGACTGGAGAAACACCAAAACAATCTGAAAAAACCCTCTAGAAGTAGACTTCAAGGAAACCCCAACATAATCTGCTTCTGGACATATGCAACAAATGCCCAGTGATTTAGAAGAAGACTCAAGTCCTGAAAATTACTGTCATGCTGCTTAACAAGAAAATCATTCAGACACAAGGAATGACAACCCTGAGGAGAAACACAGCAAGTTTTTCAGGGCCGTCTTGGCATGGGGGTCTTTTATTACTCAAGTGTTCCACATTCCCATCTGTGTCCCCAAGTGAAGGGTCCACAGGTGGTTCTGCTCAAGAGTGTTCAGAAGCCTTGCAGATGAGTTCCTTCCAGTTGAGATAAAATAATGTATGTCCTCGTTAGGCCAAATGCAAACAGTGATGAAGGGGAATACACTGCCAGGTCACATCGAGCAATCAGGAAACAAACCTTTGACATAATGCAGCAGGCAGATAATAAGACCCCGTAGTTAGCAACAAATGACACTGCACTTAATTTGCCGTGCAATGTTCACGTAATTAGATAAATTTGGTACCGTCAAGACGGCAGACAGGTAGAATACAGACTTGATGAATTGGGGGCTCTCTGTCAGGCACCGATCACATTAATCATAAAGCCAAAACTCAGTGACACAATTTTTCTTCCAAACATTTGCCTTCATTTTCTAGAGTGAAAATATGCACATGCCCTTGGGTTTTTTTTAAGAGTTGTTTACTTTTGAAACAAGGAGGATTGATTTCTGCACCACCAGGACAGAGTACAAACTTCTAGAAGCTCATCTGTGCCCACGGAGTCCACCCAGTATATTAAACAAGAACCATGCACCCAGTAATGTATGTTCTAGTCCAGATCTACCACTGTGTCTGGACGATTTCACACTGGACATCCTCCAGTGAGGATGGTGAGCGCTACGTTGTGACCTCCATAGCAGAGACTGGAGGAGAGAGAAGAAATACGAAAGAGAAGTAGAATAAAAAACTAGAGGAGCAAAGGGAAAGACATGATTTTAAGAAGTTGGCAGATAAAATTTGAAGAGGTAAAATGATTGAGAGACTAACTCCACAGCGGCAGAGAATTTTCCCAATGTGGTTGTGCCATAGTGCAGGGTACTTGACAAACAGCCAAACGGAAATGGCATTCCCTCGACCCTAAAAAACCGCCACAGCCAAGAAGCACTTGGCTGCTCAGCTTTGGTGCTTCTCCAGCCACAAAGGCATCTTTCAGTGCAGTGCCCAGGTAGTTTCAAAGAGGACTGTGTTTCCTCTTTAAGACCCACAACCAAGTTTTCTCTCCAGTACCTTGCAAGTTGGTTTTGTAAGAGGAGCTGCTGGGAACAAGAGGAATCCCAAAGAAGAAATGCAACAGGTATTTGCCAACAACTCTACCTAATATACTAAGCAGGACATGCTTGGTCCACTGATAGACAAATGTGGTAGCTGCTAACACCGTAGATTATTAATATTGGTGCAGATGAACTGAAACCTGATCTGCCAGCACTGTACACTTGTCCAGGGTTGATCAGCTGGAAAATACCAATATGATAAAATACTGGGGTTACTGGGGACACGATTCATAGGTACATATCATCAGTGGTGAACTCCCAGTTGCATTTTGTAGAAGACCTTGCCTTATGACCCCACCACAGAAACTGTTGTGGAGCCCTAGGGTACATGCAGTGCACCCAAACCTCCTCATGAGGAGTGAAGGGGAGCACCAAGTGGGGCACACAAATAACCTGTGACAAACCTCAGAACATCTGCCAGCCTCTCTTCTAACCCCTCTTTTGAATATCACAGTTTTCTGTATGTTCTTTATTAGCCACAGCTCTGGCTTATTAACTATCTTTCAGCAAGTTATTATTCTGTCTTCTTTCTACAATTTTTGCATGTACTTGCATGAAAGACCAGAACTCCATGCAGCCAGAATTCATGCAGCCTCCCTAATCCCCCCCAGTTCCCATGTTAGCAACCTGCTTTGTCATTTCCCCTTTGCACACAGCATGGAAGAAGCTGCTCTGCCCCTTTAAACATCCAGTCAAACTGACTGCCAGCCAAAAAGACAATGACTTGTCTTCTAGTAGGATCCATGGGAATGCCCTATCATTTATTCCTTGCAGTATTTTGGAAGCAGCATAAAGCTGTGGTAGCTGTGGGGCTCCACAGATCTGGCTGCTGCTGTCTGCATTACTTGCTTCCCAGGGACTGTTCCCCTGCTCACACCTATCCAGAAGCAGCACAGCTCCACAAACAGCCCCTGCAACAGCGAGACTGCAACAGGACTCCAGGGGATCAAATGAGAGTTTTTTTAAGTGATGAGCCCGAATTGTTCTTCTTGCAAAATGATTCTGGCCCTCAGTGGTTTCCCTACACTGGGTGCTCTGGGACCTGTTCCTCAGCTGATGTCTGAGCCCTGTGTTACAGCTGCGGGATGAAGGATTTGGGGATGGCTGTGGGACTGCCAACTGCATCACGCTGCTTCTCACCTCTCATGGGGAAGGTGCATTTCAGGGACTAGAAGAAACACTTCCAGCCCCATGGTCACTAGAACCTCTGCTCACATCCCTGCTGGCTCCACTTTCCTTGCTCTGATCAAAGCTTACAGGAGGTGAAAACAGATCTCTCTGTAAACATCTCCTTCAAGACATCAAGAACTATTGAGCTGTCATGTCCTGGATGAGATTAACCACGAACCCCCCTCTCAGGGTGTAGCCCCACACCAGTCTCTGTGCTTGCTGCCCATCAGCTGCCTCAGGGCGAGGAGACTTTCATGAGAAGGTCACCACCAAAACCCAGAGTCCTGCCCCTCCAGAGGAGACACGGACACCCCCATGAGGACCTGACTTATTACTGCTTTTAGAAAATGCTGCCCAGCCCATTCGGGCTGTTGTCCAGTGAAATCAAACTGAATTACGGCATTCCTGGCAGCCTTTTGCCACCGTCCCCACAACTGGCAGGGAGGGAGGAATGGTACACAAGGTCTCCAAAGAGAGGGAGCGCTGCTGGGTCTTTGCCAAGATGGTGACAGAAATGACCCAGGCAAGGCATTATGTAAGAAACACGGAAGGTGCAAAAACACAAGTCAAGCCTGTTCCCGGGACCTGAGCTGAATAATGACAAAAAAGCCCTATACTCCCATCCTGCTGCTATAGGGCACTTCTATAGGCTTAACAGAGCTGTGAAGCCCTCCTGCCAGGCAGGTCAGCATTGTCACTGGATGAGGACAATGAGGTGGAGGGTGGCCAGTACAGCCAGCTTGCCAGAAGGGCAGTAAGTCCCAGGGACTTTAGCAGAGGGATTCAGAATACTACAGGTGGCTGACATTTTAGCAAGGCACGGGAGTGGAGATGTAAGACTTACCCGTGGATAGCGTGGATAGAGTGAGGTTCGTAATGGTATCGTCCTTCCTGGTGGCGCATGTCAATTGGCAAAGGAGCGTGGAAGGCCGGAAAAATGTGCTGCGGCACTGTTATGGGGAATAGAAGAAAAAAAAGGGACTTCAAAAACTTTTCCTTCCCTTTTAAAACAATTTCAAAGGCACTAAATCTCCATGAATTTCAGAGCAAGAGCAGTGCAAGACAAGGGGTCTTCATGATACCAGCGCTATCATACACCAGAGAAGCGGAATGAATAAATAATCAAAGTCATGCGGAAAAATCCTACATCTTCGACATAAAAGATCTCCAACAGGGTTTTTGACAAAGACAAGCAGCTAAGCGCTCTTTGAACTTGAGGAGATTATAGCAAGCACCAAGGAAAACTAGACTTGCAACGCAAATCAGACTCAACAGAGCCTGGTGGGATCCAGACCTGCATCGTCCCTCAAGCCTGGAGTGGCAGCAAACACTGTTCCTGAAGGTCTGTACACACAAGCTGAAAATATTTACCTAAAAATATAACAGCAAGAGCTGCGCCAAAGCAGAATGTCTAGGCAGTCAGAAGAGGCTCAGAAGTGCCTACTGCCAGGTTCTGAGAGAGGAGCTCAAATTGCTCTCACTTGTAATCACTTGAGGCCCTATTTTTTATTCATTTGAGAAGCTTGTTTCATCTTTGATGGAAAGATAAAGTGGTCTCAAAAGGCAGCGAACACCTACATTGACTTATTAAATCTACAGGTTTTAATATTTATTATTGACCCCAAAAGTTAACGGCGAGAATATTTGAGTGAGTTGAGCTGATGGAAAATTCATCAGGTTATTTCTCCTCACCACCCCAACAATGCTGCCTGGCTGCCTGGGCCTTTCCTGCTAAAATTACCGAAGCTAAAGAAATACAATTAGCAGAGCCTCGATAGCGATACCGCACAACCGCAACAGCGATCCCGTACAGTCACCCTCCGACAGGGCTCCGCGCATCTGTAAAGATGCCCCTTTCTACATTTGTGGCAGCGATCGGCTTAAGGATAAAAGGCTGGTCTTGCTCTGCCTTTACAAACAGTCAGAAGCTCTTCATTCAAGATTACTTAATATTGTTGCAGGTTTTACCATTCTTTCTCTGGCTTCTTGGCCTTTCTGTCGAACTGGAGACCAAAAGTAAAACAAACCCAACCTCCTAAGTGAGCGTTTCAAACCCCAGCCTGTATTTCACTGTGACTTGCCTCCGCGACAGGTACCATCTCTCTGGAGACTGGGGAAACACCATCCAAAACCAAAATGTCAAGGCTTGGGCCAAGTCTCTTGCTGTCGCTCAGCAAACTTCAGTAAACGCCAAACTCTTTTTCTATGAAAGACTTAAAATTCAGCCTTTTGCATCTGTGACTCCAGCTGCACCAGAGCTACGCCGACTCTGTCCGGTGGGGCTGCGCTCCGCTCGGGTCCGTCGCGCCAAGCCTGCGTGTAATCCTCATATACGTCTTTCCCGGCATATCAGCGAGAGGATCTGTGGCTCCTACTCCCATTGCAGCGCTCAATCCCTGAGCACAGCGCGGCACAGGCGCGTCAGCCAGGCTGCTGGGAGAGGTGAGAGACTACACAAAAACAACCCTCCTGCCAACTCTGCTGAAAGGCGTTAAGCTAAGGTAGTCAGGGTGGAAAGTATTTAAGGCTCCGCAGCAGACTTGCTCTCCGTGCTCCAGCAAAGGGCTGGCACCTCACACCACCTGATACACTGGGAGCATTTTTGCAGTTCGCCTAACGTCAGGACACAGTAGAGTAACTGTTAACCACCTCCCCCGCTTCTGCCCCCCCTCCCCTCCTCTCCCTAAAGCAGCTCAGGGAGAGAATGAACTTGCATCCTTCAGGATTTGCTTTTTCAGGAGGAAGATTCACCCTTTAACCGTCCTCGGCAGGGACGATGTGTTACGTAAGGACACTTGTAGGGAGTCTTCATTTTACGAGGCAACCAGTGTTTTTCCAGGTCAAAAATGTACCAGAGTTTAGCTGTCACACCCCATCCCCTGCTCACACAGCGCAGTAGAGCCTCTGGTCTCCCCAAACCATGCTCAGCTCAAACTCCAGCCTAGGTGGGCAGACACCTACAGCTGCTGTCCTCCTCCCTGGGGACACTGCTGTTCCCTGGCCACAGCTGCTGCCACAACCCATGGGTGCTGTGGGGACCAGAGAAAGTAGGGCAAGGAGCTTCTACATCATCACTACAAAGCATGGTCACAAAATCAACTGTCCCTGCACAGACATCCAGTGGCAGACAACACAAACATCTCTTCCAGCCTGAGCCCCTAGGCTGGGCTTCCTGCAGTGCTCACCCCATACTTATACCATACAAATAAACCAAAAAGAGCAAGAACACTTTTGTGGTCCTGGGATCAACCCACAGTGCTGCTGGTGGCATCCCTATAGGTGGAGATTAGCAACCTCCCAAAACAGGGTGGCCACTCTGCCTCTAATGGACAGGTCTGGGGCTGAGTCAACCCACAGAGTGCAGGACAGCTGACCTGGGCTGAAACTGTATTGGCCATCGCAGCTGAGTTTTAATGATGCGGCAAGTTACCCATATCCTTCGGCCTGTTCCCTAGGGCAATTTAACTTATTAATAATGATAAAACTACTAAAAACAGGTCAAACTGAATATCTTAAAAGCCAGACCAGCTACATTTTATTTTGTAACTGTGCATTTCTACATGATTGATTGCTGAGATAGTTGGAAATTTCTGTGCTAAAAGAGTCTTTCCCTGTCACTCAGGAGAGCTGGGAAATTGAAAACATGGGCTGTTTGCTGCCTGGCCTCCTTTCCTAGCTATCTGTTGGTATAAAATTGACATCTGAAGAGAATTTCCCCCTCCTCACACCTCTGATTATTAATGGCAGAAAAATTTCCATGAACTTCCTCCCTCCAACTGCACTCTTGGTTTGTTTTTAGCATTTCAACCTATTTGGCCCATGGGAAGGTCAGCAATGCCTCTGCCTTGGGTATCTGTTTCACATGCCCAATTCCAACCCCACTACATGCCCTGTGCTTTGCTGCCACTAAGGGCAAGGGAAAGGGCTGTGGTTTTTGACATCCCTTTGCAACATTCCCCTTCATGACTTCCCCTCTGCTTCTCTGCCTGGGAGCACCAGACAAGCCTATGGGCTCCAGTGGCTGGTGCTGTTCCTTTTTATTCTCTTCCAGGTGCTTGGTCAGAAATAATGAATGGTTTTATAGGCAATCAACTACCAATTCATAAACGTCAGCCTGGCTCTGCTTCTTGTTCCCACCCCGCCAGAAGAGGACTGTGAGCTGGCAGCAGGACAGCAACACACGCCGTTAACAAAGATGGATGTTTTACACATACGAGCTAAAAAGACAATTATATTCAATTACTTCAAGTAAGTTACGGTGATGTATTCCTGAATAGCCACACGAAGGGCAATATGATGATTAGGGCAATGAATTTGCCAACGTTAATCTAATCAAGGCAATCTTTTGTTTAGCATTATCTGCTTTGCAGTGGCAGAGGATTTACCAAACCCAAGCAATCTTTGTAGATTTAACCCCAAAGCTGCCCAATTAGAGCTAATGATGATTGCTTTACACAAGAGGGAGGGAGATTTTAGTAGGAGGCCTGGGGAAAGCTTTTCCCCAGGAAAAGGTTGGGCCACACCAAGCCACGCAGTACAATACTCTGAGGTGCAAAGGCGTGACATGGCACCTCCAAAAGTCCCCAGGCACTGGAACCAGAGACAGACATTTTCTCTGGTTCCTGCTGAAGGAAGAGAAAGCTGAAGAACACATCAAAAGCAGCACCCAAGGGGCAGGGACAATGAGAGAACAGGGTGTTTTGCACAGAAACAACACAGTTACTACACCAAGTCGGTGGCTTGCAGCTCCCAGGGTGAAGCAGGGCGGCAAAACACAAGGCACTCTCAGGAGGCCCCACCTTCCACCCCACCGGGGCTCCTACAGGAATGTGTCTGCTCTGCTGTGCCATTTGATAAGGGGGAAGACGCTGCTACCTGTCCCCACTTGTCGGAGCCTATTTTCTGGCCAAGGTTTATGAGCAAGACACGGACCTCCCACTGCTGTGTTCTCATCCTTGTCTATGCAAAGGCCAGCCAACCCTCTGGCTTCAAAGAGAAAAGATATGAGGCAGAAATGCAGGTTTAAAGGGGATGTCCCTTTGCCGAAAATCCCAGGAATCAGGGAGGGAGGCATCAGAAACAGCCCTTATTTGAGGATGATGCAGGCTTTTGATTATCTCTACAGATAAACCTGTGCTTCAAGAGAAACACAGAGTGCATGTATGGGTTTGCACAGCAAGCAAAGGAGCTGTTTTGACATCACTCATAACAGCATCTCTTTTTGAGCTCAAAAGTGAGAATTACGAAGGGTCAAGCAGGCTTTTTCTATTCCAAATACTTCAGCTTACACACGTTTGCTAAAAAAAAAAAAAAAAAAACCTAAGAAAAGAAGTCAGGCCCCACGGCACTGAAGTGGGTTTCATTTGCAGTTTGCTTTGACAAAAACAATTCAGAAAGCCCTTGGGAAAGGACTTGAAGAAGTTGCCACTTGCAACTGGGGTGCTGCAGCAAGACTGGCTGGGAAGAGATTCTGAAGGTCCCCCCCACATCCTTGGTACCCCATGGAAAGTACTGGGCTCCCCCTGCTTTATCTGAAGCACATGTGAGTTGTGCAGGCCACCACATGGGCTAAAAAATATACAGCTTTCCTACGGGTGTCCAACAGTCTCCTGTGGGAACAAGCAGTCCAGCCTGTAAGTAGGCTTCTTTGTCATCAGAAATAGTGCATAAATATTTTGCAATCAACAGTGAAAGTCATTTGTTGAGGAAAAAAAGTAAAATATCACTGTCTGGATAATACCTGTTGTGCTTTTCTCAACAAATTTGCAAAAAGACCCCATAAAAAATTAACATCTTATAAAAGAGGAAACACAAATTCTGATTTCTTGAGATGCCTTTTGGTTTGATCTCCTATGGAGTCAGTGATGCATGGGACACAGCTTTCATAAAGGGATCACAAGCTCCCTTGCAAAGACAAACAAAGCTTCACGTCTCTTTAGGAAGGGAAGAAAACATGCATTTGAAACACAGTCCTGTTTTTTTTAATTGAGAGGGGCTGAAGCAGGCTAATGTAAAATAACTTGCACAAGTCTACACAGTCAAACAAGAGCAGGTTACCAATGAACCTCAATCACAGCAGGCAGAAACTGCAACTTTATAAACTTTATCTGTAAAAGGCTTCAGAGCCCTGGGGTACTGGGTTGATTTGTGCTAGCAGGAGAAAAACTTTTCCAGACAACAGCTCACACTCTCCTGTCACTGAGGTGTCATTAGCAGCTGTGCACAAGCAACTGACAGAAAAAAATAGGAAAGGGATGTCCCAGAGGATGCTTGTGAGAGTTCACCAGTACTTCCACAGGTTAACTGAGCCGTGCTGTCAGAGGCCAAATCCCTCTTACTGGGGAAAGCGGGACGTTGCATGGTGCGACACAGCAGCTTACAACAAATTTTGCTTCTTATTTTTTTCCTCCCAGGTCTAGCTTCTTTGAAAAAGATAATAGTAAACCAACTGATATCTGCAAAGGCCCTTCTTGCTGCCCACATTTTCTCCCAGATGTCCAAATCTTACTCTCTTTCTCAAGAACAAGGTTGAGGTATAACAAACATGAAGTATTCTTCACTCAACCTTCTCCCAGAGAAGCCCAAAGCATCGAGTGAGAAAGAAACTTTAGGCAGCATTTGTTTTTTGTGTTACACTTTTTAACATCCTAATTTTACTCATCCACAGCATATATTTAAAGAGATGCTATCTTGGCATCCAACAAGAACAGAGAACAGTGGCTGTGAAACAGCAAAGACAGGCCCGTGCTTTGTTCCCCAGCTTTCCTGTGGTGATTTTCCTCACATCAGAGGTCTCCTAGAGCTGGTGGGTTCTGAGCATCCCTGGACAGTCTCAGTGTGTGAGCAGGGCAGGCAAACCCGTCCCCGAGCGACTGAGTGTGTGTGTGGCTACTTGACTCCCTTTGATAGTCCCTCCTGGGCGTTTCACTGTTGTATTTGGATGGCCGCCCCTCTGGCAAAGTGCTGCAGGACTGTAGGTGTCGGCAAGGGAGATGTTTTTGTGTTTGTGTGACGTCCCCAGAATAATGATCTAGCTGTTTAAGTGAGCTGAGCGAATGAATGAGCACAAGAAAAACATCTTCACTGAAAGCCAGCCGAAGTTAATGCACCATTAATAATGGTCTGGGTGAATTATTGGAAGGGATAATAGGCCTGGGGTCAGGGAAGGTCTGAGACAAAGAACAGGGAAAATTGGGTCACAGAAACATGACAGAGCAGATCACGCTGATGCGTCTGTGGGATTCTCCTCGGATGAAATCATATACCACCATGCAGAATATTAACGGCTTTGCAGGGATAGCCATTCCCAGAACCACCACTCAGATCAATATGGGAAGGAGCAGGAACAGACACACACGGCTATGGTGGCTGCCTCTCAGACCCCCTTTAAGAGAGTCACTTTAATGTTTATCTACTTTGCAAAATACACCAGCTGCGTGCCTCCCTCAAAAAGGGATACTTATGCAGTGGCTAATTACACCAATCTGAGAATTTTCTAAGCAGAGAGAGGTGTCTGGGCAAGTGTGTCCCTTCCCTGAATGGCAGCACCATGCATTTCACAAAAAGCCATGGGAGGTGCTTCAGCAGCTCTGCTTTTCTGTCTCCAAAACTGTGGCAGGAGCTGCAACCCCTTCTCCCGCCCCATCAGCTGCCTGTCTTCACGACACTAAATTACTGACTAACCTCGCTTTGTCAGAATTTCCCTTCTTTAAAATGGAGATAATAATACCTCCCTACCTCAGAGGTTTGGTTAATGTTTATACAGCACTTTAAAAATGATGTGGTAATTAAGTGCTCAGTATTATTATATCAACGTGTATAATGATTCCAGCAGACAGCACTATAAACAGGGCTGCACCATGCCTACTTTCCTTTTGTTTGGCTTGTTAGCATTTGGTTTGGTTTTCATACAGCATACTTCAATTATTACTGGTTAATTATTCTGTTGTTTTATTACCTGCTCAGTGGCTCTGACAAAAATAAAAGAGGAACTACACAAGAAGAGTAATAGGAAATATTAATTTTGGCCCACTGAGATCATTATAGCAAGGAGAAGCGAGAGGCAGGCCCCCACCAGATTATCTGGGGAGACCTCTGTCCTGCCCCAGGCACTACAGACCATTTTGAAATACATCCAGCCCACTGTTGTCATTCAAGGGGATGCAGAACCAGTTTTCTCTTCTTCTGACAAAACTAATGCAGAAAGGTGGCGGTAGCCTGATTTACAAAACTATTCTTTTAATGCATTTCCGGATGTTGGAGAAGATGCTTAGTTTAACAGTAGGTTGGGTACAGCATCATATCCTGGTAAGAAATAAAGATCACACAACTAACTTCTGTTAGGCAAACAGCTCAAGTAATGGTAAATACCCTGTAGCAGAGTTGGAAGGAGAAGGGGCCTTGCTGGGATGCAGATATGTGAAAAGTAAACAAGAAATAATAAAAACCACATTGCCCTTCAGCTATAAAATCACCAAAAAAAAAAAAAGCCTTGAAAAGCATTATTGTGCTGACATCTCAAAGCACCCTCAGGACAGAGTCAGTGTGACTTCACACTCAGAAACTGAGGTTCAGTGAGGAGCAGAGGATAACATGAGAAGGCTTGTCTCTCTGCTTCAGTACTGCTGGAGCCCCTGCATGCACCTCACTACCACACACAGACCCAGGAGCCGTCGGTTTCCCTGCTCAGCTCCCTGCAGGGACGCAGACTTCAGATGCGCATGTGGACACAGTACTTACTTGACACAGAGTAAAACCCATTTCTGGGGTTACCTGCATAATAAATGCCATTATAAAATCCATTAAAGATAGCAAACATCTCCCTCAGACACTTCAAATGGAAGGCTGTCCCTCTCTGCCATCCCAGAGGAAACCTCCTCGGATGCAGTCACAATAACCACCCATCCTCTTGGGGATGGCCCAGAGGAGTTTGTCTTCTTACAAAGTTTATTCTACTGCTTCAGCTCAGGTGGGAGAACAAAAAAAATGTCTTTCAAAGATGCTGAGGGGTGCCCTTACCCAGCCCCCACCTAGGACACAGGCACTGGCACATGGCAAACACAAACATGGCCCTGCTGGCTGTGCAGCCAGGAACACGTTTCAGCCCAGCCACTGCTCCTGCAGTCGGGCAGTGCTGCTGAGGCACGGGCTGTGTCCAAAAGCTGGGCAGGCAGGCAGGCGGCCGCTGGGCGAGCTGGCTCTTGCAGCTGGGATGCGGCGAGATTAGATCAGCGAGCTCCCCCCGCAGCCCCGTGGCCAACTCGAGGTAACACTGAAGGAATTTGCCCATAAATTTCCTCCCCACCCCAAGAAGAAGGCAGCGCACTTAAATGAACTCAGGCCCTAATAGAAGTAGGATATTCTTGTTCAGCTCAGTGTCTAGCCCATCCTGAAGCTCCTGGCAACTCCACTCAGCTCTCTCCCATACACTGCCTGACCTTTGGTAAGGGCATTAAAACTGTCAGTCTTTTCCTGGGCAAAAGAGATGGAACAATTACAGTGAGGCTAAAAATGGCCTTTCCCTCTACATGGAAAATTTGGATTAAAAATTGAAGAGTTCACTGACATCTTCTATAAGAACACAGAATTGTCATTAAAAAATCAAACCCTGAAATTCCTTAGTTGCTATCTACCATCTCTGAAACTCAACATAAAGGGCTTTCCTGCCTCATCCACCAAAGGAGCAGGGACAGCTGCTGCTGGCAGGGACATGAGGACACCAGGAATCTCTTCAACATGCTCCCATGCAGCAACTGGCTTTGCAGCACCTTTCTTGTCTGACCAAAAATGGGGCACTTCACTTCTTGGTGAGAAAACAGGAATTTTCTGTCTGAAGCCTGCTGACATAGGAAGTCCTGTATTTGATCTTGCAAAACAGGTTGTACTCAAAACTTTCGAAAAATTCAAAATGGTGTGGGGGGATAAATATACTCAGGTGTGTAGAAGTATTTTCAAACATTCAGATGAGCATTTGTGCATGAAGGCAATGCATTATCTATTATTCTACAAGAATTCCTGGGGTCTTCAGGTTACTGATAAGTGGCAGCCTTAGGGGGACAAACCATTATTTTTTATACCTCTGGGAAGAGTAAATAAGATGAAAGCAGAGCTCTCCTGCAGCCTGGAGGAACCCCACAAGCACAAGGAAGTCCCGCAGTGGGGTGCCCAAACACCGAATCTCTGAAGGCTTTTCAAAGAGCAGTAATTAGAAAAGCCTCTTGATCAGCCTTGCTGCCACCAGCCACCTTCTTCAGTCCCAAGGAGCTGGAGCTGGGGGAAGCTTTAGGGCAGAACAGTTTTTCATCAGTTAATGTTTTCCAGGTACCTGCACCTTCTGTCAGAAGCAGCACAAAAGATATTACGATGGTTTAAGATCTATTATATTTTAGACTACAAGAACATGGAAGTGATGAAGTTGAAATGCCTTGACGTTATTCCAACAATATCTGCTGAAATGGGAAGTTTCTGAAAGAGACTGCTGAGCATTTGTGCTTCCTGAAAAATTAAAAAGAAATCAAAATTGCCTTTCTCTACTAAATAAGCACTGAATTCTTTGGGACACAATGAAATCTGAAACAGCAGCAGTGCACATTTCCATTGCAAAGAAAACCCGCTCCACTCACACGTCGCTGCTGGAAAAGTAGCAGGATGCCAATCCCACCTGGGATGTACCAGTCTACCCCACCATAACTGATCAGGAGTTTCTACATCCATGCTGAGCATTTCCAGAGTGAAACTTTCCCACTAGTGCTAGCTTTGTATTAGCTGGGTAAGGCGATATGACCACTGAATGGCAGAAAAGAAAACCAAAAGGAAAGGCCTAATGCAGCTTATTAATTCCACAGGTGAGCTGCAAATGCTGAGAGTCCTGAAAATCACTTAATTGCCAGGCTGTCAGGCCAAGATGTGTTTTGAGGACGCTGCCAATCTGACAGTTATTAACAAACAAAGAGGCCACAAGCCCTGACTGCACTGAGATCCTTGTTATTTCTACTCATGTGCCACCTCCCAACAGGAAGTACTTAATAAGAATAATAATATCCCAAAAGGCCAACCTACGGCAGTGCAATTAAAAAGCTTTTCTGTCTCACTTTGAGGGGAGAAAAAAAAATGAGGGGGAAATTAAAATCAGACAGGAAATTCCACTAGAACAAGCTAGCTTATGTCCTAATAACACAGGATTGTGCCAACTCCTCCAGAAAGCAGAGGAGGGAAAGGAAAAAAAAATGGGGAAAAGAAAAGAAAGAAAAGAAAAAGAGAAAGAGAAAAGCAGCTCTCTAGACTGACTCAGATCTGAGGCTACATTGTGGTTTGGCTGTGGCTGCAATTCTAAAGGAAGAAAGGCAGCACAAGCAAATAAAAGGCGGTTTGCTTTTCGAGCAAGTTGCTGTTATATGATGTAACTCTTGTATGAAAGCGCGGCCACTGCTGCTTTGTTGAGAAAAGACACAGCCTGATAAGCTCGAAGGACCAGATGGATCTTGGGGCTTGTTCTCCCAACAGCTGCTGCCAGAGAATGGAAAGAAGAAAAAAAAAAAAAAAAAAAAAAGAAGAAGAAAAATCCCAACCAGCAAGGAAGAAATCCCAGCACGCGAGGGGCAGGCAGGGAGGTGGAGCAGACCAGATGGTGGTTCAGCTCATGCCTGCCTGGACGGGCAGTAGGAGAAAAAACAGTTTGTCAAAAACTTCTAAGAAAACTTACAGATTTCTCAAGAAAGGAGGGATCCTTACACAGAAGAAAAAAATATCTGCGGGTTTAAGGAAAGAAGTCTTCCAGAAATTGTTATCATCCTGCTTCCTGGGAAGCCACTAGGATTCAGCAACTGCCTGCACCTCCAGCTGATCTCCAAAAAGTTGCTCTAGCAACTTCCAAAAAAAGTGGGCCAAGAGGATTTGTCCCTGACTGCTTTGGGACCAGGCCAACAGATGACAAACCTTGCCTGTTTCACACTAAAGCTCATTTCACTGTGGGAACCACCTCATTTCAAGACAGCTGGTGAAAGGGGAGTGTGTGAACCTCAGCTGACTGCCCAGAGTATTCCCTAATACCCCCTGCCTTTCTCCCATGGTCCCCAATACCTGGCTGTGAGAGACATCCCAAGCCTCAACAGGTTTCTTTTTCTAGGTATCCAAAGGAGAGAGAAATGCATTTGATGCATGTGCAAATGTGGCCCTGCCAGCAGTCCTGCCTCCCGCAGTAGCGACTCTGGGGAGCAGAGAACCAGAGCCTGAGTTCATAGTTACCTGAACATGATGTTCAGTATGGCTCAGGTCCTCCTGGAGCTTGATTTAACATCTGAACAGTTTTCCTTGCAAACTTGTAAAGGAGTTTTCCTTGGCTCCCTGAAGTGCAACTGCTTCAGGTCACCTGTAATACAAGGCTAAACTGTATATTGCCATGAGATTGAGGCATTATGGGAGAAAGCACTAACTGGCATTTATGACCAGGAGGCAGCAGGAGCACCAGATGACACTGGTGCACTCAGCTGCCTCCAACCTGACCAAGCCCAGGATCTCTGTTGGTGAGATGTGGAGGGACAGGCAAGTTGAGCAACCTCAGACTGGAAACCACAAGACTGGAGGAGTACCAAAGGGCAAAGCAGTGAATGAAGATGGAGGGAGAGCACATCAGCTATCACACAGCACCTTCTGGACAACACTCATTTGAGCAGCACATCTAGCAGACCCCTGACCATGCACCTTCCACTCATTTAAATAAAACCTTATTGAGGAGTGTCATCCCAAGCCACATTTCTAGGAGCAGATCTACAGATGGAGATGTCTTTTAGCCTTCACGCCCCCATCCACGCATTCACACCCCTCCCCTGAGGTGGCACTGGCACTCACTCAATCGCACAGCTCAGAGAGTTCATCCAGTTGAAAGCTAATCACCTAAAATTTTATTGCACAGGGTTTTGGCTGGATCAACTCCCTGAAACAGTTTACCATGAGATCGATGGTGAAGAAAAAAGCAAAAGCCCTTAGGCTGATGATCAGCAGCCACTTCCAGCCCAGCTGCCACTGAAAGCATTAGGCCTGACCTCCCTTGGCCACTTGTCCCCACAACACAGCACACCCCATTATGGTGGCCAGGAGGTTTTTCTGTGACTGCAGGGCTGACTGGACTGAGGAGTACATCTCACGGAAAGGTTACATACACCTTCCCAGGAGCTGATGCTCACATCCCAGCTTCCAAGTGCTGGTCCTGGGGGGCATGACTGCTTCAACATGCAAGGAGTAGCTGGGCTGACAGGCCATTGCTAACTAAATACACTTCCCCAATTTGATCAGGTAGCACACTACAAGCTGTCTGCTCAACCAGCCAACACAACTTGCAGGAGCTGGAAAGCTGCCTTGCAGAAGAAAAACTCCCAAGAAGAAGCCTAAATGCTGTGAAAGCTCAGGTGCCAATGCCAACAAGAAAGGGCACGCCAGCCCGCCCTGAGCACAGACCTACCTGAATGGTCTCTGCCACTGCAGGGCTGCCTGCTGCCATGGCGGGGACACCTGTGCTGCCTCGTGCCACAAAGACTTGCTCAATCTTCCAGGACAAGGCTATGCTTCAAATTCAGCACTGGCATTTCGAGCCTCTCTAATCCAAACCACAGGAGTCAGTTTGCTTTCTTTATACATATGCTCCTCCAGGCATTAGAACAAACTGAAATCAAACTGTTCCTATAGGCAATGGCTTGAAAAATTTCCCCTTCGTATGAAAGGTCTGTTTATATAATTTGTAAAATTGAACAAATAGAGTCTGGGAAAAACCCATGCAGAGTCTGCTCTGAATTTTGACCAAACTTCTTTCTAGAAATGGAAGAAAAGATGTCTGCTTTCTATTAGTTGTGGTAAAATTGCAGGGCTGGGTATTTTTCTTTTTTGTACTTACACCCAGGTGATAAGCATCTAGGTAGCCTTCAGAGAAGAGTTTTGGGAGCTTTCATGCTTCAGGACACTGGTGCCCAAAGCAGTCCTAGTTGATAAAGACTGAGAGGATACTGCATGAGCTGGCTTTTAACCAGGCATAAGGCAGCCTGCTGCTCTTAACTACACAGAAGGTCTGATGAGGAGAGGGGTGAGGAAGTTATCTGTTTTACCCAGCTGTGGTTTTGGTGCAGGCTAATAACTCCCATGTATCATCCTGCCTTCGTATGAAAATTTTCCGACTGGTATTAAAAATGGTCCCAGTGCAGTTTGCAGTAGATTCTCCGGGCAGCTCATGCAAAGTGCTGGTTGTTAGCATGCTGCTTGTGTAATGAGGATGCTTAAGACCGTAAGGGGTCTCTGGAAGGTCCTGAAGAGTGATTGCAGTTCAGGAGACTCACCCACCTGGCAACAGGCTGATTTATGGCCTGCTCAGTTAATAGCCCTGCTTAACACAGGAGTTTGTCGAGATTAAGTAATTGCCTGAAACAAAAAGTTTATTATCTTTAAGTCTCTGCTGATGAATGACTGGGTGTTGGAAGAATCATGTGAAAGATCATCTGTGATTCCCTCCCACTTTAAGGGAAGAAAAAAAAAAAAAGAAAAAAATAGTAAGGTTTTAAAAGGCAAGCTCTTCCAAAAGGAATTTGAGAGCTGAAAATGTACACTCAAACATGGCTGCAGTTACAAGGAGGGGGTTTCAGACTTAGGGTACCATCCAATAAATAGCTCAAGTAATAACACAGTTCTGTGATGCATTTTTCCCCAAGTACTGCAAGTGTTTTGTAAACATTAACTGATACCACTCCTTGAGAGATAACTGATTCTGTCACACAATAATGAGATTGGGAATAAATCAAGATGCAAAGCTTGTTTAGTTTCTATACATTACATAGTGGCCCTTCCCATCCTACAAAAATCTGGAAATTTTCCAATCTAGAAAAGGCTGCAGATAACTGCACAGTTAAAAGATGCTGCATGCTAAATTCTGCTACAATTATTTCTCATCTCCATTTCCAGATGCTTCAGCAAGGTTAATCAGCTTGATTAAGGTCACACACACTTATACTGCCTCATGAAACTGAGCTCCAAACTGCACCAGAGCACAGGGCTTCGGGACTTGCCCTGTTCCACCCCCACCCCAAGATGAGCCGCCTGCCTGCTGAGCATCCCTCGCAGCGGGGCTCGTGCTGGGAGATCACACGATCCAAACCTCTCCTCCTTCGTCCCCCGTTTCCTTTCCACCCACAAATTTTCTCAGTTGGCACATGAGCACGGGAGTTTGGACACGAGGGATACAGGACTGACAAGAAACCCCCATCTCCATCCCAGCCACTAAGTAACATTCCCACAGTCCCAGATGTCAGACACACTGTCCCTCCTCACATCACTTCGAGGCCTTCCTGCAATAAAATGGGAATTGGCTCCAGCTTTTCCTAGCACTTCTCATATTACCTTTTAATCCAAATACATATGGTTCAGGGAACACTGAGAGACTTGCATGAAAGGATGTACACCAAGAGAATGCAAACCCTGGAAAAAAAGGGATTAGATCTGCAAGACTCCCTTGGCCCCAAACATGTGCCCCCCAATTCCCCAGCATATTAATCAAGAGTCTGATGAGATTCCTTTTGAAATCCCCCAAAAGATTTCTGTAGACCTCAGTGACTTTTGGATCAGGCTACAAACGCAGAATAAATCATAAACTGGCTACATCTGCCAAGTTTATTTCTTTCTTTTCCAGGTTTCAGAACAAATCCATTTTACTGCTGGGAAAAAGCAGAATGAAATAACTGACAAGAGTTCAAATATCCTGTATCACTCCTCATATTAATTCAGCCAGTCAATCTATCCCATAACTTTGGGAAGTAAAGCAGATTACTTTGGCCAGATCAAACCACAAAACTGTGCTGCTTCATTTATGTGCAGTTTATCATTTAAGGCAACCTGTGCAAACCCCTTTCTCTTGGGTTAGAAGTGACAATGTGAGGGACTAAAATTAAGCTGAGTCTTAAGATAAGCTACAGTTAAGCAAAATACATTTGCACCGAAAAAACTTAATGATCACAACAACCCCCTCAGCCCACAATAAAATTTGGAGAGTCTCTCTCACAAAAAAATATCTCATCTTAAAGGATACACACAAAGCAAACACTTCAAAATGTGACCCAGGTCCCTGGAACCTCATGCTTTGCATAAATTTGGATGGCTTTATTAATTTGTGGTTAATGTGTTGCCCTTTTCTTCTTTTTCTTTTTTCTTTTTTTTACTCCATTTATTACTGATAGCAAATTCCCCATACATAAAAGACCTCATTACACCTACAAGTTGGGTGATTCTGTAGCATGTCCCTCTATCAGTGAGCAGAAATCAGAGCTGTTTCCCCATTTTCAATTCAGAGGCTGGCTGATGTGTGCTGATAACTTCAAGATACCTTGAGAGATCTGCAAGATGGGGAACTTCCTATGGCAAACAGCTTCAGATATCACTTAGGGTTTAATGTATTCATTCATTCATCATCTGCTGAAAGCAACACTAGCACTGGCTTTGAGTTGAAAAGCCACTGCACAATGGATATAGCATCATACTTGACTTTTCTCTCGTTTTCAGTGCCTTCAGGAGAAACAGCCAGACATCCTGACAGGAGAGGCTTGGGGAAGACCCTTGGATTTGCTTTGACCCACTGCTTGGAGCCCCTTGTGCCATTTCGGGATGGGATCTACACAACCACTTGTGACCTGAGCCCACAATCTAGGGCAACAGCAGAAATGGGTATATTAAGTTCTTCAGAAATGCAGCAGTGGCAGATCAAAACATCTGTGAACACTGTGTTTTACTGACAACACACTTCTAACTTTGAAACAGGTTCTGCTATCAGGCTATTAGTACAAGCACTTTACTTTGAAGTATGTACTGTAATTCTTGCAATTTTACTCCCAGCTCTGGTATTCATTTTGCTCAGGTTACTTCTATAATTTATCTTCCCACTGGAAAAATTCAGCCTGTAATACACCCATCCAGAGTGGTATGGGTATATGCACTCTTTCTGTGCCCCTCTTTTATCCTGCATGATATTTTCAATAAGAAACTTTAAAGGAAAAAAAAAAAAAAAAAAAAGAAGAGGTTTTCAACCCCTGAGTGATGCTAGATCTCAGTTTTTCCCACGAGAAAATCACTTGGCACTTCTCTGACTTGAGGTGACTCATTGCTGTTCCTCTGCTGAGGCTCATTGCACTCCTTGCAGTGTTTAAC
Source organism: Coloeus monedula (assembly GCF_965178545.1). Classification (NCBI taxonomy): domain Eukaryota; kingdom Metazoa; phylum Chordata; class Aves; order Passeriformes; family Corvidae; genus Coloeus; species Coloeus monedula. The sequence goes on along the minus strand of NC_138787.1, from coordinate 28,725,306 downwards.
CCAGGCACGTAACTCGCCCGGTGTGGTGGGTGTGTTGGCATTTGCTAATAGGCTTCCTGGGCTGTCACCTGCATGTGATGGCTGAGACAAAAGATTACGTGATGATTTCTGTTTACAGAGCAGTTATGATAAGCTGACATTTGCCTCTAGCTGTTGGGTTTGATAACTCAAATATGGCCTACATGAGTGCTCCTGTGAGCTGGCGACACTCTTGTTGAGAGTCATTTTAGAGGAACTTTTCCACTTATCCTCCTGAAAATTATACGTGAATTTCTAATGCATGTGAATGAGGCTGCATTGACAGCTAAGGAAGCTGCAGTGCCTTAATCTCTGCACTCATGTCATCACATGCCACGTCACCCGTGCCACCTCACTGGCAGTGGTCAGCGCTCTCATGAAGGCTTGGTTTCCCAACTCCCAATCTGAGGAATATTTCCTTCATCCAGAAGTGTATTTCCTTCCTACCACAAGTACAGGTATCAGTATAAACTGAATACATCCCTCAGGTGGGTTACCTGCTGCCTGGAAGCATGTTGAGCAGCAAAACTCCAGCAGCAGATGCCTTTGAACACCTGAATGAGCATTTTCCCAGCACCAACCCTGATTTCACAACTCTTCACTTGCAAACAAACAGCCTGTGTGTGCTCAAAAGGAGAAGGGATCTGGGTCAGGGACTGGGGAGGGAAAGAAACCACACTGCAAGAAGTGTGCCTTTGTTTCTCAGGAGACAACAGGCCCAAGTAGGCATCAGCACCTTGAAATATTGCTGGGTCTGTTGAGGAAGAGGAAGGAAAGAAAGTGCCCAGATAAATTCGTGTCGGCATCACTTGGGCTGTTAAAGCCACAACTGGTGGAAGTCATGGCACACCTAACCACGTTGGTGAGTTCACAGCACCCTATTACATTTCTCCAGGAATCAGGTGGTACTTACCCTGACACGTTCACTTAGTAAAGAGTAAAGAAGAGGTGGAAGAAATAGAGCAGGGGAAGCTGTGATGTGAAGGAAAGGGACGACAGGCTATTGCAGCCCCCTTTCTAAACTGCTAATTGAATGCCAATGGCCACAAATCTCTATGGCTATGTTTAATTATTCACACTCATCCCTACGAGATTTTCAGTTATTTGGCTGGCCAGCAAATATACTTGGGGGCACAACAATTTTCCGTATTACTGGGTTTTCTCCATTTCTCAGGATGCATTTTTCTCTGATCTTCTCTTGACTTTATCTCATCTAGTATCAAGGCAAGCCACATCCGTAGCCCAAAACAGTTGCCAAACACAGCTTTGACAGTACATACAAGTGCTAATTAATATTATTAAGCTGTTGCAACCACAGCTCCCTGCCAAGAAGGGACTTCTAGAGTATAATCCAAATCACAGGTACTCCTATCACCTCCCCTGGCAAATGCCATGTGACTGACATACAACTGGCAAGGGGAGGAAAACTGGTTAATACATTTCCCTCTGACTCAAATAACTGTGTGATCACATGAAAGAAATCTGTGAGCAGCTGGGAAAATAAGGGAAATTAACTTGTTCACCTTCAGCTACATGATATGTTTCTTTTTTTTATCAGTGTCTGGTCCTAAGAAACCCTTAATTTGTATTTGTAAGTCAAGTTTTCTACACTTGCTTATGTCCTGTAATACCACAGTTTGCAAACAGTTTCACTGACTTAAGGGAGCTCCAGCTGTGACTGGATGGCAGATTCAGGCTTCAGAAAACAGCTCTCAATTCAGCAAAATGATGGTGCATACCCTTATCTCCATCACAGCGCAGCTATCCCTCTTTTCATAGCCTGAATTTTCAAGTGACACAACACACCCCAGTCATGCAGAGCTGGTGAGAGAGGCAGGCCCAAGTCTCCATCCACCCTTGTCAGGCGGTCTCCTGTGTTTCATCCTTCCACCCTGGGTCAAGAGGAAAAGACAATGCTGCTGCCCAAACTGGGACACTCAACACTAAACCATCATAGCTGGCAGCATATCTGAGCTGTCAAGGAGACAAGAGAGGAGAGAGATGATCTGCCTTGAGAAACATCAGGACTGATCCCTCCCCATCCTAAGTAAACTTCTGTGACTCTGGCTCCCAGTGGAAACAAAATGACCATTTTTATCACCTCACCTCATCTTGGGTCCATAGAGAAATGAAAGGCGAATGCAGTGCCTGCTAATATCTTTAGCCACATTTACTGAAACCTTTTGACACCAAGGCTATTTTTATTACCTAAGTGCACTATGCCTGTATCAGAATGCAAGTTTTATTGCTTACAGTTCAGCCTTGCAAAAAGCCTTTTCCAATAAGTGTTTGTGGCCAAGATAAGACTTAATGACATGGGGAGAGGCTACAGTACCTCCTAACACAGCCTGGCACTAAGAGCAGTGTTAGACATCCCACACATCTCCGCCCTCCCGCAGCCCTCACTCCCCTGCAGAGCTCTCTGTGCGCCAGGGCTGCACCCAGAAACACCTGCCTTGGCCAAGCAGCTGGACATGTCAAAAGTACGCACAAAAGAGGAATGTAACACAACTCTACAAGTTTTGTTTGGCTTTTCAAAGCAGCGCGATAAGCAGATTTTACTACCTAGAAGTGGATGGTACATTCAGTCTCCTCCTCCCAACCTCCTGACCAGAAACTGCAATACTCAGCAGTGCCAAAGGACCTCTGTGTAGCTCCACCAGGTCAGACAAGGCTCATGGTGTCCCATCTACAGCAGAGGGGAAAGGACCAGAAGATGCCTACCATCATACTCTGGAGTACTCCCCCCACGCAATTTCCCACCTCGGGTCCTGAGCCAGAGATGTGCCTTTGTATTTAATAACCTTTCAGAGGTTTCCCTTCCGAGACGTGCCTCAGTTTCCCCAGCAGCAGAACAGGAGAAAAAAAAGGCTGCCTCGGTTTTATAAGAATCTCTTAACAATACCACTGCCTGCAAATGGCTTTTTAAAAAAAAAGACTGGAGAGAGATCTGTGCATTTGTATGTAAGCCTCTTAATTTTTAAGTTTTCTTTCAATTGCATGGGATTCCCTACCTGTCTATTCTTTTTTCCTGGAACTGCTGACGCTTCCAAATAGTAAAATGTATCCCAAGCAAATAAAAGTAGTTTAGAGTGATACAATCTTAGTGGCTTACACCCTCAGACGCAACACCTATATTGAGAAACCAGGAACTTGAACAGACACAGTCGGACTGCTCACGGTGGGAGTTCAGAGACAAATAATTCAACCTTTCATCACTCTCTAATCCCAGGAAAGATATCAAGGTTAAACTACTGAGAAAAATATAGTGAATGTTAAGCAACACCGATCTCTCTCTCAAAAGGGGTAATTAGCCAGGTAGCCATGGTCACCCAGCTCAAGAATTTGAACCTACAGTAATTTCTCCCTTCCCAAGATGCACAACCCAAGTGGGTGCATTTGCTGTCTGCAGCCACGGCGTGGGTTTGGTGTCAGCCGCTCACTCTATAATTGGCTCTTTATTGTGAGTTACCACTAAAGGCTCCAGGCAGTCCCCACAGACCTTGCCCTTGATCTAGGTTAAGATACTTTGACCCATGATCCTTTATAATAAATTATATCCCCCTGCTGAAGAATGCTGCCTTCAACAATATAGGCCTGCCCTCAGGAAATGGGAAAGGAATTTTCCTATAAAGGCAGATTAACGAAATTCCACGCAAATTTCATGCATTTTGAATAATCATCTGAACCGTGACGAACCAGCTTCCCCTTGCAGGGATCCTGCTCCAAATCTTTGTAGTTCGAAGACAAATTTAGCTGTCTCTCTTGGCTGCAAAGTGTGCTGTTTTTCTTGGACTTGGCATGTCAGGCTGAGAGTGGTGTTCAGGGCAGCTTCTCCCTCAGGCCTGGCTGCCCAGCAGATAGAAAAAACACCACCCAGGCACCTGCGTATTCATGTGCAAGGATGACTGTAGTTTGAAGTTTATACACAGCCCAATATTCCCTGTTGAGTTGGGATAAGCTCCAGTGCAGGGATCAAAGAAGATTTCTTCTTGTGCTGATACCCACTCCTCCTCCTTAGCCCAGCTGGTAACAGAGGCAGTGAAACCTTCCCTCCTGGTACTTTATTCCTCTGGTTTTGACAGCTCATGAAATTCTGGGTTTGGGACAGGACTGTGCTCAGCAGCTGCACAACCTGCATTGATGCCACCTGGCTGGGATAAAGCCACCCACTGACTGTTCTCTCCCAGGCATCCTCCTCTGGGGCAGCTCTGAATGTCCTTCTCTCAGTATTTTCCTTTTGCTTCATTTCTGGCCTCTCTACTGTCTCCCTAAACATGATGACAATAGGTGTCCCACTTTTCCATCTCTGGGCTCCTCTCCAGCTCCTTTCAGGGGTTTTCCCAGCTCTGAGGGTATCGGCATTCATCAACTCCCCCATCAAATCCCTTTTCTATCTCCCAGGGACATCACCACTGCTCTTGGACACAACTCCACCACCCTCAGGTACCCCAAAACATTCCCCCTACCAGATGTGCACCATTCCTCCCAGTAACTTCTCCCTGATGGTCAAGGCTGTGTCTGCCTCAGCACTTTTGAGGTTCACTCTCTGCATTTTGATCCTTAAGCCAAAGTCTTCACCAAGGCATGGTATTCTCACATCCTCCTGCTAACCAGGGTCAAACCAAGAAGCAGCAAAGGAACATAATCTACTTTTAAATTTTAGTTTCCTAAAGAAAATGGTTCATTTTAAGGGACATGGTTGTGTTAGTTGCACACAAGCATTTTTTCCTAGAGTAGTGTGTGGTGATGGAATCCCACAGGACAATAAGAATTGTAAAGCATTACAGTTTTTTAAAAGATGTAATACAAATTATAACAATTTTCACTGTTCCTCCACCAGTTTACATCAAAATATTTTCCTGATACTCATGAAAACATCAGATGAGAAAACTTTCAGTTTACAAAAAGAGTCTTAGGAGTCTTTCACACGCAGCAATGTTAATGAGACTGCAGCCACAAGGAGCGAGAGCACAGGAGAACAGTGTTGTAGTGTATATGTCAGCCCTCGTGTGTGCTTTCAGAGGAGGAAGCAAACAAAATGTTTTGCCAAGCTCCTGAAATGGTATGATGTTAGGACAAGCTCCTGCACAGCTTTACTTACTGGAACATAAAAAAATGCAAGCAATTACCAGTTGACATTACTACGGCTAAACCAGGTGACACTCAAAACCAAGGCTATCTTCCTAGCAATCAGCACCACAATAAAAGACAGAGGGACAGTTGCTCTGAAAAGGATGGCACTTCCTTGATTCAAGTAAATCATTTATGAAACGGAGATCTTCTTTTAAATGAAAAAGTTTGGGAAAAGCATATTGCAGTTAACAGCAAAGCAGACAACAGCACACTAACAGCTTGACATAAAGTCTATTGAAATCAATGGGAGTCTTTCCACCGACATCATTGGGGTTTGGATCAAATCCTCCAGGAGAATAAGCTATTCTGCAATATCTATTATTACGCACTGTTTTGTCCTGGTAATTAGATGCTGGGAGAGCACAGTGCAATTGTTTAAGGCACTGATCATTCACCCATGGAGACCCGTGTTCAGAGCCTGGGTGGGTTGAACTCAGAGGGGCTGCAGATTCCCACTGGCACCCATCTGCATTCCCAGCCCCAGGGAATGCTGCTCCCAGGTAGACAGAACAGGAAAAGGCAAGAGAAAGAGAAGGTCAGGGCTGAGCTGGCAGAGATGTGGCAAGCCCCTGAACAAAAATACCTGGTTCCTGCCCTTCCTCCAACTCCTCAATTTTCCCCATGCACCATCACACATGCATAATACTTTCAAAGAAGTGGACAGCCAGCAGGTCTCAGGTCTGCACAAAGCAGCTCTGTACAGCCCCAGGCATTTCACACAGTGCACTGAGCATCATCGGTGTTACTGACTATGCAGGGAACTTGACTCTGTGTTTGCATCTTGTTTCTAAGGTAAAACATACTGCTCCTTGGAGGACAGGTTTGAGGGAGGGACTGCAAGTCCCCTGCAACCGAAATTCAAACAGAAAGGGTAAACTCTGCAGAAAGGACTCCCACCACGAAGCTATACATTTGGCTCACTATGAATGCAGGACTCCATATCATCAGCAGGCAACAGAGAAGACAGCACATCCTGAATTCTCAGAGGAGACCAGCATCGCAGAGCTCTGCCTCTGTGATGAGGCTCAATGCAGAGAGTGAGCAAACCTACGCTCATCAGTTAAAAAAATTAAAACAGGCAATTAAGGAAGTTCGGCAGGTTGTGGCTGGGATGAAGATAGCACTACAGGTTGCTAGATCACAGTCTCTTCCCATGGAAGACCCGCAAGCCACCAAGTAACACAGAGAGGACGCAGGCTACAGTGATTAAAGGCATTCTCTTGCACAGTTCAAAGCCTATCTGTGGCACTGCTTGCTGTTGGATGGTGCTTGCACTAAAAGGATGCATCATTTCAGAAAATGACTACAAATTCATGGAAGAAAAATCCCGTCATGCCACCTGCAAATCAGCTGGTCCCTGAACTGCAATGTTTGCGAGGATGTGAGAACACCACTGAGAAGCTGCTTCCACGCCTGCCCTGCAACTGAGTGCTCATGGTGGCAGGGGGGAGGCTGGGAAGTGACCAGCCTGGCACTAACAACACTGCCTGCTTGAGTCAGGTCTTCCTTACCCACAATGTCTTTTGTGCAGCTAAACATATGAGCTAATCTACAGCTGCCTGTATTTCCATCAGTGGGGGAAAAAAACAGGTAAAGAATATTTCCAGATGCCTGCAGCAACTGGGGGTCCTTCCCTTTTGCTATTTTGTGTGTTGAAGGGTGGCCTCTTGCAATCCCCAACTCCCAGCCCCAAACCAACTCTTGGTTTGGGAGCTGGCTCTTCTGCACCAGCAAGAGGCTACACTTCAATCCCTGCCACTTTGGCAGAGCTGATGGCCTCAGATTTGCCACTAGCTCAGATGCAGAGCAGTTATCATGCACCATGCTCCAGCAAGGACACCTGGCTGTCTCTCTCCCACTGCTGGGCCTCAAAAGCCCAGGATACAAACTCTTGCTTTCACCACTCCCCATATCAGATGTCACAGATCTACAAAGAGATGGTGGAAGCAGTCTACCAGAATAATTAAAGCCACTGAACTAACTGAATGCATGTGGATGAGCTCTGGTCACGGCAGTGTGAAAATCCCCACTGGCAGCAGACTAGGATGGATCTGATGGGGAGAACACGGGGCTTGGTGGGGAGCAGTGCTGTGGAAGTGAGCCCCGTGCAGCCGAAAGTGAGGCCTCCCTCCCTGTGCTGCTCCGACATCTTAGAGATCTGCAAAAGCTATTTGCAGTGAGAGACTTTCTTGTAAAACATAAATGAATACCAGCTGTCCGGACAGGCTCAGAGCACAGCCTCCCTCCTCGGATGGGCTGTGGTCTCTGGGGAAGCTGGCTGGGCTGGCAGGACGTGCCTTGTCTCTCCATCCCAGGGAGACGCACAGGCAGTGGCGTGGTGAAAGGGCGTCAGTGTTTTCCTCCTGAGGTGTCACTTGGTAAGCAAACTAACTGCTTTTTCCCCTCAGAGGGGAAAGCATAGTTTTTTTATCATCCCTGATTTTTTTTTTTTTTTTTTAATACATCTCTTTTTAGCCTTGAAAACAAATCCCATTTTATGTTACCCAGGAAGAAAGTCTGAGTCTTCCTCACTGCTCCAGAGACCCGCTTTGGATGCACTCATCCATTGCTCCCCTTCAAGCACAGGCACATTCCTGCCCCGACACCGGGTTCCGGCAGGGTCTGCCTCTGCATATCCCAGGGCTCCAGCTGGGTTCCTCTGCCCATTTCTTTTTTTTAAATTTACCTTGGAAATAGTATTTCCTGGCAACATATTAATGCCCTTTTCAAGGCTCAAAAGAAAATCCAAACAGCGGCACAGACCAGAAGCCAAGTGCCTGAGCGGGAAGAGTGGTACCTGCTTTGTACCTAAATATTTATAATTTGCTAATATTGCCATTAATACTTAGTTTTGTTTTACTTATGTGTTTTATCTGTTTAAATAGTTACTTCGCCTTCCCCACGATAAAACATCAGGGACTCTGGCCAGTGTTTCGCTCTTTTCACACTGACACAACAGACCCGACTTTGATTTGTAGATTTTTTTCACTGCATATGAACAAATGCAAACATGCAAGAGACAGCGCTGTTTGCTCTCGCTGCACCTCAAGGCTTTCACAATTACAGCACAGAGGGACACCAGACTTTTCCAGCTTCCCAAAGGGGCAGAGAGCAAGGCCCACCCATGTCATGGACATGGGCTCATGCCCAGCAGCTCTGGGCACTGGGGTGACACACACATAAGTATATTGCAGAGAGCATGCAAGGGCAATGCTCAGGTTCTGACTTTAAGCATTTGCCTGCTGGGAGTTTTAACCTCCAAAATTATTTACAGGTGTAAATGGTGGCGTGCAAGCCTCTAGGAGCCATGTTGAGTGAGAGCTGAATCCTGATGCACCTGAAGGTTTTTTCACAGGAGGAATCAAAGCAGGACTGAGGCAGGTCTGAATGGCTGGCTGGAATCAGCAGCCAGAAGCCAACTTGAGCGAGTGTTGCTCCGGGACAGAGCATGGCCGTGTGTAGTTTGGAGCTGGTATGATTGGTTTGGTGCAGCTGCTGGCCGGGCCGGTGGCCCTGGGGGAGGCAGGAGGCCAGCAGCGAGTGCCCAGCCATGGCAGCAGCCTGCCAGCCCCAGAGGAGCTGCAGGCTCACTGCCACTTCCATCCCCTTGCAGCAGAGACCTCAGCAACTTGTCTCACTTGTGTCCTCAAACTATGGTGAACCTGAGGTATCAGGAATGCTAATCACTGCTCAGCGGAACATTTCCCCATAATAACCTTTAATGACTCTGTAATTACTCTTTAAACCATTGACTTTGCAATCATTTTTTAATTCCCCTCTGCCACATCTCTCCCTGTGCTACCAAGCTGGAAGGCTGAACTGTAAGTGAATATTAGCCCGCTAAGGCGAGGGTTGTACCATTGCAGGCGTGCTTAATGCAAGGGCTTTGAAAGAGTTTGGAGGGCAGGGGGAGGGGAAGGAGAAAACAAAAAGCACAGCAAGATTTTCCCCAAATTGGTTTCCTTCAAAACAAAGCCCTACCACTCTGCTAAGCTGCTTTAGGGAACGTTTGGAAAAAGCAGGGATTCCTTAGCGACTTGCTCCGCTAACTCTGCAAATAGACTCCTGTGCTGCGAGCACTGATTTTCAGCTGAAACAAATACTGGAAACTACATAGTGATAATTCAGGGGGAAGGCAAGTCCCTTGGTGAACGAACTCAACTGAATCTACCCCACTGGAAACCAGTATTTTGGCGGAGGGGGGACACAGAAGCAGTAAAAGAAACTTGAGTGTCCAAGACTCAGCGTGAAGCCAGCACAAAGCAGGCAGGAACGGGCAATTTCTTTTCAAGCCTTCGCCTCCAGGAACAATGGCCCTATTGCAACCACCCTTTGCTTTTCTTCCCGTGATTAACATGCAGCCCATGTGGGAAGAATGGGAATTTATTCTGCAGTTGAGATTCCAGAGGTGCTATCGGGTCAGGTGGCTAATCGTTAAATCAAACTGCTGTCATCTTCATTCAGGTCCTGTCACCCGGGGCCACATTATTACTTGGGTTTATGCAAAATAAACAGCTTTGCTAAACATTCCTCTAAAAGAGGGTCAAATAAAGAAGGGAAGGAGGAGATACACCACCAAGTAAATCCCGCATTCCTTCATACCCCTGCTCCAGCTCTGTCCTGGACTGATTAGATGGGGATGGGGGAAGGAAGGTTTTCAAGTTTTTAAGCTTTTGTTTTTATCAGCATGCCATTTTTCTCTTTTCTAATTCCACTCAAGGCTCCTTAGTGAGTACTGTTAACTTATTCTTGTCTGGGTCTGGCTAATTCAGTTTCTTTCTTGAACTACATAGACTTACAATTCTGTATTTTCTATAGGTGAACTCAGCCATAAGAAATCTCTTATAACTCCTCCATAAAAGACAATCTCTCAGAGGTTCCCTTCAAGACACATATAAAGATGCTTAATGCAAGGCACTCAGAAGGAATGTTAATTGCAGTACTGCACACGCACGTTTTTGGATCAATGGACTATTTGGAAATCCTGGGCTTGCTGCTGTAACAGGTAGCTGGGAAGAGAAGGTCTGCTGAAGTGTTCCCAGTTATTAATGGGCCAAGGTCTTGTGAGGGAGCAAATGTACTGACTAGCATGGTGTGTCAGAGGGAAAACAGCGTGGGATTTTGTAACAAGAAGAGAAACAGCATCTCCAACCTCTCTTGCATCACTCTACTTCCAGCTTGGCTTCAGAACGCATTTTCAAGGACACACAAATGCATGGATCCAAATACTGGCTCATCCTAGTTCCTCCCACCACAGAGCACCACAGTCAAAGAGAATTCACACAGACTGTCCCACCATCATGCTCATGAGATACGAAGTTCTGGCCAATCTGCACAGCAGCCTGATGTCCCAAAAATAGCCAGACAGAATGTACGACTGTGAATGACAAAGAGCAGAAATATTGTCCTAGATAAAGGAGCAGAATGATACCCATTTTAAGTGAGGCACTCTGCTGTTCCAGTTCCTTCAGACCAGCAGCAGTCAAAAAGAAAAAACAAAAAAACTAAACAAGCAAAAAACAAAACCAAACAAAAAAACCCACATACACACACAAAAAAAAGAAAAAACAAGATAAAAGAGGGGAAAAAAAGAAAAAAAAAAAAGGAAAAAAGGAAAAAAAAAGGAAAAAAAAGGAAAAAAAAAAAGAAAAAAAAGGAAAAAAAAAAAGGGAAAAAAAGGAAAAACTCACCCCAAAACACACACAAAAAAAACCCAACCAAAAATCCCACCCTCATGATTAACATTCATCTGCCTTGAAAGAAGCTTTTAAAATATGTTTTTGTTCTGTGTGGCTTGTTGATCCCCGGCAAAAAGTCAAAACTGGGATTAAAACCGAAGGGCTGTAGCCAGGAGACTGTCACTTCTAGTTTCTCTTCCCTCAAGGATTAAAAAGTTACTTTTAATTAATGTTGTTTCAAGATGTCAAGCCTGGCGCAGCTGCCCCCAGCGCTGTCTCCAAAGGCTGGTGAGCAAGGCGAGCGTGCTTCAGGCTCTTCCCACACCTCTCACAATCTGCCTTTTGTGGCACACGCTCCCCCAAGCTGGCGCATATCAGCTGTCCTGGGGTGTGATGTGCCTGTGAAGCCGGGGCAAGGTGCCCACGTGGTGGGCTTAGGCGGGTAAGGGCAGGTAAACTTCAGCTTTGAAATACGCTCACAGAGCCCGAGACGCTCGTGTGCAGGATGAGCTCCGGTATCTTTTACAAAAATATTTTCATTGCCTGAGCTCCCTGGGGGAAGGTATTGATCCTTCCCGAGCGCCGAAAGCCTGTTTCACGTATGAAGAAATCCCCTCCTAGCCCAAACAACAAAACATCTAAGCGTGAGTCCAGCTTTACAGAATTATGCCGGGTTATTCCTGGACAGTACACAAATTGGATGCTAAACACACACCAGGGCGTATGACTAACACATGTCGCTTCCTTCCTGCATGCTCTGGCAGCGAGTTCAATTGAAACAGGACTGTCTGAAAAATCCTGCCCCAAAAGGTCAGACACAGAGTGTCTCGGTTCTTCTGGTGTTTCACAGAGAATCTGGTATGAGGGAAAATTACGGCAAGCGAAAACTGGAGCACAAATGTGACCACAGCCCTGACCTCTGATTGAAAATGCCTCATTGCTAGTTCAACCACAGGCAGACAGACATGATTTAATCCAACTTTTTCGCTCCCCTTGCTGCATGGAGCTCACTCGCACTTTTGCTGCTCCTCGGGGGTATAAAACATTTTTTATCCACCCACGGTAGCCAAGGTACATACGCCACAACCACCAACTATGAATTTATTCAAGGTGTGCTTAGAAATTGGCAGAGCTAATAAAATGTGAAACAGTTTAAGATGCTGTGGAACATTTTTAAATCACATGTCCAAGGAATCATATATCTGTTGAGGCATTTGGGGAAGGAGATGGTGCCAAAAGTGCTGAGGACCTCTCTAAACAAAGACTCGGTTGAAGTTGAAAGACCCCACTCCCCAGAAGGATGGCAAGACCCACATCCTGAACTGCACTTTCCACCACTAACTGAAAACTCAGTGCGTGGTGGATGGAGAGGCCCCACTGCCCACAGCCATGACAGGTGCTGAGAATTCTGCTCTGTCACAGCTGGGCCAGCATCTCCCTGGCATGTGGGGCCTCAGGGCTTTAAGGGGAAGGTGAGCACTTGGTGCATCCAGGCCCAGACTGCCTCCATTGCTCTTGTACATGACACGAGGAGCACCAATAGTGCTTCACAGATAAAAATGTGAATAATCTGGTCACCTTTCACCTTTGCATCACCTCCCCAGCAGAGGGATTGACAGTGAGAACTACTGGAGCAACCAATTTCCCATCCTTTGCAGTGGGAAGCAGAAGAGCTGAATCTCACCAAGTGCTCAGGAGATGCAGAAATTAAAGCCAGACAGTGAGTGCGAAGGCTGAAAAGCACCAGCATGAGATTCTGGTGGCCCAAGAACAAGAGATTTGAGTACTCGGTGAGCAAAGGCCAGTACAAAGTGATTGTCATTACAAACGTCCACAAAATTACATTTTTGCTCTATTTTGCAGGGACTGTAGATCACAAGAAATAAGCCATATAACTTGTCTCCCATGCAAGCCCATCCATTTGCGAGCAACTGACAGTAAACAGTCAGAAAGCAAATGACTACAATTAAAGCAAGCAAGCAAGCAAACCCCTCATTGCTCTGAGACAAGTGGCACAAGAGAACTTACCTCTGTGCATAATATGGAAAGAAATGTTCATCTGCTTGGGATCATCTCCATTAAACAGGAGGACTGGAACCATGTGACCACCGTTTTAAAAAAGGGAAAAGGGGAGAGGGGGAGGGAAACCAGAGAGAGAGAGAGAGAGCACGATAGTGATCCCATTCATCTATAGATTGTTGAGGGTCGACATAATGAGTCTTGCAAACTGGACCAAGCAGCTCTGCAAGGCATTATTGCTAGTAAATAAATCACTTAGCAGGAGAAGAAAATGCATGTATAAATCTTCTGTGCTGGTAGCAGACATGTTTCACTAGCAACTACCTCCTGAATAACATGCCAAGAAAGCCAACAGAGAGAGTTTGTGAATGCATGTCCAAAGCTTCTTAGCAAACTGTCATATTGATCTAGCACAGCCTTAGGAAGCCTAAGAAGACTCAAGGAGTTTGGGCAAATGCTCGTATTAGTGTTCCTTTCCTCTTAAGAGTTTGCTGAGACGGCACTTCAGTGTTTCCCAAGTAGTGCACCTCCGACCCTGGCAATCCATCAAGTGAATGCAAATTGCGGACCAGACAAAACCAGGCAAACAGCAATGCTGCTTAATAATAATGTACTCCCAAAGAGAAGGACTTCCTCTACAATGATTGCTGTGTACACATTTAAACTAAACACCCAAACTTCTTATTAGCCTCATCATGATTTGTGTTTTTGTTCCCTTTGAAATGCTCTAAAGTAAATGGTACAAGTTTACTCAAGGCTAACCTCAAACAGTAGGCTTTCTGAACTGTGCAAACGAACAAAAGTTGGGCTATATATAGATGGCCCACATTTATTATAAGGCCCTTTTGAAAACCAACACCCAGTAAAGTAGAGCTAAGGAGCAAGTTTGAAAAGAAAATAATCTCAGTAATCACCACTCTCTTCACATTTGGCCTGACCAGCCCTAATTTGGTGGGGATTGTCCAGGACAATGCCCTGGGGCAGCTTCCCTAAGGTCCATCTTCCAGCCATGTAATTAGCAGGAGTCAGCTCAAGTCAGAAGAGCAGTTTTGCTTCTGATCTGCACAAGGTGTTCCTGCTGCCAATACAATTTCTCAGAGCCTTTCACACTCAGGGGAAGAAAAAAACAAAGGAAAAAAAAAAAGAGTTCCAGAGTGCTTATTTATTCACTGCATGTTAAACACTGAAAGTGGTCCCAAGAGCACGGGATAGCCCAAAATATCACAGATCCAGGGCTGACCTTCTGCCAAAGCACTTTTGATGCAGCTCTTAAGAAATGTGGTTATCACAGTGTTTGTTTTAAACTCCTGTTAATGGATTGGGCAGACCTACGCTGAGAAACTCACTAAATTATATTTAACCTTGTTAATTTAACTCAAGAATTAATGACTATATTCTAATGAGCTTTCCATTTGTCGCTTTTCACTTATATTCGCAAAATCCCTTCCATTCAATGGAAGTTTTCCTATCTGTTATAATGGGAACATTCCCAAAGTATCTAAGTGCTTAGGTTTGGCTTGACTTGGACCATCGCTACTACATTTTTTAGCTTAGAAAAGAAAAACACTGCCACACACATGCTCAGATTTGTCATGGGTTCACAGGATATGTGAACACACAGAAGGAGAAAAGAGCGTGTGCTGGCTGACACAGACTGGCTGTAGTGCCCCTTGTTGGAAGGGATCAAAATCACTTTTCCATGGAGTCAGGCCAAACCCACTTATGAGTCACTGCCTTCAAAGACCCATTGTAAAATGTGTGCAGAAGTCCTCTAAGGCCACTGAGACTGGAGCTGCAATAGCAAGCTGCCTCTTGTAAAAAAACCACACATACCCTCAAAATGCACTAAAAATCAATCAGCAGATCAACTAATAAGCATACAGAGTCAGGTTTTACTGCCCATATTCCCAGCCATTAGGAGCTTATTCTGGAGCACTCTGGAAATCTTCAGCAGTGAGCACTGATACTACAGTAAAGTGCCTGTAAAGTGCTGCCTGCTGGCACTTACACACACTAAGGTACAAAAATACTGACTCCAATACAAAGCAAGACTGCTGTGCTGCAGACACAGAACTGTCACTCTGTGGTGTCAGCCAAGGACAGGGTGATGTACTCCATGAAGCCTCTGTTTAAGCATAGTCTAGGTATGATTGCTCCATCCTGAGCATTCGGCCATACAAACTCACTGTAACCATCACTGGAGCCAGACATCATAACAGTACTGCAGGAGCAATGACAGAGCCAAGAAAAAACCAGAAATTTGGCTTCTTAAGATGATTAGAACTGATTCCCAAGCAGCTGGGCCAAAAGCATAAGAGCTGATTATGAAATAACAGGGCCTTGTCCAAGCAGATCCTAATGGTGTGTTTCAACGTAATTTCTGCTCATCTTTTCATTATGAAATGGAATTGGCAACCCAAAGGTTGCTTTGGGAAATAAACACTAAGCTGGAATAAACTGTGACCAAAATGGCCATCATGCCTCAAGCACACAACAGAGCAGAGGAAAGAAGAGAACAGCAACGACTTTGCAACTGGCCCTTACTTCAGTCAACTCCAGCATCAGGGAGCTTCCTTGGCTACAGCAACCAGTCTGGGCTACTCCAGAAAACACCTCAGTACATGATCTGGACCTGTGCTCGTTAGCAAGTTATTATGTTCTTAGTTGGGATGGGCCAACATTCTTCTGGCCTTGACTTAAAGAGCGTAAATGTGTTTACATCTCTTTGCTGCTGCTGAAGTGTCTGAATGCCACAGTTCCCAAGCAGGAAGCCATTGATGACTGCGTGCGTGCAAAATAGAAAATAGCCTGTTTATGGCACACCATTCAGTATTACCAGGAGCACAGTATCCAAATTGTCTGGGAGAGTCCCTTTAGGGCAAGCCACGCTCCAAATCTATACCCTCTTAAGAGCAGGTTGAAGAGGGTATAATGAGCCTCAGCACACTCACAGAATTATTTCAAGAGCATTTTAAGACATTTTGAAAGTCCAGTTTGAGACTCTGTGCTGTTTTCAGACAGCTTGCGTCTCATGCCGCTGAAACATTCAGCATCCATGCTTCGAGCCAGAAAACCTATAATCACAGATCCATAGACTTGTTTTCTGCTGGCAGAAACTTTCAAAGATCAACTAATCCAACACCCCTGCCATCTTTACTAGAGCAGGTTGCACAAAGCCCCATCCAACCCGGCCTTGAACATTTCCAGTGACAGGGCATCCACAGCTGCTCTGGGCAACCTGTTCCAGTGCCTCACCACCCTCACAGTAAAGTATTTCCTCCTAATGTTCATTCTAAACATACTCTCAGTTTAAAACCGCACCCTGTCCTTGGTAGAAGGTCTCTCTCCATCTTTTTTGTAGGCTCCCTTTAAGTACTGAATGGCTACAATGAGGTCTCCTCTGAGCCTGCAGACTGAACAACCCAAACGCTCTCAGCCTGTCTTCACAGGAGAGATGCTCCAGCTCTCTGGTCACTTTTGTGACCTCCTCTGTGCTCTCTTGTGCTGGGGGCCCCAGAACTGGATGCAGCACTCCCGGTGGGGTCTTACAAGGGCAGGGCAGAGCAGAGCAGCAGAATCACCTCTGTCAACCTGCTGGCCATGCTTCTTCTTGTGCAGGTTTGGTCAAAAAGGGACGGAGGCCAAGGATGTGATTTTCATTTGCGAGTTTGTCCCTGTTTACCTTGGGCTTATTGAAAAAGCTCTGTTTGAACAATTAAACATTCTGGGCTTGAAGAGACTTCACAAATCTTCTGTGAGAGGGAGATTAAAATGTTTGCACAAATTAGAAACTAAATTCTGTCTCTTCCCACATCTCTAAGTTTTAATTTTTGCAAACACACTAATGCATAGTTGCACTTAAGACTCATACAAATTAAATCTACAACACAAATTACAGTGCATTCTTTAAGAGTTAGTCTCTCTCAATACAAACTAGCGTTTTGTAACTAAGAGACAATCTCCTCCTTTTTCTCTCTCCCTCTTGTTTTGTTTTAGGTCGCTGACTAGAAGTAATGTCTGTGCACAACTACCATAACAATTTCTTATACATCAGAGAAACCAAAGTCATAAACTGAATTCAAAACAAGGAAATAAACAAACAAAAAAGAACCACCAAAGGGAAATGAAACAACATTAATGTTACTGGTTTTTATTTGTGTTCAAGAAGAGACACTGAATTTGGGAAGAATAGGACTCCTTAGCGTGGCTTACTGAGCTTAGTAAGAGAAGTGGGGGCATAAGAACTGAGACAGTGCAACAAGATCATAAAAACACAGGGAAGAGCAAGAATTCCTTCTGCTGAGTGATTCGGCTCTACATGTGGGCGCTTCCACACCAGCACCAACCTGCAGCACCTTTCAGGTCTGAGACACCAGCCAACCTCACTTGCATGTACCCAGACATAAGCAAAGCTGTAGGCAAATTAATATCCTCACTGCTGCTGTTTATGCTCATATCTACTAAGCTGCTCCTTCAGCTGGCCCCAAGGGAACCACCACTGCACTCAGTGCTTTCCCATTTTTACAGTGATTGTAAAAATTCCCACTGAGCGGAGTCATTCCCACTGAGCAGCACCCGGACTGGGCAGATCCCTTTCCAGGTGCTTTCAGGGCTGGAGGTACCCAGCCACTGATGGGGTACCTTTGCTATGAGCAGCAGAAACCATCTGCCTTCCCAGACTACCCAGAGAAGTGTCCTGGAGTGTGAGCAATAGTGTGATGACTTAACCTGCAAATAAACTGGGTAGATGCTCCAAGGGACACTTCCCCATCCCTGAAATTCAGCATCCTGATTCTGGAGCAAGAGGTGACAAGTAAAACTGCAGAGCTGAGCACTGGAGATTTAGCCCAGAGACAAACTCACAGTGATGCAGGAAATGGGATGGTCTTTGGAAATTCAACTAATGCAAAAGTTCACTTATACCACAAGTACATGAACAATGATTGAGCACCAGGAGTTACAGATGAGTAAGGATTTCTGGGCATGTCTCAGAAGAGCTAATCACTATAGAAGAAAAATCCACCTCACTTCACATACGCAAATTGAAGCTTACAAGAGCACATAACTCTCATTAAACCTTTGAACACACATGCTGTGTATTTCTGCCAGCACCTGATGCTATGTTAAAGTGCATTCAGTTTCAAACTATCACTCTCTGGACCCCTACTACATGGCATGAATAGACAAAGCATGTAATTAGGGTCAAATTTCTATCTGATGGCCACTGAAGATACTTTGTTTGTTTTGGAAGAGGGGGTAGGAGGAAAGAGTTTGGTTCAAAAACAATGTTTATTTTGAGCAGCCTGGGCAGAACTGCAAAGCATTTCAAGAGTAAAGAATATTTTCTTTGTTAAAATCTTTAAGCAAGCCTCATAGCAGCAAACTGATGAGAGGGTAACATTCCTCACTGCTAATTATAAGCAATGTATTAAATTTCATTCAACAGTAAAGGAGCATAGAAACACAAAGAAAAAGCTACAGCACGGCCAAAATACCCCAAGTTGTTAATGAAAAGTAGCTGAAATAACATACTGGTTTGGTCAAATCTGTGAACATAAAAGATGCATTTATATTAGAGCGGAGCATGGGATAAAAAGAAGAGATGACGACAATACTATTTCTGTGGAATACTAAATGATTAAAGGCAATAAAGATTTCTGTACAGCTGGGAGAAAATCCTTGTGGCCTCAGCTCCTACAAAGTGTGCTGCATAAGCTCTGATAGAGTCTCTATACAAAGAAAAAAAGGTCCCTGACAGCAAAGATTCTCCTAAGAATGTATACACACAAACTCCGGTGAATCAGAAAGCCCCTAAATATACACCCCTAGTTCAGTTAAACCAAACAACTGGCTCAGCCTCCGGGCTAAAAGTTACCTTTATTGTCATTTAAAAAGCACAGCAATTTGTAATGAGAAAATACTGATCTTTGAGAGGTGAATGCAAACAAAGATTAAGAGGCAGCTCTGGCCTCTGGAAGCCCGGGAGCTCAGAGGGATGTTAGGGGGATAAGTATTTCAGAGCAAAGTACAAAGGCAGCGCTGCTCATCTCGCCCACAATTCGGTCTCTGAATAAATGTTGCTGTGCTGTCTCAGAGACATGCTGATTTCTAGCTCCTGCTTAATGGGATGACTTGTTACTACTCAACAGGAATACTTATAACAGAGTTTTGCCTCTTGAGATTTGAACAATTCAAGTTTAGATAGATTTCAAGATGTAGTTTGTCATGTTTGTCCTTAGGATGCCACTCCAGATTGGCACCCATAATCCATTAATACACAAGGCACCAGCATGCAAATAAAATAATTTCTGCCAAACTGAGACAGCTTTCAGGATGATTGTGTATTAATAAGAAAAAGCTACATTCATGTGCAGTGATAGGACTGTACTCCACAACTGCTTAAACCTCACGAATCCTCAGTAACGAAATTCTTTTTCTTCTCTTTGTCTGACAGAGAAATAACAATAATGTTTTTCCCTTTCCAAATTTATCTGAAAGGTCTTTCCAGCTTGCCTTGGTAACTGGGAACACAATCCAAATTGTTCCCAATGCTCCTGTAGATCTAATATCACATTGCAAATAGGTCCTAGTCCAATGCTTACTGAAGTCAACAGCTATAAACCGGTACACTAACAGCTTTCCAAGGCACTGCTAAAGCATGTACTCACAGAGTAATAACCTGAGGCCAAATAAAGAGCTAAATTTAGGACCCCCCCCCACTTCTCAGTAATTCTGTTCTCACCACCAAACAACTCCAGGTCTTGTATAGGAAAATAGTAAAAGGTGACCCCTTTTCTTAGTAAGGAGGAGCAAAGATGCCACTGCAGCCATTGCAAATACCAGGAACAGTGAGCAACCGGCATGCAGGGAGCCACTGCATCACAGTGCCCAGCTGGGCCCTGCTGAGAACTGGCTGCTCGTGCTCAATGGGACAGCACAGGACAAATGGGGGGGTCCCACAGAGCAAGAGGAACAGGCTGCTTGCATGGGCCACCCCACACAGACTGAAGGCTAGTGTCAGTCTTCCATGCTGCAGGTCACAACACGGTGCAAGCACCAGCTCCCCAGGCTTCCCACCATGCTCCCAGATCCTTGATTTCTCTCACCAAACATGCTCATCCTCGACTCCTTGACATGAACCACTGTGAGCAACCCTGGTGTACCTTTTCTGGCTGTTGGCTACCCCAGCTGCAGTCTGCACCCAGCACAAGGGGAACAGAAGTATCGATACATGCCCATCAGAAGTGGATGCGCATTTAACTGTAAAATGACAGCTGCCTCACTGGAGCTTGGATTAGGGAGGTTACAACGTGCCTAATTACAAAGTTAGCTTCAGCATGTGTAAACATGGCTCACAAAAGTTTAATGTCAGATTTTCTTGGTCTTTTGGATGAATTTGGGGTGTTTTTTTTTCTCTGCAGCTGCGAAAATGCTCGCTGTTGACAAACCAGTCTAAGAGCTACCAAAGCATCTTTCATGAGCTGACTGCGTACATCTGAACAGATACATTCCTCATTAATGTGCTATATTTCAAGCTAGAGAAAACAATGCACGTCGAGAGACTATAAACCACAAGTACAAATGATCCAGGTCACCTATGATGAATATAACCAGTGTTACACAAAACATGACACATTGGGCTCTCTTCCTGGGAGAAAAAAAAAAAAAAAGGAAAAGTAGAAGATAAAAGATGCAGAAGGGCTCCACATTCTTATCAATTCCTCTCTTTTGAAATCTGTTGGAGCTAGGGAGATTTTCAGAATTTTTTTCCTTACTGTTTTGTACACAGGGTGCTTTCCCCTCCCACCAGACACCACCCGTCCTGCAGGAACATCAAAAGAAACTGAGTTTGAATCCAGATTAGTTTCTAAATCCAGGATTAATCTGATGGCCAAACTAGAAAAAAGGGTTCAATTTGAGAAGCAGAAGATCTGAACATGGGGCTCTTGCCTGGTTGGCCATTTCTGCATCCTTGTGAGATGAAATTACACAAAAAGGGATTTTTCTGGTGAGAGTCTGTTTTTCCACACACCAGAAACTCAGAAGCTTGACCTGGGGCAGAAATCCCTTCAGTCCCTCCTCAAAACAGATACCTCAGCTTTGGTGAGCCGCTGAAACCAAAACATTTGACTAATTATGATGGTTTAAAGTTCAATTAAATTATGTCCCTTGTTGAAGCAGACGTCAGGTAGTACTTGATGCTGTGTACTTTGCTTGAATCTTTACACTTTTCTGAATAGAAAAGCAATTTATAATTTCAGTAAGTTTCCAGTTTACAAGTACATCCAGAAAGGTGCAAGTAAAAAAAAAACCAACCAGTTAATAAATTACTGTTATAGAAGAAATATATGACAAGCAATGCTCTCTGTATATTCATTAGCCCATACCTACTTTAGAAACTAAATCTTGAGAGATTTTATAATTCATGCCTTCATGCTCATCAAAACATTTTTTACAGCAATCACTTTTGTGACAGATTCCCCCCTCCCTTCACTTGAAGTAAGCAGAGTTATGGAACAGTCACACTACAAAAATACCTGCAAAGTAGCAGCTGCCCAGGAAAAGGCCTAGATATAATATGACTGCTGATTTTTGAACTGCTATGCATGCTGTGTATGCCTGGAAACATAACAAATGTGCATGGCTTGGCTTGTAGCACCTAATTTGCAATAATATTGAAGTCCCCCACAATAACTCATTTACTCTTATAATAAATATATAAAAAAAGACAAATTGCTACATCGAACATGCATTTTCTTCACTGCAAGTAGCTGCTACCCCAGGGAGAAAGCCCTGTGCTGCTAACTAATAGTAAATCCTTTGGAAAATCATGTGTCATAATGATGGACAACCAGGGAAAGGGTATTAAATAGATTTAGAGGTTAGATACTCTAACAAGAACAAAAGAGGCCTTTTGCAAGCTAGTACCAATCAGAGCTGGCTCATTGGTATGATTAGCACCAAGTCCAGAGAAAGTTTCCATTACAAGACAAGACAAGAGAGAGAATTTAACCCAAAATCTTTCTAGGAAGATCTGCTTGCGATAGATCAAGTCCCCAAAAGATTGGGTAACTTTTTGGTTCTCAGGAGACACCACGGTGTCTTCAAACTACATTTGGCAGGGATGATTTTGCTTTGTGTGTTATTTTACCTACTGGCACATCATTAGACAAAGCACATCTGAGTCAGAATGTATTATGATCCTATGATCCCAACAAAAAAATACAGACTGTCTGAAAACACATCTGATAGACAAAAAAAAGGTGCATTAACTGGAAGCTGAGGCAATACATGACAGCAAAATTACTTTGCTTCATCTTTAGAAAACTATTAAATGCATAAATTTATCCAGAAGGGTCATTTTTTTCTGCAGGAACGAGCTCTAAATACCAGTGTTCTGCAGAACTGTATAAACTGGAATGATCACGTCCAGATCTCAACTTCAGATCCAGACAAGATTTTGGCCTAAATTGATTTCCACCAGCATTTTCTAATTAGATTTGATACACTGGGGGTGTGGGAACCTTAATTCATCATAAATGTCTTGAGTTTATTTCACACAGAAGCAAGGAACAGCCCAATCTTGATGGAAACAAAGGGAGAGATTCTTTTAATTTGTATTTTTGAGGACTCCCTGGTATCTTTCATATCTGCAGAACACCCAGCTGTTCCCCAAATGGCTCCAGGTTTCCTCCTCCAGAACATTTTCTATTGTTTCTGATACATCATCCCATAGTGATTTATCGCTATTTTGCGATCATTATCAGCTTACTATTTGGACCAATACACCATAAATCAAGAAGAAGGATGTTAGGTGGGACTTCATAGTGTAGCTTTCATTCATTACCTGCAAAGATTATAGCCATTTCATAAAAACCAATATGAGAGAAAGAAGCTTATTGGCAAGGACCAGTGAAATTCATTTCATGCTTCAAAAGTCTGTGATTGGTCTGCTAAGAAAAAGACCCCTCAATTGTTGGAAATTGTTTTGCTTTTAAACCAGCAAATGCCCAAGACTGAGCTATGTCAATTGTTTGCTGTACTTTCTACTCAAATGCAATGGAGGCCATTCCATACCTGTCCTTGTAAAACCCACTGTGCTTACTATTCATGAACTGCTGGAGAGAGGGATACATAAAACACAGGTCTCCAATACATTATGCTGCTCCAGAGAGTGTGGCACTCTGAAACGTGGCTCTGGGAAAGTCAGCTGCACACTTGGCACAACGTTTCCTGCTCAAGCAGGGGACAGTCATAAGGGAATAACATACAGACTACCCCTTTGGAAGTCGATTCAAGATCAAAACCAAAAACCTCCCCCACATCTTTCTGCAGAGAAAACTAAATGAACTGGGACAAATTCCCTTCATTGGTATTTGTCATTCCTGAATGTCTGCTGTCCTTATTAATTCTAGGCTCTTCTCTGAACTGCTGAAAAACTTCTCAGGCTAGTCCAAGACTGCTTTTTGATAGCTCCTCTCTCCACTCCTCACTGGATCTCAGAGCACAAATGAGTGTTATAAATCATCCTCCGGTGTCCTGTTAACAATATCCACTCTATAATTGGGTCAACCTTATGCCTACTTTGTTTCTCCCAACCATTTTAGAAATCCATCCTCCAGATCAGATGAAGAACTCTCTGAATGTGCATCTATAACTGTGCCAGTGGCTTAACTGGTTTATCATAGACTGTGTGCTTTTGGGTCAGGTCCAGTTAACACATCTAGTATGTTCTATCAAGAGACACAACTAATTATCAAATTACTAACCCAGCAGGACAAACTACAGAGGTGGTAGGGACTGAGCCTTGGCTTTTAAAAACCCAGAGCTGAGATCCTACCTGGGTCAGCCACCTTCTCCAAGGAGAAGGAGCCTGGGTCCACCACTGCATATGGGCACAAAAGGTCTGGGAGGAGCCCACTCTTGGACACTTCACAGCATGAGCAGGTGGTCAGGGAATGGGAGACCTGCTCTCCAGCCCACCTCTGAATGTTATCTGACTTGGAGCACCTCTGCAACAGGGTCTTGTTGCACCGATGCTCTGGGAGGTCTCATTATGTTGGGGATGTGCTTGGAGAACTGAAACACAGAACTTTTTAAAGTTCCCTTCCTATTTTCCTTTTTTCCGAAGAGAATAGACTCAGCCATCTCCTCTCCACATCCAGACTCTCAGGAACATGCATCAAACTTAGGCTGCACAGAAAGCACAAACAAACACTGCTAATTTACACTTTAAGAGGCAGAAGAGAAACCTTTCCCTTCGACTTATATTTGTTACTCAAATGCCTTTCTCCCTGTCACAGTTACTGGGAGAAAGCTGCTGAACTGGAGCCGTGGAGCACCTCCACAAGGCTTCTTGAAGTCGCATATGGACTGAACATCAAGTGGACGTCTGTGCACAAAGGTGTGGTTACCATGAATCATTTATTACCCCAGCTAAAGCTTTAGGAAGAGCATTCACTAATGTAAAAGATAACTTGACTCTGGGAATACTGCTGTCACTACGGCTGCATATTTTACAAGGGGAAAAGATTCCTTTAGGTCTGTTTGTTGCATTAACCCATTCAAGCCTGCACTTCTACTGCAGGGACAGTTTGATCTTTTATTTTTCTTGCAAACAGAGAATAACAAACAGAACCCTGAGTTTTTATTTAAGTTTCTACATAGTACTCCCAACCGTTTCAAAATACTTGTGGGTTCCGAAAAAATGTTGGAAAACAAAGCTTTCACCAAAGACAGGAGCAGCATATCTTTATTTCCCTGTGTACCCAGTTGTGCAGCTACCTCTAAAATATTTGAACCACACTGCATGATTATAAATAACAAGACTGGAAAACAGCATGTTCTGTCCTCTGCAGATCACCAGAACGTAACCTCAGCCAGAATTTATCTGAGGGCAAGTGTAAATGCAAAGTAGGAAAAATTTCCCTTATTCAACAAGAGCTATTAAATTAACGATCCTCCAAGATGCTCAAGAATATTCCCTTTTTCGCTCTCGGTGTTTTGATATAGAGAATAAATCTGTATGCAGGTGGGTGCACCAGCATGGCACAGGGGGTCACACCACACCTTCCCAGTGGGAGACCACTGCAAAACACGCAGAATTTACACTTTTCTGTGTACAAAGAGCAGCCAGATAACTTCCATCTGCATGACCTTCACTGCAGATTAAGAAGAGATAACTGCAATGGCATGACTCTGACAGCCTGCGCTGAGATTAATGCTGAATTGTCACCCATCTCTGAAAAGAGCACAGAGCTTACAAATTTAAACACATAATAAATAAAATGCAACAGGCAATCTAAACGATGCCTATTCTGCCTCTAGCTACAACTTTATGACTCTCCAAAAGGCTAGATTATTGTCACAGACACTTCCAAAAGCTGGGATATTCACTTGCACTTCTTTGATCCATAGAAATAGCACAAAAAGTGTGAGAGAGGAGCCCCTCTTGCAGCTTTTCAGGGCTTCTAGCAATAGGCAGAAACATGGAAGCACCAAAAATGGAATTAATTAGGTTTGTGCAAGGAGAAGAGCCTATGCTGGGCTTTAAAAGCTGGTTTAAACACTCTTTAAACTGGGCTTAAATACTCCTTAAGAATTTAATCCTGTTTTCCAACATTCAACAGCTCTTGCTTATCCAAATTCCTCCCCTGCAAGGAAGCATCTCATAGAGACCTGTGTGGTCAGCAAGGGAGAGGCACACGATGGGCACAGCCTGCCCATGTGGCCGGAGCTGGGAGCAACCAGCAAAGGGCAGCAGCTGCAGGGCACAACCCGACCTCTGCCTGTGCCCACCAAGAGGGTTTTCCTCTGGTGGTGTGGCTGGGGTGTCCTCAGAATGTCAGTGACCACTTCTACTCAAGGGAATTCGAATTTGCCCAGGGTAAGAGGGCCACCTGCTCGCAAACTCCCCAGCACCTGACATACCTCCTTCTGAACACAAATGGTTTCTTCTTACCACATGGCTTTGGATACAAATACATATTTAATTTCCTTTTTTTGCATACACACATGTGTATATACATGTATTTCTGTGCACACATATCACACAAACATGTGACTCGTGCCACCAGCATGCAAGGAAGGACTGAAGGACACACAGCTATTTGCTTCCGTTGGTGAGAACATGATTTAATCCACCGTGCCAATCTACCACTCAAACAGAAACTCAGCCACCAACCTGCCAGAGAGCCAGACCCTGAGGGACACTGCCTTCTTAGTAACACCTAATTGCTGAGCATCACTAAATACTTGTTTCTCCTCTGGGGCCACTTGTCATACGCTGGAACCTGTGGGTTTGGGCGGTGGGACAGTGGAGCCGTGCGCTCACTCAGGGCCGCGCAGCACGACGGCAAAGCAGCACTGATCAGCCAGTTTGCTTAAGGCTAAACAGGAAAAGACCCACGTTGGGGGTACCTCTTCATTGGCAGAGTCCCTCCCCTCCCCCTGCAGCCACACCGAGCTCATTCCACACATCTATAATGAATCAGGCTCCAACTCATTAATAAAAAATGACAAGCCATCATCTCATTGAATCTTCCACGCTGGTACGGCATGCAGATAAAACCCCCAACTCTCTCTCCTCAATTCCTCTGTGGCCCAGCAGCTAATGAGACTACAAGATGGACAGGACAAAGTGAGCTGCAATTGCACAGAACTTAACTTGAGAGAGAAGGGGAAATAACCTTTTCATTACAGTCACGAGACTTTAATTTTAATGCCTTTTTTTCTTCTTTTTCTCTTTTTCTCTCTATACTAACAAAAAGGTAGGATCAGAGGCCTTGCTAGGGCCACCAACCAGGTTATTGAGCTGCAGAAGTGTCATGAGACACAAAGGAGTTGAGCTTTGCTATAGTAATGAGCTGTTCAGTACTTTAGGCTCCAAGTCAACATGATTCCTAAGTGCAGGATTTCTAAGTGTTAGCAATAATCAAGTACTAGGAGGGTAAAATAAAATAAACAGACTGATGAGATTCACAGAAACTGAACTCTTCCCAGGAAATTTGCTGGTCAGTCTGAGTCACAGACACTCAAGTCACTCCTGCTGATCTCCTCTCCATCTCCTGCATCTCTCTGACCTACTGTTAAGATGCTCACAAAGCCATAATTCAAATGTTCCGTGCTTCTAAGTGAGATGACAAGTAATAAAGAGGGATCAGCAAAAGGAAATGGTAAAACCAAACTGCATTGTCTACTTGATATTAAGAACTACATCCAGCCATGTCCTTATTTAATAAACTTGAGTTATACAGTGAAGAAAATACAAATTACAGATCACAATTTCATATATACAGCACCAACTTTAGTCTGCATAGCATCCTTTATGGAAACTACAGCTCAAAACGTTTTACACAATTAGAGAGATTAATAACAGCAGAGAGAGAAGGGGAGAAAGACAGTCCCACTGGGAAGGGAAAGTTTCCGAAGGAGACTTGGAAAGGGACAGGCAACAAACAGGCAAGGCCAGTGACAGTAAGATCAGCTGGGGATTGCCATGGAGGGATGCAGTGTGTCCCTGAATCAAGCCCCTTTTTTAACACCTGGCCCCAAGCTGCTGCTTTCCCCTTCTGTCTGACTTTGGTTTGAATCCCTTTAATTAGCACACGATAGAGACCTCTGTTACTGTGCTGTAGGTCTGCGGTTCAAACCCCACGGGTGGTTGCAAAGGAAACAGAAATATCATTTTTGGGCATAGTGGAACTGGCATTTTCTATTAAGAAAACAAAAAAAATTCACTTTGGAAAATGATGGAAAAAAAGTATTTCCTGCTAGACAAATAGGAAGATTGATTCAAGAACTTCAAAAGAAATGCAGAAGTTTGGGCTGCTCAGACTATCTTGCATAAATTAATACAGGCTTTAATTACATAATCACACATCAGTTTTGTCCCCAGTGTCTTTGTCTTAACCTTAAGGGAATCACCTTAGACTAGGTCAGACATCTGAGAAGGTAAATAAGGGAAGACAGTCATTAGAGTGATACAAGCAGGAGGTGCAGCACAGCACAAGCCATCAGGAGTAAAATATAGCTAAGTACTAGTGGGTGGCTGGGATTTTTAGCTCTAGGGCGATATATAACATTAGATCATAGTTATTTGTAATGTGACAGTGCTATGTAAAGCTGCAGTAAAATCCACCTCTGCTCTACTCTTTGCATGTGATGTGAGAAGATGACCCTGGTCCAGAAAGTCTGTAGTCTCAGCAGTTGTCAAAACAAAACTGAGGGACAGGGTGGAGTAAAACCATGATAAGGCTGAGATAATGAGAACTAATGTTAAAAAGCGATGGTTAAAACGTGCTAGCTGCTCTCTGATTCCCAAGGCCCTGGATCTGAGCTTAGCAATGCTACTGCTCGTTCAGTCGAGGCCAAATATATGGATGATTCAACAGGAAGGCCAGAAACTGTCAGCATCCCAACCATCTTTGGCCAGCCCACCCCTAAAGCAGGAATAATGGAGTCAGTTTTACAAACAAAAGTTGTGCATCTGCCAGTTCTGATTGCAGATTGCACATTCCTGCACCACAACCAGACAACGGAGAAAAAAAGAGCATCGTGCTGTCCTGGGGTCAAGTAATCATTTCTTTCTTTCCCTTGTGTGCCATAGACAGAGTGAAATGATGTTTGCTTTCTGGAAAATATTTATTTGTTTGAATAAAAAAAAAATCCCAGACCCTTTACATTTAAATAAAAAAAATTGCTTAGAATTAAGATCATTTCTTCAGGGGCTTTTTTTTTTTTTTTTTTGACTGTGAAGACTTATATTTTTCTAGTGTGCAGAAATGCTGAGTTGACAGTGTGAACTGTCCACAAAACTCCCTGTGGACTTCTTCTCCCCGCCCCCAATAAAAAATACAATTTAAAGAGTATGAGCTTTCCCACAAAGCAGAAGGATGACAAAATGGAGAGGTTAAGCACTTAAAATGCAGGCTGAGTAACAATCCCATTTTAATTTCACACACACATACACACAACAGGGTGTCCTTGCACAGACATTTAAAAACCAGAGGCCATAAACTAGTAAGTACCTCACACCACACCAGGGCCAGGCTGGCTTCTACCTAGCTTTACTAGTTTCGTTGGGGTTTTTTTCATCTGCAATTACTATTTGCAGCCAAAAGCAGTATCAATCAATAACTGTCCCCTGAACTGTGCCTTAAGGAACAACTGTGAGCGAGCAGCTGCAGATGAATTCCTAACCTCAGAGCCCAGGACTGGCACCTGTCTCCCCAAATTCACGGGACAAACCAAGGTGTAACAACAAAAGCTGGGGCATAGGGATGTTGGTGTCCAGGACTCAAAACACAAGGGCAGTTTACATAACTGGCAATTTACATTAAAATGAGATTACATGCATTCTTATGTATATAAAAATATACCAAACTTTTGCTGAAATAAGTTATTCGTGTCCACAGTGCTGCAAAGTCACTGCAGCTAAGGATGGTTTATGTTTCAGGGCTCTCTGAGCTGTAAGAAAATGTCACACAGGGATGAAAATAGGAACATGAAGGGTGGGGGGTTCTGAAGTACTCAGTGCTAATTTAACTTGCTCTTCACTTCTTTCCTCCCCACCCCTTGATGTTCTTCATGACTCGCTGTCATTCTTTTCAACAGCAGAAAAGTTGAACCGCTGCCACCAGCTTTAAGGAAATCCCAGCCCTAATGACACGTTCAAAACAACTGGAGTAGTTTGTGACAGAACATAACTCTTGAGGCCTAGTCCAGTGTTCTGATAAATAATTGATAGATAAATAAATACATAAATCACTGTTCTCTAAGCCTGAGCAGTCTGTGCCATTCCTGCTGCTGACTGGGGCAGTGAGGGAAGCCCAGGTTGCTGTGAGCACAGGGATGCAGGCAGGGCTGCTCCACCACCGCTGCAGCATGATGGCCATTCCACGGAGCTGCACTGTAGCCCACATGTACTAATTGGAATAGTTTATTACTTTTGCATTGACAATTGCAAATGATGGTACATATCAAAGAAGTGCAAAAATTTACATGAGGATTTGGAAGGCACAGAACAAGCTTTCAGCATACACAGCAGCAGTCCTGCAGGGTGGGAGAGATGTGCAGTGGAGAAAGAAGCAGCATGTCCATGGCCAGCTAATCTTTTTCAGGCAATTTACACCCCACATCAAATCCCACGCTAGTGACACAAAGACGGGGGGGAAAGAAAGGAAAGAAAAAAACTAGGTGCATTTTGTCTACAGCATTCCTGTGTTTCAGCCTCTTGGACTCACTTATTCTACGAAATCAAGTTATCTGAATCTTAATGTGTAGTACGGCAGGAATTCAAAGCCTCTTCTTTACCCACTAAACTTGATCTGAGGCTCAACTTGACAATGTCGATAAGTATGTTGCACTGCATTATTCATGTCCCTTCCCTTGCCTTCCTCCTGCCTCTGCCTGGCAAGCGGCAGCCACCACTGGTGCAAAGTTGTGAGCCGGGAGCAGAGAGACCTGCCCTGTATAAATACCTGCAATAAATAAAAGATAAACAAGATTATGTTGCTTGGAGACATCCACCTCTTTGCCTCTCTGTGCTGGGCTCTCAGCACAGCAGCCGCTCAGGGGGGCCTGGGGAGGGGGTTCACAGGCTCTGCAGCTGGAAGCCACCATGCTGGGAGTTTGGCTGCAGCTGTATTAAATAAACCACTTGGATAAGGATAGAAAACACCCCAGCACTAAAATATCTGAGAGCTGAAATTCTGCTGATGAGTGTCAGGAGATCAGTGGTTTACAATGTGAGCAACATTCCTTCAGCTACTCATCATCATCGTAATCATCATTATAAATCTTGGCAACCAGCAAAAAACATCCATTGTTTCTATCCCTCACTTCTTTCCCCTCCAGATCTGCAGACTTAGTGACGAGGATATTTTGTTGTGGTTTAATCCTCAGTGGTTTATCCAGGCAACACAGGGGACTGCCTCAGATGAAGACACTTTGCTGCAGCAGTACATGAGCATTGTACTTAGTGGCCAAATCAGGAGAATCAGCAACTTTGGTTTCTTCTCTTACATGCTTTCAAATGGAGTGAAACTTGTCATTTTCAGGTTCTTCCTCTGATGCCACGATCTTAACCTTTCCAGCCTTAAGTTTGCTCATTTGTACACCACCTCCAGCATGCCCTAAACAGATTTTATGTGGCTTCAGGAAAGCTTCTCTGTTCAGCTTCACAGAAATAGTATATCATCCAAGGCCTTTCTTTTACAACATACATCTTGCTCCAACAGGGAAAGCCATTAAGTCCCAAAGAAAATTAGAAATGAGTCACATCTATACTTTCACTGCATCTAGTCTGTGATCCACAAAGATTTCAGGCTGCTTAAAGAAGAATAAACCATGAAAATACATGTATAGATACACACACACAAGAATTTCTGCAGGAACAAACTTCCATGAGGGTGAATATTGTCCCTGCAGAAACTGAGTCATCACAGCTGACCCTTGAGGCTGCAGAACCAAGATGATGCCACATTACTGTTAAATGAGGCAGTATTGCAAGAGTCACACAAAAACCACGCTGTGCTGAAAAGTCACAACACCCAGAATATATTCAGACACGGAAAAGGCTGACAAAAGCAGAGATATCTCTAAAATCTGCAGCAAAGCACAGTCCTTAATGCAATCTAGGAAGTGGTGGAAGCCTCAAGAGCAGTGCTATCCCACTGACAAGGCATTCATGTGTTCACCTCCTTGGAATTGCAGACTTCTGCTGCATGACTGGAAGAAGCCAAAGGAAAAAGACTCCAGGAGTGACAGGATATTCCCTGTAGTCACTTTTAGCGGCTTAAAGATTCCCTCTACTGTGTCTATTATGTTCTTGTAACTAATACTCCATGCAGCTGCCAATTCAGTCCTTATTAAAATGAACTGTGTGTGTTCATTTCTTGTAGGAACACTGGTGTTTGAATTCTGGGAACCAACTGAGATTTGGGAGGTTCTGTGGCTTGGGGCAAAGAGCTCTTTTTTAAAGAGCTTTGCCAAGTCAGGACTGAATGGTTTTCCCCACTTATAGCCTCCAGACCTTTATTATGCTTGGGCTGCAACATATACCCAGCTCCACCTCTGCCAGACCAAAGCTGTTACTTTGCTTCTGAGTCATAGCAGGCAGAAATACTCATCCTTCACTACATACCTAGCCTGGGATACACTCTCCTTCAGTTGGGACTGGTTACAGGAAAATAATGGGGTACAAGTTGCATAGAGGAGCTGGTCTTGCTCTGTACACTCTCTGGGATGCACCATGACCTGGAGCACTGCAAGCCATTAAACTGGGGGTGTTCAGGGCTAATAGCTCTTTACACCACTGACTGCTGTTTGCATTCCAGCCCCTTGGTGCAAATGCATTGCTTTCATCTTTTACTATGGGAATCTGCTTGTCTGTACCAAGCTAAAGCATGGGAGCTTGGCCTCAGGACAGGATAATTCTGCACAGGGCTGGTGTGGATTTTGCAGTCTGGACTACTGAAGTTCAGCTGCTGCTGCTATCTGAAAAACAGGTTTACATGCTAAACTCAGGGGTTCACTGAATCTGGTGGTTGTTTAGCCATTAGATTTTTCTGTTCAGCTCATGCTCTTCTGGCCTAGTTTTTGCCTGAAGCCCTGGTTTCTCTGGTGAGAAAATCCAGCTGGAGCTGTCATACCTGTCACCCACAGTGGGTGCCAGAGCCCTTGCCAGGACGGACTACAGGGAAAGGATGCGTCTGCACCACAGAGCTTTGACCAAGACCTGTTTCATTCCCAAACCCAGCAGTACTGGGATCTCTGGGAGCTTGGCTCCAGGCCATTTCCTTATTAAATACAATTACAAAGTGGTGCTCTTACCACCAGTTGAAGTTTGTACTTGTTAGATCAGGAAGAAAAATATACATATTGAAATACGTTTCTCCTGATCTGACATGTACGAACATTATCTATGCACCCAAACACATGCACCCATAAATATATTGGCCTACATTCTGTCATATCTGGGGGAGATACTGTCTCCCCCAACCTTCAGACCCTGAAACCCAAGGACTACTCCCTCAAGTCACGTTTTATGTGGTCTAACAAACCATGGGAGATAATAGCTGCAATGAATGCATCCTGCAGAGCCTGGAGAAGGTAAGGTGGCATATGTAATTATCAGGTACTTGTCAGTATTAGTTGTCAGAGCTGGCTGGGTAACCAGGAGCATGTGTCAACCCAGGGCACTTCTGGCCAGACACGGATGCTCTTCTCCCTGCAAAACATCATCCTGTCCTGGGAACACTCCTGCTATAAATCAATACAGGTATTCACAGAGTAATTAGTCAGAGTAACAGAATCTGAGTGTCCTCCTTTATAAACACTAGCTAATTAATTTTCACAGTGTCTCTAAGGAGACAAGAAAATACGATGACCATTATCTAAAATATACGACAAGAACATTACTATTATTAAATCCAGAGCCTGAAAAAGAATGGGAAGAGCCCCACCAAGGAGATATACATCAACATTTGACTGCCTCTACAGTTTAAATATTCTTTTAATAAAACTCAGAGATGAACATTTATTTTACCAGTGCCAAAAACAAACTTAACCACTGCAAAAAATTTTACACTCTGTTAAACTACACGAATTTTCTTTGCAGTCCTCAGCAACCTCCTGTTTTCACCATTTCCCCGAGCACTTCTTGTGGAAGGTGACTGGTAGGATACTGGAACGGCCCTTGGAAGATTTCAAAAGCCTGTTGTGGTGTTCATGAGGCTTCCTCTATACTATGTAAAAGCCACATAAAACAGAGCATCAGTACCTCTGTGGCAAGGCTTGGCATATCTCTGTATACTGAATCAACATAATTACTTAGAATCTATCTCTCCACGTGTAATTTCTTTATCTTGCTATTGTGTTGCAAAGAATGAAAACCATGAAGAGCTGATCATCCATGCACCCGCCCTCCTGGGTTTTTTTTGAAGTTAAAAAATTCCTGGTTGTGACAGATGCAGTCTCAAAACTGGAAGCTGTCAGCCTAAGAAAAAACACAGTCAGAAGCAAAGGTGGCTGCTCAAATGCGACCCTGAAGTCTCCACTCGAGATCGTCAGCTGCAACACACCATTCACCACTGCCTGCAAATGTAAGAGATTTTAGCACGTGGCTCCCCAGGGGAACCTTTTGCCATAAGAAATTAGTGTGAACAAGAATTCAGAAAAAGTCTTAAAACACCTGAGCACATCTGTATGGATAACACCTGACAGTAAATAATCAAGTTAAAGGATGGACTTGGGGAAGGGAGAAGTTTATATACTCCACTGCTTCCGAGGCAAGGTCTTGTGCATCTGGTTAAGGACATAGCTCAGTATAGCAGGTTGAACTGCTGAACCATACTTTCCTAAGCTTTAGAAGAACCAGGAAAAGGAGGAAATTACATCCTGTGAAAAGTGAGTTTTATCATGGGGAGAAGTCTAAGAGGAAATGATTGTTCAAAACATAAAAATAAATAAATAAAGAGAAACAGAGATCTCACACTGGTGACTGCAAAAGCTCCTTCACAGCCAATCTTCTCCAATCATTCTCTCATAATCATTGAACAGAGGACTAACTCTTTATCCAAACAAATTTGTTATTCATTAAGAAATGTACCTGAATGGAATAATTGGCAAGTCGTATGTTTGCAATTACAATGAAAATCTAACGAGGCAACTCCTCTGAAGCAAACAAACTGGATTTTTCATTGTAAAAAATACTAACTGTAAGTATGTAAAACGTCAACCATCTCAATACATCCTGCCTTATCAAGAGCCATGTACATAAATGGTGGACTCTTTGAAAGACAAGTTTCTGTGCAGCCATGAAACACAAACGCTTACTATGCAATCTCTCAGGGAAATCAAATTAATATAATAAAAATAGTTTCACATGTGCATGATACAGCATACAGATGCTGCTTATACAACGCTAAGAGCCGTTACAGTATAACTCATCCATGATCATAATCGCTTCTTTCTTAAGTCCTGGAATCCCAAGCAGAAGTGCACATGTAACTGCACGCCTGCTTTTGCATATACAACTGCTGTCGCTGCAAGCATAAATTAAGTATGTATATTGCTATATAAAAACCTACTCAGTTACAGATGTGAATTTTCCTCAAACTCTTTCCAGCTTCTCCTGAGCTGGACTTCTGGCTTGGTGCTAACAGAGCTCCCTTTTACACGCTCCAGTTTTTTACTGCATTCCCAACATGCAAGAAGAAGGAAACGCCTATTCTTAACTGCAAGCAACTCTACAAAATTGCAAAGGTGAAGGGAAAAACCAGCCAGAATCTTACAGTGTTTTTTACATTGACATCCCCATTCAGTCCAACTTTTGTGCTCAAAACTTCAAGGACATGCTTAAATATCACTGAACTCAGCAGGGACCACGGCAAAGCGCACTGGAAGCAGAGCATTGACACCCATGGGGTATGGAATGCTATTTGGTGAAGAAGGGGCTTGGAACCCTGCAAGGAGAATCAGGACCACCTGCAGGCAGCAGAGCACAGCCCAGCCTCCATCCTCAAACAGATCAGTGGGAGGCTTTACCCTGCTCATCCCTGCTGGACACTAGGAATGGGGGCAGCAAATGACTCTTCAAGCCACCATGCAAACCAGAAAGCTCCAGTTCCAGCTCAAATGTGTGGTGTCTGGGCAGACTCCAAGGGGTGAAATGGGGCAATCACTGGAGAAAAGATTAAAAAAAAAAGCTGATAAAGAGGAAAACAAACCTGACCTTGAGAACCCCACTAATGGGAGAAACATTCCCCCATGATAAACTGACAAAACTTTCTGCCCCAATTTTAAGGTTGAAAGGGACTTGCAGAGAAGTGGTGCCTACCCCATCTCTTGAAGTGGGCTGGATGGGGCTTTGAGCAACCTGGTCTAGTGAAGTTATCTCTATCCATGGCAGGGGTTTGGAACAAAATTATTTTTAAGGCCCCTTTGAAACCAAACCATTCTATGATTCTATGGTTCTTCTGGTTTCTTGGCTCCTCCTGGTCCTAACAAGAGACATGAACTCTGCCTACAGCATGGAGCTGGACTGGTGGCCAGCACATGCACATATATACACACAGGGCTTTAGCAAAGTATTTTCAGAATAAAAAATAAAAAGAAGAGCAGAATCAATCCCTTTATCCTTGACATAGTGTAAAAGAGGCGCACAATACTGAACATTTAATCACACTTTTAAAAATCACCTACTGGATGGGCTGTCTAAAAAGGGAGAACAAAGCAATCCATGCCTTTTAAGTAATGGAATGCTGAGGAATGGTGTTAAACAAAATTTGCTGATACATTCTTGCCAAAACTGCAATAATGATAAATCCACTATAGAGATTAAAACATCTATTTGCAGGGGAGAAACGGAGGGATCTGTGCTCCGAATTCCACTGGAAGCTTTTGAAATCCCACCCTTGAATAGCATAGTCTGGTGCCAAACTTCACAAATCTGCTAGTAACTACTTGCAAAATTACTCGAGAATCAAACCGGCAACAACTTTTGCTACCCATGGGTGTTGATTGTAACCACATCCAATAAATAAAAGAAAAAAAAGAATAACAAAGATTACAATAATGTTTGGTTACTATTTTCTTAATGCCCTCCCTTAACCAGTGTTGCAGGAACATAAAGACCTCCAAACTTTTTAAGGTTCATTTTCAGGAGGCTTCTGCAAGGCCAGGATGTTCTTCCAGCATTCACCAGGTCTGAAATCTTATAGAAGCAGGTTCTCTGGAGGACATTTTATTAACAACTATGTCAGTAAATGGACTTGCGAGTCCTAGGTTTTCTTCATGGATTTGCCAAAATAAGCTTTAACAAAGAGCAGCTTTTCTGCTTCCCGCTTCTATTTACGTGCAGAACATGAATACTTTTTTACCTAAAAGGACTTGATTTTCTAAATCACTTTGAAATCCTCAAAAGCTGCTATAAAACCAGTTATCTTGACTGAGATCGAGACAGGAAAAAAGGGTATAGAAGGAACCCCGCTGCGTGAGTTTGATAGGACCATGTGTGTGACCTCCGTGATGCTGCACAGGATTTAGTGTCTCAGGACCTCGCTCTCACAGAAGTGACAGTGGCAGCCCATCAGTAGCATTAAATTGTTTGGGTTTGATTTTGTTAAAGTAACAATAGAAAATGGAAAAAAAAATTAATTGCAGCAAAGAAATCGGATTAAAAATAATTTTCAGCAACAGAAGTAATATTTAAACAACTGGGGAATAATGGAAACCCACTTTGTAGTTTAACCGCATCAGTTCCATCTGTTATTTTAAGGGGTGAAGCCTGAACTGAGAAATCTGTGTCACACAGAGGCCGGCAGGTTTGTGAACTCTATCGGGAGCTGCTTAACAGTTGGTCTTAATCATTTTCCAAGGCACAAAGCCGAGATCAAGATGAATCTGTTTCCCACATTGTTTCCTCCCAACAGGGTTGGATTTCAGATTTGCCTGGATTAGAGTAAAGCCACCGGAATTCCCCACCTGGACATTAAGGTTGGAGGCCTTGATTTCAAAGAAAAGTGGTATGCAGTAATTCCAACCTGGCCCCATGGGACTACAACTTTCATTTCTAATCAGTGAATTGTCTTTGTGCAAAACATTTTTTTAAGAGGAGGAGGAGAAGAAGAGGGGAGATTTTATTACCTCTTCCCCTTTACTTTATAATTTTCTTTCAGAGCCAACATATTTTTAGCCTAAATACTAATGAATTAAAGTAGTATCATTAGTTCACCTTTTCCAGAGAAATTAATAACAGGGCTGAGATTTTTAAATCCCATAATGTTCTTCCGCCTCACCCTGAATTTGCTCATGTGTTACTTTCTCGCATAATCAGCTTGGGCTCAGTGACTGTGCCAAGCTGTGCTTTAGTCTCACAGCATGTTGTAACAGTAGTGACCAGGACCTGAACCATCTGCACCTTTATCCTACAAGTGCATTTGCCCAAAGGAACAGCCCTACTTCAGCTCAAGAGCTGGAGAGAAAGAAGGTCGGAGCTTCTTAAAAGCCTCCCGCGCTAAGGGGAAGAAGGGGACCCCTTCTCTTGCAAAGCCAAAAATGTTGTGGCATGGTTAAATCTCTGCACAGCGCTTCTTTGTGCTCTTCCCCCCAAGATAATGGGCCCAGGCTGGATCAGCCACCCCACACCCAATCTGCAAAGCACTGTGGATGTCTTCAGCTCCTTTGTAGTGGGATGGGTCCTAGTACCTTTCCTCCACACCCTGCTCCACCCTCCTGAAGTCCTGAGCACAAACAGCAGATGCTTTGGCCAAAAAAAACCCAAACCAACCAACCAAACAAAGCTGCACCAAAAGGCTGCTTTTGCCACCACACACAGGAACCCATCAAGACACCTTGATATGAGTATCAATGTCCCACTGGAGGCAAAGATGTGGTCTGGAAAAGTCCAAGTGTTTGTCTGGGCAAACTCCAGCACATCTCAATGTTTTATCCATTGAGTTCCAGCTTCATTAGCTCCCCAAGAAGGTTTACCCAGACAAATATTTCCCTGTTCCAGACAGTCAGGTTCATTTTAATAGACTTCAGAGAAAGAGCTTTGATTTTGACCCCTACAAAGACCTACTTCTATAAGAGAGCCAGAAACAAAGGAAACAACAGCATTTGCATCACCCGTGTGGCTGGGTGGAGTTTCCAAACATTACTGACTTGAATCTAGAGGATGGAGAGGGTTAGACAAGTCATCTCAGATGAGCCAGGATAAAATCTTTTCATTTTCTTCTGCTGAAGGCCAGGTGTTCCTAGCTCTCTGAGAGGCAGAGGCAGCAGGGCTTGGGATGGCTGATGGAGTTACCACATCCACAGCTGCCCCTGCCCCTGCTTTGCTCTGAATCAAGTTATCCGTTATCAATCCACTGCTGGGACTCGAAAATTTACAACAGGCATTTAAGCCATCACCCAGTTCCATTTGCCTTAACCATCACTCAAGTGCAGCACTTGAGAATGCTGATGACAGACAAGCCATGGTCCACTCATCAGCTGCCACAAGCCACCCTAACCATAGCTTTCATTTACCTTAGCCATTGTGAAGTACAGAGAGAGAAAAAGTGAAAAAATGTCAGCAATTCCCCTGTATCTTCTCTCCATTTGCGATGTTCCAATGTAAGGTTGTTCTTCTGCAGGTCAAGAAGCAATTCCTGAAGTTATCGTGAGAAAGCATCCATTTCCCTCCTTTGGCTACAACACAGCAGTCCTGTTTCATTTCCATGGAGGTAGTGAGACTTCAAACAACATGCAGGACTGGATATTGTTACATACCAGTGGAATACTGAAATTTGGACAAAATCTCACACTCATATGGAAAAGAAGAACCACATCTCTAGACTTAGAACAATAACTGGAAACAAAAGCCACCGACCGCTCGTTCAAACAAGTCTGGTGTTTCCCTTGTTAGACCCAACCCCATATGCCACACAACAGACTAGCAAACCAAAGGGCTAAATATATGATTAAAAAAAATTTAAAAATCTTTACAGCCTCCTCATCATAATGTCGGAAGGTTTTGTAGGAACACATTTTTATCTGATAGCATGTGTTTTCAATACAGATATATTTGGGCCTGCGTGTCGCTATTTTAGTGCTAACATTTACAAGCTTATTTGCTGAAGGCGATTTTTGAAGACACTTTGTCAGTGACCAAGTCCAACTTCCATTGAAGTTAAGTGGAAGACTCCCACTGACCTCAATAGGAAATAGCTCAGACAGTCAGGGCGGGATTCAGAGCTGCTAAAACTCACTGAAATGCCACAAGTTGAGAACAGATCTCTGAGAGCAAAATGGGTAAGCCCAGGAGGAGAACACCACCATAAGAAATAGCAGAATATCCATTAATAAACACATCAGGACATGGTACCATGGAATTTCCTCCCTGGCTGTGCCAGTGTAACAGATTTGCAGCCCATGCCACAGCTCACCACCAGCTGCTGCCAACAGGGTCCTTTGTGGGGCTGTGCACTAGTGCTTGTGCTCACTGAACCTGAATGGGGAGGAGCAACTAAAGCAAAAAAACTGCAGAAGGAAGGATGTTTTCCGCAGTCCAGAGTGATCTTGCTGAAATAACAAGAATTATTCAGACTCCTGAAGTTAGGCATAGACAAAAGCACCGAAAGAATCTCACATTTACTGTCTTCTTTCAGATAATTATTTTCCTCTAGTTCATCACAACTAGGAAAACTTTGTTTAATAGCTTCTAATATTGCTACCATGACTGTAACTGTACTTCCTTCATTTGAGTGGAGAAAGAGCTTGAAAAAACTCCTTGCAGACAGCTTTTTTTTTTTCCCCTCTTTTTCTTGTTATAAAGTCTGCACTTGCTGCAAGGGCACAAGGGATGGAAAAAGTATTTAATTAGTATTTCCAGAAATATCCTCGCCTAACCCATAATGAGGTCATGCCAGATCATAATCCTCCTCAAATACAAGAGACAAAGTGATTTCCGTTTCATACAACATCCTTTTTTGGGTGCAGCATCGACAGCTTTTCTGTGGTTTCAAAGGAAAAATAAAATTGAGTCAGTCTGAGTGGGGGAAGTCCAGAAACACCTAATACACCTTCCTGTGAGATGAATTCAGCCATACCTCACTGAGGCCATACCTCAGTCAAGACATGGGTGGGATCTAATACAACCAGGAAGCTTTATTTTAAAGGAAATAAAAAACCAAACCAAAACCACAGCTCCAATTGCCATGTGCCCAACTGAACTCTTTTGAACTATCTGCTCGAATAATATTTCTCTTAAATCAGGGAGGGGTGTGTTTGGGCTACCTGTGTCTATTTGCCATTCCTCTCACCTACCAGAACCAAACCTGAGTCCTGGGTGGACCCTTGAAAACATGGAGCGCTGTGGACACCACCAGGCCAGTGGCCAAGGGAGGGGCTACATTCACACTGGTGCTGCCAGGGCTTGGCTTGCACCAAAGAGGTGCTGGCAGCAGGCACAAAGACCCACTGAGACCAACCTTCTCACTGAAGTCATCCTTCCTCCCTTAGTGTGTCCAGCGACCAGAGCACTGCTGTGTTTTGAACACTCCAAAAGAAAAACCCATCCCTCAATTGGTCCTTCCTGGACAGGGAAGCTCAGGATACACCGATGTTGCACAGCCCACCCCTCCTTACAGCAAGCACACTTCACCAGCTTTCATTCATTTCTCCCTGCAATGAGCCAAAGAACTTGTACATGGAAAAAATACTAACTTGGAGGAAAGCTTCCAATCTCATCTTGATGAAGACATCAAGAGCTTGAAACCCCACCAGCTCCCTTAGTGGCTCATCCCAATAATTATTCAACTCCACTGTAACATTCAGGCAGGGAGCAGAGCTCAGGTAGATGCCCAGGTTTAGCTTGCAGCTGGCGATGGTTCATCAGCTTTTCCCCACCGGAATAAGGGGCCAGAGAGCACAAAGCATTTTCTCTCCTTCAATATTCCATAATTAAAATAAATCAGAAAAAGGACATTATCCACTGTATTTGCCCCCTTCTGCAAACACACCATGTGTTATTTCACTATAGAAATTGCCGGGCAAAGCTGATTTACTGACCAGCTTCAGGAGGCCAGTGATTCTCCAACCCTCTCTCCCATCCCCCAAAGTTTATTGTTGAGTTCTTGGAACATCAAGTACAGAGTGTGAAATAATTTAGTGGTGGGGGGATTTTCATCCTCCTTCTCTATACCAATATGACTAAATTTATTGATTTTGGATTGCTGTAAATTATAATGTAATTATCCTGCTGCACAAGCAGCTTCCCATTCCAGAAATTAAAAAGCAATTCAGGTAAATGATCTTTAGTTATCATGGTGCATCCCTGCAGAACTGATTAAGCTGGGGGATTAGACAGCACACCAAAACTCTTAGAGGGCAGGTGACATTGAAAACTATCGTGTCTGACAATACAGAACTTCCTTGGGATGATAACGGGCAAAACTGCTGGTGTGGCGCTTTTTTTTTCCCCTTTCCTGACAGCTTTGAGATGCTATCAACTTGTAGACTTCTCAGGATCTCTAACGGTCACTTACTGACCCTTTTCCAAAATAAACACACTTCCTTTGAGATGAGAATGCCATTAGGTGGGAAAATTTAAGAAATGGACAACATCACAAGGTGGCCATCTGTAGAACATTGTCACTTGATCCCATTGGATCTCAGGTGGAAAAGCAGCTCACGTGAGTCAGAGCCAGCAACTACTTTTTGAGGTGGGAGACTGCCAGTTGGCACAAAAGAAAGCTGAGACCAGATTTCCAGACAGCTAAGGTGAATTTTCCAGCTTTCCCGACAGAAAGCTCTATCTGATGGGATTGCTCAAAGATCTGATTGACTGTAGTCACAGAAGATATACCATACGTTGCCAGCACAAGTGTTCTCAATCCCTTTGTCTTGCCCAAAGGTTATGTTTTGCCTCCCTAAATCTGCCTGCACTTCAGGCATTTTCCACTTGCTGTTCTATACTGTTGTGATGGCAAAGCAGCCATCATGAGGCTTCACACTGAAGGCAGCTACAGTTGTTGGCAGATGAAAGGATACGTGTGCACATAGTTTGCACATCATTAAGTTCGCAAAATGCTTTGAGGATGAAATGCGCTACATAAATATAACAGGTTATTAAATTTCTTGGTGCCTGCAGTGGTCTTCAATGGATTGTGCCTAAACCTCCTACTGCTTTTAGCTTCCTGGCTTTTTTTTACCCTCTTGCCCCAGAAGATTTTAAGTTTCTCCCTCCAGCCAAGGCATCTTTCACACCTTCTGGTGGCCCCATGGAGCTGCTGTGCAGACGTGGGGAGTCCTGCCGGCTTTCAGCTGCGCATGTACAGTCTCTGCTCATTTCCTCTGAAAGCGGTGGCTGCCAGACTTGAAAGACCCCTCTTTCTCCCCCTGCTCTTCCCTAATACAGACCTTAATTAATACTGAAGGCTGCTACCACTTTTGAGTAGGACAGTGCAGATCCTCAGGATATTAGTCAAACACCACAGAGATTTATGAACTCATCAGCGTGACCAGGGTACTCAGAAAAGAAGCGAAACTCTTCAATTTAAAATTCTCCTACACCATCAGAAATTTCAACTTCATCTACAAGTTCTTCATACTGTGAAAGTTCACTAGTTCTGTTATTTCACTTCTAGTGAAGATTATGTCCTAATATGGACATTTTTGCAGCATTCAGCTGAATTCTGAAGATATATTATGTACCCTTGTATCCCTTTCTCCCGTTAAAAACAACCTATTAACTCAGAGTCTCATGAAAGCCCAAATCATATCTGGTATCTGTTTCTAGCAGAGATGGCTCAGCAACCTCTCTCTCCCCATCTCAACAGCACACAGTGCCACAATTACACAAGGCATTGTGGCAGGAGCATGGGACATCAGTGAAAATCTCTGTTCTTTTTTTGGGATGCATGCATACTTTTCAAATTTCCTAAAGGAGAGATTATTTGGTT
This sequence comes from Coloeus monedula, assembly GCF_965178545.1. Lineage (NCBI taxonomy): Eukaryota > Metazoa > Chordata > Aves > Passeriformes > Corvidae > Coloeus > Coloeus monedula. Next base: position 28,682,006 of record NC_138787.1, on the reverse strand, counting down.
TTGGCCCGGCATCTGAAACCACTCACAGGCCACACACAAGTTACCGAGTAAGCAGACTACATCCTTTTCTTAAACTCTTATGGACACAAACAGATTTTGAAAACATGTAGTTCAACCACCTCAGCAAATTGTTTCCCCGGTGTGTTGGTGTTGGGAGCCCCGTGCCCACCCTCCCTCCTCCTCCTCACCCCTCATTCACTGCTTACAGCAAGAAGGACATTAGTGCTGGACTGAACCTGCTCCAGTTCTTTTATATAGATTTAGACCGTATAATTTGATTGTGACCACAGGCAGTTTTATTGCCCTGATTTATATGTAGCCTTGCAGGGGTTTGGGGTTTGTTTCCCTTTATTTGGTAAGAAAGTGAAACTCATAGCAGTTCCTTCCCTGCTGCAGCCTGAAGACAAGCTGCGGGATCTCCACAGGGCTGCCACCCTCCCTCTGCCCCTGCTGTGGTCTCAGAGGGGAATACACACACTGCAGGAGCTGGCTGAAGCTTCTCCTCCAGCACAAATCCTCCCTGTGGCCCTCACTGCCTCACAGCACTTGGCTTGTCCTGCCCAAGAGAATGGTCAAACAGACATCCAGGGTAAGATGTTGCTGCTCCCCCATCCATGAGTGTGATACCCCAACAGAAACTCCTGTGTCATTCCCTCTCTTGCCTGCTAACTTTCCTCCCAGGGAAGTCAGTAAAAGGCTTCTTTGACCAAGCCATCACTTTTACAATCCAAATAGCAGGGGATAAAAATCCAGGCAGCTCTGCCATGGAGCTAAGGGAGATGTGGCTGTCAGGCCAGGCATGTTGCTACCAACCATCTGCATTCCCAGGGCACACTAAATCTGGGATCTGTATTAGTATTCTCCAGCAGGCATCTGGCAGATATTAAATACCAGCCTCCCCGGAGAACTTGTTACCTCCTCATGCTTGACTGGGTGAATATAAGTGAGCGCCGTGCTTGTATCTGCTACCTGAAGAGGCTAGATGAAGCCTATCTGAAACACGCCAAGACCCCATATCTGTCATTACCATACCAATTTCCTGAATGAAAATCCTGCCTTTCATTTAATCTGTCTTCTCTCTCATTACGTGACCAGAACATGCTGTACTAACTACAAAGACAGGTCAGTATGTGACTCAAAACCTAATTTCTGTTACTTACCTACATGATTACTGCCTGGACGAGCATGATGTTTTGGAATAAGAATAACAAAGCCCACCAATCGTTCTGCCCTGTCACTGGCATGTGAAGAACTAATTTTGCACTGGGCCATGGGCTTAGAGAAAAGGTTCATCAGAAATCCAGTCATCTCACCTTGGTAACCTCATCTTCACAATAATGTGTACTTTCTTCCAGCTTCTCTACCTTTTGTCTTTTTCTGCACCCAGCCAGTTTCTTCTTACACTTCTCTGAGTGCGTAGTATTTCCTAACTTCTCTCTTTACCAAGTTCTCCTCTTGAAGATCCCACAAAATGATGTCTCGGCTCAAACCCTGCTGTTACATTCTTGTTTCTCACACCTCTGTATAGCAGCTGGTCAAAGGCCTTTGGATCCCTCTCATCCCTCAGCCCTCCTCCCGCACAACTGGTCCAGGCTACTTCTGCTGCTCTGTAAATCATTTTATCTGAGTAAAGCCTTTTGACTATAATCCACCATGATTTCCATGAAGGACTCTCAGCTTCTCTCTACTACTCTGAGATCACTGGCACCTTGTGTCCTACCCCATCAAGCAATAATTTTGCAAAACTTTGAAGTAGAAATCACATTCTCCCTAGTTATGGGGTTCACACTGATCAAATATTCCTGGCATTTTCTTTTGTCTCACTCAATAATTGCTTGGAAAAAGAATTTCAAAATTACCTGCAGAACTGTTACGAGAAAACTCACAGGTGACATGAGCCACCACCCACTTCATGTGCACCCAGAGGCAGATTGGGAATGCTGGGCAGACCTGCACCCTTTGGAAGTGTCTAGAGAGACATCATCCCTTCTTTGTGGTATCTATAACCATGGCTTTCAAGGGCCAGTTTCTTCTTCTCTTCTCATGCCTTATTCAGCTGACATTGCCTTCAAATCCCCACTGGTTTGGGCCATCAGCTCCATATCTCACAAAACACAAGGTTAAGTGAAGCAAATTCAGGAGGACATTTCTATTCCGCCCTCAGGACTTAACTATAGGAAGGTTTTGAGGTTGGAAAAGAATAGTTTTTCATTATGGCCACAGAAAGAAAGAATAAACTAAAACCCAATTGCTGATACAGGCACTGAGGAAAGGCCCTTTGGGCTGATACTTAGAGAAGTTCATTTCTATCCTCACTCAAGTGCTACAGAGGTTAAAGACCTGCTACAACCTGCGATAAAAGGTAAACCCCACATTAATAGGAAATGTGTTCCCCTCCCCCATTCCAAATGTATTTTTTATGAGTAAACATTTCTGTATTAAGACTTACTGTCTTCAAAGATCTCTTTTATGTCCCAAAGGTAACCATTTAAGTGTTCTTATAACAGCCGTTACTTATCTTTACAATGGGCAGTGTGTGTCAACTCAGTGTCTGAAACTTTAATTTTGCTATATATTTTTTAGTAACTACATATAAATCCAGCCTGTTTCAAGTGTCAGTGACACCATGTGACCAAAAGATAAGCCTTGGATCTTATTTCATCTGCAAAGACATTGTTCTGAGTGGAATTAAAAGCAGCCCAAAAATTTGCAAAACTCTCAACCCTTTTAACTTGCTTGCAGAAGTGATGCAGAATGCACAGAGCTCAGAAAAAGAGATGCAAATGTTTTTCACACATTCAGTCATCTCATATCTATTTTAAGAGTCGCTGCTCCAGCAGTTGAAACACAGGACCCTGCAGTAAAGATGTTTTAAGGACGTCTTTGTAACAGCACAGGAAAGTTCCTCTTGAGTTTTCAAAGGGAAAAAACTGCACCAAACGAGTACTGCCAACTCCTCTGCAGCTAATCACAGTATCAGAGCATGCATGTGCACAGCAGACTAAGGGGAAAGACAGCTGAAACCAAGTTTCTCTCTGAAGCTGTCATCCCATGCGAGTGATTTTATCCTTCCATCACCTTGCACCCAAGAGTCGAATTACAAAGGACTGTGCTAAGGTCACCGTCTATTGCTAGACTGGGTGAATATACATGTCTATTGGGTGTCTATTGCTTGGGTCAGGATGAAACCCTGAAGCTCTCCATGACTTCTGTAAATTCATCCAGGTGTGTCCACCCAGGTACTTGGAGCTCACCCATAGACTATGCATGTAGGAAAATGTTTTAAACTAAGAAAAATAATTTTCTCTTGTTTTGATACAGAATATTTACATAGCTATTAACAACATGATGTTTTCCAGCTGAGTTCCATGTAAGATCACCTGAAAAACTTTCTCACTTCAGAGAAAGCATGGCCCTTTGGAATACACTCAATCTCTATACCCCCAAACAGTCTCTCCACTACAGATATTGAAAGTACCTTCACTCTAAGAACTTAACCTTATCTTCCCCAACCCTACAAAACTGTTTTATGGTCCCCTTTGGACAGCAGCAGGGTGACACCTAAGACATATGAACACGGTAAGGCAGCACCCAGGGACAGCAACACCATCTTGCAGGTGGTGGGGAGTGGGAAATGGCAACCTCCCCACAGTCTGACCCGTTAAGTGTTTCCGTGTGACCGACGCCATAAACATGCTAACCAGATGCTGATGGATGGGCCTGGAGGCCCAAAGAACAACCCGAGTTCATTATATAAATGAGGGAGCAAAGGGAAGTCAAGCAGCTTTCCCAAAATCATGAAGGAAGTTTGGGACTCCATCAGGAACTGAAACTAATTTTCTCCAGGCTCAGTTCTGTGCCCTCACTGTAGGGAGCCACCAAAAAATTGGGTATCTTCACACAAGCAGCCTCTGGGAGTCGGATCAGCTTCCCACAACACATAATAATTCCTCTCATTAAAATGGGACGTGCAAACCAATGCCTAAAGTCCTCACCTTTGTGTTTCTCTGGTTTTACTTTATAGTGTAGCTGTAAATGCCTCTGAAAGAACATCACCAGCTGTACCTGCAAACCGGCATAAAGAGATTTAGCTTAACCTCAAGCCTCACTTGCAAGAAGGCACTTGCACACATTAACACAGGACATGGATATTCACACCAGCCAGGATGTAGGAGAGGATTCTGCTTAATTTCCCCCCATTGCTGCTGGTCCATCCCACAAAGAGCAGCCACAAACCAGGGTGAGCCTCAGGTAGAAAAACTGAGTGAGAAAGATCATTTTATCACCTCACAAACAGAACAAAAATTTCATTTGGGAAAAATCTAAATATTACGCAGCACTCCGGCTCCAGGATCAGTGGTGCTGACTCCTTATCACTCTCTCTTGGCTCTGAGCATCTCATTCAGTGCATAAAATCTCTGCTTTCTTTGAACGATTAAACTATTGTTGAAGCAGCACACAAAGGGCCAGGGGCTTAGAAGAAGATACCTCCTCTATTGGATGGTTTTCAGGAATGTCAGACACTGATCTTTTATATCAATACAACTGAAGCCATCAAAACATCTACTTTAACTGTTTACTTAAGGATGCATCTGTTGCAAGCTGTGATTTTTTCTGAAAATCTGTCAGTCAGGAGCTGATCACTGTAAGAGAACAGAACAGAATAGAACAGCTTTCTGGCTAAAATGGCACCATTCAATCCCTGCAAATGTCGCTGTATTTTAAAAATCAGATACTGTTGTCAGTAAATATAAATATTTTGCTTTCAATGTTCCTGTTCTTATTTATGATTTACTTACAATTGGAAAAATTTTCAATGGGATGGCCTCAAAAAGATCTGGGATTCCAGGAGAAGAAAAGGGGTATTAAAAAAGAGAGGAGAAAACACCCACTGAGCTCTCTAACAAACTACAGAAAAGGCAGAATTGATTTCAGTTAAGTTTGTGTGAAAACTTTTTTGTTTGTGTTCATGTGGGATCACATTCAAATTTTTTATATATTTTCATTTTGGACTCAGCCTACATGCCCAAGTTTTGCTCAGTTCTTTCCAGGAAGGTTTGCCTGATTTCAACCCAACACCACTATGGAAGTCACAGAACACCCAGCGCAGGTCATTTTCCAACACATGTAAAGTCACGAGTTTAACATAATCCTGAAGAAGTTTGCATGAAAATACTATATCCCCTTCATTCCTTCAAGAGCTAAATTTAAAGTCTTGGCTGAGGTTTTATTCTCTGTCATTACCAGTAAGAACAGAGAACTCATCCTGTCAAGCATAGTCCCCACACAGAATTCATGGGATATTGATTTCAGAATTTAAAGTTTCTGCAATTTTTGTCTCACATGGTTCTGGAAAAAACTGTAGCCCCAAATTATGAGCCCACTGTGCTAGGTACTGGACAAAGGCACTGCTGAATTAGTTTAAATTCAGTAATATCCTATTTGTGCTACTGAGCATTTTCATACCCTTATGCAACTAAGACGAACGAGGCTGACTGCTGCATCGTGATGTTCTCAGAGGCTCTGGATGATGCATAGACAACTTGTGTTCAGCTCTCCTGAAGGGAAAGAAACAACGCCTCCGTTTGGCAGATGGGCATGAGAATTTGAGTCATCTGACCATGATTACATGGCATATCATTGAGAGAGGAAGGGCTTTCTAGTGGATATGGTGAACCAAGGAATCTGGGCTAAGACCTCTCTACTATCATTGATGTCCCATGTACACCACATATGAACTTCTGAAGTTCCAGAGATAATCAGTTCTTGACATCCCTCTGAAACAGCTCAATCCATTTCAGCCACTTTAGCACTGGAAAAAATCCTCTGTGCTTCCTGTCTGCAGAATGGGAGCAATGACATTCCCTGCCTTGCCAGGATGTTCATACGCAGACAGAGGCTGAAGTGTTGAGGCAGTGTGAGGGCTGCACAAAGCAAGAAATCCCCCCACAAGCCCTGGGCTCCCAGAAGCCACCAGACAGCACAATTCATCTTCTCTAATTATAAAAAATAATAAAAATAGTGCAGTGGAACTGGCTGTGTCCTCTCAGGCCTCTGCACCTCACTCATCACCACACGAAACCATGAAAACAGACCACCTGATTTCATGGGGGGCAGTTTAACAAGCTGAGGAACAATGCCAAGTCCTCTTTTCACTGCAAGGTCTATGGATGTCTTCTCAAGGCCATGCACAAATTCTTTAGGAGGTGCTGGGAATACAAGCCCTGTTTCTTGCTGCTGGTATTGGATGCACAGCATTTCTAGGAACATTTTTCTTTGCCACTCGTCTGACCTTGGGAGCAGTCCCACTGCTCTGTGCAGGCAGCCATAGAATGCTCTGCCAAACCCCATCAATTATTTAGCATCCAAAGGTAGACAATCTGTGTGATAAAAGGATGGATTTTATCTAAGGCTTGTTCCCCTTAAAGTGACTTACACAACTGGCCTCTCTAGTTGCTTCCTTTAACATAATTATTTACTTTTGCATTAATAGACTTCCTCCACTTGGGTTATTTTTAGGAGCTTTTTGTAGCCTTGAGAATTTGCTGTGGTTTTTTCCCTTGTCTCTTTAGTGGGGATTTTAAATTTCCCGTCTCTGAATGGGCTGTTAAAACACCAGTTTTGCCAATGCTGGTGTAAAGCGGGAGCAGCTCTGGGAAGCAGCTCCCCTGGCTGTGTTGACATCTGGGTGTTGAGTTTGCCTCTGACTTGAGCAGTCATGGCATGAGATTTCAGTTCAGGGCTCCCAGACTGCTCATAAGGCTATGGACTGACAAACATGAATGAAAGGCATTAAAAGATTAATGTAGTCCCACCTTGGTTCCTCACTTTAACCCCACTCTGCAATTTTGGCAAAGTTGGGAAGTCCGGGATTTTTCCACCTAACATTAAATCAGGCATGAAGCCCTCAAGGGAATAAAGCAGGCACCTGCACAATGTGATTCACTCCACCCTAATGCAAAAGCATCCCAAACTAGACACCTAACACTTGGGCAGCCAACTTTAGACAAAATAACTCCCATCCCTGGTCCTCCCATGATTATGGCAGGCTGAAATGCCATGGTTAATGAATGGTGTTGGGAGAATTGATTTATCAAACCTGTTCAAATTCACAGATGTTCAGGCAAAAAGCTGTCAGAGATACTAAAATTTCAAACTATGGGGATGTGCTGGCAGAGGAGACAATCCAGGAGAAAATCCATTATCACCACTGGATTTTCTTACTTGACAGTAAATGACCAATCCACAATAGGTAAGTTTAACATCAGTTAAAAAGGTTATATTTAGGTACTCTCTGAGGGGCACTTTAATGAAGTCTAAGCTGGGTCCACAGAAAAGAAGACTTATCAGTATTTGCCAGAATAAAATTTTGGAGCTTACAAAATAATAGAAACGTGGACGCAATTATTATTACAACTATTATTAATGAAAATATAATACACTCACAAAATACAAAGGTCTTCCAGGTGGTACTTAATCGTTGGGTTCACCAGTGCCAGACCCAGCCTGTGAAGAATAACTTTTTCTATTTTAAATTCATAAAAGCTCTTCAACTTGGCATTCAAGCCTGCAGTGTGGTTAGGGATGAGATAAAATTACTCTGTCTTCAAAAGTGCCTTTGCATCTGTAACGGGCTGAAATTATAGGAACTTTTGCTATGACAGTGTGGGGGAGCTGTGTACAATCAGGGAACGCTGATGTTATGAATCATAGAATCGTTTAGGCTGGAAAAGACCCTTAAGATCATCAAGTCCAACCATTAAGCTGTTGCATCATCTAAGGGCTACACAATTTGAACCAGAAAGTCTGTAAACATTAATGGTTATCTACTCTGGGGTTGCACCTTTGCCCACAGGGTTGGCTACCACACAAAGTCAGTAGAGAGGCTTGGACAAGGAGTTTCCCCCATGAGGAAAAAAAAAACCAAGTCAGACTCCAATCACTCACTTAAGCAAAGCAAAGGATTGCCTAGCAAGGATGTATTGCTGACTCTTTTAAAAGAAGAGACTAGGGAGACAGCATTGCAAGCCATGGATAAAGGAGAAAGGGCAGGCAGAAGAGATTATGTGCTTTTGTAGCACAGTTTGTGGCAACCTTAATTATCAAATTCTGCCACGTAACTGAAGAACTAAACCTGCTGCTCCCAGAGAGCTCTCTGCCAGGCCCACACACTAGATACTGCTCATGGAACATAACAGTGGTGCAGCATGGCTTTAACTTCATCCACCTCTACATGAATCCTTCTAAACTATCCCAAAGAGCAGCTGTCAGGTGACCAACATGACTCAAAGCTGGCAAACTTGCCACTGTCTTTGATATCCCGTGACGGAGGAACAGTCTCAGCACTGCACCAGTCTGCTCAAAGGGACGTGAGTGGCTACACAAAAGAGACTGTAGGCAATCTGTCCACTCAGAAGGGCTACAGCAGCAAAGAAATACACTTTAAGACCCAACAGAATTAGTTTTTTGAAAGGCTGACAGAAACAGTCAGAGATGAAATACAGTTCTTGATTTCTGTTGCTCTTGTGGCAGCACTGCACTGAAGCCCTACCCAAGGTGGGGGCCACTGAACTCTGCAGTAGATGCACGAGAAGCAACAGTGGCTGTCAGGAGGATTTCTCAGTCTGAAGTAGGGGATTTTCCCATCATTCAGTTTTAACCACTTGCCCCCTTCTCCCTGGGAGCCAATCCCAGCTTTTCTGTTAAACACATCCCTCAGCACTGTAAGCTGTACACAGCAAAGCAGTGCTGGGCAGGGAAGCTAAGAATGTGCTTGTACTGCTTACGTTCCTTTTCCTGGAAAATGTGAACTGAATGAAAAACATTCTTTAAGAAGATCCCTGCCTCTCCAGGGTGGACAGAGGAGATGACTTCATTGGGGCTGCTCTCATTCTAATTTGTCTGAGTCTCGGGCCACACAAACTATATATTTTTTCAGGGCGCTGAGGTCTGCTGGGATGCTGGCATTTCCTCCTCCTCATTTACATGGTCTTCCCATAATCTAGCACTAAGACAAGCTGAACTGCATAAAGACTCCCTGCCAGTGCCACTTGGGGCTTGCTTACGGAAGACCTCTGGAGAGCGATGGGAGGTGCTCCCTGCCCTTCTCCTCTGCCTATGAAAGGGCTGAGTGTGCTACTTCTGCAGAACTAAGCATTCCTGCCAGGCCATAAATCAAGTGACCAAACTCCATCCCAATCTCTGATCCACTGCAGAAAAGCCCCATACTCTGCCTTTACAGCACACACAGGGCAAAGAGCTGTATTTCATCAACTGAAGCCTTAATATCAGAGGAGAGTCGTTACCTCCTGGAAAAAAAAAAAAAAAACACAGCCAGAGTCTTACTAGTTCTGCAGCTTGGCTTCCCCATGTTTACACCAAATGACTTGTTGAACTTCATTATATACAAAGTATTTCCATAGATCAGAGGCAGGGAGACCTGTGCAGCTAACATAAAATAAATTACCACCCTGTGATAAATGGTTCTATTAGCAATCCAGATTGTTAAACTCAGATACAACAGGATGAAGGGAGCACTGCCCCATTCATTCTCCCTGCGGCAGATACTGAGTTGTAAATAGGTTATTTTGTGTGTAAATAACACATTAAAACTCAGCATTAGCCGTGTCTTTTGATAGAGAGGAAATTGTTCCAAATAAATAATTTCGGACAGGAATGTAAAATAAGCCAGATTTAATAGTGCATGCCTGCTGTAGCTGTGTTAAACATGACTAAAATGATAAACCCCAGAATATACTAATAGTAAACTATGCTCTGACATCAAAGTAATGAGGCTGTATTTTTACCCAGCTTTAGAAATGCTAAAATTAGTCTTGACAGAGCCAGACATCAGAAAAATGTTTCAAACATAAACACCATCAATTTGGGAACTTGGAGTTTGTGTCATGCGGAGGGTGGCGTGGAGAGGGAAAGGTGCATTCTGGGCCTTGTTAAAGTCAGACAGTTAGCATTTAGGAAAACTTGTATTTAATTTTTATTACAAGATGAGAAACTCATCTTCCTAAATATCTCTGCCTTCGAAAGAGTGGCTCATTTAAATTTCCCCTACAGCCATGTGCCCAGGCTTCCTCATGCCTGTAGGTACAGAGGATGTCCCAGTGCCAACCTGGAGGACACAACACAGCCTCACTCATGTGGTGCTGTGCACCAAACCCTCCTACCCTACACAGCAATATGGACTTTTGCATTCAACAAAAGGATTTTCTGAATTCAAATTGTTACAAGTTGCCCTTCCAGAAGTGGAGCCAACAAAAGGAGAGCCTCTTCTGCAGATCTGACTCGTCTATAGCTCCTACACACTGCCATTATAAACAGTTCCCATCTCAGTCACACATACACATGTGCCCCTACTGCAAGAGATAAGAGGCGCTGGCCAACATGATTTATGGAAAAATAGAAAATTAGGAGAGACTTCCTGATATCGTATCTGTGAGGCCAATTTCTGAACAACTGATCAATGAGTTACTATAAAAAACTGTCTCAGATGATGTTTAAAATGGCAGCTTCAGAAGACTAAAAATATAGGATGCAAATTTTTAATACAAAAGGACTCTTTGCTACTGGCAGCATCAACAGTATCGATCTCTTTTCCCACAGCCATAACCTTATTTGTTAGAGGCTGGAAACATGTGGGACAAATATCCAAAGCAAGGGAACTAGAAATGCAGACTGAACATAGCATCTTATAATAATACAGTCTAAATAATAATATATTTAAATAGTTTTTCTTCAATTATTTAACTAATATTCAGCTTATTCCTTCAATTACATTAATTATAAACAAAACCACATGAATCTATTAATTCCTACAAGTGAAAAAGAAAACCTTATGATCTGAGAAACATGTAAAACATGCTATGAGGGCACTGCTTCAGCGTGACTCAGTAGAATAAAGAAGAAATGTGTTGCAAATTACAGTTGTTTGGCTCTGGAGAGCAGCTTGGTGATTTGCAGCACTGGCTGAGCCTCACTGCCACTTTCTCATATGCTAGTACAAAGAGTAAAACCTCTGCAATAAATGAAATCAAGAGTTTGTCTTGGATGAGAATAAAGACTTGCTCGTATGGCCTCAAAGCAGGGTGGGAAGCTCAGAGGCCCACCCTTTAAAGCTGATTCCCATCTCAAGCTGAACTTCCTAATTAATCTCCAAGCCTCGTTTGCTTTCTTCTGGAAAAATATGAGCACAAATACTCATCGTTCTGGCCTGTTGTAATTACTCTAGTTTAGGGAATCAAACGTTATATTAGCATGAATATCATGTAAGTAGAGTCTCATCTCTACCCAGCCTTTTGGTATCACCTGCTAGATCACACCTTGCAGTTAACTCATGTTAGAAGACAACTTTGTAGTAATTCCCCTACTTCCAAGCACACGCACAAGCATGCTGCTCCCTTTCAGGAGCCTGTATTATGTCTAGCCAGAGTTCAGAGGGAAGCCCTTCAAACCACAAGAGCACATGCATCACCTGCAGAGTCCCGGGGCCAGCGTTCGACCACACGCTGCTCCACTGCTGCCCATTTTGGGTCATTTATGAGCACTTTTCTTCACAGCATGACATAGATTTCACTCTTTACATCTCATTACACAACGCTTTCATCACAATTCTCCTGACATCTTCAAACAATCCTCAACTTACTTCTCCACTTCTTCCTAATAAAAGGAGAAATATTGAGCCCATAAATCATTTTTCTCCAAAGGTGAGAGCACACTGCTAACAGAACATATTACACTGGACGCTTAAAAACCAATTAGGTCTCCAGGGATGCCAACTGGGCTGATGGACACTCCACCTCAGGGCATCCTCATTTGGATCTCTGGAAAGTTTGTGACTGCTTCCTCAGTGGAGGCACTCCCAAGGCAAGTGCCAAGTGCCAAGTGGGGAGAAAGTGTTTATTCATAACAGCTATCTACAAGTTGTGAATTTTAGCACATGCTTGTTGGGGCCAATCAACCCTTCAGGTCTGCCAGTCACTGAGATGATACCTCAAGTGAGCTGCCTCAGTAGTTCCTATAGCCTTTGCTTCTTCAGGGATGTGCTGGGGATGCCAAACTTCTGCACATTGCTGCCTCCCTTATTTCTGCTTCCTGGCAAGTCTTCCTTTCTGCACTTTGTGCAGTGTTCACAAGGAAAGTGGCTCAGAGCCATCCAGGAGCACAAAACTGTTTCCCCCCAAACAATTTTGTAGAAGACTTTATGGTTGCTTTTAAGAAAAAGTTTATCAAACACATGAACTAATCTGATAGGTTATAATCTAGCCACTCCTACCTTATTCTGTACATCTGAATCTTCACAGGTCAGTGTGAAAAAGAAACCTGAGTAGCAAAGTTTATGAAAAAGAAGGAGAGATAAAGCAGATCTAAGCCATCTTGGTTGGAAACTATCTTCAAAATTCAGGCAACAGAAAACTCAAACTCTCCAGCTGAGCTAGGTAAGAAAGAGAGGAGCTCACGGAAGAGTCGTTCTGTTCTCCCGGGGTGATGGAAAACCACCCTGCAGTGAAGGAAGGGGAGGGGACAGGTTCATTTTGAGGAAGACTCTGGCTAGCAATAAAGTATATTTTAAAAAGAAAAAAAAAAGCTGCCTGTGAAGTTTACACAGCTGGGGTGTCTCTCGTCACATCTGAACTGGTGCAGCCTCTTCTAAGTTTGCCTCCTTATACCCTGTCCAGAGAGGACACCCAGACCCCAGCAAGGGCAGCTGTGGTGGTTCCCCAGCGGGCACAGCCTTGCCCACAGCTGTGCCACGATGATGGGCCCTGGCACTACTTTGGAGATGCACCAGCACACGTGTGCCAGAGATGGAGGTGTGTTTTGCCTGCCACAGCGAGCAGCAGGAGGCAGGAGCACCACACCTGCACGTTCACCTGCACACCAGAGTCACACCCACCAGTAGTGGCTCCATGCCCATCGGTGTCCACAAGAGCTTCCCAGCTGACTCCAACAGCAGCAAGACCACCAAAATCTTGCTTAACACACTGACTTGAACAGGAATGCCACAAGTGGAGAGGTTTCTTTGTGAACATTCTTGCGCTGGGTCTGGACATTCCCAAACTCCTCCCTAACCATGAAATCCCAGCAGCAATGACTGAAGGCCATGTAGTCTGTTTAGCTCATTAGCAGGATCGCAGCTGGCACACAACACCCCCTCCTGACCAGGATAATGAGGTGCTCCCCATCTCCAGCCAGTCTCACCAGCCATTCTTTAACTCCACCATGGAGGAGTGGAGGGCACGCTGCTGCCAACACTATGCAGCACCAGTCAGCTGGTGGCAAGCATTGATGGAATGCCCCAACTCCCCAACAGCCACCCCTCACCCCAGCCCAGTTCTCTGGGAGTGGTGGTGACCCATCACACTCCAGTGACGTTTAGATGCCACGCAGTGACACAGCTGCCAGTTCCTCTGACAGCCAAGAACCCCAATAAACTCAGCATGTTCACAGGAAGACAGATGCCACCATACTTATTAAATTCTTACAGTCTAATGAAAAACACCCCTGCTGCTTTCAAGTTGTGGAAAACATAAAGTACCTCCTTGTGCCACTGCTGCTCCTGCTGCTGCTAAAGTAGCGGGTTTCTTCCCCGTCTCTGTAAAGCCATTGCCCTCCAGAACAGCACCTTTCCCTTCTTTTTTCCCAGCAGCTGTTGAAGCAGAAGTTTCCATCTTAGACGGGCATCTTCCAGCTCAGGAACCCTACAGGACATAAAACAAAACCAGATTCTGGTCACCACTCACAACACAGGCAAAATCAGCTCCATGAGGAAGGCTGATGGTTTGGCAGAGTTCAAAAGCAAATGGCAAGCAGTGAGGAATTCCAGGGTTTCTAACTCCAGCAGTGCAGCCAGTACAGCAGTCACAGGCACAAAGGCTGCAACCATGTAAAGCACTGGGTGTTCTCACAGACCTACAAAGAACAAGACCAAAAAACAGTCTTTCCCCAGCTAAACTTGGTCTACACAGTAAAGTTTACAGGTCCAAAGGGCTTTCCAGGATTATAGGATAGGTGAGATGCAAATATTTAGCACACATAAAACTGCTTTATCCATCCTATACATGACCTAGACCTTCCTAAGAAAAAAATCAGCTAAAAATTTCCAATACAATACAGATAAACGTATATTTAAAATGGTTTTTTTTCTGTCCCACAGAGGGTGCTTATGCTGTGCGCTGGTTTGGAACCAGTGTCATGATCAGAACTTTGCAGCAGTACTTACAGATAGGCCACAGCAGGTCTGCCACATCCCATCATGTTCTCACTGGTGAGGACTAAAAAACACCAATCCCTCTCTCTCCCATAAAAGTTCTTCTGTACTAAGCAATTGCACCTGAAAATCAGCTACAGCTTTACCCCCGTTAGAAATGGTGGATTAAATGCTGTGAAATATCCACAAAACAAGAAGATACCAAAGTAAAAATAACCTGGGTTTTGAAACTTAAATTGATAAAACGTAGCAGCTCCTCAACTTTTTGTCAGCTTGACCATTTTTTCTGCACGATTCAGACTTAAATGGTCTCCCAAAAGCAAACATATGGGTATCCCAAGTTTAGTGTAAAAACAAGGTTTATCTTAAATGAGGAGGCATACTTTGTTTCTGAATGCAAATACTTTTGTTCCCCTCATTTTAACTTGTTTTATTTCACATGTCTCCACCTGACTCCTGCTTGCACATAACCAGCACAGTTACCTGGCACTACCAGCCTCAGGCTGGTCTTGGGAAAACCCACTGCTAATTCCTCTTTCCTTTCTAATTTTAATGCAGATCTGCAATTTTTCACATGCAAGTTTCAAATGCAAAATTTTCAGCTCCTGAAATACTCTGGAGAACGCTGGCTGTTACTGGAATTAACAGAATCAGGCGAAAAGTATCTGGGAAACCAGAAAACTTTTTTTTGCGTGTGTTGATATTTTTTATTGCCACTGTGACAACTCAAAACTTCCCTCCCTTTGCTCTGGAGGACTGACTGACTCCTGAACATCTTGGATTAAAAGGCAAACTCTCCTAAAAACTTTAAAGCACAAAAATTTCAGGAATTCCCACCCTGGGAAGGATCTTGTGCACGGTGGTTGTGGAGGACTGTCACCACTGCCTGGGCTCTAGGAGAGTGGTATCCCACTAAGCAGCTGTGTGCTGCAGCCTGAGCAGTTTATCCCAGGAGCCTTCAGGCATGGCTCACGTTAATGGGGCAATGAAGTGATGGATCTGCAGCCACAGTCTGCAGCCATAAACTGCAAAGCTTGCATTGGAAATGACAGGACCCACAATTACAGGCTTTGCTGATGACACAAGGCTCCAGTGAATACTGAGGTGGCCCCTCAAGGTCCTGCCCCGGCATGTGCTGTGCTTGCTGGCAAACATGGGATGGGTTCCTGGGGGCCAGGACTTTACAGTGGTTTAATCCAGGAATCAGGTTGGGTTACAGACCACGTATGAAATAAATACACCCAAACTGCAGGAGTATTTGACCTAGGTCTGACAGCCTGGGCTTCTGTTCATTAAGCAAATAAACTTCAGAGGCTCTGTTACTAACCCCCCACCTGTTTCTTCTTAGTCCCTCCTTTCAAGGCTTTGCACTTTTGTTTGAAACCAGACGCTGGCCCTCGCACCCCGACCCCCCTTCTCTGGGTACCCTGACCCTGGGGGCAGCCCTGGGGGTGAGGGACCATCCTCAGGCACTGCAGAGCTCAGCAGCCAGCAAGGGGAAGGAAGGAACTGGTAACAGGACTTGTTCTGTGAAACATGCAGGTTAAAGCCATGCTTTTTTTCCAGAGAGATGCCTGAAGCAAAATCTCTAAATCCCTGCCACAGACACCTCAGCAGGGACCCAGTTTTTCAGATGTGTCATTTATCTAACTGGAATGTGGCAGGAGATCATGCCTGTATTTGAAAATCTGGTCTTTGCAGCTGTAATGCTCTCTTTTCAGATGAATTACGAATTAAAAAAAATATTCAAGTGTTTGTAATAAGTGGTTGTATTAAACAGGTAAATCCTCAAATACCAGATTAGAAAAAAAAAAAAAAAAAAAGTGCAACTAGTCTGATCTCACAGGATTTAGGGTAATAAGTCTATAATTATTTTTGCTTCGTAAAGGTGCCTGGGGCAGAGCAGGCTGACTATGAGGTTCCAAGCTTTTCCTCAAGTCAGCAGCAACCAAAAGTCATTTTCTTTTCACAGCACCCCACTGCCAGAGCTGACCATCCCAGCCCAGGAAGACACAAGCATCCGTCCTGCTGGATCCTGCTCTGCTCAGAACCTCTGCCCACAGACCGGACAGAGACCAGTGAGCAAAGGAGGACCAACACCTCATATGTGGGATTTCATATCCCACCCTCTGAGGTTTCAGAGACAGTGGCCAAGAGCTGGTGACGAGCAGACTTCCAGCGGTGCAACGTGTGACCAGGACACAGCACTGGAACTCTGGAGATTTAGGTCCCCATCATGGATCTGCTACAGTCTCCTCAGTGTCCCTGGGCAAAAAGCTTAACATCTCTCTTGCAGCCAGTTTCCACAGCCATAAAATAGGAAATAGTACTTTCCCCTATTTGCAAAGTGCTTTGAGATCCTTTGAGGCACAAGGCTATGGAAGTGTTTTTATTACCAGTATAAGAAGATATATTGGTGGAGGCAGTCAATCCACACTATCCAGGAGCACAACATTCATTTTTTAAGCAATACATACTTTGCTTTCTGTTCGATGCTAAACTTTTTCTGCTGCTCTGTGTCACACAGAATTTATAAATTCAATGACAGATTAATCTTAGCAGCAAGCCATTTGGCATGAAAAAGGGTTTCACAGGGAGCCTGCTTTTTCCTGTAAAGACCATGCATTTAGGAGTGACTATGTGGAGAAAGACCCTATGCACTTATTCAAGCACAACTCTCTGCCCTCCGTCATTACTCAGAATTAGAAAACCAGAATGGATTACTCAGATTTTTCCTGAGGTTTGTAGCTTTCTCTGCAGGAGGAGGGTTGGGTAATTGATTTTGACACTAATACCAGCACTATTCATATGCCCTGTAATATAATTCTGCAGTGACACTAAAAAGGCAGCCATCTGAGATCTGAACAAGGAAAGTGCTATATGATTTGCCCTAGACAACGCCAGCTATTTTAACAGCTGTGTTGTATATTAAAAGGGAGAAATCCCAACAGAATTAAAAACAACAAAGTCACATTTGCCTTTGAGGGAAAACAAGAAGCCGTAAACTTTCCTAATAAAACAATCCCTCCCGCTAAGTGCTTGAGGAATGGTCAAAAGTGCTGTCCGAAAATGCCAGTCTCCTTTGGAGGGTATCAGCCTGAATAGGACTGCTGGCAAACTCAGGAATAAACTCATCAGCCATACCCTCTGCACACCCTTTTTTTGTAAAAGGCATTATTTCCTTCTTCAGGCTTGTTCTTTATCAGGAAACCCCCTTCTTCTCCCCTAGACAGGGCAGAAAACACAATTTTTTTTTTCTCTGTGAAAAATGAATGACCAATTTTGGCTATTTCTGCTCAAAGATTAAGCAGAACCATGGGAGTGATCTTATGTGGCAGAGGGCAGGCACTGCCACTGACAGTGTGACATAGGTCCGATCCTGAATGCCGCCTTCAAGCCTGGTAGCCCCCTGGTAGGGGCAGAAAGGGATTTCCAAAGTATGCTTCCAGACTTTTGGGAATATTTTGGGCTTTCTAAGACCAGCGTGTATTCTCTCTTCAGTCTAAGTTCATCTCTACCTGACCTCCCCATGCACAGCCCCAGAGGTGCTAAAGAGGTGGCACAACCTCCAAGGGACACACTGGAGATGTGCTGGATGCTGAGACCAGCACCACAGCCAAGATGCAGCTCCTGGCAAGACTGATGGGAGCTGGGATAACCAAGGGCAGCCTTTGCACAGCTCTTGCCAGGTTTGTGCTCACACACCCACAGGGAGACACTGAAACAATTCTGTCACATCACCCCCATACCTACAATCCTAGGTTTCACAGCTTTTCCTGGTGTGCTGCTTTAGTTAAGATAAACAAGGACATAACTCCCACCACCTCTTCTTTTGCACTGGACTGTGTCATACAGCTCAAGCCTTCTGAATACATGATCTACTTATGAAATTCAGTGTGAGCCAACTGCTCTGAACATTGGCTTAATACAGTGGCTGCTGTGATCCTTTTCAGTCTCCCAGGGTTTGAGCCAAATTATGTTCTCAATTACAGGGAAGTAGCAGCAGTTAACCCGGTGAAGTCATAGGCTCTGTACCACAGCAAAACTTGACCCCTCTATTTTCTTTTATATCAGCAACAGCTTTGAATTACTAAAGAAAGTTTTTTCTGTCTAAATGCCACTACTAAATCTTGGGACTACCCAAACATGCTGTCTGCTGCTGAAGGACCTACAACTGTTTACAGAACATCAATCTCAGGTAAAAGCAGCATAAATACTAATGCAGAACTAATCACTTTTGAGGTCCTTCTGACACAAGGTTTCCCATCTTGATATTTCGTAGGAATGGTCTGCTTGGGCCAGTCCTACAGGGTCGATTACACATGGAAATTAGAGCTGTACACTGGGGCAGTAGCTCTCTGTCTGGGGGCTGCTCCTGCCCCTTTCCCTCGAGAAATCTTCTGTGGTGGGTCCCTACCAGCTTCTGAGAAGAAAGGAAGCAGAGACAAACCCATGCTGAAAGAAGCAGTGTTAGGAGGGCACAGAGCTACTCAGGGCTTATTCTATTTTTCTGCCCCCTGCCCTGACTCCTGCTCAGAGAAGAGTAATACCAGGCTGCCAAAGGGAGGGAGGAAGGAGCTGTGCTAGCAGCAAACAGGATAGGAAGACACAAAAGTTCTGCCTGCCTACTCCCAAAGGTAAGGTTAAAATTGCTGAGAAATCTGGGTGTTCACAAAGCTTCACCAAACAGTTCCAGCCCATGGCAAAAGTTGTATCAAAAAAATGAAAAGGGGAAAAAAAAGAAAAGGAGAGGGCAAAAAAAAGAGACAAAAAATACCCCCAGTAGAGTTGGCAACACTGCAATAGTTATACAGGTTCAGGAATGTACTAAGGCTGAAATCAGAGACTTAGCATCTCTTTTGAACTTCAAAAACAACAAGTCTCTTCAAATCACTCTGTTAATTGGCTTTAAATTAGAGTTCTAAGTTTAATGAACAAATCCTTCGCGTACGGCATGAAACGGATACGCTTCTAGATTAACTTCCTGATCAACACCATCTGCCATTTCCATATGGCAACAGCAAACCAAAAGCACGAGGAAGAAGCTGCTCTGCAATACTGTGAGGGGTCAAAGTGCACCCAGAACTGCCTGGTGCTTGGTAGTGTCTCTCTGTACTGTAGTAACATCACCTCCAACCAGCTCCAGAAATCCTGGGATATTCCAGGCACAACTCTGTCCAGGAATGTAAAGAAAGGAAAAATGCAGGGTGGGAAGGAGGCATGAGGGAAGGGGGGATCTTTGCAAGGATGACTGGATGGATGTGGAAAGAGCAGGAAGTTCCGAAAGATGGAGAAGAGCCTGGAAAATGAGAAATAAGGGGATAGAGGGATGACCTTAAAAACTTACTGAAAAGTGTGAGTGAGTGAAGCACAGACAATATCAAATCCTGTGGAAACAGAGAAGAGAAGCATGGAAAAGAGGAAGCAAGAGATTGCATGCAGACCTGATTCCATGGGAGATGGAGATACACACTGCTGGGGCAGGGGAAGGCACAACATGACATCTCTAATGGCAGGGACAGGACCGGGAGGCAGTGCACAGACAGAAGAGAGACACAGGGAAGAAAAGTGATATGGAAGGGTTTCTGATGGAAGAAACATGCCCTGCAAACAGCTTCAAAGAATGCAGCCCTCCAGCGTGCTCCCTCACTCTTTGTACATGGAGCAGCTAAGACTTTAAGTCTAGCTAAGCAGGTAGACTTTGTCTAGGCACAAAAAGAATCTACTGCTCCAGCTGGTGCCAGCAATGTGAAAGGAAACCATCTCAAAAAGAGTCGCAAGTGCTGTCCCCCCCACTTACACTGACCACAGCAGCCTTCCACTTACATCAAACAAGGACAGTGGAGTTAGTGGTGGCACTCAGAAATTGTCACCATGTGGAAGGTCTGTAAATATTCAGCTACCTGCTCCAGAACCAGCCTTCAGCAGCTCCTAGGAGACCTTCCAGCAGGAGCCAGTCACTGATGGGTCCTGGACAGCAAGGGTGCAATGCCAGCGTCTGCACAGGGGCACCCAGCCCCTGGGACCCCTGATCCTGGGCAGGGCTGACAGAGGTGGCACAGCACCTGTGGGAGAGGCGCGTCTTTCAGGAATGTCAATCACAGACCAGGCTATCCTAGGACACTGTGGCACCAAATGCCAACACTGAGGCCACTGAATTGCAATATTAATGATTTTCCCCTTTCTAAAGCCATTTACTTTCTGGGCTGCATTTGTTGGAAGGGAGATGATACTGAATAGAGAAATTAACATTTCACCCATTTTTTGGGTTTAGCCTGGTGTTCATATTTTTCACAAACACTAATGTCACTTTAATATTGCTGCTTCATTACAAACAAGTCTGATTTATAAAATAGCAGAACATTTGAATAGTTTCCCCACTTCCAGTATATTTTCAAGTTGCCAACCTTAGAGCCTTGAAAAAAAGTTACCTTTCAGATGTTGGGTTATAAACAATCACAATACATCATCAAAACACACGAACAGACATAAAAGCTCAAAGCCAGACACAGAATCAGCAATGGTCCATGCCCAAACATGCAGACTGGGGTACCTGACTTTCCCTCCTCTCCCTCAGAAGTTATCTTTGTTTCTTTGGAAGAACTGAGAAGATGGAGGAGTGGGGGCTGGAGGGAAGACTCTTTTGTGGTAGAACAGGAAAACAAAGTCATGCTTGTAATTTTACAAAACCAATCCTACATGTCTTATCATGAGAAAATTCCCACTAAGCGAATTCCGACATGTGAAAAACCGTCAAAGTAGATAATCAAGACACTCCTGCATTCAGACTCTGCATTAACATGCTGCAAAAAATATGGGATGATGCCACCAGGTAAACACAAATTGCTCAAAAGTGATGCGTCACCATTATAACTGGTCCATGAATCTTCACTTGGGTTTTTTTTATTTGTTTGGTTTTGTTTCAAGAGTGAGAGAATTGTGGCAAAGTGTTGTCTAAGTTTGTGTTTTTGATGTAAATCCAAAGAAGTTTTCAATTTCCTGTTACACAATTGTCTGGGTTTTTTCCAAAAACAGAACCAAAAAGACAAATAGTACCTATGTGTGCACACATGTATCTAATGAAGAAGTATTATTTTCATTTTAGGAAACCTTTGCACACCAAAATAGGGGGGGAAAAAAAAAGAAAACATAGAACCCCTAAAAATCCCCCTTCATCAAGTCTTCATGCTCCAACAAGAGCAGAAACTCTAACAACTAACATGTCAGAGAAAACATCTGTGGTGCTTGGCAGCTATACCAGGGTGGGTTACAGTTAAACAGACTGGATTAAGGGTGGAGGACCATTAAACTGTTTACAACAAAATTCGACTCTAATTGCAAATCACTAATAACCTATTGACTTTTCATCAGGTTCATGAGTAAAAGATACTAAAAAAGTAAATTGCACATACTACAAGAGTGGCAGAAACTCTGATTCTGAATGGAGATGTTAATGCAGATTCCACAGAGCGGAGAAGAGGTGGCACAGGAGATCTGGCTAACAGGACAAGAGCTGCCCTGATATTGGCTTCAAGGGAGGTTTTGAGAAGTGAATGTTTTGTTGGCTTGGTGGTGACTGAAGGAGAATCCTCACAGGGTTTCACTTCCGTGCTGCAGTAGTTTGGGCACTTTCAACTCTTATGAATGAAACCCCAAATACAAACCACATGCAATGAAGTTTAATGGGTTTGCTTTATGTAGGGGTGGGATGAGTAATAATGTCTTGTAGTGACTAGTCCATCCAGATGACATTGAACAGGCTCCAAAGCTTGGATAAGCAACCCCTTCATTTGGCTCAAGAAATGAAAATCTTTATTTTGAGCAATGAAAGGAGTGCATCCTTGCAAAAATCCCTATAGCAACTTCAGAACATGTTTCATTACAAAATTTTGGTTTATTTTTAAACATTCCAGTTCTGTTCATCAGCCTATTGAATTCTCCCTCCAGAGGCACACGTGTAAGCATGCAGAAGAGAGAAGCCTGGGAAGGAAACAAGAATGTAATTAAAAACAAAAAAGCAACACTTCAGTTGGCTCATTTTCCTCTGCTGAACACACACACCACACAGGCTGCTATTCCACACTTTATTCCACTCCACATATTGTCTTTATAATATAGACTACAGTTGCCAGCTGAAGGCAGGATGCAGACCACATAAAATGGCTGGCAGTTCATAAACAGGGGAATGGAGAAAAATTCATCCAGATGAGAATGGGAGAAGAGTTTCTCAGAGGAACCTAAGAGTATTCAGGGTTGGAAAGGACCCATGGAGGTCATCAAGGTCAGCCTTATGCTCACAACTAGCATTTGAAAATCCCCAAACTGTTGAAATACCTGAAAGTTGCTGTAGTAGGAGAGGTCAGAGCTATATGGGATGTGCCCATGAACCACAACAAAGCCTAGTCTGCAAGGACACAAGCATGCTGGTGAACAAAAATTCTAGAACAACCAAGAATCCTTGCAAGGATTATATGAGGGAGAATGAAATCAACACTTTGAAGAGTACTCCATTTCTGCGAGCTGTGACTTGAGTTATAAGGTGATATATTTTTCCAGAAATTAACAGTTAAGTAAGTAGTGAATGGCAGAGCCCCTAAATTTTCAGCAGCACGGGTCCATCTTCTACAGAGAAAAGAGACTACAATGTGGCTGGCTGTCATTTCAGTGGATGAGAATAAGTCTTTCAGGAGACAGGCTAAAGAATTCAGGAGGGTATTAAGCTAATGACAAAAGACAAGGGTGAAAATGAGCACTCATTTAGCCAGAAATCAAGATGTCAAGATTAAAATTAATCAAGGTACCAAGGGACTCAAAGAGAAGAGATTCCTTAATTGTGTAGACTGTAACACTATGAACACAAGTAATAAACAAGAAGTGGAACAGCTCCTTTAATACACAAATTAGTCCTGACTGGTATTACTGATTCTGGTGGAAACATTAATATGAATGGAGAGTTACAATCATTTTGTGTATCAGGAACTGGACACAAATACAGAGTCATGAAGCCTGTCAGTGACAAATGGCTGTTGACATGGTAAATAAAGATGATTGGTATGTACCAGTGAGATGCTCTCCATCCCTAGATGGCCTAGATAAAGATTACAGGTTCTAAAGCAACCACATATAAGGCCACACATCTGGAAAATAATTGATTAAAATGAAGACTGTGTGAAACGCTGACTGGAGATGACTTGAAGTTTGTGGCAGGCAAACAGTGGCTGAGAAGCTCTATGGAGGGTACCAATATTAAAATGATTAAAGCAATATGTGTTTGTCTACACAGAGTTTGGGAGGCTGCAATGCCTCTGCCTAACCCTGAATTGACAGTATGTGCAGTTCTGGTGTCCACAGTCTAAGCAGAGAGATAAAAATTGCAAAGGCTCCTGTGCCTCACATGAGAAAAATGAGAGGTCTAAAGAGAAGCACTTGCAGGATGACTTGATCAGTATATTAACACATACACAACTGCAAAGGCTAAGAGACAGAAATTAAACTAGAGAAATTCAGATTAGAAACAAGGCTCCCAGTTTCAACAGAAAAGAGAACTAGATTCAGGCTGGTGCCAGACTTTCTAGCACGGCAGAGCTGACATTGTGTTCAGATATTTTTCCAGGAGATCTGCTGTAGTCTAAGACTTATCACAGGACATGGGTTTTAAGTACAGGGTGGGTTTAAGAAGGTTACACTAGATCAGCACCTTGATCCTCTGTGCACCTATATATCAGGGTATTATTCATGGTTGGTTTGCCATACCTTCACAGATCAAAACATCTGCATTTAAAATGATTAAATTTTAGCATGTATGTCTCTGCTGACAACCAATCTAATTTCTACTTTCCAACTTCTCTATTTTTTTCTTTTGTGATAAGGACTTAGGACAGGTGTTTATGTCCTGCCAATGGCAATGTTGCAGAATATACATTCCTTCACTATGCAGTTATGTCTACTGTGCTACAAGTATTTTGATGACTGAGACAGATTATAAAACCGTTCACCAACAGAATATCATGCAATCTTCACTTTGTAGCCTGTAAGAACTCACTTTGTTTCTTGATCTGGTAAGCAGCTGCCAGCATCAAAAAAAGGAAAGAAACAACATTGTAATTTATTTCATTCTCTTGTTAGAAAAGCTAAGGGTAAAACCTCCCTTCTCAACCTCAGTAGTGGAGTCTCCACAACCTAAAGAAGACTGGAAATACAAGGAGGTCGGGTCCTCCGCAGCCCTGCAGTGTCTGCTTCACATACAAAACAAGCTGGGCTGACGAGCCAGAATATCTCATGTCCCCAAAACTTACTGGAACAAAACACAGGCCAGCAGTGAACTTTTAGCAAATGTCAGCAGGTTGCTATGGCTCAGAGGAAAGGTTCGGGAACCACGTTGTGCGTACGCGACTGCGCAGCGGAAGCAAGTGAAGCACAAGAACTGTGTTTGGTGGTAGCCAGGCCAGGGGCTGAGCAATGGAAACTGCATTTGCTCCTGTTGAGTCCCCATAGATTTTCAGAGGCTATACCAGACTTCAGAGCCCAGTGACTGATGGGACCACTAGACACAAAAAAGATTCTGTTTCATTACCTAAGACCCAAATCATTAAGGCAAGCCTGAGAAGATTCTGTAAATACTGCCTCCTCATTTGCTTTTGTTCCTTGCTACTTTCTAATTTAAGACAAAATGCAAAGGATTCATATTAATTCTTCAGGACAGAACTCTTTTATAGAAGCATGTGTGTCTGCACACACATATATCTCGTTTTAGTTATAGTTATTGTTTAGTTATAACTAAACCAGTTATAAGTAATATATAACTATTTACTGAAACAATTACAATTTACTTTGCAGTTGCTGTACATTATTTCTGTTGTATATCAACGCACATGATAATTATATTCTATGTCCATATCTTTTTTCTGCATGCAAGCTTTTAGAGTTCCTCCTCTAGAAAACAGTCAAAACAACATAACTCTTTCAACTCCTGTCTACAATTCCCTCCCTCTTCCTAAAGTTTCTACTCTTTTCTCTAATTACCTCACTCCTCCACAACCATCCTAAACCATGTCACAGCCACTTTTCTTGCTCTCCTTGCTCTTTCTCTCTTTTTTCTGCTCTTTTCCCTGGTCTGCCTTGGTCTGCCTCTCTCTTAAACCCAAAATCCCACTTGTGTCTATAACTCATTCGATCTTCCTTCTTGTTCACAGCTATGCTGTATTCAAAGCCCAGTTGCCTCCGGGCTTTCTCTCCACTAAATCTTACCTACATTTTACTCTCAGATTGACCTAGTTTGGACCTAATTCCTTCCAACCACACAGAAACTTCAATCTGTCTCTCAAATATCTCTCATAGCAGTCTGGTCGTGGTTAGAAGGTAGCAAAGGATGCCAAATGCTGTAGAAGTGGATAGCATCTTGTTTGTTATCCAAGTTTGAAACCTGGGGTGGTCCTCAGATGCCTCCAACCCCACTGTAAGATTTTACCTCTAGGCCACCTCTGACTCCTGCTTCTTCCTTCTGCACAGTGTCTCAGAGTTTGGCACTTCCTTGAGCTTCCTGCCACTCACCTACACATCTGAACTCAAAACACCAGCCTCTAAGCCATTCATTTTCATTTACAGCAAGTTCCTTTACATTGGCTCTAATGAGCACAAAGCTGATTTCACAGCCATTCAGAATGTGGGAACAAAGAACATTTTCCTAGCTCGTCACTTTTTTCCTGTCACTTTGCTTTACATCCTTTGATGGCATGCTCTTTTGTTTTGCCTCAGCCATTGTCTCCTCTTTCAAAGCCTATCAAAGCCTACCACACTATGCTTTCAATCTCATTGGCTTCAGGAAGACTTCAGCAAATGCATATGCACTTGCTTCCATCAGGGCCTAAATATGTGTTCTTTGGGTGGGTTTGGTCATATCTGCCCACTCCCAGTCTCATTCATAACTAGTTTTCACCACTGAAACTACTAACTTGGGCTGCCTTCTGTTTTTTTACAGGTCTCCAAGTTAAGAACCAGATCCCCTCAGAAAATCAGGAACTAGTGAACACACCTGCTCTGTTTTTACAAGTACTATGGTTCCACAGTTAACTCTATTTTTCCTCCTGTAAGGGAATAATCACTTGCATAACTCATTTATCATA
The DNA here is from genome assembly GCF_965178545.1 of Coloeus monedula. NCBI lineage: Eukaryota > Metazoa > Chordata > Aves > Passeriformes > Corvidae > Coloeus > Coloeus monedula. Next base: position 28,655,663 of record NC_138787.1, on the reverse strand, counting down.
ATTCGCTTGTCCCTCACCAGAAGAAAGATTATACTTATATCCACTTGCTCTCTAAACAACACACAGTGTCATGGAATCTTGACATTCAAAATTATACACTAGAAATACTGAAAAACCTCTTCAAGTATGCATTTTAATTGCTGTCATAACCTAGCACTTAACTGAAAAGCCAGTTAGCTTTTTCAACACTGAAGCAATTAAACATTTATTCTTTCCCATCTCTACAGTCATCCTTTTGAGTCCAAACCTTCATAGAACTGAAGGCACAAGGATGGAGGACCTATCATCAGCTATAGATGACCACACAATTTTTTGTCTCTAAACCATATCCATAGCTACCCAACATCTGGTACCACTTTGTCCTCTTGGGCATTTCCCAGCCTTTCATGTATTATAAGTGAGACAGCTCAACATACTTTATGTTTTGGAGCCATTATCTTCACTGCAAACTCAGTTTCCTAGGTTTATTGCCAATAAATGTTTATAAATGTTAATTGAAAAAACCCAGAGAAGATGTATCTTCTGACAACAAAAGTTGTTGGACATCCCCCAAACGTTAGTGGCATGCTGAGAAAACAGGAGATGTCTTTCCTTACCACTCTTGCAACCAAAGACTGGTCTTTATTTAGAGAATATGTTCAGGCAGATGACTTCAGAGAAACAGACCTGAAGCACGTGCTGGGCTGGCTTTTCATGGCTGCAGTCCACTGAGATTTTCAGAACACAGGACTGGTAGCTGTGAACATTCCTTAATGCTTAGGCCTTCCCTTTTCCTGAGCAGTGCAATGATACAACACAGCCCCAAGGTCACGTGGCTGCTGCCTGGCCCTTTGGCTGGGACCAGGACACAACCACTCATACTGTGCGTCATGCAGAGAACTTACAGCTTTTACCAAACCTGTGGCCTTTTGGGTTCCAGCCCCCCCAGCCACCCAAGGGCCCTGGCAGCTAAAGGCCTGTTTCAGACCGTGAGAATCGGCAACCAAAGGAACGAACCGTCAGCAACTCCAGCACCACATGCAAATTACAGAGCAGGCAAGACCTCAAAGCAAACAACATCGTGTGTAAATAACTTCAGGGAAAACACACATAGGAAGAGATCTATCTGTTAGAGGAATAAATGATTCCTGTTCCTTCAGGTGCAACAAAGCAGACCTCAGCTCCCAGAACAGGCCCACTTGGAAGGAACACACTGTCATCCCACCTCACTGTGCCACCAAGACCTGTGTCTCTGACAAGCATTGTGACTGTATTACCAATAAGCACAAAATAAATTAACTGCAGTACCTGCTTAAGAAGAGAGTAGGAAACCACAGCCTACTGAGAGATGTGATAAAATAAAGGTGCAAAAATGTTCCATTGCTTCTAAGAAATCCTCGATGCAGTTTCCTGGCTTACCTACCCCTGCCATTGTGCAACACTGCACAAGAAACCAAACAGACACCAAAACAGCACTAAATATTGCCCAGTCTCTTTTGCTATTGTCAAGGGTGAGGGGAAAATAAAGTGAAGTGACAATGAAAAGCTTTTGTAATGCAATTTGGCTGCTGTGACAGTACATGAGGATAGACAGATGACCAGACAACTTTTCATTCAAACCCATCTTAATACAGAGGAAAATGGTTTTGGATATTTTTCTATATATTCACTATAAAATGAATCAAAATAACATCAAAAAATGCTGAAATTTATGTAATAATTATGACAGTCCCAAATGTTCAACAAAAGAGATTCATTATACACACATTTAACACATATAATCAAATTTCCTTTGGCTGAGTCATTATAAATGTCCAGTTGATCAGCCCTCTAGATCCACACCATCTTAACCGCCTCTGATCACAGCAGCACACAGTACAATTGCTTTTCCTGCCATCCTTGGAAAACTTCTCTCTTGAGCCTTCCTGGAATGGGGTTGCATCATCCAGCTCATTCTGCTCTGCAGCATCAGTACTAATCCCCAACATCCTTAATAAATGCAAACACAAACTTTCCCAGAGTTCTGTTCCCAGAGCAGCTTTACTTTGCTAGTGACCAGAAAGGTGTGAAGATATCTAAAGAGTTACTCTATGCTAGTAGAGAAAATATGCACACCCAGGTACTTGCAGTCACTTTTCACATCTAGTTTTGACTTTTACTGGTCTTGGGCCCTCCGAGAGATCCAAGTCTAACCTGCCCTGCCCTCCCATGTTTATTTCTCTGACCCAGAAAATCCCTCTGCTGCAGCTTCCAGCTTAAACTTTCACCCTAGACAGGACCCTCACTGAGAAAAAAAAAACACTCTCAGACTCTTTAGTCATTCCCAAAGTTTCCTGATCTGCCAGTAAAACCCCAGGGCTGTTGCATCTCACCTTCAATAGCCAGCTCCTTTGTTCTGCAGAGGCAACATTACGACCATACATCCCCACAGGAGAGGCTGGAATAATTCTCCTCACTGCTGTCCCAAGAAATTTCTACCTGTTTTGTGAATATTTGAAGTTTGGAGGTTGACGATGCACCTCTCTGCAAACACCGAAGTCATGCCATGATGCAGCAATGATGTATTCAAGCACAGACAGAATCCCCAAATCGGCACAGCACCGCCTAAGGACTGTCACACTGCAACAGACAAATGGTCCCACTCATCCAACACCCTGTCTGACAGCAACCAGTGATGGATTCTTCACACTAAAATACGAAAAGGTCATTTTCTTTGCCCAGGTTTAGAGCAAGGTAGCAGAGGGCAAGGACTCTTGCAAGCTGGAGCAGCAGATGATCGCTCTGTGCTAGGTCAGGTGAAGTGAGAAACTGGGGACGGATCTCTGCAGAAGGTGTGAGCTTGTTCATTCTAGGCAGAAAGTGCCTAGAGATCATCAGTTCAGAGATAATACAGGAGCACAAATTACTACCATTAGGGCTTCTCTAGATTTGAATACTGAAACCAGAAACACTACTACCTTATTGTAGAAATACCTCAATCTTTCCTGAAACTTGCAGACCTACACACTATTTTAGGAAATGCATCATAAACATACTTCCACTTCTGAAGTTAATCACAATTGCCTTACAGGAGATTAACACCATAAAGCACTTTCACAGCTGACGTGTCTTTAAAAAAATTCCCAGAGTTAAACTTGTATAAATAATGTAAGTGACAAGGAATATAATTATTAAATGTTGTCATTTTGGAAGAAAATTAATTAGCGATAGCTGTCGCTGTCTTGTGTCTATTTAAGCAGTGTGCATCTCAATTAAAATTTAATTGCAACAGATTCAGTCACAGCAGGGAAAAGTGATGGAAATGAAAAGCAGTCTGATCCTATATTGCCGCCTACAAGAGAAAGCATAGTAGAAACTGTGGGGGAAGGGGAGGAGAGAGGCATGAAGGTAAGAAAGCAAACCCACAGAGTCGTGCTGCTGCACAGCCAGGATGCCCAGCTCCAATGAGTGCTATTTGTTTCCAAAGCAGGTGACTGGCATTGGACACTAGCAACAACAGGAGCAAAACCAGCTGCTGGAAGGGCTATTGCTTCCCATCACAGCAGATGAACTCACATACCCACTGTGATATGAGAGATGGCATCGTTCTCCACACCACTGTGCCCTTTGCTTTCACCACCTCCTCAAAGTCATCCTGGAAAACCCCTAAGGCAGGACTGAGAAGGGCCTTCCTTAAGGAAGAACCAGAAAGATCTTGAAGACGAAGCCCTTCTGAAGCTCTAAGTCACTAGAGGTACAAAGATATGGTTTGAGGAGGAATAGTCCCCTTCAGGTGACTTGGAGAAGCAGCCAGTGTCCTGTACAGCTTTGGATTATCTTCTCTAACAACGAGTGACCCAGGCATCACCTTTGTTCACTTCTGGAGGATTTTGGATGTCCATTACAAGATGTTTTAAAGAAATTATACAGCCAGAGGGAGTTAAGATACCTGGCTCATCTCTGCACATACAGGGTATTCTGGACTGACCCTAAAATTCCAGCAGCCAATTCTCTATACTTTTTGAAAATACCGTCCTATTCTTAACCAAATTATTGAAAACATAGCTTTTCCTTCAGCATTCACTTCTCAAGATTCGAGTTATCTACAACCTGCTTACTTAAACGAGTAATTCCCATCTCAGAGAAAAGTGAGCATTGCTGTAGGTGTATAGGATGCAAATCATACTGAAGCAAAAAAACAAAAGGTGCAGAGTCCTGAGTTCATTTATGACAAGGAAATAAAATGGGAATCAAAAATGAGATGCTCTGGCTTTAAAACTTCAGCTATTTATAAAATACTTGCTGAGTATAACATCATTGAACTACATATATATTCTTGAAATACTTCTGTTTGGACTTATTCAGCTTCCAAATGAGAAAAACATATTTCCTCCAAATTCCCAGGGCACATTCTCAGTCAACCTGAAAACCAAGTTATATTGCTTCTGACATCATAATTATAATGTAAATTTACAGTACTTGATCATTTTGTTGATGATGCTGAAGCCATAACAGAATCAAACTCATTCTCCTACCAGTATGCAACTCTGCCCAGTCATAAAAATCATTGCTTTCTGCTATCAAAATTAGGGATAGCAACCTAAAATGGTATGTTCCTATTGAATATAGAGATAGATAGTGATGATAACAATCATAGTCCTAATAACAATACCGTCACAGTCTTATAATGCTGCTAAGGTATAGTTATGATATAGCCATAGTGAAATGAAGATTTCATTAAAATTTGGTAATCCTAATCTCGCTTTATCTTAAATACAGACAGTCTAACTGCAGTTTCATTATCAAAGCCTATAAAAGAGAAAATAAGCATGTATACATGATCTAATAAAAGAGTCTGCAGTTATAACTCTAATGAAGCCAAATCTTTTCTGGTAGTGGCAAATGATGTAACACTCCCTAGAGAGTTCAGGCTGGGTGTTCAGAAAAGTTTTCTCCAGGAAGGCCAAGCAGTGTTGGACCAGGCCACTCCCAAGAGGCTGAAGCACCTCTTTTCAAAGAGGTTTGCAAGACTCCACTAGACAAGCCATGACCAGTTTTACCTAGTGGTGGTGGCAGGCCCTACTGGGGCTGGAAGCTGGGGATGGAGAGCCCCCCTCAGCTTTCTGCCACCTGAAATTTCTGGGATTCTGTGATCCTACAAAAGTGGAGTTGAGAAATCTCAATGCTTTGGAAGATCATACAGTTAGCTAAGGATTCACTGCTGCTGCTGCTTGAAATGTTCAGCATCAACCAGGCTGAGTGTTTACTCCACAGGTCACAGTCAGCAAACTACAGGGGAGCTTCCACATTTACTATTGTGCCTTTTTGCTAAAACCAATCCCAGCTACACATGAAGTAATGTGAGAGAACCTGCATCAAAGGTGTAACTGATGATGAACAAACTGAAACATGAATTTAAAATATTACTTCCTTTTTTAAAGACAAACAAAAGATAACCCCCAAACTTTTCACTGGAGAAATATTTAACTTTCAAACAAGATGATCAGCAACTTCTTTCCTTCTGCAAAACATTTCAAGTCTGGGAGGAGGGGGAAAGAAACAAACAAAACCCTCAGACTAATTTACAAAAGTCTGCAATATTTTTGTAAAGGTTATCAGATGTCTTCTATCTCAGCATAACTAAGGCCCAAAGAAAAGACAGACTGTTTACTGGCATGTATGCTGATCTCACAGATCTAATGCAGAAAGCACATGCCTTTCTGTGCACAGCACTCACATATAGTTTATGTGTAAGTTTCCCAAATGTTTTCAAATACCCTGAATAACACAGTGTAATTTTTTAAATCTCTGCCCAGTTTTCTGCATATTAATATATAATTATATGCAGGTTTTCCTCTGCTTTTGTTTGCTGCTAAGTGGGACTTGAGGCAATTCTTTTTTCAAACACTTTTCAGCTCACCATAAAGCTAAATGCATATAACTTCAGATCCTGAATCCGACTGCTGAGCATACCTTTCATCACATCGCATTATTTGGTCTTCATTTAGCTGTCACAAAACCATTTCCTTTCGTCTACAGATTAATTACAGCCTGGTGAGGTTTCAGCACAAATACCTTCGCCCATTGGAGCCTCTGCAAAGACACAGTGATTCATGCAGTATCTATGCCTCTGGAAGGGAAAATAAAGCTGAGGCAGGACATGCAAGCTGTGAGTGGATCCGATATCAAAAGAGCTGGAGCCTCCAGTGAACACCCAGCCATACCAACACAAATAAGTTTCTGCACGACTTGTGTAAGAGCCACAGCTAAACATGAACCACCGCTTTAGTTCGGCGCTAAGCTGATTTAGCTACACCATTCATTCATCCAGGACTAAAGATGACAAGGCAGGAAGCATCACTCAGTCATGAATTATATGTGACACAAAAAAGCCACAGGTGTGGTTTGAGAGACTATGCGTGCAGCCGCCACAGCCCCGGATTCCAGTTAATTGCTGTAAGTAACTATGGAAAATGGACAGTGGGAAACTCCGTAGAAATGTGGAGAGCAAAGCAGTCCAAGAACACTTTCCCACTTGTTCAAAGCAGCGAGATATACCCTTTAAACATGTGTCAACTGTATCTGATGACGACCATGTCAGTGTATTAGGTCTGGATGGTTAGATACAAAGGGCTCGATTCTCTGCGGTGCCAGAGCCGTGCTGGCAGCGAGCTGGCTGCTGCTGCTGCTGCCTCGCAGCTGCCTGTGGGCCACGGACAGGGCTCTGATCCTGCTGCTTGGCTCGGCGCACACACCGCTGCGGTCTGGCAGCACATGGGGCACCCCGGCTGTCACCCCACTGCCGGGAGCCTCCTCTGCCGGCCTGGGATGGAGGGGTTTGCCCTGAACCACAGCCGGCCTTTTTGTCACTTTCTTCTTTGGGGCATGCTGAAAAGTTCCTCTCCTTTTACAGCAATGAGATTGAAGAAAGGGAAATAAATCCAAAGATTTTTACATATTAAGAGCTGAGATGCATATACTACATAAATCAGAGCTTCTAATACCTGAAAGGAGACAGAGTAGGTCCTGACTTCTAACTGGATCTGGACCAATTTTTGTGTGGTATTGACAAAATCACCTCTCTGCCATGAAATCCTGGCAAAACCTTCCTGACAGTCCTCTCCTGCCAACTTCTTCCATTGCGCAAGCAGAGCTGTTTTACCAGCTGCTATGGGTGTGCATGAGGCCACTTGTGTGGCCTGTTTGGGAAATAAGAGCTAAGCAAGGGATTATGGATCCAGTTGAACTCATCCTTACAATCACTGAGAGCTAAATAGATCAGTGAAGTTGATGTTTGCCCACCTTCTCTCTTCAAGAGCAAAATACACTTACTCAGATGGCAAGTTAGTTCAGCCTCCATTCCGACCTCTCCCAGTGCTGATTTTGGGACAAAAATTTCTGTAAGAGCCCTCAAAATGAATGCATTTTTCAGTTTTGAATTGAATTTTCCCTTACTTCACACTCTGACATACTCAGCTATTTTCTAAAAGACAGTATATTAAATCCCCTGAAAAATCTTGCATCCATCTGGTCAGACATACAGAGCACAGAGATCTCAAGACCAGTATTTGCTGCTTCCTTAGTGATATTCAGTGTATTGGTTTTTACCTTTTGGGGGAGAATAGCTTTGTTCTTTGGTGTCAATCTATTCCCTCCCTCCAAGAGAGAGGTCCATCTGCTGCATGAGGACGCTGTGGCTCTCAGGCAGGTACCCAGCGAGCTCCACCCAGCCACCAGGGACAATCCCAGCAGTATTCTGGCCTCAAAACCACACAGAACAGCTAGTCCTTTCCAGTGTGATCTCCTTGCCAACAATAATCAACTGGTGTTTTGGAGAAATCACCAAATGAGAGGGATTTTTTTGTCTGGCTTTAAATGGTGCTAAATATCTGCAGCCCTCTTCAGTAACAAAGGACACAAAGAAAGGAGGGGAAAAAAAAAAGTCCTGCTTCTTTAGTTGTTTTTGCTGAATTAGGAAAGGTTCCTGTATCAAAGCTCAAAAAGCTGCAAGTTTGTGGAAGGCACATTAGCAATGCTTAGTGAGGAAAAATTAGTGAACCGTGTAAGAAAGACAACCGACCCAAGCCAGGGGATGTAATCAGTGGGCAAACTTCAGGAAGAACAATTCAGTAGGAGAAAGTATGCTGAGAGCCTTCAGACAATTCAACAGGAGCCACCCCGAACTCAAACCCAAGGCAGGTCACAGCGTGAAAAAGCACCAAGAAGAAGAGATATATTTTAATTCATTAGATTGTATTTTACAAGAAACGGAGCCTCTAGGGAAGCCATTATTCTCATATAGATGTACTCCGGTGAAACAGACGAAAAAATACCTAGACTCCCTGATGCGAGAGGTCAAACAATTACAATTTCCTTAATTTCATATCCAGTTGGGAAATTAAACAACAGAACTATGGAAGCTTTACACTTCATTTTGAGGAAAGTGGCAATTTAAATTAATTTTTTTAATGTTATAAGAATCGATGAGTGAGTAGAGGAGGGGGCTTTTCCCCAGTGACATTCCCCACCACCCTTTTTAAACAATTTTGCTCATTCAAAGGAAAAATAAATAAATAAATCAGGGAACACAAAGTCTTTCATAAAAGACTGATTCCTTCACAGACAAAGCACTAAGTGTTGCTTCTCATGGAGCTGTTTTATTTCATTAATAAATTTTAATAGTTTTCTCTGCACAACTCAACAAGCTTTGTCCACAAAGTGCTTTCCAAAGTTGGGAATATTAGTCTCTGGAAAGAAGCAGCATCCTTTCCTCATGCTATAATGTTTAGGAACAATTTATAGCAATGAAAAAGAAAACAGAAGTCCTGTGGTCCATCTAGGCTTGGGCTATGTCTCTCCTCCACAACCCCATGAGCTAAGTCATGGTTGTGCTTTTCTAGTTCCTACAAAACTGGAAAAAAGTTCAAGGGCTTTATTGGTAAAGAACTCGACCAAGGTCCTGCCCTTTGGCACAGCTCCTTCAGAGCCTGAAGCAAGGTAGGTTCCCATAACATGGGATGGACATGGATGAGAGCGACTGGGAGGGTACACCAAGGAGCCTATATGGTTTCTGCACTGGCTCCAGTCACAGCATGCCCACAGAGCCCTCTCATCAGAAAGAGGCTGCAGTTTGGGGTCACATACTGATCTCTCAGTGCCACCCAGCACACGATATACACAACACCTGGTGGCAGCAGCCAGACCACAAAAAGCTGCAGCCAGGAAGAGCATGTCATTAATAGAAAACAAGCTAATGCTTGACACAGAGCAAACAGGCTCAGGATACCTAACTACAGGACAAAACCAAAAAAACACAACACAACACAACACATTAGCACTTGTACAAAGACAGTGACAATAAATAGTCTGCTGGCCATTGGGGATGAAGATGAGAAAATGAATTGAAAACTTTTTTTAGTGTTTCACTGGTGGAAAAATATGAATTAGAGGGGGTGTTTTTTTGGCAAGAATTAACTCATGAAAATCTGCTAGCAGGGTTCAATGGATACTGCTATCCCGAGGCTTAAGAGATTATTTTTTAAAACTTTACACCTAAAACCAGCAAGCCAACGGAACTTACATTACAGAGCTGCAAACTCTGGCACCCACATGTGACTTTGAAGACATTAAAGATTTTCTAATTAAAGGCAAGACCATTTGCAAGACAGATGATTCCAGTTTACTGTCAAGCCCATTGGCAGACATGACTGAAGCACAGCTAGGAGCATGCAGAGAGCTGCTCGTAGACAGGCTAGGCCAGGACAGTCAGTGTCCCAGGATGCTTGTGCAAACACGAGTAGGGAGAATAGCAACCCAGCCAGAAGCACTGAAAGCCAAAGTAATTTTTGTCTTGATGCTGTAGGCCGTTGAAGAAAAGGCAGCTGTACCTACAGCTATGAGGACATAAAGACGTCCAGTCAGAAAAGGAAAAAACATCAGCCTGACATTTGCAGGCTGCAAAACTCTTGGTGTACATCTGGTCAGACCAGCCTCTGGGGACCAGCCCTGCTCCTGGAGCTGCTCAATGAGAGATTCAGCTCCAGCTGCAGAATAATCCCAGTTACTGATAAGCAGGATCACACTGCAGAAGCAAGACTAAGCATGGATGACGTAGAGTAAAACCACTGTAAAACCAACTGATTAAAAATAAATAAATAAAAAAATCTAAGAGACAGCATTACTTAGGCTGTGTAGTAGCTGACGTACAGGATTACCTCCACTGGCTTGGGAGGTCAATCAACAGATTTTTTTGCTGTACTCTCCTGCACAAATTATCTTCACTTTTATGCTTCACCAGACACCACAGATGCAGCCGGTCCCAGCAACCAAGGAGACAGCCTACACCAAACTGATCCTGGGATGCTGTGAACCCATTGTCCTGCCCGCCCCCATCTTCCCTCCCATTCTCCTGTGCTCACATAAATGTAATCACAGTGTCAATCAGTTCAGGGAGCTGATCCCGCCAAAAAACATGATTCTGGGAGGAATTTAAAAAGAAAAAAAAAAAAGGATCAGTTTTCAGCATGTGAATGTGTATATTGTATGACTACATGAGTGCCAGAGTGGTAAAGACGGAAACAGGATTGTAACAGCTGGATCAGTTTAAGTTGCCTTTGACCAACACCTTGCAGAGGAAAAATTCTAAATACATTCTCTCACAAGTAGCAGAGACTGGGGAATCCTGGTGCCAGTGGAGGGGCCAGAAAAGTCCATGCATGTGGCTCCACAAGGCCCCCTGGACAGTTCTTCAGCCTCTCAAAGGCAGGCATTTGCATTGGTGGACTCGTGATGGTTTCCAGACAGAGCATGTGGGCTCTGGGTCCTATGCTGATGGCATTCCTGTGAATCTGCCGCTGACCAAGAGCACTGCCCCGAGTACAGCGAGTCTGAAAATCGTCTGCCTCCAAAGAGAGGCTACCAGGCAGCAGCTGGAGAACAGCACAGTCAGGAGGAGAGGTGCAAAGTTCTAACTACTGCGCATTAACCTCTTCTCACAAGCTTTATTGTAACTATTTTTAAATCACTAATCACTGGTTTTAACAAAAAATGCACATGGATAGTACCGGGGCCAGTCAGGCATTCCCCAGAGCTGCTCCTTTGGGGACCTTCTCCCCCTTGGCACAACAGCCCACTTGCTTCATTTCAGGCTGCAGTGCTGAAGTTCCCAAGGAAACTTCTGGTCTTTGAGAACCAGAAAATTTAATTTTTTGTTTAAAATATAAAGTTCCCTAATACAAAATCTTACAGCATCTGGCAGGGGCAGCTGAGGTTCTGGGTTGTCTTTACACCCCAGTGATAGAAAATCCATGTCACCTAAACGCATCTCCAACATGTCATGTTACACATGCAGCAAAGTCTAATGACTAAACTGCTAATCAGCCACCTCAAACCACCATCTCACTGCAACTATCACATATGGACATGACGGCCCTGCAGGCTGAGCCTCACCCTTTTTAACCCTGAGCAGGCCCTGTATCAACAAATAAGTTTTACAGAGCTTTGTTTCTTCACCTGTGAAATGAGGAAATCTGTGCTTACTCGTCTTTGTTAATATTCTTTTGTTCGTGTTTTGTAAATGGTCTTAGAGAACATTTATCCCACTGAGGAGCAGTGTGCAAATTATTTTTAAAGTTCCTGCAAAGTACACTGCGTAGGATCCATAAAACAACACTGCTTTTATCTTTCTCTCTGCATGCCGCTCTATCTCCCGCCTTAGCATAACAAAGAAGACGATGTTTAGGGGCATCAAAACAGATTTTTCGAAGGTAAAAGAACAACAGCCAGTGGCTAAATAAATGTATGTGGAAACGGAGTAACCAAAGCAGAGGAAATAGATTGGAGATGTCTCAAGTAAATCTCAAAGTTTTCCAAACCAAACATTCTTGGAAACTGATATTCTTACTCTCCTAAATCACTGCTCCATGGCTGGAAATCCTGCTTCCAGAAAAACATTTGGTGCTGCTTTTTGTGCAGTGAGGAATGTAAAGAATAAAAATCCTGCAGCCTCGTGTTTTTATTGTGGTTTTTACAAAGCTGCACTGCTGGAAAAACTCAATGGAAAGAGCAGCTTTCTGTGGATGGTGAGGAATTACTTTTTCCAGGCACACATGCAGAAGGTTTTGCTCGCAGGGCCGGGCAGAGCGGCTCCCCCCGGAACACAGGCAGGGTGTGAATGCGGAGTCAGCCACTCACCCACGCGCCGCTCGATTTCCTGGATTTAGTGAGTGGTCTTTGTTGGAGCTGAAAGGCTGCAGCTGGAGTGGAGGATACAAGTTCACCAGGGGTTATTTAGCTCCAGACAGTCTTCATAAAAGCACAAGTAAGTCAGAGCAAACTTTCTTTTTTTTTTTTTTTTCTCCTTTTTTTGCCTCCCCCAAGCAATGAACTTCTGAACTCTGCTATTGCGAGTCGAGATATGACAGGACAGTAGAGGACTGCTAATTTGCATTTCGCTGATCTGCACAGCCCATAACTCACACAAACACACACAGAGCAAACACGTTTCTCCATACTTCTCAGAAAAGATTTAATAGTGAAGCGTATGACTGAGGTCTCCTATTACTTAGGCAGTTAAGTTTTCCAAAATACACAATACTTCTACTATATCTGAAAACAACTAATACTTTAAAGTGCTCCATATGCATCAAGCCCAGAAAGAAAATATATTAGGTGATGTATTATCCTTTCTTTTTTTATTATGGACCTTTGCTTCATCACTAATGAGTGGAACTAAATTGCTCTTACAGCTGTGAGCAAATTCACACGGGGCAAGTTTCATAAAATAGCGAGGTCGCAAAGCAGAAAGGGAATAGCTCAGATGTTTCTGGTTTATTGATCACCTGCTTACAACTGCTTGGGTACCACCATTAAGCTCCTATCCAAACAGTGACCTTCCAAAGCAGATTCCCCAACTGAGCTCTGCTCCAGCAATACTCCAAATCTTAATGGCACTATACAACCTTATCAGCGATATGCTACACATTGCATATACACCAAAACATGTGTAACAGAGCTCAGGAGCTCCTGTCACAATAGATTTCCAATGGAAAGCATCAGGTTGTCAACACTGGAAATGTCTGTGGCTGTGCACCAGTTTGAGGTAACTGCTCATAGGGTGGGTCAGAACTCTGCCTCTTTGCTCAGCAGCTGTCCAGGCAGACACTCAAACTCCCCAGCTTCTGTTCCCACCTCATGGACTGCCTTCTGCACCTGGGAGCCGGGATGCCCATCCCAGGCTGCTGGCAGGAGCACAAAGCTTGTGAGAGCTCCATGAGTCCAAGCTCTACATGAAGCTTAAGGGGGCTTTAAGCCCTCCTTCCCTGGGATTCGGGAGTTGGGGCAGACAGCTGTTCTCTTTCATTTCAGAGTAATCTGCTAAAACCAGTTTTGTTTTGGTTTTTTTCTTTTTTTTTTTTTTTCCTTCCAGAGTAAAAAAATGTATGGAATTTCCTTTCTGTGAGACCCTTTTAAGAGCTCTGTTGGGAAACTGAGTGAATTTTCCCAAACTATTTCCCCCCAAAACAGAAATATCAGTTAGTACCAGCTCCAATTCATTTCTTGTCAGACAACCAAATCTGAGATTCATCTTATCCTTGGGCAAGTCCCTTTACAACCTTTTCTTGCTCCCCTTAGTCAAACACATGAACTTCCAAAGACTGAAGAATCCTGTATGTGAACTGCCTGAAGAGAAGGTGGTGATTCATAACACAAGGGAAAACGTGTGATAAAGCAGAGGAGCTTATCCCAGCTGTTGAAAGAGATGTGTAGAAAGCCATGCAAGATTAAAATGCCAGGTTTCCATTTTCTTCGCATATTCAAAGGGAGAGATGCAATCTTTGCATCCTGCCAAACTGTAGCCCAACAGGAATGTGTGCAGTTGTTTTGACAAACTGCAGCTTACTAGAGAAAACTTAATTTTCACATCATAAACTTTCCTTAAGCTGGCTTCAGGCTTCATACTTGCCAAACCTCAGCTACAAAAATGTTATTCAAAACCAGTAAAGTTTAGGGACACCAGCACAATTCTGTGTCTGAACCACATCTCCAAAATCTAAAGCTTGGTTCTGCAGCTCTCAGTCATCCCAAGCAGCACTTAAGACATATGGTCTACCCAAGTCCCATGTTGCTTTTCATTGCATGTTACATATATATAATTAAACCCTTCTGGCTCAACACAAATCAGAGTTTAAGATCCAGTTTGATCACTACCAGCAGTTCTCCCCTCCTCTCCCCGCTCCCATACACACATGTCTCTACAACAGCTATCAGAATTTATGGGTGTAAACCATAACAGAGGTAGACCAATTCAGGGGTCCAGCACTGGTTGGTTGCTAATTATTTCACCTCTATTTCTGCATTCCTAAGGGACTTTTAACCTAGTGAAAGTCCCCAGCCTGCTAGCTCTGGAAATCATTTGCAGACATGGCTGTGCTGTGTATGAAGCACGTTAAGGCACCTCTGGACTGGGGCTGTCCAGTCCAAGGCAACCCAGTACTTGGCTGCTCAACCTCGTCAGTGAGCTGCCACGACACTGCTAAGCCTGCCTTATCCTTGCTTATCTGATGCTAGCTCAGAGGTGCTGGAGCTGCACCTCACCCCACAGCACGCACCAATGAACCCAGTCCCAGCACTGCCCTTTCCTCCTGGCCCTCAGGAGAGACGTGGAGGACAAAGCTCAGAGTTACGGCCACTCAGTTTCCCGTCTTGTCAGAGAAAAGTGACAAGTAATGATTCATCCAGAGTGGACGTACTGCAAAGACAGCTGATTTTCTGGACATCCTAATAAATCCTGGGAAATTTGTTCTGCATTAGAATACAGGATCCTGAAATGCTGGCAGACCTTAAGTCACTTCTGCAGTGGGACACAGGTGGGCACCATGAAGCAGTGCTCTAATTCCTAGGACAGGGAGCCAAGGGTCCCCATTCTCTGACACTATTATCAGGCTGATACCCCTGACTGTCCATCTGTGACTCAGCTTCTTAACACAAGCACCTTGGTATATAATATTCAAGCATTTCTTTAAAGCACTTTGAGATATATGGGTGGAAAATACTTGTATGAGTGTTGATGGAAAGAAACATCCCTGAGCCCTTCAGTGACTGCTAGATTTGTTGTGAAAGGAGAATGCATCAGGGGAAAAGCTTCCATCAAGCTTCCATCACCTATGGCTCGTGCTATCTCCTCAGTTTTTAAATTCATGTGCAAAGTAAGTGAATGAACTATGAAGTTCTAAGTATAAGCTAGTTCATCTGTAACCTATGGCAGCTAACAATAAATAAAATACTAAGTTTTGCCAAGGAAAATAACTGAAACTATGATATAAGGCTTTTCTTGGGAAAACAGAATACAAAAGTCACTGAGAACCATGTTAGAACCCAACACATCAGAAAGCAACAACAAACTCTAACAAGTCAGAGCACTTCCTACTCTAAGAGGTAAATAAAATAAACTTCTGTTGACACAATGCATCTTATGACAGAACTACTGTTCCATTGCTTATTTATTCCTTTTTTAAACCCCATACTTGGCTTCCAACAGATCTTGCGGAGAGACAACTTATTTATACATAAACAAAAATAAGGTACTGTTAGTATATGCTTCACGTATAGAAGGCCTAAATCCACTCCTATGGAGTGCTTAAACTCAAAATCAGAGGTAGCACATTGTTTTTACATTAAGTTACAAGGACACTGAGCTATAGCACATCAGCAGCACTTGGAGTCCTGAAGCCATTAGATGAACACAGGGAATTTCTCCTATCAAAAGTTTACATCTGTGCAGACCAAACTAAAGAGCTTTCTTTGAAAGCTGGAAGAGATTTCACTGAAAGCTAAATGGACATTATAAACATTTACTCTTGGAGGCCCGCAGTGTTGGGCTGAGGAACAGGACTTGCAAGAGATAAAGGCAGGGCACTAATATGGGAGTAATGAAGGATAGAAGCCCTGGAAAATGACAAAAGGCAGTAAAGAAACTGTGCAACTGCCCCGTCAAATTAGCTAAAAACTTTCCAACCTTTAAATGCTGATGAAGAAAACTAATACTGTATTTCAAGTCAAAATAATCTGATTCCATTGCCTGGCTTTCATGCACACACATTTATGTGTTTTCTCATACAGCAGCAGAAAAAGACAGGCATGTTCCTTGCACTTGGGCTGACTCCCTCCCTCAGTTCTGGCTTCTCCTCATGTTCTACCAGGAGGGTTTGGGTGCTGGTCTGTCCTTTTCAGGGGCAGTCAGTGAGACATCTGTTTCACAGTAGGAGGAGAGCGGGAAAGGCCACGCACATCTGAAACTCTTTTGCAGTTACTATGGAGAAATGTAATGAGATAAACCACTGCTTTATTAATCAAACATCCACAGCAAATTAATCCTTTCACTGCACAAACTGGCTCAAGATTTTTCATTGCCCTCAACAGATAAGGAGGGAGGGCAGCTTTTTCCTTTCTTATACTGATAAAAAAGTATGCTTGCTGTGCCTTGTAGTCTGCCACACTGCACAGGCTGGCTCTTGCAAGCCAGGGCTTCTGGGAGATGAATTTCTGCTGCTCTTGCTGGGACTTCATGGCTCCCACCCATCTCCCTGGCCCTTCAGCTGCAGGTTATCAACCCAGACCAACAAGGCTGGGAATACTCCAAATGCTCCAGATCATAATCCAGCCCTGCTGTGAAGTTAAAAGTGGCCTGGACTGCTATGGTGACCCCAAAATTTGTTGCAGTTTATTCCGAGGTACCCTTTCCCCCCAAACACTTCCCTCAGTTGCTCTAGGCTTGGCTTTGCAAAGACGTCTTTCACTAGCAAGGTTCAGAGAAGTTTGCAGCAACAATTAAAAGAAACCTGACCAGGTTTGCACTGTCCTCTTGAGGAGTGCCTGCCTGGAAAGTCTGCCTTGTAAATGGGTTGGGCCTAAGTCTACTAATAGAGGTGCAAAAGTATCATCAATCAATCTTCAGGAAAAAAAAAAACCCAATGGTGTCTCCTGCAAATGCTATTAGAGACCCCCAGCTGCATAATTAAAATTCCTTTTTAAAGTGGCCTCAGAAATAAGGTAGGGAGGATAACTGATACTCCTGCACAGCAGTGAAACCAAACAATTTTTTAAAAATAATTCTGGAGTCATACTGACATAAATGATTTATTTCTGCTGAATGGAAACCACTTAGATTAAGGTGGCAAGCTTGAGGTAGCTTAGTGGTTATGCTGCTCTCCTGAGACGATGGGGCCTGAGCACACATCCACTCTTGGTCTGGATGTGAAAAGTGGTTCAAAGCAAAGCTCTCCTCTCCAGAAGTGTGCTCTCACCACAGCTCTCAGTGATGGGAATGCAATGAAGACACAATTGTTTTGACATTTCCCCACATACAAAATTCCCCATGAAAAGCATCCACCAAATTAATCCAGTTCTGAAGCAACCAAAACTGCATTTTTCAGCAAGAAAAATATTCATTCCCATGTAGAGGAGAATGAAACCCTTCAGCAGTTCATTCTTCCCACAGACTGAGAGAGGATATAATTCAGAAATTTCCCCGAAGGGTACCGACACAGACCTCTTCAGGGACAGCATGAGCAATACAAAACACATTTAAGAACAATTATAAAAGACACTTTCAGCTCTTGTCTCATTTATGCTCCAAGAATGTCAATGCTTTAAAGTTTTCCATCCTCCCTCTCTTCAACAAAATAGCAAAGTTGCCAGTGCGTGCTAAGTGCTACAGCTGCATGTGTTTCTCTATTCACATGAATCTGCCATCTTCCCCATGCCGAAGATAAACTACCATTTTAGTTGAGATACTCTAACTTGATTTACACAGCTAGTTTACCTAATTTTCTAATTTAGCCCTTCTAGATAAGGAAAAGCAAAATGCCTATAAGAGTCACTCTTAAGCATAAAGAGTAGAGAAATGAACCTTTCCTCAGTTACTGTGGAGGACATTTTAAAATGACAGACAATGCAGTGTGTTCTGCCAGTAGGAAAGTGATCCTCTGACCTTAGTTTGCATTTCAAGTGAACTGAAAAGCAGAAGAAGAAATGGGAGTTTCTAAAGAAAAAGTTAAGGTACAGTATTGCAGATTTATAAAAGATCACAGACCACGTGCATCAATGGGATCTTGTTTGTCCTGATTTCTTTGTAGCAAAGTAGGAGATTTCTTGATGTAGAGCTGCAGCATAACTTTGGTATCTATTCCAGAGACCGTAAGTGAACTAACCCCCAAAAGGTAACACTACAGCATCTGGATGGGAGCAGAGTGGGAGGTAAAAGAAGGTCCTGATCAAAGAGCAGATACTACTGACCTGGCCAAGCTTGCCATGCCATTGGGGCCATCTGGGCTGAGCTATGGCTCAAGAGGTTGCTCACACCCCTGCCCTCACCTCCACCACCACAACACCAAGAGCTGTTATGTCACACCCAGACATGGTGCACGTGTGGAAAGGCACAGCAGCTTTGGTGTATGGTTTGCATGCCTCTGCATCAAATGCATAAAACACAAAAGGCATGATTTGAAACTGTCCTTAATAAAGACTCCAGAAAACTCTGGCTTCTTAAGCAAACAGGGTTGTGCCCTAAATAGTGAGCAACAGGACTACTGCTGGAAAAGCAGCCCACAGCTTAATACATCAGACTGTCAAAAAGCTTCTCCCATTATTCAACTGAAATTTGCCTTCTCTTAAATTTCATCCCATTACTTCTAGTTACACCCCATTGTACCACTCTAAATAATTCTTCATAGCCTTGGTGTTTACACCCTTCAGATATTTGTAGATTTATATCTCAACCACCCCATTTGTCATCCTTTAGCCAAGTTATCTATATGCAGCTCTTTCGGTCTTCTCTTGTAAGTCAATCCCTCAAGCTCTCTTGTTACTTCTTTTTTCTCCTGAACTCTCTCCAATTTGTCAACCTCTATTGTAATGGAGTGAAGCAGACCTGAATGCATTACACTTTCTGCAGTTACTAGTGCTATGTCCTCAGTCCCATCTGCTGTCTCAGCACAGGACAAGCAACCAAACTGGTTTTTGGGGGGGTCTTTTTAGGTTACCAAAAGCAGCAAATTTGCAAGATCTTCATGCTCAGTTAGTAATGCCTGAGGACCTAAGTATTCCAATAGATGCTGCATCCTGGATGTCCACTCCTCTGGATGTTTTCTCCTAGATAATCTTGGTGTTCTTCCTATTTGAATCCTATTTTGAAGTCCTGTGCTGCTTCTTGCATGCTCTCCACAAGTCACCTTCACCAAACACTGAGTCTGCCCACCACACTGTTTCCAGACTCGAAGGTTTATTTCTCCATCTAGGAGAACTCCTTCACCATCATTTTGACTAGCTTACCAGGTGACATAGCAGAGCATTCCTATGATTCTCTGATTCCACTAGACACTTTCAACTCAACAGGAAATGGGACACCAAGCCTATGCAGTGACTGGTGTTACAAACCTCAGTCCTAAACCAAATGCTCTGCCTTTTACAACAGCCCAGATGATCACAGAAAACAGTGTCCTGCAGAACCCCAGTGCAAAATGAAGCATAAACAGATGACATTCCTCCAACATGTGCATCTCCATAAAGCCAGCATTGCTCCTCCCTGTCCTGTGAACATGTCCTGCTGCACAGCTCCTTTAACAAAACTGTCTGGACAAATCAGAGGAGGACTGCTGAAAACAGCTGATGGGTTAAAACCACAACTAAACGGATTCTCAGTTGTGCAAGCACAAACCTCGCAGCAGGACAAAGGCCTTGGAGAATAACCCTGGGAAGCAGAACTTGTGGCTGGGGGAGGCGCTGAAGTCCCCTCTGGTGACAAGGGCAGACCCCTTGAAGGGAAATGAGCAGAGGCACAGATGACTTCAAACTGAAGACCTGCCTTTCAGCTTTCCTGGCTGCTGCTGGTCTACCTGGAAGGAGACCAAGTGCTTTTCTAGACCGTGCTCTGATCTATGTGAATATCCCCAGTTTGAGAAGATATCCCATAAATCTACAGTTCAGGCTTACAGCAGATGGGCACTCATTTCTCTTCAACACATTCACTCTGTCTCATATTAACACCATGTCTTCACCACATTACTTTTGAAGAGAAAAGCTATTTTGCATACCTATTAAAAATAGTTATCTCTCTCCCTAATTGTAACTTTCATGTAGCATCTAAAATCATCAGGTCACAGTGCTGCAGAAAAGCATCTAATAACAAGTTAGACGCACTCTATTATAGGCATGAATGATTTATTCTGCTTTTAAGATTACATATACACTCAAGTTATTATAAAGCTCAGCTCTGTACAAACAACAACAAAGCAAAAGTCTCCGAAAACTGTGGAAGACAGCGAGGTCCTGAAGCCATGTCAGAGATGCATTCAAAGCCAGGTGGGACTGATCAGCTCCAAGCCAAGGCCTCTCTCCCCACAGCAGAAAGCGTGGTGGGGAAGGACAAAAGCTGACCCCTCAGGGAACAGCTATAAAAAGCATCCAAAAAACACACAGCAAGCTCTGGCAAGAAGTTTGCATTTGCCATCACTTAAATTAACAGCAAAGGAATCCCCAGGAGGGAGGAAATTTGGACTCTGTCCAACATGCAAGTGTGCTGTGTGAGGAGCTGTGGGGGGAAGAAAGAGCCACACACAAGCACTGTGGATTCAGAGGAAACCAACACAAACTGCCAGCAACCCTGAACCCTTATAAAGGGCAGGAGCTTGGCTTGACTACATCAACGGGTGTCAGGAGAGAAGTTTATTGCAGGTGACCTCAAACAGAATTGCCACTGTCAGTCATCAGCTTTCCATGAGCTGTCTTTAGAAAACAAAGACTTTCATATCTTAAAAAACTCCAACAAGTTATCTAAAAGTATCTCAAGAGTTTATGAAAACTGAAACAATCAGAAATATCACTGTTGGCAATATAACTAACACAACATTAGTAATAGTTCCCTTGCTATCTTACATGTTGAGTTGCTATCAATTCCTACACCACGTGCAGGTCATGCTGACTTCCAGAAGACTCAAATCCCAGTCAGCACTCATTTAGCTTATGACACAAAGGATAGCTGCTCTACTCTCCCATAGTGGCCTAAAGAGTTATGATGTATTCCGGTTTAAGACTTTCTAAAACACCTAAACAGATCGGATTTTTTACCCCACAAAACTCATTATTAAATTAAGAAGTAATTCAGTCATGTAAATTTAACTTAAGCTAGTAAATCTTATAACATCTTTCTAAAAGCAAGAAAGTGTTCAGAACTTAATCCCTTTAATTCACTGTTTATCCTCTTGGCACCTAGACTATTTTTATTCTAGTCACTTTTGCCATAATAAAAAGTTAATAAGAGAGCACAAGTAGTCAGAAAAGTTGCAGAACTAATCAAGACTGGTTTCCTACAGGTTTGGTGCCTTACATCCCTTCTTTCCCCCACAGTATTTTCCCAGCTGCAACCAGGTTGTCTGTGCATCTGTCTCCTTGGGACACCTTCATGTCCCTTAACTACACGTGAGCCAAGTGGCTGCTTGGGAGCTAAATATGATTTTTTACCAGCCCACAGGTCTAGCAGAGCAGAGGGCTGATAACTTCACATTCCAGCCCTCCTCTTCTATTGGGGCATTGGATCTTCTGTTAAAGAGCAATGAATTTAGGGCAAAGATCTCCCTTATAAAAATAGACCATGAAAGTTCAATGAACTTCCTACATAGTAATGCAATAGTTTTTCTAAGATAATCCACACAGGCATTGTTACCAACTAGAACTGTAATACATGCATGTCCCACAAATGCCCCGAAAGTAAGGTGATCTTTGCAGGCCACAGGAAGGGCTCTGTCAGATAAGGAAAGGGCAGGGAAAGCATTGCTTTCTGAGAAGCCCCATGGGAAATACTCAAACTTACAACCAGTTCTTTCATAAATCAAAGGGATCAGGTTCAGGTAACTTCTCATGTACCACCATGACAGCGTTACAAAGGAAAGGTCTGTCCCAAGCATGCAAATCCCAAGCATGGTGGACATTTCCAGTTTATAGCAATTATCTTGAACAGCCCCTACCTACTTGTATGCAGATGAAGCACAGTGAAGCACAGTGTGTATCACTGCTTGTCTGTGGAGGGCTGCAGGGTAAGTCACCATTCTGTTCCAGCAGAAGCTCTGCATGGTTTCAAGGCATAGCTCCAGATCATTACATTAGTAATTACATTTGTACATTAGTACAAACAGGTCACAGGGGTCCACGTGAGAGGGAACTGGTAACACACAAGGCAGGAAGTGCCCTCCTGGTCACACTTGGTCTCACAAAGCAGTCATCATTCACTAGCTCTTTGCCATGAACCTGGGATACAAGGAGCAGCCATGTGCCCTTGGTGAGGGGGGCCAGAGCTGCAACATTCACTGGTATTTCTAAGGGACTAAGCTGTGGGTCCTGAGGGAGCCAGTG
Organism: Coloeus monedula; assembly: GCF_965178545.1. Taxonomy (NCBI): domain Eukaryota; kingdom Metazoa; phylum Chordata; class Aves; order Passeriformes; family Corvidae; genus Coloeus; species Coloeus monedula. The sequence continues at coordinate 28,633,301 of NC_138787.1, read as the reverse complement.
GATGAAGTGGCTAAGCCACTGTCCACCATATTTGAGAAGTGGTGGCACTCTGGTGAAGTGAGTGCAAGAGGGGAAACATATTACCTATTTTTCCTCCACACAGACATAAGCTATACAGTCAACTCAGTACACAAGAGTCATTCTCCCTTAGGCTGGTGGTCCCAGCACAGGCACTTGCCATGTCTCAGCAATATTTCTACCACTACAACACAGCTGGGTTGCTGAGTACAGTTGAGCACTGCAGTTCCCCAGCAAACATGAGAGACTGGTGAGGAAGGAGGTCACAGTCAAAACAGGACTTGTCAAACTGATCTGTCAGAAACACAGTCTGGTGGAAACCCTGCACTCATGTGGGATGGTGCCAGGTTTCTTTCTGAACACAGTACACCTCAACATTCAAGCATCACACTCATAATTATACCTAAAGGTGAAACACAAACTTTCTATTATTGTTTTCATAGAAAACCAATAAATCTTTCATTTCTACTGAAAAGAGAATGACAAGCCCAACACACTCAAGACACAGGCTGTGGTCCAGCCTTTCAACATGGATTCAAATCTAAGCTTTTGTGTACAGTAAGTGAGCAGACACATTCAGTCCCCAGTACGACCAGTACACTTGCAAACTGGGACATCAGATGGCACACCCAGCACCTAAGCTCATAGGCTGGTGGAAATACCACCTACAATTATAAGGTACAGCTGGATACAGGTGCTTGCATAAATCCCATTCATGGCAGTGTTTAAAAAAAACTGAAAAAGAAAAACAGAAGGAATACAAACAAAGTATGATGAATTTTCAGCAGAGGTCTAGCTAGCACATACAGGTGTGATGCATGTATGATCCCTTGCACCATCTGCTCTGGTCTTCCCAGCCGTATCCTTTATCCTAACACAACTAACTCTCCAGCAGTTTCTTGCTTATCAGAGATGTGATCTGAAGTTCTGCCACTGGACCAACTCAGTGTCTTTTCTGCAGAAACCCAAGCAGCAGCTCTCCTGAGTAGCCCTTTTTTTTTGGTGCAGTGAACTTAATAGAGATGTCGAGCACAAGCGCTGGCTGCTTCCTACCCCTGCTGAAATTGGGAGCAGACCTCCCGCAGGAGGCAGCCCCAGGGAGCAGCTCTAATGCGAAGCAGCCTTTACCATTCACGAGAGTCACAGCACCAGGCTGCTGCTGCCAACTTTTCTGCCACGTTCATCCTGGCACCACAGATCAGGAGGAGGAGCGGCATCCCGTGGCCACACTGCCGGAGTGACAGCCAGGTACCTGAGGGGCGGCTGGACTCTGACCTCCCATCTAAGCACAAGTTGGCCATAAGTGGGAAAGCTCCATTGCTGTGGGTTGGGGGGACGGGCAAAACAACATTTGAGAGGCAAATGCCCTGGGAGCTGCTCTCATCACTGGAGGAACCCAAGAGACCCGGATTAATTTGCCTTTTTACTTTCAGTTTACTTCTTGCAACCCCACAGTAAACCACTTAACCTTGTAGGCAACACAGTGAGATGCCAGCACTTTCAGCTCATACTACTCACACTATGCTGTAATCCAGTTTGCATGTCCAGTCCTGTCACTAGCTGGAGGAAACATTAATCCAAGACAGTAGAAAAGAAGGAGTAAAAAATTGTTTCTGGAAATGCAATTATTCTAATGGCAAACTGTGGAGGTTTGTTATCTAGACCCACAGCTGAGTTAAACTGAAACATATTATATTTCATGAAAAAAAAGTTTTAACCATATGTTTAGTCATTTGTGAGCTCTTGATCCTAACGCACAACATAAGCTGCAGTATCAGTGTCAAAAGTGCCTGATTTAAAGCATAAGAAGCAGAGTTACATGAAGTCAAGTTAAAATCACTTCTGCAAGTTTGCAGGCAGAAACCTTCCCATGGAATGACAGGTACAGGGGAACACATTCTGGGGTCTGTGCCGGATGGGGGGGGGGGGGGGGAAGAGGAAGCTTTTTCCATTAAAAGTTTTTCTGTGAGATTGGCTAGGGGAAGATGATATAGCTGGGGGGGAAGACTGAGACAGCTAAAGAATAACACATGGTATGCTTTCAAAACATACAGCAACATGTGACATTCGTCTGCAAGTCTGGCACTGAGGAGCCTGTGGTCTGGCAGCAGGGAGAATTTCTGCTTTTTATTTCTTAAATCATCACAGGCATTTGAACTAAACCCCCCACCTAATAGTCTGAGGGGAAGAACATAAAATCAGATTTTACGTACCGTACTTTCAGTCAGCCATTTTCTCAGCGGATTTTTATCCTCCAACTCAATTCCCACATCATTAAAGTGATGCTGTCTCTTTAAAACACAACGTGGTGCCGTGCCAAAGCCTGCAATAAGAACCACTGGCACCAAAACAGTCAAAGCACACAGCTTAATTCTCTACTTAATAAGACAATTAAAGAAGAGTATTTGGATACAACAGTCTGCAAGTACCAACACAGAGCACTGATGTCTCCCAAGGCATGTTGATCTGAAGGCTTTATCAGAAAGCATCTGTCACAACCAGATGCCATCAACACCTGAGAAAAGTGGGAAATAAAGTGGGTTAATGTGGCTGTGATGCACACAAAGGCATGCACTGCCCAAGTCCCTGTTTGTGAGCATTTTAGAGGGTGCAGGATAAAGTGCCCTGATGTAAAACTGCTCATAGATTTAAATAAATTAAAGTATATGTACACAGCTACCTCTGTTAAAAATACAGTCTTGTGGAAATTACTCAAATTACAATGGAATTAAGAGTGCTGTGTATTTTGTGTATTCACTGCCATAATCATAAAAAGGCTTCTAGCAAGGCTGTTTTTTAAATACTGTGCTTTGGCAGATGCTTTAACACACGTGGATGAATTGGGGTACAGAGACTAACACAGGTACCAGTGATTGCTCATATGGAGTCTCTTGACCATATCTGCCTCTAAGTTTCCAATCAAATAATTCTCAGATGTCATCTCCTAACAGGCTTCATCCTGCAGAGCTGAACCAAAGCTAGAGAGAAAGATAACAGCAGTGATATACGAACTAATTAGTCATTTGATTAGCTGGCAAGAAGACAAGGTCCTGCAGTTCTGTGACCTAAAAATGCCACTGATGACCTTAAAACTCCATCTCAAGGGTGTCTGGAAATCTGTAACCTCCAGGGAGACAGAGAGAGAAACGGGTGATGCCTAAACTGCATTAGCTTACATGAGATGTTGAAACAGTGCAGACATCAAGCCAAGGATAGGTGTGACATTTGAAGCAATCAGCCAGCAAAAGAGCACCTGCAGCACTGCACTCTGTTTGAACTGCTGCACCAAGGACTCCCAGTCCAGCCTACATGGGAGGTTCGTGGGGCAAGTGGTTTAGCACACCCAGAAAGCACACCAGGACCACAGACCTCATCCTAGCAACCAACAACACACAGCAAGAGAGGAAAAAAATAAACCAGATAAAAAACCCCAACTGCTTCTGCTTTGCTACAGCAGGGCTAACAGCCAGCCAGTCCCAGGTGGCAGTCCCTGGGCTGCACCACGCCAGGAGAAGAGAATGGCTGATGAAAAGAGAGAGAAGTCACTTCGAAGAAGACATCCTGAGTGGTTGCCTTCTTCACTTCCACTGGCGGGTCCTACACTTCACTGGAGATCTGATTTTGGTAAATCCCATGAAGGCACCAGTTATTCCACATGCAGTAACAGGAGGAGGGAGTGGGGTGATGCCAGGAGGTCGGTCCCCTTAGGCTGCAAAGTTGCATCTTCAACAGCAAAGGAAGAAGACACCAAAATGACCAAGGTTAGGGGTCCCAAGCTGTTTTGGGCCCCCTTCCTTCAGCCTGACAGCTGGAGCATGTCATCACCTGACTGCACCCAATGCACTGAAAGTTTCCAGCCTAATCTGAGGCAGCTCCTCCCTGGCAAGCCACCAACTGGTGCAGAGGAACCCATAGTGACCAGAAACGGGCCAGCCCAAAGTGGGCAGCTCACAAGCAGTGGGTTCCTCTCTACCAAGAAAGCCCATCTATCTCCCACCTTCAACAGCTTGGATGGAGTCTGACTCTTGGGTGTCTCTCTACTGTGAGAAGAGATTAAAGGAAATAAATGCATTGGCAAAGATCCCCCTGCCATCTGCACCTTGGAAATGCCCTCTGGAACGGAGAAGAGGAAGATCCCTCACCCTGCATGCCCCTGGGAGAATGGTGCAACCTCCAGCAGCTGCCAGCACTGCCCTGTTTCATCCCCGTCCTCTCAACACAGATCCAGACCTGCCTTTCACCGCCCACTTCCCCCATGTGCTTTGTCCCAGAGGGATGAACTCACCTCCAGTATCAGTGAATTTCTCAGAAGAAGTCCAACATATAGTTTAAATTTTACCAAGCCCTGCCAGAGGCCTTGGAGTAAAATGCAGAAGTAGGAATGTTTTCTCAAATAGAAAATGGAGATTTAGAGGGCTGCAGCAGGGTCTGTAAATTGGTGCAAGCTTTGCTGAGATAATGCAACCCCAATACATACTGTGTTTCCCCCTCATTCCCTTTTCTCTGAAAAAAATGGGGGAAAGACCCCCAACAGCACACATAATAAATCAAAGATGAAAAAATTGGCCATGGATGTGGTTCAGTAACACATGTGCTGTGCTCAGCCCTGTGTTCCCTTACAGCTCTCAGAAGCAGAGAGCAAAGTTAAGAATACAGTTACTGCAGTTACAAAGAAATTTAAGATTTCCAAATCTGACTTATTGTGAATTGAAACAAAACCTCAAAATGCTGAAATTCTCCACAAAAGGAATTCTAAAACAATTACTTGGAGTCCACTGAAAAAGAAATTATATTGCTACTGTATTTCCTACAATGGAATTATACTTTAAAATTCTAAACAGAAACTTACTTCAACACAAAGCTTGTAAAACAATGAATTGTTAACACTTTCAGAAAAATCCTCCATCTCTTTTCTGCTACTTTTTTACAACACTGACCTGGTTTTGTAGAAGATTTTAGTGTTGATGACGCCAGATATTGGAATATGATTCCATCAACGAGTCCTAGCCAGGAAATACCAAAGCTGGGGTTGCCAAAGCAACATAATTAACTTGATCACGGTACATACACTGTGTGCCACTTCCCAAATGGCCCTTTAACACCCAGATAAATCCTTGGCTTGAATGGTGCCTCCTAATGAATTTCTCCTCTGAGTTCCTCAAGAACACAGAGCAAAAGGAGAAGTTGTCAAAATTACTAAAAGCCAAGTACCACTCTGCTCCCTGGCCAGTGGTCCCCTGGGCTTGATGAGGTCAAGGAGCAATTCTTGAGCCTACTCCCACAGCTATGAACTGCAGCAATCACAGAGACACGTGACCCTGTTGCATGGAGCATTTTGTAAAGATTCACTTTTAATTCACTGTTACCAGATTTAAGAGGCTTGATTCTTCCATGGCATTATCAGTAAAATTACTGCCACTCAGGCAGGGAGGCCTGAATGTTGGTGCTAAACCTTGATCCTGGGGCCACAAACTTCAAAACCTGGATATGCTGTCACTAACTCAATGTGTACAATGTATCAAAAATAAGAATCTGTCTGTTCATTTGGAAAAAAAAATAAAGAAAAGTAAGAAACAACAAAAAAAAAATTGAGTGATGGGCTTTCAGCCTGTCATCAGACCACTGTGACCTCAATTTTTGAGAAATAAAGTCAAAATCTATTCTTATCTTCAGAGATTCAAGATGTATTTGCGTGTCAAACTTTCTCCCCCTTGTCCTTAGCCTTTGGGAAGCCCACTAAAAATCATATCAAAGCCTGAAAACCCTGCGATCACATTCGCATTCACCTTTGACCCAGGATGCCTACAGCTCTCACCACCTCCTCAGCTCATCCTCGCCATGCGGCAAAGGCAGCAGGTCTGGCAGCAAACTGCTCAGGATGAAATAAAGGCCACTTTGCATAGCAAAATCGTACTGCCCTGCTCAAATTCTGAAGGCCAAAAAACTTTTCTTTGGCAGTTTTCTGCTTCTTAGTATCCATGAAGGATATTTTACCATCACCTTCCTCTCCTTACATACAAATATTTGATTATTCTCTTTGAAATGTCTCTGTAACATTACAGGCATAGGATGCCGAATGCAAACACTGATTGATTCTTTCTTAGCCATCAAATGTGCTTACACAGCAACTACACACAGCAAATGCACACAAATCTCACATTTTGCGTTTTAAAATATGAACATGCTGTGGGGTTTTTTTTACTCAAACATAATGAATGAGCTTAAATATTAGAACTTGAAATTATTAAGTAAATCACGGCACCTGTAAAGCTTTTATTTGCATAACATTAATTCATGATGGCATGTAAAACAAATTCATCACTCTCACTATATTGTAGTCTGATTTATGTTAGAATTGGAAAAAATAAAAATCTTGAGCACAAAATTATGTTGACAAGATGTACGTGCTCTTCGAAGCCCAAGATTTTTTTTCTTTTCTGAAGCATCAAAACAACTAAATTATGGGAAAGAGGGCTGGGAGAAAGCATCTTTAAAAATGAATAACATACTAGCGTCACACATACACACTCTCCAGTTATTAATGTCAAGCATGGTGAAGATACTCTAGAAAATCATTACCATTCATAGCTACTAACAGCCATTAAATTTCAATCAATTCAACTTAACACAAGTGTACTTCAGCAGCCCTTACAGTTCCTTATAGAGGTGGCTCAGAAAGTCCTGTCTGACTTATTGCATTGTCCACCGCACAAAGGGGCATTGCTGAGCATTGCTCTGAAAAGGAGCGATCTTGGTGTTGGGAACTGATGCTCTTTTAACACCGCTGCAATCAACAGACCTTGCTTTTAAAGACGGTGTGATAAAAGGGCTCTAATAGAGCTCCTCAGGTCAGCATGGAGGGGAGCAATACACTGATTCTAGCCAGGAATGCCACTTTCCAAGCTGAAAAAAAAAAAAAATTGGTGAGATGTTTTCAAGGAGGTTTCAATGAATTTTAGCGACAGAATCGAACTGCTTAACACAGTGCTAAACAATTTCCAGGTGATCCACTTGCTTGAATAGAATATAATCACTAAATCTACAGGACATTTAAACAAAACAGGATTTAACTTCCAGGGTATTTAAAGCTCCTAATGATGAATATAAGCCACAGCATTGTAATATTACAGCATCTCCACTCTTCTGAATTGCATTTATAGCACGGGAAGTTTTTCCACTGTATTTGCAGGAATTAAGATGTGCAGCTGACCATCCCTTGCAGACTCTGGGAAGAACGAGCTGGTGCCCTGCTGGGGGTATTTGCCACCTCATGGCGGGGGTGACGGACTGTGGCCACAGGGTGCTCATCTCTGAGGGGCTGGACCCAAACCGGCTTCCGCTGTGTAGCGGAGCATCCCAGAGAAGGTGTCTTCCTCTGGAGAGATTACGTTAGTTCCATCTGAATGAGTTATCTACGCTAAAATCCTACATTTCACAGGGGATAGAAGACTTTTTATTACTATTCCCGCCCCTCCCCCCCACCCCCCGAAGCCCAGATTTTCCCAGCAGGGTTCATTCTGCTGGGCACAAAGTCCTCTCTCTGGATTTACAGGCAGTTTAAGCTTGCAGGTGTGTACTCCTACAGAACAGAGTCACTCCATGCACAGAAAACAGATGCAGTCACAGATGTGCCATCACTGTAGCTGAAATTACAAGCTCAAATCCAGAGTCCCTTTTGTGGCTTTTAGCTCATCCCTTAGAAGTATCAGGATTGATGCTACTATTCATTAGGAGAGTATTTGGGACTATTCTACAGAACTCTATGTTTTTGATTCCCCTGGGATTTAGACTTAGCATTTAACATGGAGTAGCAGTAAAGTTCTTTAGAATCAAGAAACACCCAAGTAATCTCTCAGGCAGATATATGCTTCATTTTGACTCATTTCCCTACACTTACAAGCTGCACTAAATGAAATGAAATGAATGTTAAAAGGGGCGTTTATTGAAAAATCTTCAGTGACAGGTTCAGAAAGTGCCAGAGTTCAAGTAAATCGTTCCATGGAAAATGTTAGCAAAGCTTAATCATACTGGAAGCCACATTTAATTACAGCTTTTTAAGTCCATCTGGGAAAAAAGAAGCGACTTAAATATGTCACCTGAGATGATCTAGATACTGAAACTATTTGTAAGTTAACAAAAGCATTTGCATCACAAAGCGCTCTGGGGCAGCACCACGGCAAAGCAGATGTGTAATGAACAAGGATCACAGCACCAAAACAATCAGGACTGTAAATAACTACTACTAATCTGCAATCATTTAAATTTGGATTTAATTGCTAGGCAGCAAATACATTTAATTCTTGAAGAGGTAAATGCTCTACGAAATACACACTTAAAGGTTTAGTGACAGAAGCACCACAGTCAAGAATCCGAATGTCAGGAAGGCAGAAAAAAGCCAAGGAGCAGAGCTGGGGCTGCCATGAGTTCACAACTTTAAACAAACTTTTCCCTGGAAGAGAATTAATAATGTGGCCATCCCCACTGTACATACTGTAACTACTGCAGGAGTGACACAATGAGGCACATGAGAGGCAAGAGGGTAGTGACTATAGAACAAAATTCAATCTAGTGGCTAATGAATAAAAAGTTCCTTTTATTTCTCAGTTGTTTTTGGTTCATTAAATTTTCCACAGATTTGCAGAGAAGAAAACGTGATCAATAAACCTTGACAAAAGTGAACATGTGAAAAAGGCGAGAGAAAGGCACAGGAAGATAAAAGTGATATCCCGATCACAGATTTCAGAGGCAGATGACCAGAGCTCTGGGCTGCTGAATAATCTGAATAGACCATCATTTCTTTACAGCCTTTTACTTTCTTTTCCCTGACTGTTGGAACTCTTCATTCAATACAATAGTAAATGCACTAAAACTTTTTTTCTTATGCTAATGGTCGAAATCGGGCGCTCACAGTTAAAACACACTTCCCACCAACTTGTTTTCTTAAAAAAAAAAAAAAAAAAAATTAACCTATTCAAGTTAAACTAAAATGTCAAAGACAGCTTAAGGCTTACTCTCACCATTCCTCAAAATTAATGGTTTTCTCCCCAGTAGATACAAAAAGAAAAGACTTGAATAAGGATAAAGCTGCAAGACTCTTTTCATATGAAAAAGAACACTTAGAAAGTAAAAAGAAATACATCCAGTACAAAGATCCTGGTACCTACAGTTCTAATTTGTATTGTTTCCTCTTAGAATATTTATAATTGCAGAAAGGTGTCAGCCAATCGCAAATAATTGTGAAACGATGAGAAAAGATTCACCAGTGACTAATGTATTTGGGCAGTCATGCCCATAACGGTATCAGAAACGCTTCCACTCATTACAATGGGAACCCAAGGGAGCCTATTTTCATTTTATTTCTAACTTGGGTGTCCACTTCCAGGCACCCAGGCGTCTTTTTCTGTGGTACTGAATATTCACAAATCCCAAACAATTTTTACAGCTCTGACATTCTGAATTAAGGGACAACTTTCCTGTTCCCTTTGTGCAACACATTTCAGCTTTAGTATTTGGGTTCACTTTGTTTATAAGAAGTTAAAGGGTATGGGGTGTGGTTTTACAGTAGCCAAGAATGAATGAACAAAAATTCTGTGGCCTGTCCTGGACTGCACACACCTAACATTTTCTACAAAGTTCTACCAGTTCCCAACTGGAACTGGTCTGTAGAAAATTTGACCTGATTACCCACTATTTCCATTCCAGTCACTTGTTCACAAGGGAAACCTGCAATTTTGTCTCTTAAACTATCAAGATTGCCATGCAAGATGCAATTCCCATTACTTTTACACCAAACACCAGTTAGTTTCTAGAAGATACATATATATGGGATCTGCTGTATGCACAGGTTGAGAATTGTGCATATTCCACACACATGCACAAATGTGTGTACATATATGTAGATAGGCACAGATGTATTATCTGCCTTTTTAACACAACACCTTCTTGCTGTCATTCATACAAGGATTCATTCTTTGCTGTTATTTTATTTAGTGTTGTATTAATTAATTCCCAAATACCTCCTGTTGTTTTGGTTTTCTTTAAAAGGGTCCTGGCAACAGAGCTGAAGCAAACCCTAAATACCACTTAATGCTTTGTGGCAAGTTGTCCTAATGTGCAACTGTTGAAAATATTTACCTGTGCAGCTCTTGAACAATGCCCTGGAATCTTTCCCATCAGTAAGAAAGCGGACAAAAAGCAGAGACCGCTTAACCTCAATGCCTTAGCAGCAAGTGAGAAGTGCAAATATTGCATTTCTATAAAGCCCTAGAAGCTTCATAGAAATGGAGTGGCAACTAATTAGTTTGATGCTATAGTCACATCTAATGTTCCTAAGTAGCTTCTTTGAAAAAACTCACTGCCTTGAAATCCTTGGCCAGATTATTGAGTGGAGGCTTTGTGATGGGGCAATAGATAGGTGTTTGCTCCACAAATACATACAGATTTTGGTGACTGCTTACTGAATCCACTGCCTTCACTAATCTGCACTGGAAACTTCACTATGAACAGAGCACTTCTCAGAGTACAAAAGCATGAAGTATCTGTGTACCTTTCAGACTACAGGGCAAACAACTGGCTTACAGTAGGCCACCAAAACCAGGAGCAAGCAGTTAACCAAGTGTCCTCTGTACTTGCAAATAGAGAATGAGAATAATGCAACTGCTATTAGGTCATATGTTCTACCTTATCCTTAAATAAAAACAAGATGGGTCCAGAGGACTGAAAAATTCAAAGGTTCTCAATAGAAATTAAGTATCGGGATCATGAAAATATATTTTCAAGTCAGACAAAACTGTAGCAATCACGTAACCCTGTCTGTATACAGCTGATCACACAGCCCTAGAGCCTGTGCAGCTTCTATACAACTGTGCCACTGAAAGGGAAGTTGTGGTATAAACCTGTAAGATCATTAGACTCACAGAAAGAATAAACAAAAATGGTTCTTTGACATAAAAGTTTAAACTGGTTTTCAAAACAATGACAAAAATACTGCTCATTAAATATATGCATCCAGAAGGCTGTCTTTTCTAAATGTGACTTCAGTGTAACATTTGGGAATGCAAGCTGCTATGTATTGGATGTCTGAGGTCAAGTTCTGTTCTCTTTTATCCAAGTATAACCTGGAGCAGCTTCAATGAAATTATGCTAGATTTATATTGACATATGCATCTAGTTCAAATTCTTCTATGGCTCTAATTTTTCTCTAATTGAATGACCTAACACAAATAGTATTTGTCCATCTGTATACATCCCTTTTGACACACTGGAGAAAAAAAAAAGAAAGACATTGAAAGGAAGTTGGAAACAGTCCTCGAGATCTGTTTTCCTTTGAAGAACAGCAGTTGCATTTCTGGGCACTTCAAAGTCACATACTTTAAGCAATAACAACATTTGCGATGAAGTGAATCTTACCTCAACTTGCTTTAAAGATCAGCTCTTTCCCAAACACACACCAGAGGTTGGATATACACATAACCATAGATTAACAAGTTCATCTTCAGTGAATCAGGCACTTTTCAGTGCTGCAGATAGGTCATGCTTTCAATCAAATGACAAATTTCCAAGAGTTGTTTACAGTGGAAAAGCCATAATGAATTTTATTCTCTTCTTAAAAGTTGTCAGTTTTGCAATAACATTCAATACAACATTTTTATTGCAATTCAAAGTTTGACAGGTGTCAACATTTCCTGACGTTCCAGCCAAAATACAAATTACCATATCCGCCCATCAGAAAAGTTGAACCAAACCAATTCACCAACTCTAGTTGCTGGATGCAGCAATTATCAGGCATTTCAAACATCCCAGCAGCATAAACAATTATTTAATTATTTAGCAAGATCCTCTTTTCCAGGTGAATGTAGTTTCTTTTCTAACGAAGTATATTAGGTTTAGAACTAAAAAAAAACCCAAAACAAAACCAAAAAGACCTCCGAAGTTTTTCTTAAAGCAAGGTGGCTTGAACAAACAGATAAAATCAGCAAGTCTTATAACAAATCAGTCTATTCCACTTGTGTGTATTTTGAATTTCATGGCTTATTTACTTAACTTTTTTGGCACCAACTCCACAGCACATGCCAATACAATATTTGTTTAAATGCTGTTTTATGCACATGCTAGTCAAACGCTTACTTTCAAATTCTTGTACATCCCAAGAGCCTCAGTTGTTAAAAAAAAAAAAAAAAAACCAAAAAAAAGGGAAAAGGGGATTGGCAGGGGTGGACAAGGTTTTACAACTAGTGCCTTTATCTGTGGCCGTAAAAATATAAACACGATACGCCAATAAAATGCTAATTTCTGTACGCACGAAGTTTTCCAGCACCTGGGGCAGTATGAAATGCGAGGGCAGCTATAGGAAGACACAAGTTTCGCTGGCCCGGCCGGCGGTGACCCCCCACGCCTGAACATTTGGTCACCCTGCCCTTGTACCGGGGGCCGAGCCGGGTCCCGGCCCCGCGGAGGGGGCACCGCTCTGCGCGCACCGCACCGCGCCCGCGGCTAAGCCGCAGCCCCGGCCCGGGAAGTTTTGAAGCCCAGGCTGCAGGTTAGGTAAATGAATATATAAATAAATAAGCCCATAAACCTCGGAAAAGCCGGCAGCAGGACCACCGATAAATCATCCTAAGCCCCCGCGCTGGAAAAGTCAGGTTTCCCAGGAAATGATGGCAATCACTCGAGGCAGAAAAGGCATCTAGATGAGCCCATCTCCCTCCCCTCCTCCTTGATTGTTTTAAAGCCACCGAGTCCGGGGGAAAAACTCTCAACTCTCTAAGTCCTTAATAGGATTGGAGTCCGGGTCTCTCCAAGCCGCTCCTCATCACACAGGGATCAAGTTGCAGCAGGGAATTTTTTAAATTCCTCAGCAAATATACTTGTCGAAAGATTGCCCCTCCCGGATGGGGGGATGACAAGGAGGCGAGGGGGCAACTTCATTTTTCTTCTGAAAAAAAAGACAAACTCAATGCTGGCTTTGGGGAGCCCTGCCGTCCTCCGGGACCCAGGGCAAGGCGGTCCTGGTAGTAGCCCGGGGCTGGGACTGTCACCGCAGCCCCCGGGAAAAACAATGGCCATGGAGGCACGGTCCCGGAGGGGTCTGGACGGGGAAAGGGGGGCACACACCGGGCACACGCGCGACCCCATCCTCCCCGTTCACCTGCGAGGTGGGGGGGGACACACGGGACGGGCCCCCCTCGGGCACCCGCTGCGAGGAGAGACCCTCACCAAATTTGTACCCTCCCTCACACACACCCCCCACCGGCGCAGGGCAGCTCCAACCAAAGCGGGAGAAGAGGAGGGGAAAAAAAAAAGAATAAAAAGCACAATGAAAAGACACAATAAGCATCAACTTTACCCAAAAAGCGGAGCAGCAAGTTTTCAGCAGACGAGCGGTTGCCGCGGAGCAGCGCTGCTCCTCCGGACCCCCATCATAAACTTGGGGGAGGGGGGCGTGGGAGGGACTTTCCCTCCGTCCTTCCCTTTTGTGCCTCTCCCCCGCTCCGCTCCTCGCCAAAAGCTGCCGCGGATCCCGGCGGCGGCGCGGTGTTCTCCCGGCTGCAGCCGCGGAGCAGCTCCGCGGAGGCGGGCAGGGAGGAAGGGCTGTGGAGGGCCGGGGGCGGCGTGCAGAGGTGCGGGGCGCTGCGGGGCAGCTCCTGCTGCCCATCTGCCCGGGCCGCCGGCGGGACACGGCGCGCACACGTACTTTATATATATAATAGATATACACACACATGCACACACACGATGGATGAAGTTGAGCAGCCTGCAGGAAGACGCTGGAACGCTTTCAAGCCCTGACACAAGAGGAAAACTGGCTCTAGGGTCTGTTTTCTCTTCCACCCGCCCTTTAAAAAAAATAGGGAAATCTAAACCTTCCCACCCTTTCGGCGCGGGAGCAGCGCACCGCTCCGGATCGTCTCTCTCCTCCCCCCCAGCCCCTTTCATCCCGGATCGCCCCCTCGCCTCGGCGAACCGCACCATTTTGGGTGCGGGGCTTTCTGTGGGGCGCGGTGGGATCCGCCCGGCCAGCCCGGCCCCGCCGCGCCGCTCAGGAGCGCCGGGAGCCCCCGCACACCCCGCTCAGCTGGAGCGCATCTGCAGCGAACCCATACAAATCCCCCTTCCTCGGGGAAAGCCGCCCCCCTCGTCCCCAAACAGCAGAAGTTCGGCCTGTGCAGATTCGCTCGCGCAGAGGCGGGGATGGAGCTGGGGGTGGTTTTCCTCCAACTTTGGTGGTTGCTTTTTCCCCGCGAGTTTGCGCGACTTTTCGAGCCCCCGCCCCAGCAGGGCTGGAGCAGCAGAGCTCCGCGGAACATCTCCGCACACGGGCAGCTTTACCCGCCAGGAACGTCTAGGGGGAGAAAAGCATTCATTAAAGACTCTTCCCTAAACGCGATAAGCAACCTCACCGGAGCGCGATAATCTAGTTTAATCCTCGTGTTTTGGGACCGAGGCTACGAGGAGGGGAGAAAGAATCTCCAAAAAGTGGCCCGCTCCCACCCCGAATATCTTTGCTTTTGCTCCGATCTATATTAAACAGCAGTACCAATGAGAAACGCAGCAGCCTGAACTTGGACTTTGGCCAGGCTGGGCTTGTTATTTGATTTGTTTTGATTTCTTTGGCTATGGAATTTATCAAAAGTTTAAAATACAACCAGATGCTGTTGGGAAGGGTCACCGCACTGTACTCCAGAGCAAGCTCAAACTCGCTGTATCATCAGGGTATCTGACTCCGGCAGGATTATGGCCAGTACCATGGCAACCGCATGCCACATCAGCCCCCAGCTTCACTTTCAGTCCCTTGGGCAGAGTTAACATTTGCCAGCGGATTTGCCCGACACGCAGCCCAGGTCCGGGCAAGTGGAAAATGAGCACAAACCACTCAGAAATCTTCCTCTTCTAGCCTGTGCAAAGCGACCTGGCTGGACTGGTCCACACTACAATCTTAATCCTAAAAACCAGCTACCAATTTGGGTGCCTTCTGTATGAAAATTTGCACACATACCTTTTTTTTTTTCTTTTTTGGCTAGCAATAGAAGGCTGGTGTTTGAAGGTGACAACTGGCTCCCCATACACTCCCAAATCCCATTTATTCCATTCAGATAGACTGGGAAGGATTGTGTGGCAACAGGTTATTTTGCCAACCATCAATATTGCAACTTTTTTGGGGGGTCAAATTGCACCCACTGTTTTATCCAAAGAAATTCCCTCCTCTCTCCATGGTACACATGCAGTCCATGCTGGCACAGCAGCACAACCTTACCCTTTCCAAGTGGATAATTTCGTGCTGAGAGGAGTTTCATTGCACCTCGTACTGATGAGCACCATGCAAGAGAGAGGGGGCTTTGGTTACCAAAAGTAGGATGAAAAAAAGTCTTTGATCTCCTAAAAACAAAGCCCACTTTTATTCCCAGGTTACTTTACTTGGGAAAGATGACCTGGCAGCTTGGGAGATTGGTTAGAATAAGGGGGTTTTGGACGGATCAAAAAGACAAGCTGGCAAAACATTAACACTAGGTTATGTTCTAAATTCTTGCTGCACAGTTATAAACATGTGTACATCCAGACTGTTGGCCAAGAACATACTTAAAATCAAAAGAAGGAAGAATTAAAGGATTAATTCAGAGTTGTGTAAAGAAGGACAGTTTTCCCTTCTAGAATCCTCACATGTCAATCCTTTAAAATATGGAGATTTTTAAGCCTGAATGGAAACTCCTCCTTTTTGTCTGAAGGATGATGGCCAGCGACGGCTGGAGTTTTTTGAGAACTTTGAGTTGGCTTTTACATTATCTGCCTGCTGTAGCTCATCTATCCTTCCCTCTCCTGCTCTGCTCATTGAACTGTCCTCTCTTAATCTTCCATAGGTGTCCGAGATTAAATAGACGACAGAATGACTGACATTTGGTACACATAAAAGAACCAAAATATGAACAACGGGTCAAAGTGCAAACCTTCCCTCTGGTCTTCCCTCCTGCTCTTGTACAACTTGATAGGGATGAAACCAAGTAGGGATGTAAAGATATATGGCAACGTGCACTTACTATATCTTGCTGTAGCACGATCATGTGGATATAGAAGACACATTCCAAAATGTTCAGGACTAAGGAAAGAGGTTTTTTTAATCACAATTTAACAAAAAAACCCCCTCACAATGATAAAAGACTGACATACCACCAGGTCCAGGATTGCTAATCTGGGATCTGTCCCAATTCTGTTAGGTCAATGGAAAGAATGTGGAAGTTAGACTAGCCTCAAAAGGCACAAACGTGGCTGTTAAAATGTTTGATATAGCTCTGAAAAAGGACTGTAATTCTTTATTAAAGTACATCTTAAAAGAAAACTGTTGAAAAACCAACGGGGAATGCTCCATTCTGTTCTGTTCATGTCTATAAAACTTATTTCTATAAATCCTCATAAATCCTTATGATAAATTAAAAGGCCCATTTGAGTATTCCAAAGGATACTCACAGGTAGAAGCTACCAGAAAAAAAAAAAAAAATCACATTTAAATATGCTTCTCTTTTAGAATGTAGAAAATAATTACATGTGGGCTGATCACTAGGAGATAGAAGCCTAAAACCATGTTTCATGCAACTCCTATCTTTATGATGTCTGGTTTAAGTCCAAGTGGGAAGTAGTACATGATCAGTTCTGCCCTGATTTAAACAGCTGTACCAGCTCTGGGGTCAATGAAGTTGCACTGAACCTGAATGCACCTCGTATCTATCGAATGTAATTAATCACAATGATATTTAATGAATTAACAATGTCATGTGCAATGCTGGCTCAGAATTTTACTAAGAGAATGGGAAAGACTTTTTGGCACAGTAAATTCCTTTTTTTTTTAAAGTCGCCCTGTTACCTGGGGGAAATCATAATTGTGGGTAGACAATGAGACAATACTCATGGGGATGATATGCAGCTCTGATTCCTATCTGCCTCCATGTATGTGTTGTCTCTTGTTGAAAGCTCCAGTGTTAACTTTCTCAAGGCAGGTGCCATCTTTCTACATTCTACATTGTGATTAAACCTTATTTTATTTTTAATCTCTCCACAGTATATTCAAACTATAACTTCAATGCTAATTTCCTGATAGTCGCTGCTTTGGTTTTGTTTGGTTGATTGGTTGGTTTTGGGTTGGGTTGGGGGGGGGGGGGGGCAGGGGTTGGGAGGTTTTTTCCTGCATTGGAAGGTTCCATTTTTGCCAGGTTTAATCTATATTGGATCATGAATATTGAACTAATGCCATAAATTCTTCTAAGAGTTTTCTGTGATTTCGCAATGATACTTCTATGCTACATCAGCAAAGAAGGTGGTACTTTTATTTACTGCAAAACTGGCCTGGAAGCCCGCCTGTCATTTCAGAGACCAGGCAAGATCTTATCCAACTTCAAATTGAAGTGCCCTGCTAAAACAAGACCTTATTCACATGACTATACACACTGAAATTTCTGCTTATAAAATGATAAGCAAATGGGCATTCCCCATGGTGAATGATTTGAATGGGCATTCATCATGGACTAGGGATACACACACCATCCTTACCAGTCTTAGCAGAAGGACAAAAGCTTCTTCGAAGTGCATAGAGCCCATCATGTCTGCATGGTTTTCAAGAAGTGCTGCACTTGTGGCTGCTCTTGACAGACCCAGCCTGTTGTCACATGGTGAGAGGTCCCTTCTTACTCAGGTCTGAAAAAGGAAGCACAATTTGCTCTAAGACTGGCAACTCCAAGCTCAAACTACAGAAAGTTTAATGTGAAAAGCTTAGGGATAAGTTATGCCTCTTGCAGTGTTTCCAGTTGTAGAAAAGCAGCAGTGCATTGTGCTTATGTGGGGAAAGGAAAACAAGTGACCCTGCAGAAGCACTGTTCTTTGGCATATATGTGAAAACAAAATCCTCAGCTTCTGAGGGATGGTCTTTTCTCATAATCCTTTGCAGTTTCTCATTCTTTATTCCTCTTCTCCCTGTCTCTCTTAACTGTAGTCTCCTCTGCCAGCCAGGAGATGGGCTACAGGGCTCTGCCTGCCTGGGGGGTTGAGAAGGGAGCAGGGCAGCACAGCAGCCTCGAAGTGCTCCTTTGGGATTCATCTGGCCCCAGCAAAAGGCTTGATTTGATGAGGACCCAGATAACAATTCTCTTGCCCAGGGTTGATTGGGTTACTTGAAATCTGTTGTCTGCTTATAGGGAGGAGAAGAGAGCAGGCACAGGAATGCACAGAATAGTAACTGAGATACCTGTAAATGGCATTGTGTGAAGAACTGCAAACAACTGGAATTGGCAATGAACAGAAAGCTAACTTGGACACTGATATGAAGTCAATGAGATTTGTTGGAAGCTATATTTATATTTTGTGAGGGAAAACTAACAAGAAGACTTTTCATTCTGCTCCAGGAAGAGAAAATTTGTTAGGTTTTGCAGAAAAATAGAAATCCTTGTCAGTACAAAATGTATAACCTGGTGCTGTACACATGATACCGGATTGCGTACACACAGTGTATAAATACTGATGAATAATTTGCAGTGATTTGTCCTGAGGTTGGACTGCTGAAGCATTATCTACTGTGGCCAGTGTCTGTAATAAGTCTGTGCTTTCCCCCAGCCAAAAAACTTTATCCATTTAAACTTTACAGTTCTATAAGTATTAATGAGGATCTCTAATGCTTTTCTAATCCAAGGCCAGATAAAGAATCCCTGATACACCTGGAAAGGAAATCCCAATTCATAGACCCAAATTCAGGCTACTAGATAATGCTGTCTCCCAAAAAAATCCTTTGCCAGACCTCAGTCTGCTTTATTCTGCCCTGACTTTAAGGGGATATAAAGCATTCAAAATGATCTCATCTTATTTGCTTTTGTAAACAATTTTTTTAAGTCTTTTGGAGGAATTACAAATCTTCCATGCTGGATGGCATTTCAGCAAAAGCATGAACTCTTGTGCTAGTCCTCATTTTAGGAGGCTGTAAAGGAATAAAAGGATTAGAAATAAGAGTATGACCATATCATTGACATCTCAGAGTTCATCTCAGAGCCCCTTTCTCCAGATACCACCTCCAGAGGTTGCAGAACAACAGCCAAAGTTGTATAAATACTAAGAGTTTCAGAAAAGGCTCCAATTTTTCAGTACTCAGATTTTCGGAGGTAGCCTGCCTTCTTCGAAAATGAGTCGTCTGTGAGTTATCTCAAGTCAAGCATCCAAAATACCCATCCTTTACTGTAAATCTTGACTAACGTCTAATGATGATGAGCAAAGAATGTGGACACAGGTACATGAAACTGCTGGCTGAACAGCAGGAGGTGTCTGAAAACTCTATCAAGCCAATGTGAATTTTCATTACATTTGTTGAATAAATGAGTGGCACAAACATCTGGAATCAGAAGGACCCCAAATCTCTAAATGATAACCCTCTTATGTACTGCCCACAGAGGTCCAGCCCAGTTTTGCTGAAGAGACAAGGAACATTTGCAATCATACCTAATATATTTCAAATTGGTTATATTGTTTATAGATTGCTTATGTCAAAACTGGTGAATTCTCTGGTGTGCTTTAGGATTTATGCATTCTAGTTCTTTGAAAGGTTTGTTCTTATTTGTTGCTACCTGCAAAAATATATATCTTTGCCCCAATTCACAGTGGAACAATGTTAGGTCATTATTCCTTGAATTGTTAGGCTGTAAAGAAGCAATTTCTCACTAACCTGTGACACAGGAAATTGTGATTCTGATGTCAGGTCATTGCTGGAGTTCCTTTTACAACAATCTGTTTTTCTGTCAGCAAATGACATTTATGTATTATTTCTAGAAAGTGTAGGCTTCAGTATTTTTGTATGTATACATTCAATATTTCTCTTCTGCCTCTTATTCTGCATAGCTGGGAGTTCTAATATATGATTCAACTGATAAATAAATATATTTTGATTGATAGTGCAAATACTTGGCAGCTGAAACTAGTGCTATCTCAAAGTGCTTCTCAGAATAGTTGAGTTTCCTGCTTTTGTTTTCACTGCGATTTCTTTCATGAAGCATTGCAATGAATGATTAATGCTTGGATACCCCTTTTCTCTGGATTCGCTGCTGAACTTAATGTGTTACTTTGTGCTCTGCATGGAGGGAATACAACCCAAACTGCCACCGTGGCAAGATTCTATACCCTATTTAATTGGGCTTGGTGTTAGGGACCACAGTCACTCGTGAGCTTCAGAGCTCCCTCTGATAAGAATAAATATTTTTTACCAATGTACTGCAGCCTAATGCAGTTGTTTTATTCTATTTATTTGAAATTGGGTTACATGTAAAACATTCGACAGATGACAGTGTGCATATGTTTTACCAATAAATATGCATATTGACTGTACAAGAAGTGGTTTACAGGCAGAATGTTACATATACTTAGGGGACTGATGCTATGAAGTTACACATCCACAGAGACAAAAGTTATTTCCATTGCAACACACATAGCATCAAACTTCCACAGAATTAAAGCACCTGGTTTTTAGGATCGAATGCACAGAAAGGGAGCTCTAAAATACTAATATGATTTCTCTCTTCCAGAAATATCCCAAACATTTCCAAAACAGCCTAGGTCCTGCTGGCTTTACACACAGCCGGTGATCTGTGCATGTCTCATGGGCTAAGCAGATGGGATAAAGTTCCAGTGGAACATAATGTACACACTAGGTCCCAGAATCATACGTGGGATAAACATGCAACTTCTGTACATTGGAATCACACTGCAATATTAAGTGTCTTTCTCTTAAGTGCAGTAGCTATTTATTTATCCAATACAATTTAGATCTGTTAATATATTTACAGAACAGTGGCATCAGCAGAAGGTGACTAGCAAGGACCATATAAACTTTCACCACAAGTCTGAAATTCAATTCTACCACCTCCTAACCATCCAGTCATTTGGATGCATGGATTCAAATAAAGTTTTCCAAAACAGAATGAAAATTACAATATTTATACTAATAAAAAAACCAAGACAAAATAAATTCCATCCCTAAAGACTTCCAAAATTTGAAGTGAACACATCCTAGAAAATATACTGTAGTAGCAATTTTACATACAAGAAGAGAAGTTATACTACTAATGTGTAGTTTATCAATCTTTGATTTCCTCAGAATCAGCAATCAAATAATTATTTAACATAAAACATGGAGGAAAAAAACCCATTATATTATGTTGATATAAAAATATGGGGTAAATCTGGCTCTTTGATAATATGACCTCTTAATAGACAATTAATCTTCTAGTATCACTGCAAATTTCTCAATTCCAGCTGGCAGAGCTGATACGACATAACCCAAATGCTAAATGTAACATAGTGAGAATGACTCACCCAGACAGCCCCAAGGAGAGCCGAGCTTCCCCCAGCCAGGAGCTTATGGCATGAACACATCCATACTGACCATGGAGATTCTAATCAATGCAAAGAACAACAGTCCTCTCTTCAAAGATCATCTAAATAAATTGACAAACACAGAGTACAGCCCAGTAGTCCCAATTTAAGAATATATTCCAAATATCAGAAAGAATACTGTTTAAAGTCCTTCTGTCATTTGGTTGCAGCACCCCTAAAGAGCAGTAGGGTTCCCCAGAACTGGGCTGGTAGCTCATGGGAGCCTAGTGCAGCCCAACAGTTTGTCACATCCTGAGACTTCTCTCAACACACTCCCCCTAAACTGTCTGAAAACCACAGCCTTCTGAAATGAACACACTTAACCCAGTCAACATTTTCTTACACCACTGAATTACATTTTCCCGTTCCAACCACAGAAGAATAAATCGTGGTAAAAGTAATCAGGTACACCCTGAAGGATTGTCCTTGTCCAGCCTTTTCCTCAGCTTTCACAGGACATCACAGCTGGCATCTGAAGTGGTGACACTTTGGAAGACCATGACAAAAAGAGGGTGAATCTACAAAGTATTACAGCAGAGCACTTTCCACCAGCCTGGATCAGGTTCCTCACTCTCCCAGGGGTGTTAGGCACAGCCCACCTCAGTTCCTTTCCAAATGTTCTCTAGCCAATGCCCTTTTTGTCCAGCTTTTCTGAAAAGTTAACTGCCCAGGACAAAGCCATTTAAGGTTCTGAAGAGTCCAGAGAAAAACTCAAAGCAAACATAGAAAAAGGCTGGAGCTGATATAATCTGAGACAGTGCACATGCTGTAGTCAAAAGGTGGAAAGCTCAAACTGTATTGTAGGAGAATAACTCAATCAAGGAGTGACATAAGCAGAACCACAAGAAAGCCCACAATAAACAAACCCAGCAGCTCAGAAGACCACAGTGAGCCCTGGGCCTTCCATGGGTACAGTCCCTGAGGAAATGGGCCATCCTAGATACAGGCCATCCTACATCCCAGCGAAGAGTTCCAGCCACAAGTGTGGTTCAGGGATTGCACAATTTGCAACTGAGCTGCTGAGCAGTGGCCTCCTTCCCACACCACCTTTGAAAAGAGCTCCTGTGAGCTGCAAAGCAGTCAGCTTCCACAAAGCAACTGGAGACAGTGAGCAGAACATACAGCAGAGACTCAGAGCATTGATGTTTAATTTTCTCAGAGACTGTCACTGGAATCACTGAATAGTAGGAGAGGGGCTCACATGCTTCTAGTGCAGTGACAACACAGTCACAGAAATCAAAGTCAAAGAGCAGTTTGAAACAACTCCAGTCAACACTGGTTACAGCTCAGCAAGGGGAGCTCAGCCTCATGAAGTGCTGCCAGCCAAGGGGAAGGGTTTAGTGACGTTCAGGAGGTCTGCATGGTGCTGTGGGGAGTTTTACTGCAGAACATCTGGAAAAAGGGCTGGAAATGAGTTGCACATTTTTTTAAAATCCATTTTCCTAGATTTGAATTAGCTATCACATTTCTTTGACTACTTCAGTCTCCTGAAAGAGTACGCCAATTTTTGTTCCTACAAAATGGTTTGTAAAATCTTTTGGAAAGAAATGGTCAGAGACCCCACCTTGCACTTTATCTGAAGGAAGTCCAAGCAAACACTGCCTTCTCATGTCATGCTGGGCATCAGCTCAATGCTGACCCAGCAGGAGGACTGCCATCAGCTGAGTCACCAAGACCGCTTCCTGCAGCTCCTCTGTGGTCCTTGAGGTATCCAACTCCGGAGTGGCACTGACCTTGTCTGACCTCAGAGGGTTTTGGGAGCCCAGCACAAAGAAATTTCCATGTGAGCTACTCTCTGAGGGGCTCCTTCATTCATGCTAAGCTACATGGTTCCACTGCAATGAGTAAAAGGTTATGAAGAGAAGGAAGTGCAGTAGGTATTTCCCTGTATGGAAATCACATTTGTGAAGATGATTTTACAGCACCCAACACAGACATGCTTAAGCAGCAGCTCAGTTGCGGCGCAGTGCATGGGGAGAGTACAAAACCCATGAGAAGCAGATCTGATGGAGTGAGCTACGGGGATGCACTCTCACAAGCATCAAGAAAGTCCTCTGAAGCTTTCCATCCTGTGTTCTCTGTATATACCACATCTGCTCCAGAACGACGGAAGACTATTTTAGGCACAGTTTATGGAGTTTTTAAAAATGTTATTGGGACTATATTTTGTATCCCTTTGCCAGTAAAGCCAGATGACTGCACCATGAGCTAGATCTCCAGATGGTTTAAATCACGGGTCTTGCTCTAATTTGCTCCAGCAAAGGATCTGGCCCCATGAGTCTAACTACACGAGGTAGATGAAGCTATAAAAAATGTGCCAAATGAGCTAAAATAGCCTTTCTAAAAATAAATACCACAACAGGACTTCCAGTGCTACACATAGGCATTAGGTATGTCAAAATAGAGTTGCCAATCCCAGGCATTCAAAAATCATGAGTTGGACATAAGGCTGGCTTTAAAAACGCCCACAAGATTAAAAAGGAACAAGCAAACAGTAATATCTCTGTACCTCTTTTGGTTTGCATTCTTGGTGTTTTTGAGTCTTCAGGACAAACCTTGGTCATCTTTCAAAGCTTTCTCTTTTTTTTCTTCTTTCCTCTTTTTTTGTTTTCCCCTTGGAAGCATCAGGGCTAGAAACTTGCTGCTAAGAAAAGAATGTTAAAAAAAGAGAGAGAGAGAGAAAGATTCTCATGTAATTGCCTGACTTCAGAAACTAAGCTTTTAAGAAGAATATCATGAGACTCATGATAAAATCATGAGAATTGGCAACACTATTAGTGAGCTGGAAATGATATAAAGCTCCCACTACTGCAGTCTATGAAGTATTGGACTTTTAGTCACAAGCTTTTTATGCACAGAAAACCTGTCACTGCCATATAACTGGGCTTTTCATTGCCACGGTCTTCAGATTTCCATTAGATCAATTCAGATAGTTTCTAGGGACCTTCTGTTTGTATGCAGTCAAAAAATACTTGGCAACAAAAGACTTGCAGCAAATTGCAGATGGACACAAATGGGAATGGGCTTGAAGCAGGCTGGGAGCCCGAAGGAAGGGCTGCATCTGGGGGAAATGAAGTATTTCCACACGGCTGTATTTGCTGGACTTGTACAGCTCTCTGAAGAGCCAAACCCTCCCCCAGAGACGGATCTGCAAATCCACCTTTTACACGGAAAAACTAGTAGGATTCTGGGGCAGGGAAAGAACAAACAAACCCACAGAATTGCTTTGGCAACTTGACATCTGCAAAATGCATGGAAAAGATTACCATGTAACAAGGGCAAGGAAGCTCCCAGCAGCATGGGGCACCAGAAGTGCCCTGATGATTGTGTCCAATCAGTGCTAATCCACCACAACAGGAGTAATTCAAATTACATGTGTGAAGAGTGAGATCACCACCTTCCAGGACATAGACAGTCTGGGGCGTTGTTCCCCCTCTCAAAAAGAGATTGTGTGACCTTTATGTGTCTGATGCTGTTACAGTACAACAGGTCAGTCCAGCTGTAACAGGCTCCAATCAACTCTGTGAGATGCCAAGGTCCTTACCTAGGTCACAGGAAAGTGAGAGATTGCTCCATGCCCTTGAAAACCTATTAGGAAGCATTGATCCTCTCAAATGAAAGTTTGAAAGACTTGCACTAGAGCTAGGAAAACAGATACAGATAGGTGTGAGTACATTACACCTCTCCGGGACTGTTAAAAGGCCCCCACTGCTGAAGCAACAGCACATGACAAAGTTGACACATCCACAAGTGTAATTTGTTATTTGCCTTTGTATGCAAAGCTCACACATGTTCCTTCAGAAGTGAAATTTCAGGTGCCAGTGGCTTCTTTGAGGCTAAGGGACCTTAAATCCCCAACACTGATTGGGGAAATCTGTGCTGTAGTTTTAGCTGGAGAGACTTTGACCCTTAAGCAGCTCATCATCTTCTTCAGCACAGACTGCAGAGCCAGGAGAGCGCTATAGCAAACTTAACCATGGGTAAGGGAGAAGTCACCAGGACCAACTGTCATTGATGCTGCACCAAAGTAAAGCAGGAGAAATTCTATTAAACTCAGTGAATGACACTAGCACAAGCCCCAGCAGAATTTCTTAAGGTTATTAAAAACAAATTCCAGGGGAGAAAAATCTGCACCCAGATGAAGTGTCCTGTGAGTCAAAGTTATCTTCCCAGGAATCTGTAACCATTTATGGGTTTGAGTGAAACAAGAAAAATCTGGTAGTTATAGAAAAGTTTGCTTTGAATTTTGAAGCCAGAACTGGAACCTGGAGAACCTCATGCAAGCACAGGACTGCAGATTTTATTGCTGGGACTTTTTGAAGTCCTGGACCTGGCCAAATGAAAGGAGCTCATCACTTGCAAAGGAAAAGGAAACTGAAAAACTCTGGAATATGGAACCAGGAGAGCTAATAGCTCTTAGAAATTGTTCAATTCCTTTAGCATTCAGAGAGGAAAAAAAAATTGGTTTGTGTCATAGTGCTGGGCTTTTTGAGATGTCCTGTGTCTAGAAATTCCAAAGAGCCACACCACACGTCCTAGATCTGTAGGAGAGTGGTTTGGCCAACACACTCCTTCCTGCAGAGCCCCGGAGGAGCTGTGCAGGTCCTGTGGAGGTGCAAAGCGCATCTGACGTATGCACATCGTCTCTCAGGAACCATGTGTCGTGCTGTGCAGGTACTGCAATGTCAGACTGAGCTCAGGTGAGATCCATCAGTAAGTAAATGAACTTGTTGAATTCTAAACAAATTGGTGAAGAGCACATCACCATATCTATTCTGGTGCCAATGTATTTGTACCTGAAACAGTTCAACTACAAAGCTGGTAAGAAGACGATGCTCAATTAACGGGCCAGAACGAGGATTTTAACTATGACAATCTGCCACCTAGTGGGAAAGTGAAATTCGCACCTTAACCACGCACTTAAATGTCTAAAAAAACCCTTTATGAAGCCTGGCAAGAGTGGAACGACCTATTTCAGAAAAGTGGGAGATGCACAGGCAAGACTCTCCGTGCATAAGTAACCCTCTGTTGGCATTTTAACCTCCCAAGGGCAGTGCATCTGGCCATAAATGTATAACATTAATATATAATGTGTTTATTCCAAATATGATGCTCATAACATTACTTGTGTGTGTGTGCTCTGGTACACGTACAACAGAACCAGACAGAACTTTGTTAAAAGTCACCATGTAGCATCCATCGATGTGATAACTGAGCACAGCCCAAGTCACCTTCTAGCTACCCAGCAACAAAATGTCACACAACTAAGGGAGACTGCACATGGCTTCAACGAAGCCCTAAAATGTGTATACACAGCCAAATTTCCCCATATGGTTCTGCATCATTCTTTTGGTCATCCTGGGGAACGTACCACCATTTTGAAGCACAGGAAATCTGATTCTCAGGATACCCCTGAAGACAGCAACTTTTCTGTGGGGAAGACACTACTGGATCTGTAGGATGACACTATTTTTGGAGGGAGCTGCTTAGGAGAGACAATCTGTAAGGGTCAGCACTTCTCAAGAAGTGAGCAACTTTTTCTTTATGGTAAATGTATTTGTGGAAGTTTAATGGTAACACTGGCATGTTTGCATCAGATGCATTTCTGGCATTTTTGGAATTAATTTTCAGTTGCTGCTGGCTGGCTTTTTGCTTTGCCTGACCCTGGAAAACAAAGAGGTACCACCAAATCACTCCTCAATTCTCTTACATGTCACCATCCAGGTAATTCCCTCCAGTGCGAGCAGGATATTCAGGAGGGAGCCCACATTTCATTGTCCAACTTCAGGTCAAGTCAGATATGATTTGTTTGTTTACTACTATTGGTTTTATACAGATGTGCAATTCCATGCCATGGGAAGATGTTTCTTTAATGACTGGCCCTTGTTTGTTTGTTTTTCTACAGAACACAAAGACTTTTTTTAGTCTGAAGTTTCAGAGTTATTAGTTCACACAAAAATGTAATTGTTCTAAGTCCAACTCTGCCATCTCGTGGTAGACATTAAAAGGTACTGTTTAACCTTTTGTAATTCCTGGCGATAATGCTGTATTCTGGATATAAAATACGTTTGCTGAAGGCCCATAAGCTTGTACCAGCCTTCCAGTAACTGAAGGAGGCCTACAAAAAAGCTGGAGAGAGACTTTTTACAAGGTTGTGGAGTAATAGGACAAGGGGCAATGGCGTTAAACTGAAACAGGGCAGGTTTAAATTAGATAAAAGGAAAAAATTCTTCACTCCTGAGACACTGGCACAGGTTGCCCAGAGAAGTTTTGGATGCCCCATCCATGGAAGTGTTCAAGGCCAGATTGGATGGGGCCCTGAGCAAACTGGTCGAGTGCAAGGTGTCCCTGTCCAAGGCATGGGGCTTGAAACTAGATAATCTTTGAGATCCTTTCCATCCCAAACCATTCTATGATTTCACCATTATAAAGTATTTATAGTAAATATTCTCTTCTGCATTGCAAGGAATACCTCTATCCTTCAATGAGATAGGTTAAAAAGTGAATTACCTCTGAAGCTGTTTGCTTTACATTTTGTCTTGGATAATGAAAGGCTGACATTTGTTTCCCATTTGTGAGGAGCTGGCTTGTAGTCAGGTTTACTTCCCAGTTCTCATGCAATGGTTCCACACTGCAGTGTTTGGATTATAAACAGGGGAGTATTTAAACTCAGGCAATTACTTTTCCTCCTCACTGAGGTCTAGGTAGGAGCCAAGTTTTGAACAAAGCAGTACAGTCAATTATATGCAAAAATTATTATAAAGCACAGAACCATTTAAACCTTTTTGGAAAACTGATATTTGCACAGTGCCAGGACTCAACTCAAAGTAGTTTCCTCTCTGAAACCAGTGACCTAGCCTGTCTCCCACACTGGGAACAGGCACTTCAGAGGAAGAAGTAAGAAATCCTGCTTTCAAAGAGTGACTCATCTTGGTCTTTTCCTTCTTCCCTGTACAGCCAGCAGTTGGCAAGCCAGGGAAAACAAACACCTTGTTCTCACTGTGACGTTGCAGTCACACCTAGTGTAGCAACATGAACTTCCCTTCACCCTGTCTTGCCATTCAGGTCTCAAGTGACCCCCTCTTGAAATGAAATCTTGACTTACTCAGTATCTGAAAAAGCCTCAGCTTGGTGTCCCCCACACCTTATAAAGGATTGAGGTGCTGATGGTCTGTGTGTCAAACGAAGCCACTTCAGACTGGCAGGGAGCTGAGCTCCAGATGTGGACCAGAACATTGCCGTGTTGAGATCAGCAGAGTCTCCAGTCACCAGGTCCACAATATTCAGGGTGGTTCAAGAGACCATCACCTTGTCAACCTTCACCACTAACACATTTGTCCCATCTAATTTTGTTCTGCTGACACCTTAAATGCTGGCATGCACATCCTTTTCAGATGAAACAAGGTACTGCATTTGGAGCTCTGATTTAAAGCCACATCAAATTATATCAAACTTTTGAATATACAAACATAGATTGAAAGTTCTGGTGTGGCCCTTCCCATTCCTTTCCATTCTTCTACTAAAATAATTTATACATAAAGAACTGCAAACTCATAAGCAAACCTGTAGAAAATAAAAGGTGACACAAAGGGCTTGCAAATTAGAGCCTTACATCCAGCCAAGCTAATCTCCTACTTCCCAGTCACATCAAATTGTGATCTTTGTCCTCCCAGTTTCCTACCTGCTGCAGCAACCTGTCTCCTGTGGCACCTTGGAGGAGGCCAAGCCTGGCAGCTAAAGAAGCCAGATGTCAGGGTCCACAGAGAAAGTTTTCATCAGCAGTGGCAGCTGCTTGTCAGATCACGTTCCCCCAAAGGCTTATGTTTGGCTCTGACGGTGTGTCTGTTGGTGGCCATGGCTGGTCTTCCTAAAAGTCATATGTGGGATCAGCTCCCAGTGGGAAACTCAAGTTTCTTCTCCTGAAAGGCAGTCTCCACTGATTTGCAGCTCTGAGAAAACGTTCTTTCTTTTTTCTCATGTTCTCAGAAAGAGTTTATGTTCAGTTTGTATAAAACTGAATTATTAAGAAAGGCAATTTTCCATAACTTCTAAAGAAGAGAATGAAACCCCTTTTATTTGTGTGGTTTTAAATTATAATTTCCATAATAACAAATATATACATCCTTACCTACAAAAGTTTTTATCCTTGGATAGGAACTGCCTTTAGGATATTTATGAGGGGTACTGACCTTCATTTGAAGCAGAGGAAACTAAGAGAGATCCTTTGGAACTCAGGCACTCCATAAGCACTTAAAAGAATCTTTAGTTATGAGACTGCCTTGTAAACATAATGATCAAACGAGGCTTCAGAATGACATGTTAGAAAAGTCAGCATTTACCCACAGATTGAAAATATTCCAGACAATCTCTGTCACAAAGTAAACAGAGACCTGTGCCATTAAATGAGGCTTCACCTTGAACTGGAGTCAGGCAAACACCATGTCTGTCTTCAAGTACTCTTCCTCTTTTCCTCTGGGCAGGTCTATTGGAAGATGGCATTTTTTTCCTGCTATTGGCTCTGCTCTTGCTGCCTGGGCACTGAGTTGGTGGCTGGTCACAAACCTGGGATTCGGGATTTTGGCTGCTGTTGCCTGTAAAAGGAGGAGAGCACACTCACAAAGAGGGCACAGGGTGTTGAAACCCTTAACCACAGTGGTGCTAAGGGCCCTGTAAATATTCAGTTTGATGGCTCATAAGAACAAATGCCTTGGACTAAGAGGAATATTAACCCTATTCCTGTTCTACCAGGGCAGGATGTCCAGCTCCTGATCCCTGTGGCTGTCCCACCTGAAGAGAGCACTGTTACCAGCCTGAGCAGCTCCTGAGGATTTGGATGCTGCAGTGCACACCTGAGTGTCTAAGTCATTTGACTGTCAGTCATAACCTCTCAATCTCTCAGAAACTTCTTTGGACAGTGAATGACATCAATAATATGTGATATAGAGGCATTTAATTTCAGATTTTAAAGTCCTTGAAGTTTATGAAGCATTCCTCTGTAAGATTTTCTGAGGATACAAGGCACAAAGCATACCCTGCTGAATTTCCATCCTCTTAGGTCAGACTCTTCCTGTCATGGAAACTTTCAGCTTCTCTTTCTGCTTCTCTCTGCCCTTGCCAGAATTTCTGGATTTTTTGTCAGATGCCACTGCTCACTGAAAACACCACTGCTGCTGAATGTGAGGCAGCACACAGGCTCTTAATAAGGATCCTATACGTCAACTCAAGATACATGCAGATTACTAAAATTTAATCTGAATTATTTTGCTAGATTAAGAGAGGTTTCACAATTTCTATGGTTACTTAAGGAGCCAATATCTGACACATGTGAGCAGCTGCTTCATTATTCAGTTCCCTGATAGCATAACCCTATGTGCAACCAAAACCTCTCTCACATTTCAGCATCATTCTCCCACCTTCCCTACAGACAAAGTTTTCTGGAGTAGCCTCAGTTGAGTTAGCTGTGATGATGTGAACTGTGCTATGCAGCTCAGACCAGCTGATGGACACACCCCTTACATGTATTATTTTTACAGCAACTGTGAACAGCAGCTTAATAGATCACAAGGAAAGCTTTATGGGTGGTTACAGTAATGACATTAAAAGAGAGACATGGACTACAGAAAAGCCCTGACATGCAAAGAGGAGTTTCAGAAGTGCACAGTGGCCTGCTCGTGGTGACAATCACAGTGGCTGCAGGGTGTGAGCTGGGGGCTATGCTCTAGTGCCAGTCTCCTGGCATGGATGCCACATGAACCTCTGCTTTGACCCCAGGAAAGCAGCCATATACCATCAGCACTGCGAAAGCTGCAGGATCTCCTCCCCTGCCTCTCAGAGTGTCTCACTGCTGTTGGCATCTCTATGGGATTAGATGAGACTTATTGGGCCATAGTACATGGACATAGTTAATATGTGTCCTTCAGGCCAAAGGGATGTTCACCCATGGTTTCTGTCCTACCTCCAAGGCAAGTGAGCTGTATCACTGGTTTACAGCTCCGTTGTCTTTAAATCAGTGCAGCTTTCATCAGGATGGGTAATTAGGATTTCTCTTGTTATGTCAGGGCATCAACAGAGAATTGTACAGCTTTTCCAGCCTATGTTGCACTTTCACTACACCTAACTCTGGTGATGTCCTCAGAGATCCAGGCAGGGACAGCCCCAGGCCAGGCAGTAGATGGCACCAATGTACAGCAGTTACAGTATGCACAGGAACAGTTATAAGGGAAAAAAAAAATCACACTGCTCTTGCTGCTTACAGCCCTTCTGTTTGATCTTGGCTCAAAACCATCTTTTCTAATGATCATTTCTCCATAGCAAAACCCAGATCCCTGCACCCTCAGGTGTAGGCACAATTCAAGGCTCTCTGTGATCAGTTTTTCTTTCTTCTTCTTCAATTCACTATTCTAGAAAATCAACACAAGAATTAGGAAGCAGGATCTCCTCATGTCTGCTTCATGCCTGAAGCAGATCATTAACATCCTGTACTGCTGTCTTCCCAACTGCTAAATCTGGTTCATAGTCAGGGTATCCACGCACAGCCCCAAATTTCAACCTGACAACCATACTTGAATGTGGAGAGAACTTCTTTGGGAGGGGTGCTGCTGGTTCCCCTCCCTCACTGTAGTCTGCACCATAATCTGCTTCCCAGGAGCCACTGGTGAGTTTTCTCCAGTGGAGATTTCTGGCCATCACAGGGTCCTTGGACATCAGCAGAACTGTCTCTTTCTTGCTCTTAGCCAGAAACATGTTAGAGTTTGTTTCACACCCTTTGCTATTGCTCTTAAGTTTCTGACAGTCATTTTATGGCCTGTGATGTGGATTTCAATACAAGAGAAAGAGGAACAGAGGAACATATAAACCTTTAAAACCTTCATGTATGTGAACATGGTTGTCTGCAATTTTTGCGGTCTGCCATGATTCAATTGTTTTTTTAGTCCTAATTTCTTGGTGCACTGAGGATTGCCTCACACTTTGCTTACCTGTACTCATAACTCCAGTTTAGATCTGCAGCTGGATGAGGAACTCCTGTTTTCATGGCTGTGCTTACAAAGCGGAACACAAGGCAATAGAGTCCATGGCACTGCCTTAAATACCTCCTGAATAATTATGACAGTGTCTTTACTCTCCTCCTCTCCTCCTGTGTTCACTCAAGGTTCAGATCCAGGCTGCCAAAGCTAGCTAAGCATCTCCCAACTCTGTAAAGCCCACATGAGACAGACGTTTGTACTTACAGAGGAGTTTCACCTGAGACCTGCAGGGTCACAGTTTCTCCAGAGACAGAAAGAACAACACCTCCAAAGTTGCAAGAGGCTATTCTGGCTGCCATATATTTTAAAGTATCTCAAAGTGTTATTTCTATAGAACAGATAATTTTTCTGAAACTTTAAAATAGTGATAAAAAAAACCACAAGAAAACCTGGCAAGCTGTCACTGTCCTCCTACAGCTTTTAGCCAGCTCTTCTTTATGATAAACATATTATTGGCCCTATATAATTTTCATATTCCCAGCAATTGTTCAGTTTGGTCTGCCCCCTTCTCTCCTACTCTAATTCCACTCACAAAGGAGTTTGTCTCAAGGAACTTGAGGTTTTAAGATAAGTTTCAGCTATGGCGTTGTGTCCACCTGAGTTCATTAGAAGGTGAGCTCCCTTTGCTTAACTGAGTCAGAATAACCTTATTCTGAATAACATTAAGGTACTTGAGGGGAATCTCTTTGGCTCAGGAAGACAAATTATAAAAGACTTCAAGTCTCAGTGGCCTCTCCAATAGTTCTGAAGATCCTGCTCTGTGGGGATTACAGCAGGCACTATAGAGAAATTTAGGAGACAGAGCCTCTCTAGAAGCATTGATTTCTTTTCTGTCCTTGTCAGAATTGCTTAAATCTCTGCAGTCTCCTTTCCTCATCTCCCCTTCCTTTCCTCGCCAGGGTGCAGTTACGAGACTGGGAGTAAACAGTCAGATATTTGCTCTGTGTTAATAAAATCACATATAGGTCCCTTCATCCCCAGTTCTAAGGACAATAAAGTAAAACATTCGTGAAGAATTATAATCCACTTTGTTCTGAAACAACCTTGAAAGCCAAAGAATGATTTCACATCAGCATGTAGTTTTACACCAACAGGCACATTTAGAACATTATGACTCATATAAGTATTTCTGGGTCAGAGGAAAAAGGGTTATTTACCTTTTGCTGAAGAGCTACAGTCCTTCAAGGGAGAGGAAAAAGCAAATTGGAACATTGTAGCTGGGTCATCAGGACTAGGTTTCTACAGTCCCTGCCATGGTATATGAAAGGAGAGTAAGGAAAGAAATACATATTTCTCCTTTACCTTCCCCCCAGCCCTAGACATCTCTAATCACAAACCAGCTCTCAAAACCCAATATAAACTTCTGCATTGAAGATCTAAAGCTTCAAGACTGGACCATGCAAAATGACAAATACATGATAAATTAATGACACAGCCTGTTGGGGGTGGGGGGTGGTTCACTGTGACTCATGGGCATTTGTAGGTGAAACTGTGTGGGTGATCTCAGATTAGTAATGCTGATAACTGTTATTTGGCCACTTAATATAGGTGGATACAGTGGACAAGATTTGGAACATACAGTCTTTGGAAATGGACTGTGCACCATGCTGCAGAAAAGGACTAAACTATGGGAAGCAGAGACAGGTGTTGGTACCTGCTGTAGAAATGCTCTTCCCTCAGCCCAAATCTGGGGACTGATTTAAGGCTGGCTGTGTGAAGAAAATGCACCAAATAGATGCATTACTCAGAGCACTACACTGCTCTCATGTCCCTCAGCACTGTGTACCCCTGGGAAGCGTCCCCCTCTCCGAAAAACTCAGTTCCCAAACCAAACTTTGCCATGCTGAGCTGCGCGTAAGAGTGATGCTCATCAGGGTTCTGTGTCATTAGGACTTTCTGTACACCAAGGAGCTCTGCTGCAGATCAGCAGAGAGCCAGCAATGCTAGCATTTCAAAGTAACAGTTCAAAAGACTCTGCTTTGTTGGACACTGATGAAGTTACACTCCTTTCTAGATGCACAGCCTAGATTGTCAAGAGAATACTGTTCTGTGGTTGCTCAAGGTCAGAAAGGTACATATTTGAAGATATTTAGAGGTTATATTTCTTGGTAATGCATGATATCCATTGAGTCATATGTGTGCAAGGGTCTACCCACCCCGAATAATTCCTCTTCACCATCCCCACCCAGCAAGCTTGAAGGAGCTACCACTTCTCTTTATGAGAGTTAGAAGTGTTTGAATAGAGGATGCTAAAAGGCCTGAAAGATCACGTTGGGTAGGGAGCATCAGCTAGTTTAGCTTTGTCAGAGGAGGAGGATGAAATAAAGGCAGGCAACTGCTATTCTGGCTCCTGCATATGCTCAGTAGCTAGACCTAGTTAGAAAAATCTACTCTGACGTTCAAGGCAATACATTCTATTTGTCAGCTGATCGGTTTGATGAGGGCAGTCAAATCTGCCAGCAATAGATACAGTGCAGTGAGTAACATCCTCCATAGCACAGCAGTGCCGTGGCAGTTCATAGAGAACATGGGACTTAGGGTGTTCTACCAACACGGAAAGAATTCCTAAATCATGGTCTGTGATTGTGATAATTCTGTCACTAAGGTATCCTGGGGGATGGTGAGAGATAGATGAATATCTAGAGATGCTCTCCATAAGATTAAAAGAATAAAGCAGAGCACTACAGATCATCCCAGCATTACTGGGAAACCTAGTGTGCTTGCTCTGTACCACCACAGTAAGATCTCCTAAGGATAATACAACATCCATGTCCTAAAGATGACACCACATCAATATCCAGATTTGCAGGAAGGCAGCCAGGGAATGTTGGATCAAACTCCTCTGTCTACCCAGCACTAAATTTTCTGCTGTAATTGATACTGAAGTTAGAAATTGAGCTTCTTAACGAAGCAGTAGAGTACCGAGTCCCCACTGGTTTTGGTTCCCTAACAAACACCATCTCTATGAAGTCACATTAAAGAAGGAGTTCATGTGGAAGCAACATATTTGGAACATATGAGGTAAGACTGACCATTCAGTCAAGAGTCCTGGATCAAGCACGTGGTGCACTGACTAAATTAGAACACAGGAATGGTTATAACATCAGAGGTTAAAACAGATCTGTGTAGTATTCAACTGTGAGACCTGCCATTCACATTTCTACATATCCCTGTAGCAGTCCACTGTCAGAGTTGCCACTTACTCCATTTTACACATTTTAAGCCATTTTAATTCATGCAACAGTCCTTCCTCTTCTCCAACCATTATTCAGTTCACACAAAAGCATTATCAATAGTTTTTAGATATCCAGGTAGCCTGTATGTATTGGCTTTCCCTTATGCACATGCTTGCTGACCTCTTCCAAGAACTCCAATAAATTGTGATGCCTGAGCAAAAAAAGTTCATTTAGGTTCCCTCCCATGCAGTTCTCTGTCCATCAGACACTGGCCAGTTGCTTTCACCTGATGTGTATGAAGCAATATCTACATTTCTTCCTGATGTTCTTTGATAACGATTCTTAGGATGTTGAATCAAAGTACTCTGTGGTCACTATTACGGAACAACTCTTTGACTACTCCATGATCTATTTCTTCAGCCATACCTCCAAGATATTTAAATTCCCAATAAATTTGCAGATGGTACTTTTTTCACTTCCTTTTCTGAAGCAAATAAGATACTTATACTCATCAGTTGTGGGCAGACAACTTGACATAAAAGGCAGGGTTCAAAGCCTGAAATTTTCTGCATTCTAATTGCCAAATTGAAACAAAAATAAAAGATCTTATCTGAGATAAATTACTGTTACATAATTAACACTACTTACATGAAAATATGTTATGTTCTAAAAATGCTAAAGGGTAAAAAAAATACAACAACAATGATGAGATGAAGGAAAAAAAACAGTGTACTCCAATTTTCAGGCACGAGTGGGAAGGAACTGCAGAATGCTGGGACAAAGATGTGTAGGACAAATATATCGCCTGCTTGTGTACTGTTACCAAAATACTCACTGAAACACATGGGGCATAAACAACCCTATTTAGAATACAAGATTGCACACATAGTTAAAAAGCTGGGAAAATAACTTGAAAACCTAATGAGCATCAAATGGATACTGTGGAGGAAAATGCCAGAGAAATGGCAGGTGTGAAGGCTACGTAAGATCATCTTCGATGAACAAGTCAAGAGGGTTATGAGTACTTAAGATTTGTATCACTTCTTCAGATTATAGATGATAGCTCTTAACAGGAGGATGCTACTGACGAATTACATTGTCAAAATATTGTTGTTATATAGGCATGAAGGGTAAAATATGTTTAAACACACAGTTTTGGATATAGTGAGATATCTGTTCAGCTCAAAGGAAAAGATGCAGATATTGCTTAAAAAGTAGGATCCTTTCTGCAATCAGAAATGTGCATGCTGGGATAAAACCATTCATGTGAGCCGTGGGCATGACGCTTCCAGAAAGATACAAAGCATGAAGAGAACAAGCATGAGAGGTCATGGATTTATAGACCTCTGACCAAGAAAGTAATGTTGACATTACTGTATTTGGAAGAGGCTGGGGATACATAATGGTCTGCAAACATGCAAAAGATTGCTTTGCAGAGTGAAGTCAACATTTGTGTTTAACTGTTTTAAAGTTGTGACAAAGATTAGATTGATATCAGAAAAAACTTACTAACTGTGGGGGTAGGGAAGCTGTAAGATCACCTAAGATGACTGAGGAATCTCCACAATGGGAGCTTCCCTGCAAGCATGTTAAACAAATACCTGCTGGGGGAAATTCAGGTGTGGCTGATCCTGTTCTGTAGCAGTGGACCCCTCTAAGTCCCTCCAGCCCCATCAGTGATCTCTGTATTTCTATGAAGTTATGTACAAGGTTAGGTGTTTATGAAAAGATGAAAATGACTTAGCTCACCAAATTTTTTCTAACTGAAATCTGTATGTTATAAATAATGATTTTTAAATAAGGTAAGAATTTAAAAACAGACATTCCCGTGAAAATTATTTTTAAATCAAATACTAAACCCCTTATCAAAATATTTCAAATGAAAACAAATATTCTGATTGAAAAAAAAATGCTCCAATTTAGGATTGTTTCCCTGGTAACCAGGAACACTGTCATTCTGTGGACTTGTTCTTCCCATTCTCCCCCGTGTGCCAGGCTTCCAGCTTGCCCAGCACTCCTGCAGCTGGGACTCCTGTTAGGGTTGCTCCCCCCTCTCCCAAAGGGTGGATCATGAAACATTATGGTATGTGCAGACTAAGGTGGATGCACAGCTGGAAGAGAACAGGATCAAGAGCAACAACACAGTTTCAGTGAAGTCACCTAGCAAAATATGTAAGGAGAAACATGTTTAGTGTAACTTTTTATTCAATTAACCTCTTTGGGTTTTTAGGGAACAAATATCTGTTTCTTGTCCCCCACAGACAGCTTGAGGACAAATAGGCAATTTTCTGAGAATCTCTGGATGGCAGCTTGCATATTTCTAATACATCACGAGGAATTATCTGATTCTGGGGTTTTTTCACTTTGTTGGTTTCCCTCAGACGAAGAGACTGCATTCATTGCAGCCACTGGAAGTGTCAACACTGCACTTCCCCCAAAGCAAGATTCAACCTCTGCCAGGCTGTGTTCAGGGGCTCAGCACTAGGCTCAAAACACGAGAAAACAAACCACCTATAAAACAGACATCCCTTCATATCAAATCAATGGGAAGTCTATCACCTTTTATTAATAATGTCTCTTCCAGATGAATGATCTGGTGGGACAACAATTTCCCTGTCCTGTGCTCACATTTCAGAGGGGTGCTCTAAAAGGAGCAGCTGGTTGACTTAATGGAATAGACCAGCAACTCCAGCAGAGTCCAAAGGGGTATTTTGGGTGATACACTTCAATAACAACTTCACAGAGTGCTCAGGTGAGCGGCAGTGCCCCACCTAAATATTTGACCTGAAGTTGCTCACTGAGCAGGCTCTCCAGGCTGACTTCTTTGATGGATCAATTTGGAACGTGTTAATGGCATTACTCAGCACAATAAATAAAATGCGACTCACCTTAACGTTTCTTGGAAGGAGTCATGGAGTTTATGACACCCAGTGGGAACAGCAAGAGAGGGTCATCTGGAAGGAACAGGGAAACATGCCGAGTGCTCACAAGGGAAATTTCGAGAAACAGATGGAGAAAATATCAGAATTCTCAGTAGCCCCCAAGGAACAGATGAAAAATTTTTGGGTCAATAAGACAGAGAGTGAAAGGCTCAGTAACAAGGTTTTTGGTCAAATTATCTGGTCCACATACCAGAAAATGCTAATAATCCACTAGCTCCTCCAGTCTTCTTGGGTACAAAATGTTGAAAAACTTCTGAGGTGAAGCAGTAGGGAAGATATTTCCCATGTTATCTATGGGAAATAAAATTTTTTGTTAAGTGGAAAGGAAGGCTTTTTATTCTCTGAAGAACCTTATAAGGGATCTGAATTTTCCTTTTTTTGATGATAAAGTCAATAGGAGAGGGAACTTTCTAACCTGATCATCAGATCCGTTACTGAAGGCTCAATTGGTGCAGAAACACAGCACATAACAATTTTAGATGGAAGTACCATTTGTAGCTGTTAAATTACCCAAAGGATCTTTCACATGAATGCTCCGGATTGAATAGCATGTGCGTACACATTCCAGTCATGGATCCAAAACAAATTAGGAAGCTAATACACACCCTCCACTGGGACTTAATTGACCATTAGTTTCCTAGGTTCTGAAAAATCATGTCATTATATCTAACTTATTTCAACATTGCTTTTTACCCCCATAGGATTCTAGTGCTACATACATTTAAAAAAAATGCATCCCCTACCACAAAAATACTACTGGCTTTTGAGGGTGAAAGCTTCTGCCCAGCAACACTTCACAACTGGTGTGGACATTTTTACTGAGGAATTGAAAGATACCATATCTCAGTAAAATTACGTGGAAGAATGTAGGTCAGACAAACATAATTACCAATTACAGAGTTTAGACGAAGATGTGTCAGTAACAAGCTCACTGCTGGGAAACAGTATAGCTAGTTCTTAATAATAAATTTCCTTTAGACATCAGCCTCTCCCCAAAGATTCACACCAATAAAATGTAGCAGAAATATAACAAAATCCCTTCTAACGTCTCTTTTGGGAAGAAAAACAAAAAGAAGCAGATAAAAATTGTAAGTAATTATAATTTCAGGGCTAACTGTAGCCATTCCAAAACTAAACCTTTCATGAGCAAGTTCTTGGGATTTTAGCAGTGCAGACAATTGCACAACAGGCAGCACAGCTTTGTGTTTGAGATGAGCAACAACCCCCTAGGAGTGTGACACCTCTAATAAAACTGAACTGGAGGCTCGGTTCAATACTGAGTTGGAAAGTGCCAGTCCTGGACTCAAGTGTAACTTCTGCAGAAATAACCCAAAATATTCTTGGCAGATCATCTTTACTTGCATACCCTTTGATCTTCTGAAGCTGGTCAGCTATGCTGTGGGGTAAGATCGAATTTGAAGGTGATAAACCTAAGGAAGAGCTAAGCTTTGTGGTTTGTTTGTGAGCTCTTAACCTCCCTGTACGCAGGGCTCTGTTTGGAGCACAAGTCGGCAACATATTCTTGGCTGGTTTCCTTTGAGCAGGCAAGTCAGCACCTTCTGCATTCTGATCAGTGGGGAGCCAGCCCGAACCACCCGTTAGCTGCAAAGAGCACCCCTGATTTTATGGCTCCCTGTGTTCCTCAAGAAACAGTTAATC
The DNA here is from genome assembly GCF_965178545.1 of Coloeus monedula. Taxonomy (NCBI): domain Eukaryota; kingdom Metazoa; phylum Chordata; class Aves; order Passeriformes; family Corvidae; genus Coloeus; species Coloeus monedula. Next base: position 28,593,092 of record NC_138787.1, on the reverse strand, counting down.
AGGTGACTCTCCGAGCCTGAGGATTTTGCAACTGTCACAAGGCTGCACCAGACAGGTACCTCGGTCAGGTATTTGGACTTTCTTTAAACTCCATAAAAATAACAAACAAAAGGGTTGACCTTGTACTGTACGTGCATGAATGCAGGATTTAAACAGATGCAGAAAAGATCAAGAATTTCAAATAGGCCCAGGAGAATGCCATTCTGCAGGAGTATATTAGGGTTCAGTGTAAAATCTCACCGCAGAAAAAGAAATTAAATGAAATAAAAAATAAGTGTAAACCCCAAGAGTACTAGTAAAGATGCTGAACACTCTACTCCAGTTCCTGTTTTCTGACACTAATCACACATACAAAAATGTGTGTCCATTTCACAGACCAAATGACAATGCCCTCCTAATTCCAGCAGCTGTATCTCCATCCTCATTTGAAAGACATTGCAGAAATGTAAAACATAGCAGTCAGAGATACAGACAGTCAACCCCTGCACATGCGTCTAAGAAGGATGACACCATAAATAATTGGATTATTTTGGTTTTTATCATTCATCTTTCATTAAGCATCTGTAACTCTCGGTGACTTCCAGATCCCATGTTCATGGCTAGGACAACACCCACGTGGAGGAAACTAAGGGCAGTGTTTTAGGTACATAGAAGGCAGGTATTGAAACACAGTTAGAGGTATGACACTGTTGCACCTTGTAAACAGCCATAGGTAGTGCAATGTTTATACATCATCAAGAGACTGGATTTTATTCTAAATAAGGAAAAATATCCAAGTGACAGAGGCTTTACATGTCCACGAGATGCATTTCTAAAAAAGACATGCTGTGTTTCAAGTATGAGTTATAGGACCAGATGCTGGAATCTGGGTGAAGAATTATAGGCTGCGTTTATAGGAGGTCAGGTCGGGTAACCACAATGGCCTGAAAAATATATTAATCTCATTTGAAAGATGGAATGGAATGCGATCTTTAAGTTAATATAAATACACCATCTGCAGCAGTGAGCCCTGAGGAAGGCATCAGAATATGGAGCAATTTAGGCAGAGTGGAATGAACCGAATGTGAGATAAGGCCAAAATGAAAAGCAAAGCTTGATGTCTGTTATCCTACGGAGAAGGTGAGGTTCAGGCTTGAATCCTGTGCGCAATTCGCAGACCTGACCCGTGTTTCTGGAGAAATCTTAACGATCTTGTTAAACCTTAGTGCAGTGCAGTTCATCCAAATGAGAGTGAGGAAGTGATGGGATGACAACCTGCCCTTATGCATTTACATCAGGAAAAGATACTGCATCCAACATGAACTACTCATTTTGCAACTCATTCTGATTAACAGAGAATGTAGCAGTCATACAGCTGGCAAGTGACATTATCGTAAAAGCTGGTAATTAAAAGTGGACAAAATTAAGACAATTGTAGCTGGTGCTTCCCAATGGCTAATATCCTCCAGCTGAGGAAAATTATGAGAAAACGGTGAGTGGGAGGAAGAAATCAGAGAGGAAAACATGAATGGAAATCAGAAGTTCTTTCAGAACAGTCAGTCCATCAGCATCATCAAGGACAGACTGGCTAAGGCTCAGCTACTCCAGTGGTAAACCAAAAGTGTTTTAAAGATTCAACAAATGGGGAAAATACAGCAACCGTCTGAAGTGAAGAGAAACTGATACTGGAAAATAAAGAGATTGTGGAAAACTGGCCCATGGCAATGTTGAGCAGGATATTTTGAGGAGTGTCCGAACTGCATACAGTAAAACTGCGAAAAACAATACAAAAAGCCAGACTTGTTCAATAATGTTTCCGTTTGGTATTTTGAAAAGTAATATCTTGATGGTGTTTATATGAGACCAAGGTTGAATAAGTACTTTCCAGCCCATTAGGAAATAAGCAGGATGTTAAACATCATCCAGTAGAGATAAACATTTTTAAATCAGCAGGCCTGGATAAATAACACCCAGGGGTCCTAAAATATTTGACTGAGGAGAACTCTGGCTTGCTAATGTTAATTTTTAATAAATTTTAATATCAGAGGGATTCCAGGTGACTGCAAGCAGGGTAGTAACCTGGGGAAAGAAAAAAAAAAAAAGCAAGAGGTAGAGATAAAGTGAGAGAAGGGGAGAGAGGGAGAACAGGAAACCAAGTACAATTACAGGGGAGTTATTGAGCAGCTAACCTCACATCAATCCCAGGTAAAAAAAGTGGAAAAACTGAGACAGGACTGAACTGCTAAAACATGAAAGAACAAGATTTTAATTACTGCCAGTCAACGTGGGTTTATGGAAAATAGCTCAAATAAAACTGGTTTCATGTTCTGCCTGCAAAAAAAAAGCCAACTGTACAGATGTAGCAGGCTTTCTCGAGGCTTTAGACTTAGTGCATGACATACTTACTAGCTAAACACTATATAACATGAAGAAAACTTATGTTAAATGGCTAAGAGATGGTTATTTAGCATAACTCAAAACCCAGCTGCGTCAATCAGATCATCATCAAATGAGGATTCTTTACTGGCTTTCCGCAGGGCTTTGAAGTATACTCGGTGCTATTCAGCGTTTTCACTGATGCTCTGCAAGGGAATATAAAGTCAGCACTGATAGACAGATGGCTGACACAAATATTAGCAGCCTGGTAAATAACGATGAGGAGAAAATACTAATGCTGAGAGTATTTTGGGTCACTTGTTAAAGGGAGCCCATTTGAATGAAATGAAGTCGGTACAAAGGTGATCTATAAGGCAGAGAGCAAAATAAACCATGGATCCTGGAAAGCTGTGATTCTGAAGAATGGTTTGGGAATCACAGTGGGCAAGTAACACAGCATGAAAATACAAATACCAGAAAGACTATAGAAAAGGACAAGTTGTTCCCATGATCCATATACCCACAAAAAAGGAAGCAGTGAGCAGTAATGTGTTTTTATCTCCTCACAGTACAACATCTCACAGAAACCTGCTCCAGTTTTTACCAAACTCTATAAACAACTGAAATGGCAAGAAAGAACAAGCGTTAGATTGACCTGATGAATGAAGGAGACACTTGACCATGAGAGATTTAAAGACCCATCTACTAAGTTTATTGTGAAGAAAAAGATGAGTGATGTCTTGATTACACTGTGTAGTTACTTCCAGACAAGAACGTACTGGATACTAAAGGGTTCTTACATCTGGCAGAGAAAAGCATAATGAGAACCGGTAACTGGAAGTTGAAATCAGAAATTCAAAACGGTCACAATTTTTCAAACAGTGACAGCGATTAACCACTGTGACAAACTTCTAAAGGAAATGATTGATTATCCATTTCCTGATGTATTCATATCAAAATTAGATGCTTTTCCAGAAAATATATTTTAGCCAAAATAAAAGCTATGCTTAATTCAAATGCAAAGTATTGGGTAACAGCATGAAATATAAAAGTCTATGACATGTGGGAGAGAAAATGTGATGACTGCATGGTCTTCTCTGAGTGCAGAATCTCTGGATGTCTGCAAGAAAGTTACCTCTAATCTGGTAGAGCAATGCAATCTAGTATAGGAAGAGGCTTTTAAACCAAACTTGAAAGTGAGCTAAAAATTAATAATAAAGTGACTCTAATTAACCACTGGACATGCTGATGGTACTACAACTCCAACAACTGTACATCTAGGATGGATTTTTAAAAATAAATTTTTTAAAACTGAAAAAAAACTGAACACCCCCACATGTGAGACAGAGAAATCATTGTTTCTAGTTATAAGCATTGCAGACTAATTTTCTGGGGAAGTTGTAGAATCACTGAAGTTTTTAAGACTTCTTTACACAAACACTTTCAGTTTCTTTGAGAAAAGGGGGCTAAGGAGCAACCTCATAGCTCTGTACAGCTTCCTGAGGAAGGGAAGCAGAGAGAAAGGTGCTGATCCCTTCTCCCTGAGATCTGGGGGTAGGAAACATGGGAATCCTTCAAAACTATTGCAAGAGGAGGTTTAGACAGGACATTATGAAGCAATTCTTTGCCAAGAGGGAGGTCAAACACTGGAACAGGCTTCCTACAGAAGTGGTCAATACCCCAACACTGTCAGTGTTTAAGTGGTATTTGAACAATGTCCTTAACAGGTTTTAACTTTTGGCCCCAGAATCACAGAATGTTCTGAGTTGGGAGGCAATGAGAACCCACAAGGATCAGCTCCAGACTAGTCAGGCAGATGGACTAGATGATCATTGTAGGTCCCTTTCAACTGGAATACTCTATTCTATCACACTAATTCTGCTTAGCCAGGGATAGGACTACATTACCTCCTGAGGTCCTACCTATTGCTATAATTTCTCTACATGAGTCAAGTAAAAGTCATGGTTGTGGCACTAAAAGTAGTGAGCATAGGTAGGGCCTCTGTTATGCAGAAAGTCCAATAGAATGAAAATTTGAACATAACATTACATGATGTTACAAAACTTCTACAGCTCAGTTACTCTAGAAGGTACATCTGCCTGCTTTTCATTATCCCAGTGTCTGAGAGAGATCAGAAATGGAGGTTCTGGTTATCTAATACCTATCTCAGTACTTACCTGCCCTGAAGCCCTGTATCAGTTCAAGTGCTTTTTGAGAAATGGTATTTTTCAGGTCATCTGAGGCCAAACTGGATTATGGTGAACTTGAAAATTCAAAGCACCATGCAAAGGTGGCAGAGGCTAACGTGTCCTCCCCAGCAGGGACACATCTGAGTCAAGATGATTCACAACCAAGCCTGTACAAATAACTAATTTTTCAGTTTGCCAGGTGAACTTGAAGGGAGAAAAAACATTCACACTGCCCTGAAGTGAAGTTCACATCTGTTTGTTGATGAAAAGAACTATGAAAAAAAAAAGTTATTTTCATCAGTCTGACTAAACTGTTTTGTTTGATTTGAAATTGTTTTGTCTTTGTGGTCTGTTGCATATAAACATAAATTTATGGAAAATTTTCTTCAAAAGTCCACCCATGACAGAATTTTTGAGTGGTGAACAAATGATTCACCGCCCAAAATTTTTGTGGCTTTGTTCAGATCTCTTTATGCATTTCAGCTTTAACAGCTACACTGATGGATCCAGATAGTATCAAAATGGATCAGAGTTACAACCCTTCAAAAACTGGCCAGATACAACCTGCAACGGAAAAATCCAGAGAAACTTATTGAAAGGAATTACTCTCTGGAAATTTCCCTAAAAAACAACATTCAGGCAGAGAGAGCTTTGTGCAGCCAGACCTTCTCCTTAAAACTACTGGACATGAATAAAACAAAATGGGAAGTCCTGCATCTTTCTCCTGTCTCTGATACTGTCCATGTAGCAGAAATGATGTGGTTTTCTGTCCCTCCTCCAATGCTGCAGCTACACAGCCACGAGCACCACAAAGCGTCGCTCACCTTTCTCCAACTCCATACAGTAAGCCTGGTACCCAGAGGGAGCTGAGTTCCTCAACTTCACATGGAAATTACTCAGCCAAAATACATTCTAGAAAAGGCTATTCTTTTCAAAAGAGACAAATCTATATCATTAGTGCTACAAGATGTGTTTTTCAAACACATATTGAAGAAAGATAACACCCTCCTGAGCACCTACTTCAGCTCAGCTTGGGATATGGCTGTGCAGAAAGAGTGCTCCCAACAGTTTGGACAACCATGTGGGACTTGATGGAAAGTTCAACACCTTCCCAGGAAATACAAACAGCTTCTGAAAATGCAGCACAGTCACAGCTGGCTGATACTTACATATATATAAAAAGCTGTTTCCAAATCGTTAGAAAATTCAGAAGACTCAACCTCTGCAATAAGCATATGATAGGCATGATAAGGGAACAGATACTTAACTGAACAGTCAGAAATTCTTCATCAGTTCTTTTTCTGTGATTAAAATCTCTCAGTTTGTGACTATTTTTTTTCCCAGAAACATATTGATATCCAGAGAACTTACCTCCAGAGCAGAACACAGTTTTGAGTCCACAGACAGGAAGATCTTAGACTTATTTCAAACTACGGTAACCAAAAGGCCTGAAAATCCTTGTATATATTTTTTCTGTTTTTGTGAATGATAATCATTTTGAAAAATTAAATAAGTTAATGCAGATATGAAGAGAGACTGATAGATTTAAGATGCCCACTTTTAGGCAGCTCTATTTTAGTTTGTGTTCAACCATATTCAAACTGTGCTCCATCCAAAAGGCTGAAGGGTTTAAGTGTGAAACAATTCCATACAGTAGCTATTTTGACTTATTAGACATTGATTTACTGCTTTACTGGTGGGCAACCATTACAAAAGTAAAGATTGCACTGGTCTGTGCACCCGACGGTGCTGCAGACCTTAGGGGTCTGGGCACCAGCCAACAGCCCCGTCCCTCCATGGAGTGCACAGCCCAGGGACTGCCTTTTGTTCAAGTGCAGGATGGGAGCACTGCACCCACTGCCAAGCTTTACTCTTGAGGAGAAATTTTGGATTTGCAGCTATACCCTAGAATAAAGCCCTGATATAGGGACTACATAATCTTATCTACCTTCTTTAAATTGTTTGCACTACATTATTCTTTGGTTGGCTAAATATCACACCATCTTAAAAAAGAAATCTAGAAATATTTCCTAAGGTAGTGTACTGCCACGATGAAGGGCATTAGATCATACACCTGAAATACTCGAAATTTTGCTTTCCTCTTGACTGGCATTGACCAGACCCAGCTTCAGTTCTGTTTCACAGAGCTCAGTTGGATTTACAATGCCAAGAAGTAAAAAATAAATAAATAAATAAATAAATAAAAATAATGATAACACCTCCTTTTCGTGCCATGAAAACAGACCAACTTTGCCACGTATGCCAACTGCGAATCCCCTGGAAAATGAAGGTGCCATTTTTCCAGCCTACTGCTTCCAGAGCCACATTTGAGGGCTGCACCAGGAGGGGGCAGGAGAAAGCCGTCCGTGCCTTCCCACCGAGGGAAACCCTGGCAAAACCGATTGAAAACTTCCCCAAGCACCAAGTTAGCTTCTGTGCTCCTGGCACCATCCCTCTGTTACACACATCAAATGATATGTGCACAGCACTGCGAGTGTAGATTATTTGCAAGCAGAGATCATGCAAATCCGGGTTTGTAATGCATCCCACGGTGTGATGGCCAGGCTCCCTGACAGCCTCCAGCCTGGTCCAACTTCGCTTCCTCCCCAGTTAGTAGGAATTTTGACACTGAGATAAATGAGTTTTGGCTAATTTTCTCTTACAGCCCTTTGACGTAAAGACCATCTCAGCCTCAGCATTTGTGCAGTGCTTCTAAAGAGCCTCCCCATGCTCTGCAGCAATCAACAATAACAGTGCAGTAGATGAGACTGAATGTGGTCTTGTATCGCTAAAGGCAGAGCAGATCCGTGCTGATAAGGCACCTAGTGGTTGTCTGAATAGAGCAGCCCTGCTACACCTCAGAGTCACTTGTCACGTTCAAGGTGGCCGAGCAGGTCCCAAAAAGTGCAGGGTACAGGCTGTGTCTGGGTAAGTCTCAGTTTTCTGAGAAAACTACTTCAGACACCTATCTTTGCAGGGGGGACTGAGAACTGGATGGTGGGGAAGACTTACACATTTCAAAACTTCCAGCTTCTGGGAGGGTCAGGAAAAAAAAGTAAAAAACCCCAGTCTTCTCTTGTGGTATTTGGAATTTCTGCTTTCAATCATAGCCAGAAACCAGAGATGTGAAGCCATATGAGAATTAAATATGTAAGGGGAAAAAAAAAATTCAACCAACCTTTTCTGAACAACAAAGAAGACTTGGCTCATGTTGGTTTCCAACTATGGGTGAAGGTTCAAGTCACTTACTTCAAAAATACATTACTCATGAATGAGCTTTATTAAGAAACCTTGTGCTCCTATAACTCTTTCCATGTGAGGTTTTCAAGTACTTTATGGAATTAAGCAAAACAACCCTGGGAGGTAGATTAGTTCTAACATCCCCACATTACAGATGGGAAAACTGAACACTGAGCACATTTGTAGGAGAGCCAGAAATAATATTACCTAACTTTCATGTACTGCTTTTCAGCAGTAGATCTCACATCTTTACAATGGAGGAACCATTATCCTTATTTTGTAAAAAGGGAAAGTGACTTGCTTGTCCTGGCCAATAGCTGAGCTGAGTGAGAGGAGCCAGTTCTTCCCGGTCCCAAGGCCTGATTTTACTAACTAAATGACCAAACCACACTCTCTTTAATATTAAGCAATTATGCAAACACACACATTTAAAAAAAGAAAAAAAAAGAAAAAAAAAAATGCATCAGGGTTGATTTTTGGAAAGCCAAAAATACATTTTCTAATACTGAGGATTTTCTTGACAGACTATATCTCATATCCCACTGACGCACTGCACCTTTGCTTTGCTAGTGAACATGGGAAAATAAGCAAATTCAATCTTTTCACATTAATCATGTGGTATTACCTGACCACAGACGGCATCAGCAGAAAAATTTAACATCAAAGAAGACTGTTCTATGGTCCTTTTGATGTTGCAAACCTGAACACAGAGGAGATAGTTCAAGTTTTCACAGAAGTAATGACACATGAACATGGAAGGGGTCATGATGTTGCTGTTTAAAAAACAAAAAAAACCCAGCAACCCTCTCCCCCCAAACAAAACGTTCATTTTTACAGCCTTTTCCCTTCTTTCAGGAAAAGCAACTTCTCGAGCTCTTTTGTCTTGCTTTGCACCCAAATGCCTTTTGGCAAGATCTCTTGTCCCAGAGCAAGTCCCCAGTGAGCTGGGCACTCAACAGACAAAATAGGAAGGTGGTGCTGTCCCCAGAGAACTTTCCATCTAGACCCATTGAAGACATCGTTCCACCCCAAGAAATCCCCTGTGTTTCCTCTGTGCAATCCCGTTATTTTGGGCCCAGAAATAACAGTCTAAAAGCAGGCAGTGTAGAGGCTTTTGAACTAGCAAGTAAAACAACAGAGCTCATACACAGATCTAGGAGAAAAAATTATGACCAAGGAACTTGTAAAGGCAAGTTGAAGTTGCTGCTTTCAAGGCCTTTCTGAGCTAGAAGACTGATGGGTCAGAGGACACTATCCTGGCCCAGCTGTAATTGGGATGCACAGTGATGCTTGTCTGCAGAAAAAATGAATCTACAACAACCACATTAATATATTCTAATTATGTAAATGAAAAAGATTAAGAACATTGCACATAAATTATAAATATCACCATATAAAGAGATTTCATGAGTCCTCAAAATGGGCTGAACTTAAGCCAATCTTTAAAATGGTTTTGGTAGAGTCACCTGTGGACTGAGCTTCCTTCTTTAATTCAGTTAATCAAACATCTTTCCCAAGGGCTAAGCCAAATTAAAGCCAATATTACACTAAAAGGAAGGATACAGAGTCATTTATACATGACTTAAAATTAAATTCAAACAGCAACAGAAACAAATCCCCACTTCTATTTTATGCATTTTTTCACTTTTTTTAAGATCAGCTCTTAGCACAGGCAGGCAACAGAGTCAATTTCTTTTGCTCTTTGCTGTGCCCCAGCTCTCATGTTTATATCTGATGAGTCACTTCTTGCTTGGGACATGTCTTTGCCACCTGCAAAATAGTCACACTGGGGCCCAGTGACTGGGTGGGGATTTTGAGCTTTTTTTTCCACTTGCAGAGTCCTTTGAGATCACTGGAAGGAAATTCTATAAACCTGTGCTGCTACTCCTCTGAATTACAGAGAAGAGATTCCATTTGAGTGATGTAGACATTATTACCGTTGCTGTTTGTCTGCAGAAAGCGACCTTTTACTGTGCTGAAAAGAGCCAGACACTGCAGGAACTGGTGAGGATGACACAGTGGATGTCCTCCACTCTGTTGTGAAGTCTAATAAACCTTGAGGACTCTGTGTGTGCCTGACTCTGTGGGCAGACAGAAAGCAATTACTCCTTTTTCACTTGTGCTAATTTAAGGAGAAAGGTCATTTTGAACAGCTAAGATAGTTTCTGTAATAATATTTTACTTATTTAACCAATCCTCAGTTTTAACAGATTTATGTCTTAATGTCAGCACTAACCATCCATCCAAGGACCAGAAAAATGCTTTTGTGTCAAAGTGCTATTACTCTCCCTCAAGTACAGATGTGGAAATGGAAAAAGAGAGGTATTTGAAGATTCTTCTCTGACATGGGAACAGCACTGAGATCTCCAATTTTCATATGCTTTTCCATGGTCCCTGCACTGTATTTATGTCCAGACTTAAGCTCCCTAAGCCAGTGCCAGGACAGAATGACTCTTGGGCCAGTGCCATGCTACACCACAGCTAGGGACCCATGTTGAGATTTCTACCTCACTGAGGATGGAAAAACTGTCCCAGGGGCCCAGGCTGAACCTCTGTGTTGCACAGCATAGGTGCACCCCATTCCCCTGAACAGCCCCGTTCCCTACAGTGCAGGGAAATGTGTTCAAGGATTAGCTGTCTCCAGTGTGCAAATCTGTGCTCTCGTCTGGCTCTAAAACACCTGGTCCTGGTGTGGCCACTAGGCAGAGACTAAACACAGGGTGGAAAATGCTGCAGCTCTCAGCAGTGTTAGTGTCCCAGGGCTTGACTGATACACTTGTTCAAACGCTCAGGGTTAAGCCCATTTTTTATACAAGACTTCAGTGGAAAGGCCTGCAAAGAAAACAGGGGACAGGGAAGTTTGTCTTCCTCTGTGCAGTAGGCTAGGGCTGCCTGCTGGGATCATCAAGGAGCTTTATCCAATATTTTATGCTCTTGCAAGGGTCTAGACTGTTGCTAAAGCTATCAGTCTTGGTTTTTTCCTTTGATTTTCCTTTCTTTTTAGTTGAGGTTTTTGGGGTTTTGCTGTGAGGTTGCGATGACGCAGTGGAGCCGAGGGAAGCATGGCCTGCAGCCTGTGGGTTTCCAGAGGCTGGATAACCCAGAAACTGGATACCATGACCCAGATGGTCCTTTCCAGCCCTACGTTCTTAGGCTTACAGTCACTGATAGCTGCAGGACACTTTCAAAACTAAAATATGGTCCCTTTTTATACTGACCAAAATGCAGCCATGAAAGAAATCTCTCTTGTTTAGTCATCTGGACTGCTGCCGGAGAAAAAAATGAACAAGAGGTTTCCTTTAGGTCCACTGAGCAGAACCTTGCACTGTTCACATCCCTGAAGGTGATATGCTCTCATCTAACTAGAGCATCTGCTCATTTATTGTCCCCAGGAGTCATCACCTGGAATGGGAAACATCAGGGTTTTGCTTGAGCATTCAGCATTAAGTTGCTGGCAAATCTTCACCGTAACATTTTTTCTTATCTAATGATAATTTGATGTATGAGAAACCTGCCGAGTGAAAGCATGACTATTATGTGAGCAAACAATACAGCAGTATGTCCAGTATTATCTGTGAAATGTATTTCAATACCTGTGTGATTAATAATGGATTTGGAAGCACAGTGAAGTATAAATAATCCAAAACAATATGCAAACTTCTGTGAAGGAAGGGGATTAATACAAGAACGAAATGAAGCCCTGGAAAATACAGGACTCAAAATAAATTATCCAAAATGCTGGATCTTCCCTCAATGTAATTAAATAATAACATAAAACTCACAGATCAACAGCCCAGTGGTTTTCTCCAGTAAATATAAAACAAAGAAACTCAGCAGCAGTCAAGCTGCTTTTTAATTATACCAACCACTTCAATCGAAAAACCCTATGAGGGTTAAGGAAAAATTGCTGCTAAGGCTGGGCAGGCTTGCTCGGTTGCACAGCATTCCAGGGAGGGAATTTGGAAGCAGAGGGAACAACTCTGTTCTACACATTTGGTCCTTTTAGCATGCATACAGGAAAAGAACTGTCTTTAAAAGTGGGCATCATAGTTCTGCAGCTTTCCAAAGAGGCCTTGAGAAGAAATTTGACCTAAGCACTTACTGGCACAAGACACTTACACAAACTTTGCTCTGCTGCACACTCCCGCTCCTCAGAGATCCTGGGATCTTTCTAGCACAAAAGTTAGTCCCGAACATCTGTGCTAAGCTGTCTTTGCTGATAGATGCTGTCTGCTTCCCGGGCTGAGGAAGGCTAGGCCATTCCGCTTCTGACTACAGGATGGCGCAGCATGTCCCTAAACAGTTCTCAAACGTGTCATCTCTGAAGTCACTGTAAATACCGTGAGTTACCCAAGTGCACACACCAGTGGGGCTGTTAGTGGAATACAACTGACCTTGGAAAATGGTGCCAGAGACCAGGGAGGATGCTGGTCCCTTCCCTGACCAGCAGCCAGTAAGATTATTACTAGCTATTGTTTTAATTGCCCTGCTGATTTGATTTTCTGGCTTTGCATGCTTCTCTTTTCCTTGATTTGATTCTTTTAACACGTGCATTGGAATACAGGTAAGGAGCTACAATTTAAAATGTAAAAAGCTGGTGTGACAAGACAGCATGGGCACAAACCAAAACCTTTTTTTAAATACCAAGAATTGCCTCAAGAAAAATCTTCTTTCACTGAATTAAATGTTACTCACTAAAGGAAAAAATTCATAGTACCAGAGTAAGTCCTTGAAAGGAAAACAGCCTCCTAAACCCACAAACCCAAGCAAATCAAAAGACAACTTGTTCACAGAGATAAAGGGGAAAAACAGAGAGGAAAGTTTTTAACAAGGACTTTTTTCATTCTCTCTTTTTAATCTAGTATCAGTATCAAGAGCTGAATGGGGAGAGCCTTTGAACAACACCTGCATGGGCCAGCAGTGAAGGTCACATACCAACCTACAAATCTCTCCCCCCTGGCACTGGAGAGACAGTGTTACATTCCTCCCTTTGTACTGACATGAAGTGGCTTCAAGTCCATGTCCAAGTCTAAATAGTCATGAGCTGTAATCCAATCATAACTGGTGACTTCTGTGCACTGGCCAGCAGTGGAAACTGGAGACTGCTGGTCCCCACTCTCCTGCACACCCCTGAACATCCTCCCTTCAGCTCAGCTTCTTCCCTTCCCCACTGTCAACATGAGATCCGATTCTCTCACGCTGGCACCAGTTTGTTGGGAGACCTACACAATTAAGTGTGCAGAAAAAATCCCTAACCTCCAGCAACTTTATTAAGGAGGGCTGTGGGCAGGACTAGGGGAGTAGGTTCCTTTCACCAGGCTCAATTGCATGAGAGCCTTGGAAAACTTTCTGGCAGTTTGCTGCAAGAAATTGCTGCAAGCGATTTCTGCATGCTTCAGTCCCTTCTCCCTTCTTTTTTTTAAAAAAAAGCTTAATGAAGGCAAGCAGAAGAAAGAACTTTCTGTCACCTTCGATGACCTGTTTTGGCTTTTAAAAAGGAAAGTGATAGTGCAGTTGAAGGGTATTTAAACCATTGCTACCAAGCTGCTTAGCCAAAGGCTGTATAGTTCTTCTCGAGCTTTAAATCACAGGCAATGACATCTCCAGCAACGTACAGGGGAGTTGCTCGGCACTTGTTCTACCACAATTATGCTGCAGAGATACACAAAATGCCTTTTTCACTATGCTGAGACTCACCACAGTCACTCCCTTTGTAAGGGCTGTTAGAAATACCTCAGGTGAAAAAATTATACTCTTGTAGTACTCTATCAAGCTTTCTTAATTAGCAAATGATGTCATCTGGGGTAACAGATTGTATTTGGTTTTAAAAGAAATGTCTAAGATGAAAGGGTTAGTTCATATTAATATTTTGGAGGACTTGATCAGCAAATAGGCAATAGAAATACACAAACAAAGGGAACAGATACTAACTGGCCCCAGCACGCTCACAGTCCGTGCTCCCTTCCACTGCTCCAGCTGTTTTCATAGTGGATCACACAGAAGATGTGTGCCCTGGTAAAGGAACACGGCCTGGATCAAACCCTGAGGAAGCCTGGAAAGCTGTTGTGCAGGAGTGAGGCTGTAGATTTATCCTACGTGTGTGAAGAGCCTTAAGCCATCTTCAGAGAGGGCTGGCTGAAAGAATTACATGTGCTATGGACACTCTGTGCGTAGCAAGATACCATTGTGGACCTGAAAACCTAAACCCTGACCTTTAGGTGCTTGCCAGAATCTGAGAGATAACAGTTATTCTTCTGACAGCCATTGCACTGAGAACATTTTACCTCAAGCAGACATTGTGCTCACACAATGGAGCTCCTCGCCCAAAACGCTGGTGCAATGACGCCTATTATGGGGCTGACAGTCCCTTTATGGAACACAGCCTGAGCTGCCAGTCTCTAAAGGGAAGACGTTCTGTGCACTGCCTGTGTATGACAGGCTCAAGTTCCAGGCCTGAGAAGGCAACATGGTTAAACCTGGGTGCTCCAGAGACTTCCATGGGTGCTTGTGGGTCACCAGAGACTAGGCCATTGAGTCTGAGTAGGATCACTGGAGCTTCACAAAACACCCACTCTTCAAGCAGCTGCCTTGTGCTTGGAGCTGTACTGTTGGCTGGTGATGAACAGAAATTCTAGAACGTCAGTTTAATCAGCAGTCCACAGCTAAAGCCCTCTTTAATCTTAGTTATATATTACAACGTGTTTATTGGGTATTAAAAAGATGGCAATTAAAATAGCAAAGCCTCTTTGCACCATAGAGGATCTTTAAGACCACTAAAGACCACTTAAAGCTAGCACAGTTTTTTGGAGGTGTTTAAATAGTTGTAGAACAGGAAACCATGGAGAAACTGAAGATCAGCAGAAAATTTTAAAGAAAGAATTGTACTTCCATGCAAACCACCCACTTCCCAAACATCATGGAGGTACAAGGCATCTGCTGTGCAAAGTTTTCCATACACCCCTGACAGAATTAAATATACGGCCACACATAGTGATAGAGCATCAAAAACCCAAGCACTAAGATTCCTCACTGCATAAGCTCCCAGTCAGCTAATGAGGAGCTTGCAAAATAGGCCAGAGCCTCTATTTTCAGATCTAGATGTTGTGTTTTACTTGGAAGGGTTTAATGTACCAATAGCAAATGACTGAATTTTTTCCTTGTGATGTTCTTCATCCAAATAAACTATATACAAATATTCTGTGTGGCAAATACTTCTTCAGGCAAATTCTGGCTCATCAAAATCCTAAATCCTATCATTCATTTAATATTGCTCAAATTAACCATTATGCAGTGGGTGAGGTGGCAAAGTACCCAACGTCATCATGACATAATATTGTCAAGCAGTGTTGTGACAACTTCTGCATTTTAGAAAAAATAGCTTAGCCAATCTAGCATGATTGGATTGACAGCAGCTAATTATTGGGTAGTCAGATAAAATTTGAGTGTATCCAGATGAAACTGAAGTAGGAACGGCAGCTATTAAAAATAGCTTTAAAGACAGCAGCAACTTCCCAAGTTGTTAAATAAGAAATAACAGTTATCTTCTGGATGTTATTGACAGTTGTCTTTATAATATCAACAACCATATCACATCATTAGAGCATAGCGCTTCTCAATAATTCAGAAGATATAAATTAGTTTTTCAAGAAGGGTTCATGACCCTAATTTCATTTTCTCCAAATAAATCTAATGCAATGTCCTTGGAGAAGATAATGAAGATCTACAGCTCACCTGAGGAATCATTTAAAAGACCATTAATCATCTTTAAAAAGCAGTGTGGTGACATGCATTACCAGATTGTCCTTCTAAAGAACTGTATGTAAGTTATTCCTGGCATGCAGTAGATTACACAATATTGCCATCAAACTTGGTTTCTCTTTACTGGAAGATGTGGCAACTGGAATATCAGACTCAAAGGAAAACATTTTTGATTTGCAGTGTCCCAGGACAACGGTCAGAGTAAGCCAAACAGGCAAGGAGAACAGAATAGTTGAGATAAATATGACTTAGAAAACAAGACATACAACATATGCATACAGCCTAATGGGAAGAGAAGAGGTTGTGAAAAAATATGTACAAAGGCACATTTAAAAAATAATTAGCTCAATCAATCTCTGTACAAGATAGCCCTCAGCTGTTTGAAGATTCCTGTCCACTGGGTCTAGAAAGAGTCCCCACCAAAAACATCTACCAATTTCTAAATAATAAGTAAAGGAAACATTAGGCATGGAACAGGAGCTGACTTACTTCATTTCATCAAAACTGGACAAAATCAGTAATTTCTAAAGCTTAACAAATTACACATAATGGAAAAAAATTCTAATGTTGTCAGTTAAAAAATCTTGCAATTAATTCCTTTGTAACATCATTCATGTGTAAATTATCTGTTTCAACACTTTTCTTAAGTTTATAATTATACACAAAATTGTTAGTGATAGTCGTGCTTTGAACTGAAGTTGTGTTTCAGTACAAAACACAGCACTAAAATTACGTCCACTTAGAGCATTTTTTGCTGCTGATAGTCCCTACATTGAAAAAGTATTAGTAGCTGTTACTAAATGCCAGATGCTGTCAGAAGTGATGAAGATGTTAATTTTTAGTCTTCACCACTTCAGATATTATCTGATATTCAGTTTCTCTGACAAATGCAGATATTTATGAACTGACTACAGCTATCTTCCAGAACTGGAAATTGGTCTGCACTGTATGATGATGACTAACAAGTTGATCATGATTAAAAGCAGAGTCCTGTAACTAAAGTTGGCCCTAAGCTTAACTGAGGGGCTGTGGTTGTTCTAACTTCACTAGGTCATTTGAACTGCCAGTAAAATGAGAATTATAAAATCAATTACTTCCAAGCTGAGTTATTCATCAAATTCCTTTGCTGTATTTAGACAATCTGTTTCCTCTGTCCTTATCTGATTTTTTAATAGAAATTTCTTATCCCTCTGGAACTTCAGGAACTTTTTGTACAACTTGAACATTTTCTGGTGAACAAAATCCCAGGTAACTGTTCAGATCTGATTGACTGTGGTCAATTAAACACCATTTCCCTCTGGTCTCCATGCATTTATGCTATTGTGCAGTTGATCCTAGGTCTCTGGCAAGTGTGGCTAGTAAGATATTGTACATAGACTCATCAGGTGAACAGATTCATAGGAGGAATGAACCTTAAAAGCAGAAAAAAGAAAGGAATGAGCAACCTATTGATATCAAAACTGACCAAGGAGGATGAGAAAATAACCAGACCTTGAGTTTTGGCCCAGTAGAGATGGTCAGAGACTACAGGAGGAAATGCCTTGTGGAGTTAGAGGCAAAAGCATTGAGGACTGAAGCAGTGCACTGGGTTTGTGCTTTGCTGAATCAGGGTTTGGTTTTATAAAAATTAAATCTGCGCCTGTGCACTCAATTTCTTTGTGTCTATAAAAGCACTTGAACATAACTAAACTACAGAATTAATGAATTCCCATTTTTATATTGCCTTAATTCCAACAATGTTTTTTGGCAGACCTGAATGATACCTCATTTTCAGAGGTCCTATCAGCAAATTATCTCCAGGCAAAGATTATTATTTCCTTCATATAAAATATTATAAAACTATAGGAGCATAAGACATAGCTTTAAAATGGAAAAACTTTGAATTCATATAGAAAGAAAACCTCATATGGCGATCAAGTAAGACGGCTACGGACTGGACCCTAGAAGCTTTAAGGATTGTTGTTCAATTACATTTTCCTATCTCAACAGTGTCAATTGCTTATGTGTACAAAGTAAATTCTATTTGGTGAAACACAAAGGGGGTCCTGCCTGACCTAAGGGTGCTGTTACACAGAACCTCAACAGAGTAAGGAAACAGATCCCCATGAAGGTTATATTACTGTCTTATTTCAGTAGATGGCTTTGTGCTCCAAAAGCACAAAGTAATTTAATAGAAGTCTAGTGAACGATACTTAACTGCTTAAGTTGACTACAGGGTACAGGCTTACTTAACATAACTGCTTGCCCCTGAAAACTGGAAAAAATAACATTGGCAGTAGAGATGGCAGATTTACATAAGGATTTTGTAGTTTATCTTGGTATTAGCATGGTAGCATTACAGAGTACACAGAAGGGATGTCTCAAAAGCAGAAGCCATGTCAAAATATGGATGTGCAATGTCATCGTTCTATTTCCTGCTGTAAGGACCACACATGACTCAAGCTGAGACTGCTTGGTTTGTTTGGGCCTTTTTTTTTTCAGAAGAAAACCACTGACAGTGAAGAAAAAAAAATTTCGAAAAATGGAAGGAAATAATAACCACTTACTATTTGCCATTTTGGTGATCCAGAGCTTGTACTGAAAATAAATGTTTTTGTACAAGTGAAGTGTATGCTTTTACATGAAAAGGATGACAAGCTCTCTTTAAATCCTTTGTTTGCAGGTAGAGGTTTGCCATATTTTTTCTAAATAGCCAAAAGTATAAAGACAAAATGACAAGTCCAGTTATTCAATATGATAATGGATATCATGGCTTTTTAAAGCAAAGGGAGAACTGAGTAAGGAATACATAATTTAGAGGCAGAAAGCCTCAGACTTGCTGGAAGGTGAAACAAGAGGTAGAACTGGTGACACAGCAGCTCAAAACTCCTGTTTCCTCTTTGTGTTCTGCACAGGCAACTGCTGCAAGAACCAAACATCCTTCTATAATATCTGTGTCAACCTTAAGAAGCTTAGCTCACTTTATTAGGATATTTGGGTGCAGGTCAGATATCAATCAGCTCATTTTCCAGTTTCATTCTGATTATCAGTTAGTCAAAAATCAATACTAGGGGCTTGCACTTTTACTGCCAGATAAGGCTCTGCTGCACAACTGTGGAAGGAGCAGTCTGGGTCACAAGTCTGTGCCTTGCTGTGGTTAACAGCCACACCGTGTAATCCGCTTTAAAAACTGCATTTCCAGCTCAAGTTAGTCAGGCTTTAACACAAACAGGGGGAGAGAGGCTGTAAGACTGTCACTGCTGTAATAGTCACCTTCTTATTTTCAGCCTACATTTCTCTATGTCCACTTTTTCACTTGTTAACTCCCAGCCAGTATTTTCCTTTAGCTTCAATTGCTTCTCCTTTCCCAAGTATATACTAACAATACATTTACAGAAAGAAATTTAAAGATGGGGGTATGATAAGAAAGCCCAGTTTGGTAACCTTATAATTCAGGCTTCTTTTCTCTCCCCATTCTGTGTTGAGACACTTTGCTACCAGCAGTGTCAGGAGAATTGTGATGTGGTGCACGTGAGGGATGGGGGGACTGTGGCTGACTGGGGGAGGATACCCAGCTTCAGGTACTTCTTCCCTAAGCCTCTCTTCTTTCCTTAGTCCTTTTGTTTCTGTGCCTGAAAAAAAATCTTCTTGCTATTGTACTTTCTTTTGCATGTCAAACTCAGCTGATTACTAGAAGCTCTCCATTTATTTCTACACCTTCTGAACTACAAAACATAGATTTCTTTCAATAAAATTACTCTCAGGTTTTCTAGTCTGTTTTTGTTTCTTTTTCCTATTACATTTCTGGTTGGATCTGGAGCCCTTGTCAATACTTTTCTTTTTCCTCTTCTGGAAACAGAAGTTTCAGATAGACTACGTCACTGACAAATAGCTTTTGCCTGTACCCTGTGGTCAAACTTCTGGTCTTTGTAGTTTTTTGAGTTTTATTGGTATCTCCCTAAATTCAACAAAGTTTGATTTCAAGTAGAAGCTAATTTCAGTGACAGACCTATTTGTCTTTTTCACTTTTAGCTGATTTGAACTGGATCAAATCAGGATTTCCTAATCCAGCAACAGTTTCTTATGATAGTACTATTTTTGAAAAAAGATTCATTGTTTACTGAAACCAAGTCTTAAATAGCATTGACTCTGGCTGGTTCATTAACCTTTGTGAAAGAAGCACGTCCACTCTCCCATGTGGAAATACCTGGGACCAACCACTGTGAATATTTCCATTTCCACCCTATGCCAGGAAATTATGTTTTCCTCTAATAACACAATTCTTGAGAGAGGAAGAGATATTTTTAAGAACAACAGAACAATACAGAAGACTATAATCAGGTCCAAAAAGTTTCCAACTGATTGGAGATTCCCAGCAACATCTAGCCACCATCCATGTGATGACAGAACTGTCCTTCTTCCCAAGACCACTTGGAATAACCTGTTCCTGCACACACAGTGCCTTCAAGCCCTTCCTGGCTACCCCAATGGAGGTGGACGATCAGTGGAGGCCCTCCCTGGTCATTCTTATTCTCATCCCACACCATGGTGAGCTCTGCACAGGTACCTCCTGAGGGTGTATCATCATGCATGGCCCTTGTGAGCCAGACCATTCAGTAATATATGCTGGGTCATTACCTAAAAACACATAAACTGAAGTCATCATCCTCCTCCCGTTACCAGGTATCTGTCAGCTTATACTAATTTGAGTCCTTATCTCTCAGAGGTTAATTGGAACTGGCAGCTGCCTCATGGTAACAGGACTGTAAGAGCAGTCATGTCATCTGCACTGCAGCTGCACCATGAGGTGCATCGTGCCCATGTCTACAAGTGAGACATCAGGGGAAACAGGAACAGAGAAACCAGGTAGGCCTTGGGGGAAAAGCTATGAAAGAAATTTATTATTATTACAGGGACTTTTTAATCAAGATACCAGCTTTGCTTCGTTAAATAATAAAGCTAAAAGATTTTCTTTGCTACACTCTGTTCCAAGTGCATCTGTTCTGTTGAGGTGGGGAAATTGTGGTGGATGTAAGTTCAACTCCTTATAGCAGCAGTTTGGGAGTGAAAAGTAAACTAAAGAGCCTCTAGAGAAAAATATAAGTATTTCATAAAATACTCCCAGCTTGAAGCAAGAGGCTAAAGAAATAGAACATCTCAATGTCACAACAGCAAATTAGTCTGTTTGCTGGCTGATGCTCGACTTAATTTGGCTCCAGTTCCCCCCCTTGGAAAAGGACATGAAGGAAGGTGACCTACAGGCAGGTATGACTTTCCTGGTGTGAATCCATGTATTCAGTGTCACAGAAATGCTTTGGCATCAAGGTGAAAGAGAAGTCTGCAGAGTGAGGACTGCGGAAGCAGCCCCATGCTCTGCTCTTGAGAAGGGGGCAGTGAACACCAGTGTCCACAGTGCTGTAACACAGACACATCTGATAAACCCTTAAAAAGTCATGCATGCCTGTAAATTTATTATAGCAAAGACCTAAATGGAATCCTAATGAACACAGGTTAACTGGTACAGTATAGATGTAGATATAAATATATTTATAGGCATATACTACGTTTTTGTCTGGGAGAGTCTATCTGGGAGCCGTAGCACACGTAACAGAAATTGTGTGCAAGCTGAAGGATTTCAAATAATCCAAATACCTCTTCTTTTTATCCTTTCCACAAAATTAGTACAGGCTCTAAACGAATTTGCAAATCTGAACAGAATGTATATTACTTAAAATTTATACATAACATCACCAAATAAGATATGAGAGAGACCTGTAGCAAATCATGTAGCAAAATGAGAAGTAACATTAAAAATTACTCTTCCTTGAAAGTATCCTTACTGCCAGTAATTCTCAAGATCATACTTAATCAGTGTATTAGTTTACGAACCCTCGGGGGCAGGGATCTTCATCTCTTTTTAAGTGTTTAAAGTGTTCCTTGGCATCGCAATCTTGGACAGTAACGGTTAAAAAATACCATTTAGCAATGGCTTCAACTCTATAACTCAGCTGAGGATGAATCACTCTCTACCTTTTGGATTTTGAATTCTTGTTATGAACTTCACTGGTTGGCTTAGCAAAGCAAGTAAGAACTTTTATGGAGAAGTACAGAAGTCATTCAGCTTCTGAATGACTATTTCCAAAAATAGGAAATTAAACTCTAATGACAAAAGCTGAGAGGAGGCCAAGGGAATTAGCTGTTCAGCTGTCACTCATTTTCTGAATTCCCTCTCCTTAGGCTAGACTTTTTAGGGGAGACAATTTTATCTTTGCACATTGATGAGCAATAAACTTAGGAAATAAATCTCACGCCCTTAGGCTTTGTGGAACAAATTGTGTGTGTGTGTATATATGTATTGGGGGTTTGTTTTGTTTTTTTTCATAATAGAGACATTTGAAACACTGGTATTGGTATAAAAATTCCTTTTGTGTTGTAAGGATACTCCAAATTTGAGAGACAGGAAATGAGACAGTCCTTCATCCTGGTAATTTTCATCATCTAGCCAAAGATAGGAAGTATTTTTAAACCACACCTTTCAAGTACACAGACAGAGGAGCATGATTTATGGAATTTTCTGGTTTTGATGGTTGAGCCAACATTAACAGAGCCTCATAATTTATTGGTTCGCTATTTTTATTATATCAAATGTCTCTCTTCAGTACTTGCAGAACACTGCAAAACTATGGAAGCAAGTTCATCTTTTCTATGACAGAAACACTAAAATACAGATCCCCTAGGACAACCTCAATTTCTAAGATGGAAAGTTGATATTAAAACACACGAGTGATAGATGTCTACCTGCCACTGAGAACAGATGGACCCTGGTCACTTCCTTTTTACTAGAGCTTTTGAATATATCTTTTTTTTAGTCAAGTTTATGACTTTGTACATTCAAAGCTATTGGACTTTTTTGGGGGATACTCTGATCATTTGTCTATGTATCCTGTTCAAAAGCTAATTAAAGTTATACTGCTGACTACCCAGTCAAGAGATAGGATCCAAGAGTTCAAGGTATCAACTCCAAAGAAATACAGCCACATAAAGGACTGGTTTTTAACAAAATTGAATGGTGATATTAACACCATAACTCAGCAAGTAAACTAAAAATAACAGTGCAAATTTTACACCAAAGAAGTACACATGAAGATTTTTGTTTGCTGTGTTTCTGAAAAAATTCCCCAATGAAATAACCAAGTTCTTTACTACTGAAAATATATGTGTTAGTATTGAGAAACACTAACAGGTAGTTGGTATTTTAGGGCTGAATTTACCAATTCTTCAGACAGTGCTAGGAGAAACAAGAGCCTCAATGTACCTGCAGCTGAGAACCTCAGGATGAAATTAAGTTAGAAGCCAGAAAAACACTGCATCAGGACAAAGCCTTTTAAAAACAAAAAGCCTTTGAAGTTAGCAGGGAACATTTTGTTTAGTGGCATGATGGATCCTTGGCCTGTTTTCTTGGGCTTGGTCTGCTAAGAGACTTACAATAGTCCCCTAAATTTTAGCACAGATTTCAGCAAAGATTTCTGGCAAATCATGTAAGCCGCCTCCATGTAAGCCACACACCTTGTGTCTAGTAGCAGGCATCACCACCCAGAAAGAGAAGGGTGTATTAAATCTCCCTACCATTCCTAAGCAAGGGAGTTCCACACAACATCTCAGCCACGTCTGCTTCCTGAAGTTTGTGGGTACAGCACTGGGCTCTGCTCACCCAGGACAGCAGATGGGTCACAGCTGGAGGAAACTGTATGTCTTATGTTTGCACAAGCACAATAAATTGCACTGAATACAAGTCTTTCATACTCCTCAGCCTACTGTTTAACTAATCTTAAATTAGCTAATACAAATAGGCATCTTGAGCTCCATTCCCTCCCAAGGTCAACAAACAAAATAAATGCCAACAGATCTCAAGATTTTAGCTTCTCTGTGAGATTACAGCAGAAAGCAAAATCAGTATCATCTATGAAGCATTATTTTTGAGACTCATAAAGGTAGATGAATAGAAAATTTGATAGCTGTATAATATCTATTGGACCATTAAAGCTTCTTGCTGGTCAGTATCTATATTATCAGTCATAATTCAACGAAGCCAATGCAATCACATATTCAATACCACTTAGCTTTTGTACAGTACTTTTCATCAATGCTGTTCATCAGCACCTAGCAGTTTGTAAAAAAAAGAGTGTTTCATTATCACATCTTAGCAGGTAAAATGATAGCTGAGACAAAAAAGAGAAAGTGACTTGCTGAAGGTCATTCAACAGGCACAAGGCAGAGCAAGGAATAGATGACAGGTCTCATGAATCCACATCCAGCGTTCTTGCCATCAGATAGCACAGTGCCTCACAGTAACTCCGTTCTTTCAGCAACCTGCTGCGAAATACATTCTTCATTCTAGATAACCGTGTCCTTATATACTGGAGAAGATAAATACTGGTAGTGTGTGAAAAACCGAGAAGGTTTCATCTACAGTGAAAGTGGCTAAGAAATAACAGCCAACCTTAAGCTACCAGAAGGTAGAATAAGTGCCATTCCCTCCCTAGAGAGAGTTTACTAGAGACTAAGTAACGTCACAGAGTAAGTTACCACAAAGGTCTTTGATCTCTGTTTTCATCTCAAGACATGAATTTGACGTCAGCACTAAGGCAAAGCAAGCAATGAGGTGGACAAGAGATGTCTCAGAAAACCCTCATGTGGAGTGCCAAGCATTCAGAAACAACACAAAATGAGGCCACAACTGGATTTCTTTGTGGGGTTTTTTTTCCAGCCAGATACCTGTGGAGTTTCAGACATATCCATGGCCATTCTTTAGCAGGTGTTGAAATAAAAGTTACCATTTCCTGCTCCTTAAGGGTTCTTAGAATTAGGCTTCCAGCCATAGGCTTATCTAAAATCCGTGGAATCCAATTAAAACTGTACCAAAGTCTAGACTGAATTATCTTTTCAGGAGCTATTGGTAACATGAATTAGAAGTTTCCATTGAGCTTCTGCTGAAAGCATCTATTGCTGGTGAAACAAAGTAAGTTCCACCTAATGAAATAACAGCTGATGGTCATGCATGCAATACAACTGAAATATGATTGCTTAGCTTTTTAGATTTTTCAGTTGTCAGTTGACAACTAGCCCTGCACTTGATTTCCTTTCTTTGGAATTTGAATACCCATATCCACAATTTCAGTATTTTTAACATAAACACTATGAGCATCTCAACTTTGCTAGTCAGTGTTAAGGTTATATGCTGGAGAATTAAGAGTGACCTAAGAGTCATCCTCTTGCATTGTGACAGTCCATACAGAGATCTAATCTACATAACTAAGACATCTTCTCCAAAATTTAGGCATTTTTTTGCATTCTGGCTACTCTACTCTCATCCTTCATCCCTCTAGATGCAGGCTTGAAATAAAATATGGTATAGTGCCCTTTCTTCACTCAATGACCTCTGAGAAGGGATAATGCACTGCTAGATTTCAATATGCAATGGCAAAATCTTATCACTGACCACTTAAAATCATTGAAGAGTACACAGTTTTTATTGTAAAGACTAGCAATACACAAGCAGAAAAAGTTCCTCACTTTAATTCTCCTGAATGCATTAGTAGAGCAATTACTTTTTCACTTTGCTAAAAAGCGGTCGCACCCCTATACCTCAGATACAGCCTCCAAAATAAATAAAGCAGTAAACAAAGCAATTAGTTCCTGAAATAAAGATCCAGGGTTTTTTAGGGCCAGTGCCCAGTAAAAAAGGGAGTTTTTCCTGAGCTTTTCATTCAGAAGTCCCAAGACATTTCCATCTTATGAGATCCTCTGGAGACTGTGCAACTATATATAATTTTACAGATTCTGGAAGCTAGTCATTAAAAGTTCATTTTTCTTGCTAAACGTTTCACAAAGCACCATCAGTGTTGAGAACAGAGTACAAGAGAGCTGCCTCTTCTGCCCTTATTACAGAACTACTCCAACACAGCAGCATCTGTAGCAACAGTTCTTGTTAATATTATTTAAAGCTGTGATCAGTCTTATTGCTAGACTCCCACAAAAGTTTAATATTCATAACATATTGCTATGTCCATCATTGTTGATTTAAAAGTAAAATAAAATCAAAAGTAAGGCTGTCAGAGTTATAGAGTTGAATGTCAAAGAGCAAAAGAAAACATGGTAATAATAAAATTATTATAATGCAATATGATAGCAGCCAACATACTGGACCTTTCAAAGGCACGTCATGCTCAGAATCAGTCTCTTCAACAGTCTTTCTCTTCAGTCACATAAAATCAATCTGATTACTTCTAACAAAGTTATATATTAAAAAATCTTACAATGTATTACAACATAACACATTTCTCATCAGGCAGGGAGACACAGCAAGAATCACACAAAGACATCTATTTCTAGTCCTGAAGATTTCCATGTATTAAACAACCACCTGTGTCTAATTCTGTAGGGAGGAGGAATTGATTTTAATAATGTTTTCCAAACTATTACAATTATTTAAAAAGATACAATCTGTCATTTCTGAAATACGAGAACATGGGATGTTTCTCAGTGAAGTCCTAAAAATATTCCAGCTTTTAGAGTAAAACATATAATTCCAACCTTAAACATTAGAGAATAACAGTCATAAGACCTCTCACCATTATTTTTCAAAGGTGATTATTTTTCACCTGTTTTCCAAGCCAACATATTGCAGGCAAGGAAAAGTACATCCCTCATTGCTGCCTGAATCTACATGGCATCTGCATCAGTAGTTCTGGAAGCAGAGTTTTGGAACACAGAAAGCTGATGATCATGGGAGCATGAAAAATACACTTTTTCACTTGACTGAAATTTATGAAATGTGCAGCACCACTTAATGTACCACCAGCATCCCAGATGTAGACATTTGCATACGGAGGCAGCAGTGAACATGCCCACCTGGTATATTCTCTCTTAACATCACTAAACAAACTGTTGAAATGCATAATAAATACCATTGACATGAAAGCCATGAGACACCAATCAAATTGATTAAAATAATATCTTTTATAAATGAGCATATAGGAATTGCAATTAAAATACACAGCTAGAAGAGAAAATAAAGTCATTAACTGAAAAAAAGATGTGTTGAGATATCTACCTATCCCAAAGGTACTGAGGAATATACGACTTCCTTTATAGGTATGCATTATTGTTTTCACATAGTCAACTCAGCACTCAGCAAGGACAGATTTTGGCTCGTGCATTTTGTGGGAGGGTTTGGGTTAATATGTTTCTGGATTTAAAAGAGAGCAGGTGAGGGCCAGTGAAGATGAAGGAGTCTGGTTTTTCTCCATAAGGATGTTTTTTGTTTGCCATTTTTGTTTTAAGGGGTATTTATCAGGGGATAGTAGAATGGATAACCTTTCAATTTAGATGGGTAGCTATAGGTAGGGACAGGTCACCTACCTGTCTGTTGGTTTTATTTTTTCTCATTTCACCACAGATGTCAGTGCTGCTAACAGGCATACATAGTGTGTGTGTACACTTAATTTTGTATGCTTGTGCTTAGGAATCTAGTTTGGTTCAAAGTCAAGGCAAACTTGGACATAAAATGTCTCACAGGAAGAGCTTTGGAAACATGCAGGTGAAAGATCAGCTATAGAAGGAAAAAACAATAATCCAGCTCTTAATGTTCTAATCTCTCATTAAAATCTTTAGAAATAACTTCTATAGAAAGATATCTAGCAACAATTCATTTATAATATTACATTAGCATAATTTTCAACTTCCAGTGGAAAATGAAACAAATCATTCCCATAAATAAAAGAGAAAGATGAATGACAGGGTTTTATTACCAAAGGAACCATTGACACTCCAATTAGCAACACAAGGATTATGCTTAGGGCGGATGAATCCCCTAAAGCGTGAGCAGTATTTTTACCTCCTTCTATCAGGAAAGGAAGAGTTTAGGCCATCTGAGAGAAATCAAGGAAGCAGAGAAAACTTCAATTATACCTCCTTTTCTCCTCCTCCAAAGACAACCTGGACATTACCAGGCTGGGTGTTGGAGGTGTGAGTTCCCATGCACTGCGTGGTGCTGGTAGGACAGTGAACGCGCCTTTCCTCCAACAATCACTCTCTGTTAATATCTGATAGACAGCCAAAGTGCTTCTGTGAAGAAAATGAGTGAAGCACCTATGAAAAAATAAACTGCTTTTCAAGAACATCCATCTCTGGAAAGGGCTGATTTTCTTGTCCTCAAACAACCTTGCTCCTAAGGCTCCTGGGCTGCCTCTGAGTTGTAGGAAAGACCATATTGGGGGTTTGCTATATGGTGTGATCTCTTTTGTTACTCATTCATTTTCTCTTTCCTGCACCGGCACGGGGTGCCTGACTGTGAAACCAAGGAGCCACTAAACTGACCCATATTGCTGTTGTGACACTAGTAAACTACACATATTAATACCAAGGCATCTAGCATGGCACTAATAGTTGGATTATTAGTGGCTGAACAAGCAGGCTTAGGCAGCCTTTATTAGGCTAATGAACAGATTTTTCCAACCAATGTCCCTAATCACCGTGCCTGCCTGCAGTAAAATAGCATGAATAACTGTTAAACCAGATACAATTAAGGTCCTCACTGGGATTAGAGCTACGGAGCGGCTGTTCCCAGGCACCTAGATCCCTGTTTCCTAATTCTAGTTAATAGGAGACCTTCTGCCTGCTTTCTGCCTTAAGCCAGTAAAGGAGAAGGGGAGGGAGGGGGGAAAAAACCCTTTGCAGAATATCAGATCCTCTCTCCTAACCTTTCCTGGATGAATAGAGACGGATTGTGAATCGTGCAAACCTAACATCTTCTAGAACAATGAGGCCCTTCAGCGATAACAATAGTACTAATCATAATAGTAGGCAGCTCCAGCCCCTTTCTATCATGTGCAAACAGTTGGGGCAGAATATGAAATTGCTTTAGAAATAGATACTGACTTCCCCCCCCCCCCCCCCCCTTTCACTTGCCTACTAAGAATAGCCTAATTTATTCATGCTTTTATTTGGCAACAGAAACTAGGCTGACCTGCCTCCCTTTTTATTCACACAGATAAAAGGGCTTTGGCAAAAAGGCAGAGGACACTCTCTGCATTTAAAGGTGTCTAGTGTTGCTCTCCAAAGGAATGACAGAATGGTTACTGCTTCTTTCATTGGTCCTCCTCTGCTCTCTGGCCTTCATCTCTTTTCTCTCCGACTTTCTTTGGGGCTGTTCATGCCATAAAAACTAGGTTAAATCTGGGGCGGAGGGGAGGGGAGAGAGTAAAAGAAACTCAAGTGCCTTCAGCATCTCGTTCAGAATAGTGTGGCACTGTGCAGCTACAGAGGTCCTATGTGTAACTCACAGACTTGTAGCTCCGGGAAGACAGCATGATTTAGAGATTTTGCTGAGAGTGTGTGTGTTTGGCAAGGGGGGAAAGAAGGGGGACTGAAAAGGGCTTGCGTTAACCCTTCTCCTATCTTTGTGTAACAAGAGTTGCTACTCAGAAAACGCGAGTCACTGCAGAAACACCTTGCATACCAAAGCCAATCCATATGAGACAGCCTGGCTGTATAGGTCCCGCTGACGTCCTCGGCCGTGCTCACGGCAGAGCCCTCCCGAGCAGCACACGCAGCCGAGCCGTCACGCTGCAGACAGATAACAGCAAAGTTAATTGCTAAGTACAAACACAGGCATCTTTCAAGCTGGACAAAACCCCTATGTATCCAAACACCGCTTCAGTGGCTGCCTGCGCATCCACTTGGTGAGCAAAGAGCTCAGTTATCTAGTGCTGGATAGGGGTAAGAGGGCTTCTGTCTGGGTGAGTAAAGGTCAGATGCTCCCTGCTTGATTAGTAAACCTCAGTCTAAATAAAAATTTTTAACAGCATATCAGTGGTGGTTGGTTATGTGTTTTGGCACTCCTGATGGTGCTGCAAAAGAGCAGGAGCACTGCCTGACTGTGGTGCCAGGGACTGGCTGCACAAGATAGCCACAACCAGTCACCCACAAAGCCAGGTCTTCTCCAGGCTACTGGAGCCTCACCTTCCCCGTATGTTCCTTTCAGGTGGTTTTCCCAATGATTCCCCTTTTCTCTTGAGCTTATCTCATTGCATGCAAAATATTTTTATAAAAGATGATCTAGAAAGTCACATAAACAGGAACCTGAAAAAGCACTGAGGATGTTTCTGTGCAAGACCACTTTAATAGTAGTATCTCCTGCCCTTTTAAATTCAACCACACCCACCACAACTAGTACTTGCTCTGCTCAACATCTGACTCCTGGTTTATATTTGTGATTTATCACCCAAATGACTGATTTTGTTCCTTCTGCACCTTTATGACTACCTCATTTTCTCAGCTATGCCAAAATAAATATGAATTCAACAAATATATTATGGCTTACTCCACTGTAACTGAGAGCAGAATGTGACTTGTCTTCTCAGATGCATTATTAAACAACCTAGCGAGAGCACAGATTTTCCTGCTATGTTATCACATGATAAGGTCGAGTTGATCTGCAAAGTGAAACCTTTCAGAATTTTATTTGGCAGTTTGCTTTAAAACATCAAGTGGTAAATGGTTTCTGCTCTATTTCAGTTCTCATGAACACAGTTCTTTTACGACTGAACCCTTCAACAGGTTAGCAAACATTGTCTCTCTGCCAAGGCATGCCATTTCTTTTTTTGTAGAATACTTCTTTTCTTCATTCCTCTGCCAACCCTTTTCTCTTCTCCACACACTGCTTTCAGATTGCCAAGACATGATCGTGTGCTTTAAAGTTGATTTCGGAATTACTTGGCATATCTTCTTAGCTTTCATCTATTTTCCTATCTGGAAACACAATAGAAAGCTTTGACTTTTGAGAATTATTTTTTTTTAAGCACCTCTTTCGAGAAGCTATCAAAGTGCTAGCTACCACTGATTTAGTGTAAGAAACTAGACCATCAGGATTAATATTCTTTTCATAGACAGTTGAGAAAGGTTGAAACTTCAAAGCTAAAATCCAGATATAATCTCCATGCAAAGCTCAGGTATTGGCATCTTCTTATCAATCTGTAAGAAGTCTTATGCAAGAGTACATATCCTAATCCACTCCAGCACTGTCCAAGAAGGATTCAGACACCATGTAACCATATAAAATGCACCAGATTGGGCATCCAGAGGGTTGTGTCCATAAGAAGTCTATTAGTAGAGTTAAAGCCACAAATAGTAGTTGTGGGCATCTCATCTGTCATTCTGTTACACTGGTAACAAAACATCACTCTCGCTTCTCCCACTGATCAAAAGATCTTTCCAAGTCCTCAACTCATTCTGGTAGCTCTGTCCTAAATGCTGTTTCTATTTTTTCCACACACTCTGTGAAGTTGAGGCTCAGTAACCCCGGAGTTGTCTCCCTATCTTCCTACTCCTTACACAGCCAATAATCATACTCGCCATTTTAAGTGTCAGCCTCTATTTGGGAGTTCAGAATTACCTGGGTTTCTGTCATTACCCCAATCCCATTTTCAGGTCACTGCATTGATGGAAATGATCTCCACCTTTTAAGTGTGACCTACATTCTCTGTCCATAGATATAGGATTTTGCATTTGGATGCATTATTTCAGACTGTTTATTTCTGCTTCCATTACATGTCTCCCTTAACTCTTAAAGGTGAAACCTTTTTGGGCAGTCACTGTACCTGGATATGTGTTGATGTGGTGTCAAGCACAACAGATCTTGATGTTCAATGAACTTTACTGGCCTTCTCCTCTCCACATACCATTCACACAACTGTCTTTATGTTGGGCTGCTTCTCAATGCCTCTAAGTATTCAGATGCAAAGATATCCCATGAGCCACCATGTCTGTTTACTACCTCCCTTCCATTGCCTTGAGTTCAACACAAAAATATGCTCATTTACATAACCTCTTGTCAGACATGCATACTTAAGGCTAACCTGGCCACACAGCACAAAATCATGAGCTTGCTTGCCAAGAGCTTGCACTCCTACTCTTCATAATAGGTTTCAGAAGCATCTACGAAAGTCAAAAATGCCTTTTCTGTCAATAGAGCACAGAAAGGCCAAACTCAGGACATTCTTAGAGCTGCATACATCCCATGTATTTATAGACCAAAGATCAATACATATTTCAGATGTACCTATATTTATATAGGTGGGACTTAAAAGACACAATCCAGAACAGATGTATTCTCTTCAACTAGTTTTTGCCATACACACTGGCAATCAATCTATCCTGTGGAGAAATGATCCTTGAATGAAGTTTTGTGGGGTGTCAGTTGCAGTCTATCAGCCAGAACAGTTTAGGCTTCCCCGTGTAGATGAGGATCCAGGATATTAGAGTGAGAATCTGTTTTAATGCTTTTTCAGCCTTTCCATGGGCTGATGCTACAGATTTGGTGGGATCAGTAAAGGCCCCAGTGCATGACAACAAAACAGTAAAATCTCTGCAGGTTCAGCAACTATTCTTAGCAGTAGGGAGTCTGTATTTTCTTGAAAATAGTCCAGAAGAATCACTCCCAGAGCACAATATGGAGAGAACCAAGCTACTCAAATCATAAAAAATATCTAAGAAAAATGTGACTTTGTTAATTTTTCCCAGGAGAAACATATAAATCACATGCTACCACCTGTTGTAGTTTGCCAATTAAAGGACAGTGGTTTTTAAATTCATCTCTGAAAGTTTTTCAAAATTCCTTAGTATTTCATCCCTCAAACATTTAATTGCTTCTGACTGCCTTCAGGAGTTGTACTGGAAGAAAAGCCGTTGTGCAAGGCAGCTGGGAGATCTCAAGCAGTTCCAACTTTTCCCAGTTAATTCTATAGCCTGAAAGCAAGCCAAGATCTTGGATTAACACTAGAAGGGCGAGGATTGTGGCTTCAGAGTTTGTTACAAACAAAAGCACATTGTCAGTGTATAGCATCCACCGGTACTTCAGTGAACCATCCCTGATACCCTGAATGCTTGGGTGAAAGCATACCATGATTGCCATTTATTTCAGGGCATCAGCAAACTCTGATGTAGTTGCAAGCCCATAGGGAGCAGGCATTTGTAGTTTAGCAAAAACCCCAAACAAATGCAACCCTCTCCTTCACCCAAAAAAACACCCCCAAACCTAAATTCCTGACTGCAAATAAAACAAACAAAAAGTTACCTTGCATGGGTAGCTCTCAGGACCTTGCATGCAGGACCATAATTAGACTCATAGAGATTTTAGTCAAATTAAGGAATTGTATTTTATAAGCTTGATGTATATCTCATTATATATTATGCCTATCCCAGACTGTAATAATAATTTCCCCAGCTGCTTTTTGCTTAAGATGGCAAGTTAGCAGTCTACCTACTTTTCCCCCTGACTCCCAGAAGTCTTAACAATGTGTAAATTCAATGTGGGCCATATGCAGTTTATTTAACCTCTCCAGGTGCTCTGGGAAAGGACTTTTAGCCTGTTGCTGATCTAATTTCATCTTCTGTCTTCACCTTTTCCTTAAAACGACAGCAAAACTAATAACTTAGCCTCAAAGCAAGTCTTCAAAGCAGCTTGTCAATTTTCCTTAAAGAAAAACTGAAGGATCAACCACCTTTTTTTTTTTTCCTTTTTGTATAAACAACCTGAAATGGGGTTCTAAAAAGAGCATGGTATTAAATTTCTGTTTTATTTCATGCTCAAAGTACATGCAGTATGTTTTATGGTAATGAATGCAGGATCAGAGATTAGGAGTACATCAGCTGAAGAGTTGAACACAGCTCCCATGAGGACAGGAAAAAAAAAAAGAATAATCAACCTATGAATACAGCCTTTATTACAATACTACAGCTCTAGAACATCTTATTTATGACTTGAGTGGAAAGATTTATGTACTATTAGTTCCAGATTTCATTAGACTTACGGACAGTTATGATAAGGATGCGTACATCTCTGGAAGCTTGTCAAAATGTCTATGAAAATTCTGCATAGTGAATTCTCCTGGTCACAGACCACATGTCTTACATGATGGCTTCTCAGGCAGACCATGTTCTTCTCCTAGTTTGTTCTTAGAAAGAAAACTCAGCAGGTAGAGCTGTTTTTCTGCTCTGTCTGTATAAACTCCAGCACAGTGGAATTCTTCTAAATTGGGATTTTAGAGTGTTAGGATAATGCAGATAATAAAAATCAAAACAATAACAGTATGAAACAACACAGGAAACCAAATTCAGGACTGTACAACATATACAGCTTGCAAAAAACCTAACCCAACTCAGATCTGCCCTTTGCTCTACAAGTTTGCCCCTAAAGTCTTGAAAATGCATTATTTCGGAGATGGGACTATGTCAAAAAACTCTATTTTTAAAAATTCTTCATTGTGTAAGGTGGTTTCTTTACATGCGAATCCAGAAAATTTGATTATCTACCTTCAGGGTTTGGCTTTGGGGCCAAGAACTCTTAGCCCTCAACATGCTGTGTGAAGTCCTCAGATAGGTCAAGTATTTCTGAGGCAAGTACCAGAAAATTTCCTTGTTGTCACACGCCTTGGAGTTCCCTGTGGGTCTGTCTCTGTGTGATCTGCTCTCCAGATCAGCCCATTTACACTGGGGGTTTCCCAAACCTGGGCAGCCCTGCCACACATTTAATCCTCTACTGCACACACACAGCCCGCCTGCACCGCAGGCAGCCACGGAAGGATCAGGGAGGGAGACATTGCAGATTCTGTTGTACCTCCAGAGATGAGGGGGTTTAGCTGCAGTTGTTTTAAGCTGAGAGGGAAGGAGCATAGCCTACAGGAGGAAGGAGTGTGGAGGAGTCAGCTTGCTCCTGGATTTACTGGAAGTTAGTTAAGTAACCGTATACAGAGGATATAACTAGTAATCAGGTCATGAATCTCTGTATACAGTTATTTTTGTAAGAAGCCAAACACATTTGGCAAGCCTGGCATTGTCTCATATTATTAGCTGGCAAATAGTGTATAAAGTCTTTCAGTCCAGTGAGAGCAACAGCAAAGAAGAGATCGCAGTTGACAGGAAGACAATAAAAACATCTCTGAGCACAGAACAAAGAAGGGACTTGGAACAACAGGAGCACTAAATTCCAAGCCTTGTATAAGCATGGAAAGAAGAATTCAGTCCATGACCAAGCAGATCATGGGTATTCAAAATACGAAAATTAAGGAAATAATTTAAAAGTGAATACTTTGATGTCCTGCTAACTTGAAACACAAACAACAAAAGAGTAAGATCCAATTATCTAAAATAGTTGGTGAACAGACAAAAAATACATTTGATAAATAGTGAGTGAGAATGGAGAATATCATTT